>NW_025964383.1:31683245-32371579 GCF_023055435.1 Haliotis rufescens
TAATTTTTATCAAAGTGTAGCGGCATCAACGATTACTTTATGATATCCTCACTTGTCATCGATGTATTGACATCGAACAATGGGAGGCAATTCGAAATTCTTATGGATAGCTTCAATAGGGACAGCGCCGGTGTCAGTACAATTTTCCTAGTTAAAATAAGTATCTACAAAATATAATCTGAAGCAGACAAGAACAATATTGTTTTATTAATGCTTACTTTCATGGATAGAATTAAGGCAATCTAGGCTTGCCAAATCGTTCTAGACTTGAGCTGGATTCCTTTTAAATTTATTCTGTATGGTCTGGGAGACGAACGGGCGTCAGTATCGCATGGAGAACTGGGACAGCCTTAATCAGTGTAATCGGATATGTTGTGGAGTTTCGGTTTTAGGCTGTTTGCTGAATATATAGAATTGCGAGTTATGTATACTCTGTATTCTTTCGTCATGGTAGCATATATATTTTCTATGTTGCTTTTTGAATTATCCACAAATAATGAGAACTACAATGTAAACCTCTCTCTGGAGATATGCAATAATACTACTGAAGGGCATATCTAAAAAAATGGGACTTCTCGACAAATATTTCTTTCTTAAATACTACCCGTTACAGGTATTCTGATCATGATATCATACTTTGTACAGTTTAAAAGTCAAATAATGGCAAATTGTGTATCTTTCTACATTTTGAATTAATTATATTTTCTGAAATAAAACCTTAGCATCAGATAGTGATATACACGAATATGATCTATACTATTATAAATGAATTATCAATTTTGTATTATGAATTAGATAAACAGAAATATGATAGTAAAACAAATTATTTTAATCTATTCTTGTGAGTAGGTAACGAGAGATCTAGGCAACGCACTAACGTAGCCATTTATGAAAAATGAAATATTAAAAGTTTAGGGGTTTGAACATGCACATTGAATGACAGGGAAGAAACCAACGCAATAATTAAATTATGAATCAAATTATGTTATAAATAAAACAGAATATTTAGAAAATATAAGTTTAATTTCTTATTGTTGGAAGGTGTTTAATAATTATATAGATTTTGTTTGATTGTTTGTTGTTTAACGCCGCACTCAGCAATATACCAGCTATATGACGGTGGTTCGTAAATAATCCAGTCTGGACCAAACATTTAGTCATTATCATCAAGAGCACCGATCTACGCTTTTGGGATACGATGACATGCATCAACCAAGTCAGCGAGCCAAGTCGCCTTCGTAGAAGCATGGGTTGTTGAATGCCTATTCTAACCCGGATCTTCACGGGTATTTTTTTAAATAATAAGGTACAATGAAATTCTGTATATGTCCATAATAAGTGTGTATAAGTAGATGGATAATATGTCCATACACGCCAAGTAAATGGTATATGCATTAATTTAAATGCAAATGATTCAATGATGAGTTCTTTCACAAGTCCATATTTCAAGGCATGTATTTGATATTCATAATAACTCCACAAAAGCTACACAATGGCAACAAAACGGTACCAGCATCACAGATACCAATAAAACATGAGATACATATAATTACTTTAAAGTTAAAACATGTATCTAAATAGAAAATTAGAAGGATACACTTCCGACATTTTTCGTATTTTGTTTTCGTTTGGAGAGAGAAGTTGTGATTGGTATCTGATGGGTGCAAACAGGTGTTCCCTTCCGCCCAGACCTTGCGGCAATGCTATAGCCCAAAATGAAACAAGCCTTGTTCAACAGGTTCAGACTCAAATTTCTATCCCACTTGGGCTCCTTTTAAATTTAAATATAATTTCTCGTGTCGATATGTGTCAGAAGAAATGAAATATTACAGCACTTGTGAATAGGTTATATGCGCATGTCAGCGTCGATCCTATAATATCCTTTTTTGCAAAATACATATATACTGATGAATTAAGGTAGTAATACTACGCAAATATATGTCCAGATGCATACATCAGTATCATCTCGTGATCTTAATTCGTGCTTTGAGCCCTTTTTCAACCGGAGATTCTGGGGTGTTACATCACACCAGAAAGCCAGGTCCAAATTCAAGTCATAATTTCATGGTCCGTTTTGTATGTTGGAAACCAATATCGCAATATGGCTCAATATTGCTGGAAGTGGTATTAACCCGATTACTCACATAATTATTCCATTTTCTACAGTCATCTACGAACACTATCTTTAAGGAGGTATATCTGTATCATCCAAATGTCCGTACATATATGTCCACATTTATATGTATAAAGCAAGTCGCCCTGCACTCTTCCTTAAAAGATAAATGTTAAGCATTTCCTCTGTATGGATTTATATAATGTAATATCGTTTTAATGTAATGCTGATGCAGTAAACGTACCACAGACCTAATGCTAGAATAACATCTAATTTCTGAAATGAACATATTTTACAGAAAAAAACAGTTGTTTAAACAATACTTATAAAATATAAGAACAAGGAGCCAAGAGCCAAATATTGGGCTGTGTTGGACATATTTGTTTCGGGGTCTTATGACAGACAAACCTGATGCCTTTAAGTATAAAGATAAGTAAGTATAGATGTTGTACATATTCAAATATGTTCGTGATTAACACAAACTTGCAAAAAATATTGAAAGATGAGTGGTAACTATTTATGCCATTATTTCAAATTAGAATGAGAGCACATCAGGAAAGCATGGTACTTTAATATACGTATCTTGTTAGCCCAATATTCTTTTTTAAGTAAGAGCAGCATGTATATCGAGAGTATAGGTTTGGTGCGTGACTTATCACACAGTACTTTCAGAAAGTGTGCATATTCTGTTTATCGGCAATAAATAACATAAGACGATTCATACGGGTAAATACGATTTACTTCAGAACTAGTATAGATTATTTAAGGTTAGGGGGAAATGTATGTAATTAACAGAACTTTGGCCGGGTTTGAAGGATTTGGGTCCTGGCTTGGGCTTTGTGTCGCACGTGTAGACGGCATTTCCAGGTTTGACGTATCAATGACAAAAATGATGTCAGAGAGAGAGAGAGAGAGAATATTGTTTATTAAAGTGTCACATGTTATATACACTTCGTAATACGATATATACAAAACAGTAAAATATAACATCCGGCCAAATATGACCTACGAGACACTATAAAACATATCAATCATAAAACTATTCAGTTGAAACAGAATAAAAAATACATACCTCGTGATGCAGGCGCGGAGCACGGCCGTGGGCGGTTTCAGTGAAGAGCGCACCAGTATGCCAGGATACAGGGCAACTGACTTCGAAAGTCCTTAGTTAAACAGTGCGCTCCCCCTTAACTCCCCCCACCGCGTTGCGCCGCCCACACACCACGTCATACATACATACATACATACATACATACATACATACATACATACATACATACATACATACATACATACATACATACATACATACATACATACATACAAGTCATACATACATACTTGGCTTAAAATGAAATTGCCTTCTTTTAACCATGTTGTAAATTGATTTGGCTAAAATACATTGGAGCGATTCTTCGTTCATAATAAAAATAAACTTTTCTAAACTACTCATATAATGAAATGTTTTATCTACAGAAGTTGCTTCTTTAGCTAAGTTGTATCTTAAATCATCATAAAATGGACATTCTATTAAAAAGTGACATTCATCTTCAACATAATTTACATGATCATTAGTAGGATTGGCGTGTCAGATGCAATTCTCTGCCTTTTCGGGTGAACAATTGGCTTGCCTTTGGATGTGTTTGTGGCGGGTGCAACAAGTGGATCGGAATGAGCTCGCGTTTTTACGAGCATCCTATGTCATCATTTATTATGATGAATCATGAAACATGCTCCTGATGTTGTCGCAATGGTGCAGTTGGCGCTACTTTTGACAAGGGTTTCTCATGATAATGGAAATGCTTATGTCGCTTTTGTTGACCGATAAACATGAAAAGATATAATGTTAGTGTATATGGTCATGTTATTAAGAAACAAACGACGAGTGGGAGTTGTTTATTGTACGATAAACAACGACCGAGACTCGTTTATTTCTATATGAGATATCAACATTACGTACAGCCTCTTTTAGGGTGTTAAATTAGGAAAAAATACACGCTTTACAATATTTACCCGTACTTAAATAATGATGATTTCTTGAATAGAATCCGACAGCGGCCATGCTAGATAAATCCATTTTAGGATTTGAGTTTGGTCCCGCATATTCTCACAATTTTCTCGTCAATCATCTGTACCTTTTCTCCCAATACCGATTGTCATATCACTCTCATTTTCGGATTCTCCAGCAACATTTATTGGGAACAACTCACTAGACACATACCTCTCAAAAATAAGGTCAAATTTACGATTTTTACTTTTCAAGTTGCGAGTGCATGTTCGAATCTCAATAAATGACGTCATGATAGAACAATGTTTTATCGTGAAATAAATATCGCTTCCTTCTTTGTTCTTTGTGATTTATCGCGTAGCTATCTTATATCATCAAATGCCAATTTCTAATTGCTTTATCATGACGTATCCGTGTCATGTAGCAATAACATACACAAATATCGTTGACTTCGACGTTGAATAGTGTCATGAAATATGATTATCCTCTTGTGTGCAATATTTCTGGTTGATAAATCTAACATATTCTTACTTTAAGAATAGCGACTATACATGATTATATATCCCTTATCAGGTCTCTGTAACATTTGCAAAATGATACAAATATAAAAATACAACTGAACCTAAATGTAAGGTTTTAATATCCTTACGTTGCTGAGTGCAGCATTTAACAACAAACAAACAAAACATAATATCTTTAAGAATTATGTTAACAATTCCGATGCTAAAAATAATCTCACAATCTCCATACCTCTTTCTCTCTATGAAAACATAACATTAACTTTTTTTTAATAATCTGAAGGAATAATAATGGCAATACTATCATAATTATCATCATTATTTATGTTACTTATCCTCAAGTGAAGTAGTCCTCCACACTATACATTCAGTGAAGAAGCCCATGAACATATGAACTATGTAACATACATTCATGGAAATTAGATGAACAGTTGAAGTTAGCAAATGATATTATTCGGTTGAACGTCTATCAGCCATCTATTCTATTCATGAACAACATTTCACGTGGGACCAACAGAGGGAATTATGACTATCGACTTGCTAATTATTTTTTATATTCATGCCTGCTCAAAGGATCTATTGGCTTGATTTATTGTTATGGTATCCACAAAATAAGTAGGATCCGATTGTTTCCGTTTTTGTTGAAATAAAACTGAATAATATTTGCTGTTTACATATCAAAGTTTGCCAAATTGTTACAAAATGTTTGCCCACAGCAAGGCTACGTGTCCCCAACATATTGTGCTAGGCACAGTATCACTGGACTGAGGGAGGGCGGCATTCTTCCTTGTGGGTCACCTGCTTGGCAATTTAGGACGGGAAAACTGCAGGGGGTGAGGGCAGTTAAGTTGATGGTACAGACAGATAAGAGAGATCATTTTACAAATGTGAAACCTCAGTCCACAAAGGAAGAGGCGAAAGCTGAAACTTGGTGAGGTTTACAGAACAAAGGCAGTTATTTCTAGTTTCTTACTGACTCTCGAAGATACATTTAATAAAACAATTAATGTGTGTGTGTGTGTGTGTGTGTGTGTGTGTGTGTGTGTGTGTGTGTGTGTGTGTGTGTGTGTGTGAGAGGTAGAAGAAGAATTGTACACCATAAAAATGGCTACGTATGTAGTTGGGGTAGATATGTTGAATGCCCGGCCAGTATGACCTTTGAGTCACTACAGTTGCAGTCATTAAAATGCGTAAAACAGTATTTGAGTGAAAGAAAACACTATAAGTGAGTGAAACAAAAGACCTCAGTACAGGCACAACCAGTCCCCCAACCCCAAGTCTGCATGTATCAATACTCATACCTGCCACATCCTCAACCACTTAACTTACTCACACAATCATCTGACAACATGTTCGCCACACACACACACACACACACACACACACACACACACACACACACACACACACACACACACACACACACATACACACACACACACACACACACATCACATTCTTCTTTCCCCACCATTATGTCTACGTCAGCCATCATGGATCCATGCGCATGCTTTCATACATAATCCATCCTCCCACCATTCCCCAACATCCATCGAACTATAACTATATCCGCCCTCATGTATCGGTATTCGTGCTTTCATACATACATACACCCTCCCTACCATTCCCCTACATCCATCGCAGTATAACTATGACTATAACCGCCTTCGTGCATCCGCACTTATGTTCACATTGCATTGCATATGCATCGAATTACACGTTTAAAATATCGTAAATATTTTACAACATGTACATATTATATATCAGCAAACAGAGATTATTATAACGCAATAGATTTCATCCGTCAAAACATCACAGAAAGAGGGGCAGCCTGGAATTTTACAATGGCATCTGAATGCATTAAGACGTTCAACTGGTCAGGAGGTGAGAGTTGCGGAAGATTACGGTAAACTTCAGTTACAGATCTCCTTTACGAATATCTAAAGTATGAATAAAGATCACAGCTTGCTATGACGTGTACTTCATGCCTGCAGAATTAGCAATGTCCTTAGCTCTAAATTGTATGTCTAAATGCTTATGTAGACAAAGACCCAAATGTATATAGGCATGACCATATTATATTCTACGCAAATATCACCACATTTAAAAACAAAGCTAGATTGAGTCTTTGAAGGGCATTAAGAACTGATACACACAAGGAAAATTATTTATGGATGTCAACGGAGGAACACTGCGTTTCGGAATATATACTTTCTCCTTCATCAGGTGCATATTATTAAATGCTATGAGGCAGAGAACATATATTTGTACCTGTAAGAACAACAAAAGTAAAAAGATAGCAAAGAAGGGAACGCAACAAGGGAAGCCAACAGATAACTGGCATGGCGCTGATTACCCCGCCTCCCGTTTGCCCATTGTCCATTTCCCATTACCAATCATTCATAAGTTAAGTTTTGGCTTTAATTTGTCCATTGATAATCAACCATCAACGTCTATTATCTCCACCCTAAAAATATGTAGTTTACTGAGAAAGTGGTATCCAAATATAATGTGTGTTACTGTTGACCACTTTCTTAAAGGCATTGTTGGTTCAAAGCTTTCGGTCATAGAAGCCGTGCCATTTTTCTCTTGTCAGAGGAGTACACAAAGTATACGTCATCTGGACTAACATTTTTGGTTCGGTGGCTGGGTTAGATCGCCAACTTTGTGTTCTGGCGATTGGGTGCCTCACTCACAGTGTGGGTTCAAATCCCGGACGGGGCTCAACCCAAGAAAGTACGAGAATCTGTACTTTACTCAGAAAGTGTTATCCCAATTATAACATTTGTTGTCAAGAAAACACAATAAATGAATATTCGGCTTTGGATGGGTAATGATATCACAGACAAATACGGATATTGATGATGACTTGGAGGAGCTTCGTAACGCACGTCTTCTCAATTCAGGGATTGGTAAATCCAAATATGTGTGTGCGCGTGCGTGCGTGCGTGCGTAAATGTGGGCCTGTTGGATGTTACATAAAACATTCATCTTGAGCGGGATGGTAGTTCGAGTTGGATTAGCATGTTAACTATATGATCTTCTTTAGGCAGAGAATGCCGCGCATGAATGTATTGATGAAATTCCTAGGTACATGGGGCCTTTTCGTCCCCAGGAATACCCACAGTGGAGACTTCAATGGGGATAGGGTGTACACAATGTGCTACCTGGTAGATTGTGTGTCATCAGACCGGACAACGTTGGTTTTTGACTGATTGTGGCGTAAAACACACTTATTCATTTACTTATATCGGAAATTGAATGTTCATCTTAATTGTTATTGTTGAACATGTAATATATTTTTAAAGAAATAAAACAGTGACATAATAACTACAACTTTATGTGAGCGCGAGTAGCTTTTTTGGAATGAGATGAATAAGTCTTATAAAGTTGTAAGCTTCTTCACAACCGTGTAACTATGAATTGACTTTATTGGGTAATCAAAAAAGAGATAGGACCTAAAATAGCCAAATTTCATACGATTTCACTTGTCCACCATCTTGGATGCAAGGCGAAAACATTTCAGCGCGGTTGAAGCCACTGAGAATGCCCCCTGCAGAGTTGGACGAACATTCTGCGGTGGCGCGGCTGAGTTGACCAGAGGCTATCAGCAGTATTTCCTGTCCAGGTTATTTAGGTCAGTTGTTTGTGTGTGTGTTTTTGTGTGTGTGTGTGTGTGTGTGTGTGTGTGTGCGCGCGTGCGTGCGTGCGTGCGTGCGTGCGTGTGTGTGTGTGCGTATGTGCGTGTTTGCGTGCGTGTGGGGGGTGGGGGCGGGTGAGATTAGGGGGATAGATGATAGATTTAGCAACAAGTAAGGTCATCTTGAGTGGGAGGGTATTCGCAGATGGATTAGCATATGAACTATGATTCTCTTTAGGCAGAAAATGAGGATCCACGATGTTCGACCTGGTAGAAGTGTGTTATCAAACCTCACAGCATTGGTTTTTTGACTGACTGTAGCGTCAAAACAAACTCATTCATTTACTTGAACTGAATGTTCATCTTAATTGTTATGGATAGTCACGAAGCCATGATCCAGAGAACAGGGTGTCATTAGATAGAATTAAACTAAGTAATAATAGGATTACAAGAAAAACGGGGTTTTACAAACAAGCCAATAAACTTCGCTCATTAACACCAGAGTAAGTCAGTACAAGATTGAAAACTGCCCCATAATTATGTATGACATGCTTGTCGGGTATTGCTACATATATATGTGAAAACAAAGTTATTAAAATGAAGAGCAAAACTGATGAAAGTTAACAATAAACGTGTATACGTGTTATATCGTCACTGCAAAAATAATGATTGTTTGTCTTTAGTATTAACATTCAAATACGTTATATCTGTATTAGCGATATTGTCTTTGTTCCACCGGTGAGTCAGCGTTAGCCGTACTATCTCGTAGTATAATTGAATTTCTGAAGACATCACGATACAGTTTTTACGATGCATCACGTCTGCACTAG
This sequence comes from Haliotis rufescens, assembly GCF_023055435.1. NCBI lineage: Eukaryota > Metazoa > Mollusca > Gastropoda > Lepetellida > Haliotidae > Haliotis > Haliotis rufescens. The sequence continues at coordinate 31,692,355 of NW_025964383.1, forward strand.
CGCTTGATAACAGCCTTGTGTTTGGGTGTTTCAGTGGTTTAAATCGCTGCTCTTGATATTGTTGATTAAACTTGATACTATGAACAATATAATGTTATGTGAGAGGTTGACTTTAGAACGGTAACATACTAATAGTATATAGGATGACATAAACAGAACAATGAGAAGTTCGTCCAGATTAGTGTATAGGCAACATTTAATAATTAAAATAATTACATTCAACAACTCCCCTTTTAAGTCCATTTTCCTGACTTATAAGTAAATGCAAGAACAATCGGCCGGAATACAATGTATAGTTCTTGTCCACTTCCATATGACTATATAGCATACAATAAGCTATCGGGTCCCGTTTAGATCGGTTGGGATGGCAGCCTAGATGGCCATAGAATAGTTTCATCTTGGAATCTCCCATATCACTGGGAATCCTCTTCAATTTAAATGGAGTTACTCGTTACGATTCCGAACCTTCACGTGACTGTGTTTATGAACCATTGTCAAATAGTGGTGACATTAAATCTAGGAAACAATACGCGAAATCGCGCATGCACAGAACGAAAAATTTGGTCAAGGCATTAAGTAATCCGCATGCGCAGAACGATTGATTTCAGTACTTCCGCTAAGCGCTTCGAGTGCAGCGTCAAACGCGGGCCTGTAATCTAACACGCGGGGACTGACCAATGAAATCTGAGAAGTAGAAACACCGGTAGACGCTGTTGCTTGATTGACAATGTCAATCAAGAAAGGGAGGAGCTTAACGCTATCGTTCTCTCCCAGTAAATTCCGATGTCAAATAACGACGTTATTTGGACGGAAAAACGATGGTTTGAAAACGTCCAAATAACGTCGTTTTTCCGTCGAATGACCATATACGGAAAAAAACGACGTTTTCGTGTTTGCAGTGTGACCAGCAGCTCATGGTCCAACCGTTGCTTTAAATAGGCAACAATTAAGCTCAGCTTGCTTCAATGGACTGCTGCAGTCGCTAACTATAAAACCACGCCATCTATTAGGACAATATACACTTTATATCATATTACACTCCCTGAATAAAGGATAGACATTTGTCTCAAATCGGCCATGCTTGTCACTCACAAACAGAATACACTCCAGCGAGTCTTTGCTATCAAATTAGAAGCATTCCAGCAATTATCCACGTTGTGATTTTGCTTGTAGATTGGGTGAGATTGCGTGATACTGCGGGCATTGCAATAAGTTAACCTAGTATAGAGACTGCAGTGACGCCGTATCGACAGGGAGCCATCTCCGTGGTCACGAAGCGTGTATACATGATGCAATTATCCCAGCGTTACCAGGAAAATTACAACATATATTGGAACCATTTGTACAAATAGCATCAACGCTGAGTACTTGTGGCCACAGCGATTGTTTTGACATTATTGTGAAGCACGATGATGTACAATTACTTGTGTTTAAATTCAATACTAATTTCAGATTACTTGAAGCAGAGAGCGGCCTCGCGTTTTTCGTACCCCAGAGACTTGGCAGGCGTCAGCTCTGGAGTCGACTTAGGCATTTGCATCGCCTCTTTCTATAGTGTATTCCACAGACAGATGTTCAGAAACCTATTTACAAGTATTATCCGGAGTATGGTATTCGTTGGTATTCCCAACTGGGGTGTTCATTCCTGCTAGACAATGGCGATATAGCCACGTGAACATGTTACTTGGTAGGGCAGATGTATGATGCCAAAAGCCCAGAATGTTATGTCAATATGCGTGTATTTATTCTGCATGTCACCAGTTCAAACACACGGATCACAAAGACGCACTTACAGTTATTGTGAATAAACGTTTCAAAAGATTTGTTTGCGTTTGAAGGTAACGACGTATGTACGATACGCTTCTTGAATTCTGTCGCACGCACTGATATGACAGACACCACTCTGGTATTCAGTGCCAGCTGCCACGATATGATGCATGGCATATTATGTCATAATCGTCGTCGTTGACATAATCTGTCGTGGTGTTAGTATTATTATTAGTAGTAGTATTAATAGTTGTATTGGTATTAATAGTAGTAGTAGTAGTAGTAGTAGTAGTAGTAGTAGCAGCAGCAGTAGTACTATCAGTAGTAGTGATTGGAGTGGTGGAGTGGTAAAAGTAGTAGTGTCAGAGGTAGTAGTAGTAGTAGTAGTAGTAGTAGTAGTAGTAGCCGTAGCAGAGGCAGCAGCAGTAGTAGAAATAATAGCAGTAGCAGTATTAGATATAGTTGGGGTAGTAGAAGTTCTAGCAGTCGCATTTGTAGTTGTGGTATGTTGTGGTGTGTTGTACGTTAATCTCGGTGGAAGACAACTCGATCCTTCTGCACCTCATGTGTCGCTAGAAACCTGTGCTGGTCGTAAGACATGGCTTAATGGGTCGGGTGGACAGACGCGTTGACTTGGTGGACAGCGTGTCATCATACCCGACGACGTGGATCATTGTTCATAATATCAACCACTGGATTGACTCATTGTCGATTATTTACAAACTGTCGTCATTTAGAGTGTCGCGTTAAACCTCAAACAAACGAACAAACAATCGTTCTGCACATATGATGGTTTGATGCATGTATTAGTGAGTGAGTATGGTTTTACGCCGCTTTTAGCAATATTCCAGCAATATCACCGCGGGGGACATCAGAAATGGGCTTCACACATTGTACCCATGTCGGGAATCGAACCCGGGTCTTCAGCGTGACGAGCGAACGCTTTAACCACTAGGCTACCCGACCGCCCCCGATGCATGTATTAAGTAAATTTTACATCGTTTGCCTCACGTATTACACCACATCTGGCATATCTGATATGATAGTTACCACCTTGTGAATTATTCCTGTTACGAAATGGAGGCACGGTATGCAGTACTCAGTGGTATGGTATAATACCATATCTGATACACATAGTACTAGCAGCATGGTATGCAGTACTCAGTGGTATGGTATAATACCATATCTGACATCCATAGTAATATCAGCATGGTATGCAGTAATCAGTGGTATGGTATACTACCATATCTGATACACATAGTACTAGCAGCATGGTATGCAGTACTCAGTGGTATGGTATAATACTATATCTGGTACACATAGTACTCGCAGCATGGTATGCAGTACTTAGTGGTTGGTATACTACCATATCTGGTACACATATAACTAGCAGCATGGTTTGCAGTACCCAGTGGTATGGTATAATACCATATCCGACATAAATAGTACTCGCAGCATGGTATGCAGTAATGAGTGGTATGGTATAATACCATATCTGGCATACAAAGTATGATGAACTCAAAGGATGCTCTTAGCACAACGACTAGCATAAGTCTGTGTTAAAGGGTGAGAGTTTGGATAGTCGTAGCTCTTGCATCGCTATGTGCACGTAGACCATGGGTCCCGATCCACATTGCGTTCTCAGTCTTACGACCTATCAACCTATCGTAAATCTATAGTCCATCATAGGTTTTCGAATATCATAGCGCTACAAACGCTTACTTGATCGGGGCTCTGGATCCATGACGGTCTGAATGATTGATGCTAAAGTACGGTGACATGACAACAATAGCATGGTACAGAATAACAGTAGTGCAGTGTGTTGATACTTTGATGTGTGGTCCCAATGATCAAATTATGGGAAGACTCCATATGCAGTGTAAAATTTGGGTATTATGCATTTCAGATTATCAATAAATGTTAGTTCGTGTTCCACGAGTATTTGAATATAGACTTTAGTCATTGCAAACTCTTGATACATGCTCAAAGTGTAAATTCAAATGTCTATTGTGAAAGCCTGGATCGAAGAGCTTCAACATTCAGCACATGTTCAGCAAAACCTACTATCACAAACCATACAAATAATATTATTCAGAGCTTTGACAAAGCCCCCCCTAACTGTATCACATGCGATGTAGCAGCCTTTGAAGAGTGTATAAAATAACACGATTCTATCCTTTTCTTTCTTATTTATGTAAGTGTTTTGGTTTTTTCAAAAATCATATGGAGCTTTCAACTTTTAACAAAAATGTTGAGTTTCCTTTTTAGAAAATTAAAACGGAAGCATTCGTTCCATGGCACATTCTCAGGAAGTTAGATAAACACGATGATAAAAAATAGACCGAACAGACGTTTTGACAAATAACTAACCAAGACGTAAGAAGTGCTATCGTCTTGCTTGGCGTTCCAACTCAACACTGAGGCAAAGGACGACGGTTTGAAGACTGCCTTGTCATTTCACAAATGATATACTAAATGGGCTTACAAAACGTTCATCTGTGATAACCGCGTTGATGCTCAGCCACACTAAATTCGTGAGTATCATGCCAAAAACTGGCGCAGCCTTGGCGTCAAAGTCGTAATTACGATGTCGTAGATTACGTCGGCTTCGTTTTCTTCGCAAGACTGTATTGTTCCCCGAGAGTGATAACCAGGAAAGCCAAGTACGATATTAGATTGAGTTTTCTCCTGACAAACGACTTTAAAGTTTAAACTTGTTACACTTCATATATCTTATCCATTAATCATGTCCGTGTCTTTCCACTGTCCCGCTAGGTTGAGTGGTGATGGGGGTCATTTATCACAAAGAACTGGCTCTACCATCGTTCACATGAATGTTATAGGGGGGGGTGATTCACAACAGGGATGTTCAACAGGGGATTGTCACACTATCATACAGTCAAGTCGAAATAGGAATATCGATCCCCAAATGTCAAACTGACCCTACAGAGCCTACAACTCCTTGATGTCTGCTGGATCTCTTTTATTTTGCTAGCATGAATGCGATCCTCTGAAAATCACAGGCATAAGGTTTTAGTCACAGAAAAGCAAAACGGCAATATCGATTTAACATATTTGAATATAGATACCGTATGGCCTTAGTGTCGGGCGTATCGGGAGTGAGGATGCACTCTTATATCTGTGGCTTCTTCTTCCTCCTCCTCCTCTTCTTCATCTTCTTATTTTTATTATTATTATTATTATTATTATTATTATTATTATTATTATTATCATCATCATCATCAACTGTGACCATCATTTAAGTTCCAATATACCAACAACCGAATATCTATAACTGGTTAACTAACATATTCAGTGAACTTTCTAACCTAGACCTCAGTTAGGAGATAAACCTTCTGTGTTTTGAAATTGGATGTTGTCCCACAGAAGATAAGAGAACTCTTGTTTCAATTTGGAACCGAGTGAGAGCGTGCGTGCGTGTTTTCCTTGGTCAGTGCGTGAGTGAGTGAATATTTCACCTGTACTTGAATATGCCATTACATTGTTGTGACATTGGGCGCAGTCATTGCTCCAATACTAAAGCTGTATGCCAGGCCCCCATTCACTTATTTTCAGATCGTATAATATAGTCCTGCCGGACTTAACGATACGCTCGTCACAAAAATCGGCTCTGATATTTCTGACTGATGCATAAAACATTACTTACTCACTCAATCAGTATACGTAAGTGGTGGTTAAGACTTAACAGCGCTAAAACAAACAATCAACTACGGACGTCATGAATCGTCTTTATTTCGAGTGAGTGAGTTAGGTTTTACATCGCTTTGAACGTGGAAGTATTACAGTCATGTCATGGCGTGTGAGCCCAAAGTGATGCAGGCCTCAGATGCTTACCACTTTGGAGAGACCCACGAGAACGGGCATAGTGCTGACAAACCTAGAAACATAATCGGCGTGAACCGGGATTCGAACCCACAATAATACGTGTCTGGCGTGCCCCATGGACGCAACTCTGTAGAAAGTTCGAAATATTAGAGATTCGTTATTAACAGGAATAATTCTTTCATTTGATTGTACTGAGTGTGACAAGACGTGGCTCCTGGGGACCCCCTGATGACATATGTCAAGGCCATCAATCTAAACTCTCGCAAGTGACAGATTCAGTTCGTAGAATCAAATAGAATTCTGAATATAGGGAACACGAAAGGGTTAGTTTGTAATATCTTTGGATCATCAAAATCGGATATATAACAAACACCAAGCGATCTTCAAAATCGGTTCACGAGTCAAACGGATCCCAACAATAACTCACGGTAATTCCCACAAGTGACCCAGACAATTAGTTAGATAAATAGAACTAATTCCACTTCGGATATAACGAATGAGGGATTTTGAGTATCACTTTATATTATGTAAAATACAACAAACATATTTTCCGTTCTTTAAGACTGAGGCGCATTGGAAATGGTATCATGAATGATAACTTAGACCAATAATAGTTTCCTCATACTCTTAACTTGGTGTTCACATACACACAAATTCTCATTGTGACAGGTGAGGGTTGACAATAAGTCGACGATTCGTTCTCCTGAATACACGTGCAAACGTTTTATATAGTTTCAGAGTTTCAACTTTTGGCTTCCCCGTAGACACATTCTAACCAAAGTCATGAACATGGAGTGATCCGATGCCCCTGCAACACCAGACGGAGACGGACAGACCAGTCTGTCTAAGCTCCTGAGTAGGATCACGTCGGGGCATCTCATCTGTATTCCTACAGACTTATTTCATCTCTATGTGCAACACGCTTGTTCAAACAACGTTGGAGCCTATTGTGACGAGCTTACAATGCATAGACCAACAACTAAAGCCACACGCCTGAGATTTAACCCCATCTCTCTCCGTCCATGTTAAGCGCTGAACTGTGCGACCCCTCAAAGTCTGGATCGGGTCTACTTGTGTCTCTTTCTATCATATTGGTTCTATCAGGATTTTACTTACATTTTGCAACGCCTGATTGAAAACTGGCCGATATAGGATTAATCCCAGGAGTATATTTGCTCAGAGGTATTGAGTGTGGCATTCACAATATCCGATACAGACATGGTTAAATAGATGCTAGAATCAGTCTGTACATTTGACACGAGCCCGATGTGTTGAAAAGTGCACTGCTTTAAGGATAGAAAATTAAAAAGATTTAATAGTTGTTAGGGAAATATTAGTTTATTTGCCTGATATCATTACTTAACCATTCCTCGTCATTCGCTTATATCCGCGAACATGGAGAGATCTGCCCACAACATTTACCTTCAAAGCACACAAAATTAAAAGAAAATCCATCAACTATTCTTTAAGTCTTATTTGTTGCAAAGAATGAACTTCGTTTTCCGATGATGTGACAGAAATAGAAATACGCACCTGCGAGGCTTGGAAGCTGGCAATGATCCCTTGCCAAAGAACACTTAATTGTTTGTCAACTCCCTGAGTACAACGAAGACCAAGTGGCACTATTAAGTGAGTTCGTTACATTCAATCAAAGAAAAGAGTCAACTATTACATCCTCGGTTATCGAGGGTATTATATCTTAATTCTATTATTGCATGTACCATGGACCCATAACCATCATAGCTTTGTGTCGGAAGTAACCTAAATACCTAAATTCCCTTATCACTAACTTCTAGCACTAGCACAAAAATTCTCTCTCTCGTGAGTTTGAACTCGACAACCAATTAAAATGCTTCTTCTGGTCAACATTAAAAGTTGCGACCTCGAACGAGCTACCTCTTGACATATTTAATCAAACCACATGACTCTTTTGAATGAACTACCAGCTGGAAAATCTTTTTTCCAGAACAAAGACAGGGGTGGATGTCTTATGCTACAAGAGGTTAGCAGTTGATCGCGCTTATCAACTATGGAAAGAACAATGCAATATGATTGGTAGATAAATGTTAGAGCCGTGACTTTCATACCAGATTCAACAACAAGCCGCACTAGATAATCGGGGATACACCTAATTCTATTTGGGAATTATGAAAACCTTGGTGTAACCGAAACATAGCAATATCTGACTCCCCCAGTGTACACGAACTGAGCACCCGAGTGAACATGATTCATTGTCAATGCGGGTGCACATTCAGACCCTGCCTAAGGTTCAAGAAATGCACGGTGACAAATATTTCTATACGTAAATGGTTCATGAGTTTGAACTCGACAACCAATGAAAATGCTTATTCTGGTCACCATTTAACATCGCGGCCTCGTACGAGTGAGCTCTCGATATTTTTAATCAAACTGGGGACCCGAATACACATGGTTCATTGTCAACGTGGCTGCACATTCAGTTAGTGAGTATGTTTTTACCCCTTTTAATTTTTCAGCAATATTCCAGCAATATCATGGCTTTAACCAATAGGCTACCAAGCTGCCCCTGCACATTCAGACACTGACAAAGGTTCAAGAAATGCACGTTGTCAAATATTTCTGGACATCACCTCCGAAGCTTCTATGGACCTTTGGAGACGTTGACAATCAGAGGAATCAAACTGCGCAAGAGTATACACGACATTGCACTTGTTTTGTTGACAACACTTTTGATTCTGGGCCACCTTTCATATCCATTCGGTTTAATTGACAAACAGCAATGAGCAATAAGAACTTACAGTATGTAACTTGGAATAATCCACCATGCCATAAACTAAAATTCCCAAACACGAAGCTGATAAGGAGTTTTGTTTCAAGTGATATTTCAGGTATGAAATCGAACAAACCTTACAATTACAATAAAAGAAGATGCTTCGTATTCACATTTGCAATCTATATGTAACAAGCTCATCTATGCTTCTACAACAATCACACTGTACAAGTGTCCATCGATCTGTTTCGAAATATGAAGCGATATGAGACAACGTTTATCGATAATCGTCGGCCATGACAGCGACATGTTGCATCCATCGGTGGTCAACAGCCATAGTTCACAACGCCCTCACTTCACGACAGCCGCCATTACAGACAGCCGATAAATCAAGAAGCAGATCAGGGAAATAGCGATAACACGGCGTGAAATGTGTATCCCCATCACTGGGATCAATCTGGAACATTTCGGTTTACTTATCCATCTGTCTCCGTACTTATTTCCTTCAAGACACTCGTGTCCGTCACATCCGTCACTCAAAATAACCCTCCTTAGCCATTGTAAATGAATCGCGACTATCACAAACTCATAAGAACTGAACTAGTAGAAGCGGAAGATGGGATTTCTAATAATCTTATTCCTGAATCGGATCTCATGTCCGTCCATTGCACGCAAGGTGAACATCTCTTTTCTATCCCCTTGGCAACTCTCGTCATCGCCATGGCAACAACGTTACTTTATCCGACGTGTCAAGGGAGGGCACTCTTATCTGTTCTGACCAACAGCTCATGGTCCAACCAAGCTTTAAATGCCTAATGCTTTCTGGATACCCCGTAGACAAATTTATCTTCAACCACTAAATATCGGCCTGTGTCATCAATTATACGCTTGGCTTTAAGTCTCTACAATACAGTTACCGTGCCGTTACGGCGCCGAACTCTTGTCTATAATGATATTTCTCCATGGATTAAGACAGAAAAGGCAACAATTAAGCCCAGCTTGCTTCAATAGACTGCCGCAGTCGCTAACTATAAAAGCTCGCCATCTATTAGGACAATATATATCATATTACACTCCCTGAATAAAGCATAGACATTTGTCTTAAATCGGCCATGCTTGTCACTCACAAGCAGAATACACTCCAGCGAGTCTGTGCTATCAAATTAGAAGCATTCCAGCAATTATCCACGTTGTGATTTTGCTTGTAGATTGGGTGAGATTGCGTGATATTGCGGGCATTGCAATAAGTTAACCTAGTGTAGAGACTGCAGTGACGCCGTATCGACAGGGAGCCAACTCCGTGGTCACGAAGCGTGTATACATGATGCAATTATTCCAGCGTTACCAGTAAAATCACAACATATATTGGAACAATTTGTACAAATAGCCATAAACGCTGAGTGCTTATGGCCACAGCGATTGTTTTGACATTACTGTGAAGCACGATGATTTACGATAACTTGTGTATAAATTCAACAATAATTCTAGATTACTTAAAGTAGGGAGTGTCCTCGCTTTTCGTACCCCAGAGATTCGGCGAGCGTCAGCTCCGGTGAAAGCTTAGGCATTTGCATCGACACTTTCTATAGTGTATTCCACAGGCAGAAGTTCAGAAACCTATTTACAAATGTTATCCGAAGCATGGCATTTGATGGTATTCCCAATGGCAGAGTTAATTCTGCTATACAATGGCGATATAGCCATGTGAACATATTACTTGGTAGGGCAGATGTGTGATGTCAAAAGCCTGGTACGTTATGTCAATATGCATGTAGTTATTTTGCATGTCACCAGTAAAAAAATTAAACACATGGATCACAAAGACGCACTTACAGTTATTGTGAATAAACGTTTCAAAAGATTTTTAGTAGTAGTAGTAGCAGTAGCAGCAGCAGCAGCAGCAGTAGTAGTAGTAGTAGTAGTAGTTGTTGTTGTTGTAGTAGTAGTAGTAACAGTACCAATGAATGAATGAAGTAGTTGTTTTGTAGTATTAGTAGTAGTAGTAGTAGTATTAGTAGTAGTAGTGGTAGAAGTAGTGGTAGTAGTAGTAGTAGTAGTAGTAGTAGTAGTAGTAGTAGTAGAAGTAGTAGTAGTAGTAGTAGTAGTAGTAGTAGTAGCATCAGCAGCATCAGTAGTGGTAGAGGTAGTAGAAGTAGTAGCAGTCGCATTAGTAGTTTGGGTATGTCTCCAATTAGAGTGTTGTACGGAAAACCCAATCTTTCTGCACCTCATGGATATTCCGTGTTAGGATAGGTCCCTGGCAACCCATGCTTGTCGTAAGGAAAGGCTTAATGGACCGGGTGATCAGACTCGACGGCGTGGATCGTTCTTCACAATAGCAATCACAGGATTGTCTGGTGCAGGCTCGATTATTTACAGACTGCCGTCAAATAGCTTGGATATTGCTGAGTGCGATGTTACACCATAACCAAATAAAAAGCATTCTTCTTCAGATATGATGGTGTGATTCATGTATTTGGTACACTTTTTGCTGCATGCAGTCGTATTACATCGCATCTGGCATATCTGATATGATAGTTTCCGCCTTGTGAATTATTCCTGTCACGACATGGAGGTACGGTATGCAGTTCTCAGTGTTATGCTATGATATCATATTTGGCATATATAGTGGTATTTAATTTGCATGCGGTGTGGAGCGGGATGGTATGCAGTAGTCAGTGGTATGGTATAATACCATATCGGCCATACATAGTACAAGCAGCATGTTATGCATTACTCAGTGGTATGATATAATATATACCATATCTGGCATACATAGTACTAACAGCATCGTGTGCAGTACTCAGTGGTATGGTATAATACCATATCTGGCACACATAGTACAGGCAGCATGGTATGCAGTACTCAGTGGTATGGTATAATACCATATCTGGCACACATAGTACCAGCAGCATGGTATGCAGTACTCAGTGGTACGGTATAATACCATATCTGGCACACATAGTACTAGCAGCATGGTATGACGAACTCAAAATATGCTATTCTCAGAAATGTACTACATATCGTTTTTCGAGGAGTCAATGATCTGGCCCACGTGCACAGAGCGATCTTGCACTACGACTATTATAAGTGTATGTTAAAGTATGAGAGTTACGATAGTCGTCGCGCCAGGATCGCTTTGTACACATGGATCCTCGTCCCCATGGCAGTCTCAGTGACTGATGCTTAAGAACAGGGATATGATAACTTTTTACAGTGCAATGACGTGGTAGAGTAAAAAATTAAAGAAGCGTAGTGTGTTGATACAATGCTGAGTGGTCCCAATGATAAGATTATGTGAAGAATCTTTATGTAGTGTAAAAATGGGTCAATTCAAAGGACCATTTTGAAAGAGTGGATCGAAGAGCTTCAACATTCAGCACATGTGCAGCAAACCATACAAATAATATTATTAATATATAATATTATTCAGGACTTTGACAAAACCCCTAACTGTATCTCATGTACTGTAGCAGCCTTTTCAAGAGTGTATAAAATAACACGATTCTCTCCTTTTCTTTCTTATTTATGTAACTGGTTTTTTTTCTAAAAATCATATGGAGCTTTTAACTTTTAATAAAAGATGTAGTAGTGTGTTCATATAATGCTGAGTGGTCCCCATGATAAGATTATGTGAAGAATCTATATGTAGTGTAAAATTGGGTTATTTTCCATTTCATATTATGAATAAATATTAATTCGTGTTCCACGAATATTTTAATGTGCAACTTCCCGATACACGCTCAATGTGTCAATTCAAAGGACCATTGTGAAAGAGTGGATCGAAGAGCTTCAACATTCAGCACATACTTACAGGAAACCATACAAAAAATCTTATTCAGAATTTTGACAAAGCCCCTAACTGTATCTCATGCGATGTTGCAGCCTTTGAAGAGTGTATAAAATAACACGATTCTATCCTTTTCTTTCTTATTTATGTAACTGAGGGTTTTTTCAAAGATCATATGAAGCTTTCAACTTTTAACAAAAATGTTGAGTTTCCTTTTTAGAAAATTAAAACGGAAGCATTCGTTCCATGGCACATTCTCGGGAAGTTAGATTAAAACGATGATAAAAAATAGACCGAACAGACGTTTTGACAAATAACTAACCAAGACGTAAGAAGTGCTATCGTCTTGCTTGGCGTTCCAACTCAACACTGAGGCAAAGGACGACGGTTTGAAGACTGCCTTGTCATTTCACAATTGATATACTGAATGGGCTTACAAAACGTTCATCTGTGATAACCGCGTTGATGCTCAGCCACACTAAATTCGTGAGTATCATGCCAAAAACTGGCGCAGCCTTGGCGTCGAAGTCGTAATTACGATGTCGTAAATTACATCGGCTACGTTTTCTTCGCAAGACTGCATTGTTCCCCGAGAGTGATAACCAGGAAAGCCAAGTACGATATTAGATTGAGTTTTCTCCTGACAAACGACTTTAAAGTTTAAACTTGTTACACTTCATATATCTTATCCATTAATCATGTCCGTGTCTTTCTACTGTCCCGCTAAGTTCAGTGGTGATGGGGGTCATTTATCACAAAGATCTGGCTCTACCATCGTTCACGTGAATGTTATAGGGGATGTGATACACAACAGGGATGTTCAACAGGGGATTGTCACACTATCATACAGTCAAGTCGAAATAGAAATATCGATCCCCAAAGTCAAACTGACCCTACCGAGCCTACAACTCCGTGATATCTGCTGAATCTCTTTTATTTTGCTAGCATGAATGCGATCCCCTTAAAATCACAGGCATAAAGTTTTAGTCACAGAAAAGCAAAATGGCAATATCGATTTAATATGTTTGAATATAAATAGCGTATGTCGGGCGTATCGGGACTGAGGATAAACTCTTATATCTGTGGCTTCTTCTTCATCTTCTTTTAACTATTATTATCAACTGAGACCATCCTTTCAGTACCAACCTACCAACAGCGGAATATCTATAATTGGCGAACTAACATACTCAGTGAACTTTCTAACCCAGATCTTAGTTTTGAGATAAACCTTCTGTGTTTTGAAATTGGATGTTGTCCGACAGAAGATTAGAGAAATCTTGTTTCAATTTGGAACTGGGTGAGTGCGTGCTTGCATTGGTGTGTGTGAGCGTGAGTGAGTGCGTGAGTGAGTGAATATATCCTTCTTTTAGAAGCATTTACAAGTTGCAGTTCTGAGTAAGGATAAGATTTATTGATGAACAACTTGTAATAAAAAAGTTGTTCCTTCATAAATCTTATCCTTACATTGCAAATATTTCAGCTGTACTTGAATATGCCATTACATTGTTGTGACACTGGGAGCAGTCATTGCTCCAATACTAAAGCTGTATGCCAGGCCCCCATTCAAATTTTTTCAGATCGTATAATATAGTCCTGCCGGGTCAAGACGGTCTTAACGACACGCTCGTTAAAATATGAAAGTTTCGATTGTCACAAAAATCGTTTTCTGGAACAAGGCTCTGATATTTCTGACTGAGGCGTAAAACATTACCTACTCACTCACTCACTCACTCACTCACTCGGCAAGAGGTGGTTAAGACTTAACAGCGCTTATACAAACAACCAACTGTGGACGTAATGAAGTGAAAGCTATCACCTATATTTCGAGTGATTATATTTCGAGTGATGTAACGTCGCTTTGAACGTGGACGCATTACAGTCATATCATGGCATGTGAACCCAAAGAGATGCAGGCCTCAGATGCCTACCACTTTGGAGAGACCCACGAGAACGGATATGGTGCTGACAAACCTAATAACATAATCTGGGTGAACCGGGATTCGAACCCACAATAATACGTGTCTGGCGTACCCCAGGGACGCATCTTTGTCGAAAGTTCGAAATATATCGAGATTCGTTATTAACAGGAATAATTCTTTCATTTCAGAGTGTGACAAGACGTGGCTCCTGGGGACACCCTGATGACATATGTCAAGGCCTAAAATCTTAAGTTACAGATTCACAGTTCGTAAAATCAAATAATAATAATAATAATCTGAATATAGGGAACACAAAAGGATTAGTTCGTAATATCTTTGGATCATCACCTTCGCATGTAACAAACACCAAGCGATCTTCAAAATCGGTTCACGCGTCAAACGGACCCTAACAATCACTCATGTCAGTGAGGTGTACAATATAACAACTCATGGTAATTCTCAATAAGTTAGATAAATGGAATTAATTCAACTTCGTATATAACGAATCCAGAGGGATTTTAAGCAATATTACAATAAATAGAGAGAGAGAGAGAGAGAGAGAGAGAGAGAGAGAGAGAGAGAGAGAGAGAGAGAGAGAGAGAAAACGAAAGAGATAGAAAGAGACAAAGGGATGGAGAATTATCAGCGACGTTTCAAAATTATCATTAGTGATTTGATACCCGTGATCGCTAATATGCTATTTTTCTTCTTTAATTATTCGAGTAAACATCCGATGTTTGGATTTCTAAACACACAATACATATTTAGGCCTATATAACGCTGTGAAATTGTGATTTGGCGAGGTTTACAATGAATCTAATTTTCAGAAGTCACTTTCAGTAATTTTGAAATGCCTAAAATGACAGTAAATGATAAACAGAAGGGGGAATTCAAAACTGTGCACAAGAAGTGTATTAGTCTGCGTGATGTATTTTAAATTTTATTCCATTTCGAAGTGAGGGTTGAAGAGGAGGGACATATGTGTCGCTGTTGCATCCAGGGGGTTTACACTCTGAAAAAACGATAATGTTGACATAACAACAGATAATGTAACTGATAATAATACCAAACAAACTCACAGACGAGGACGAGTTTGTTTATTTTTATTATTAATTACACGGTCTTGTTGTTCACGGCAGACGTAGGTGAACATTGGACTGAAGCACGAGCAACTTATGAATGACTTACACTCAGGAAAGTAGTCCGTCATCATCTGACCTCAGGTCATCACCATGGAGTAGCCAATCACGGGCCTGGAATTCGATCTCACACATATGTTTGATACCACACTCCGTCGCAGTGGTGACTCAGCATAACACCACTGCCACAGGCTAATTTGCATATCACGTGACCGGACTTTTCTCTTGTTTGTAAACAAACGCGCTTTTTCAGAAATCAGTATAGAACGGACTAATGCAAGTATTTGGAGGCGCTTTACATATTGTTTTGCATAACTATATAGATATGCTACTACAACTGCGACAGTGAGTTGCATGACAATATATATTTATGCATCAAAGTGACCGTGTCGCTAGCTCTCCGTTGGGCTTCGATGACAGCACGTGGAGCCGTACAACCAATGTAAACATAGGATAACTTCGCAAAAACAAGTAGATTTTTACGTATTTGCATACTTTCTCAATGAAAGTAAACCATTCTTTGACATTTGTTTATGAAAATGTGTGACTTGTCAAACATGAAACGGATGAAAACCATATGCAATATCTTGAATGGACTGTGAAAGATGTGACGAATCGTCACATGGCGCTGGCCTATGGCAGAGGTACTATGCTAGCTGGCTGCCGGCCGCATGGAACTCAGGGTAGGAGAGTGGTTTGATACCAGTTATCTCAAATGGGTTTCTCACCCACAGGTGTGTAAGAAACACCTATTACTGTTTTGGAATTATGACAACGTTGTTGTAACCGAAACATAGCAATCAAAGTAGATGCTTCGTATTCACATTTGCAATCTATATGTAACAAGCTCATCTATGCTTCTACAACAATTACACTGTACAAAGTTCCATTGATCTGTCTCGAAATATGAAGCGATATGGGACAACGTTAATTGATAATCGTCAGCCATGACAGCGACATGATGCATCCATCGGTGGTCAACAGCCATAGTTCACAACGCCCTCACTACACGACAGCCGCCATTGCAGACAGCCGATAAATCAAGAAGCAGATCAGTGAAATGGCGATGACACGGTGTGAAATGTGTATCCCCATCACCGGGATCAATCTGGAACATTTCGGTTTACTTATCCATCTGTCTCCGTACTTATTTCCTTCAAGACACTCGTGTCCGTCACATCCGTCACTCAAAATAGCCCTCGTTAGTCATTGTAAATGAATCGCGACTATCACAGTCTCAAAAGAACTGAACTAGTAGAAGCGGAAGATGGGATTTCTAATAATCTTATTCCTGAATCGGATCTCATGTCCGTCCATTGCACGCAAGGTGAACATCTCTTTTCTATCCCCTTGGTAACTCTCGTCATCGCCATGGCAACGACGTTACTTTATCCGACGTGTCAAGGGAGGACACTCTTATCTGTTCTGACCAACAGCTCATAGTTCAACCTAGCTTTCAATGACTAATACTTTCTTGATACCCCGTAGACAAATTTATCTTCAACCACTAAATATCGGCCTGTGTCATCAATTATACGCTTGGCTTTAAGTCTCTACAATACAGTTACCGCACCGTTACGGCGCCGAACTCTTGTCTATAACGATATTTCTCCATGGATTAAGACAGAAAAGGTAACAATTAAGTCCACCTTGCTTCAATGGACTGCCGCAGTCACTAACTATAAAACCTCGCCATCTATTAGGACAATATATATCATATTACACTCCCTGAATAAAGCATAGACATTTGTCTCAAATCGGCCATGCTTGTCACTCACAAGCAGAATACACTCCAGCGAGTCTGTGCTATCAAATTAGAAGCATTCCAGCAATTATCCACGTTGTGATTTTGCTTGTAGATTGGGTGAGATTGCGTGATATTGCGAGCATTGCAATAAGTTAACCTAGTGTAGAGACTGCAGTGACGCCGTATCGACAGGGAGCCATCTCCGTGGTCACGAAGCGTGTATACATGATGCAATTATCCCAGCGTTACCAGGAAAATTACAACATATATTGGAACCATTTTTACAAATAGCATCAACGCTGAGTACTTGTGGCCACAGCGATTGTTTTGACATTATTGTGAAGCACGATGATGTTCTATTACTTGTGTATAAATTTAATAATAATTCTAGATTACTTAAAGTAGAGATTGTCCTCGCTTTTTTCGTACCCCAGAGATTCGGCGAGCGTCAGCTCCGGTTTAAGCTTAGGCATTTGCATCGATACTATCTATGGTGTATTCCACAGGCAGATGTTCTGAAACCTATTTACAAATATTATCCGAAGCATGGTATTTGATGGTAAATGGCAGTGTTGATTCTGCTAAACAATAGCGATATAGCCACGTAAACATATTACTTGGTAGGGCAGATGTATGATGTCAGAAGCCTTGTATGTTATGTCAATATGCGTGTATTTATTCTGCATGTCACCAGTAACAAATTTAAACACATGGATGACAAAGACGCACTTACAGTTATTGTGAATAAACGTTTCAAAAGATTTTTAGTAGTAGTAGTATCAGTAGCAGCAGCAGCAGCAGCAGTAGCAGTTGGGTAGTAGTGGTGGTGGTATAAGTAATAGTGGCATCAGAAGTAGTAGTTTGGTAGTAGTAGTAGTAGTAGTAGTAGTAGTAGTAGTAGTAGTTTTGTAGTAGTAGTGGTGGTGGTGGTGGTGGTGGTGGTAGTAGTAGTAGTAGTAGTAGTAGTAGTAGTAGTGGTGGTGGTGGTGGTGGTGATGGTGGAGGTGTTGGCAGTAGTAGTAGTAGTAGTAGTAGTAGTGGTGGTGGTGGTGGTGGTGATGGTGGGGGTGTTGGCAGTAGTAGTAGTAGTAGTTGTACTAGTAGTAGTATCATCAGCAGCATCAGCAGCATCAGTAGTGGTAGAGGTAGTAGAAGTAGTAGCAGTCGCATTAGTAGTTTTGGTATGTCTCCAATTGGAGTGTTGTACGGAAAACCCAATCTTTCTGCACCTCATGGATATTCCGGGTTAGGATAGGTCCCAGTAACCCATGCTTGTCGTAAGGAAAGGCTTAATGGACCGGGTGATCAGACTCGACGGCGTGGATCGTTCTTCACAATAGCAATCACAGGATTGTCTGGTGCAGGCTCGATTATTTACAGACTGCCGTCAAATAGCTTGGATATTGCTGAGTGCGATGTTACACCATAACCAAATAAAAAAAACCTGTATATATGATGGTGTGATTCATGTATTTTGTACACCTTTTGCTGCATGCAGTCGTATTACATCGCATCTGGCATATCTGATATGATAGTTTCCGCCTTGTGAATTATTCCTGTTACGACATGGAGGTACGGTATGCAGTACTCAGTGTTATGCTATGATATCATATTTGGCATATATAGTGGTATTTAAATTGCATGCGTGTGGAGCGGCATGGTATGCAGTACTCAGTGGTATGGTATAATACCATATCTGGCACACATAGTACCAGCAGCATGGTATGCAGTACTCAGTGGTACGGTATAATACCATATCTGGCACACATAGTACTAGCAGCATGGTATGACGAACTTAAAGTATACTATTCTCAGAAATATACTACATATCGTTTTTCGAGGAGTCAATGATCTGGCCCACGTGCACAGAGCGATCTTGCACTACGACTATCATAAGTGTATGTTAAAGTATGAGAGTTACGATAGTCGTCGCGCCAGGATCGCTTTGTACACATGTATCCCGGTCCCCATGGCAGTCCCAGCGACTGATGCTAAAGTACAGGCCTAGGGACATAATAACTTGTTACAGTGCAATGACGTGGTACAGTAAAAAAGAAGCGTAGTGTGTTGATACAATACTGTGTGGTCCCAATGATAAGATAATGTGGAGAATCTATATGTAGTGTAAAAATGGGTCAATTCAAAGGACCATTGTGAAAGAGTGGCTCGAAGAGCTTCAACATTCAGCACATGTGCAGCAAACCATACAAATAATATTATTAATATATAATATTATTCAGGACTTTGACAAAACCCCTAACTGTATCTCATGTGCTGTAGCAGCCTTTGAAGAGTGTATAAAAAAACACGATTCTCTCCTTTTCTTTCTTATTTATGTAACTGGTTTTTTTCAAAAAGCATACGGAGCTTTTAACTTTTTAACAAAAAATGTAGTAGTGTGTTGATATAATGCTGAGTGGTCCCCATGATAAGATTATGTGAAGAATCTATATGTAGTGTAAAATTGGGTTATTTTCCATTTCATATTATGAATAAATATTACTTCGTGTTTCACGAATATTTTAATGTGCAACTTCCAGATACACGCTCAATGTGTCAATTCAAAGGACCATTGTGAAAGAGTGGATCGAAGAGCTTCAACATTCAGCACATACTTACAGGAAACCATACAAAAAATCTTATTCAGGATTTTGACAAAGCCCCTAACTGTATCTCATGCGATGTAGCAGCCTTTGAAGAGAGTATAAAATAACACGATTCTATCCTTTTCTTTCTTATTTATGTAACTGGTCAGGTTTTTTTTTCAAAGATCATATGAAGCTTTCAACTTTTAACAAAAAATTTGCGTTTCCTTTTTAGAAAATTAAAACGGAAGCGTTCGTTCCATGGCACATCCTCGGGAAGTTAGATTAAAACGATGATAAAAAATAGACCGAACAGACGTTTTGACAAATAACTAACCAAGACGTAAGAAGTGCTATCGTCTTGCTTGGCGTTCCAACTCAACACTGAGGCAAAGGACGACGGTTTGAAGACTGCCTTGTCATTTCACAATTGATATACTGAATGGGCTTACAAAACGTTCATCTGTGATAACCGCGTTGATGCTCAGCCACACTAAACTCGTGAGTATCATGCCAAAAACTGGCGCAGCCTTGGCGTCGAAGTCGTAATTACGATGTCGTAAATTACGTCGGCTTCGTTTTCTTCGCAAGACTGCATTGTTCCCCGAGAGTGATAACCAGGAAAGCCAAGTACGATATTAGATTGAGTTTTCTCCTGACAAACGACTTTAAAGTTTAAACTTGTTACACTTCATATATCTTATCCATTAATCATGTCCGTGTCTTTCTACTGTCCCGCTAAGTTCAGTGGTGATGGGGGTCATTTATCACAAAGATCTGGCTCTTCCATCGTTCACGTGAATGTTATAGGGGATGTGATACACAACAGGGATGTTCAACAGGGGATTGTCACACTATCATACAGTCAAGTCGAAATAGGAATATCGATCCACAAAGTCAAACTGACCCTTCCGAGCCTATAACTCAGTGATATATGCTGAATCTCTTTTAGTTTGCTTGCATGAATGCGATCCCCTGAAAATCACAGGCATAAAGTCACAGAAAAGCAAAATGGCAATATTGATTTAATATGTTTGAATATAAATAGCGTATGTCGGGCGTATCGGGACTGAGGATACACTCTTATATCTGTAGCTTCTTCTTCATCTTCTTTTAACTATTATTATCAACTGAGCCCATCCTTTAAGTACCAATCTACCAACAGCGGAATATCTATAATTGGCGAACTAACATACTCAGTGAACTTTCTTACCCAGATCTTAGTTTGGAGATAAACCTTCTGTGTTTTGAAATTGGATGTTGTCCGACAGAAGATTAGAGAAATCTTGTTTCAATTTGGAACTGGGTGAGTGCGTGCTTCCATTGGTGTGTGTGAGCGTGAGTGGGTGCGTGAGTGAGTGAATATATCCTTCTTTTAGAAGCATTTACAAGTTGCAGTTCTGAGTAAGGATAAGATTTATTGATGAACAACTTGTAATAAAAAAAGTTGTTCATTCATAAATCTTATCCTTACTTTGCAAATATTTCAGCTGTACTTGAATATGCCATTACATTGTTGTGACACTGGGAGCAGTCATGGCTCCAAGACTAAAGCTGTATTCCAGGCCCCCATTCAATTCTTTTCAGATCGTACAATATAGTCCTGCCGGGACAAGGCGGTCTTAACGATACGCTCGTTAAAATATTGAAGTTTTGATTGTCACAAAAATCGTTTTCTGGAACAAGGCTCTGATATTTCTGACTGAGGCGTAACACATTACCTAC
Source organism: Haliotis rufescens (assembly GCF_023055435.1). NCBI lineage: Eukaryota > Metazoa > Mollusca > Gastropoda > Lepetellida > Haliotidae > Haliotis > Haliotis rufescens. Next base: position 31,713,622 of record NW_025964383.1, read on the forward strand.
TCACTCACTCACTCGGCAAGAGGTGGTTGAACTGAATACACATAAAAACGTTACATATAGTTTCCACTTTCGGTTTATGGTAAGACTTGAACGACGCACAACGTCCCCGTAGACATATTCTAACCAAAGTCATCAACATGGAGTGATCCGATACCCCTGCAACACCAGACGGAGACGGACAGACCAGTCTGTCTAAGCTCCTGGGTAGGATCACGTTGGAGCATCTCATCTGTATTCCTGCAGACTTATTTCATCTCTATGTGCAACACGCTTGTTCAAACAACGTTGGAGCTCATTGTGACGAGCTTACAATTCATAGACCAACAACTAAAGCCACACGCCTGAGATTTAACCCCATCTCTCTCCGTCCATGTTAAGCGCTGAACTGTGCGACCCCTCAAAGTCTGGATCGGGTCTGCATGTGTCTCTTTCTATAATATTGGTTCTATCAGGATTTTACTTACATTCTGCAACGCCTGATTGAAAACTGGCCGATATGGGATTAATCCCAGGAGTATATTTGCTCAGAGGTATTGAGTGTGGCATTCACAATACCCGATACAGACATGGTTAAATAGATGCTAGAATCAGTCTGTACATTTGACACGGGCCCGATGTGCTGAGAAGTGCACTGCTTTAAGGTTAGAAAATTAAAAAGATGTAATAGTTGTAAGGGAAATATTAGTTTATTTGCCTGATATCATTACTTAACCATTCCTCGAACATGGGGAGATTTGCCCACAACATTGTATTCGCCCTTCCAGATTTACCTTCAAAGCACACAAAATATAAGGAAAATCCATCAACTATTCTTTAAGTCTTTTTTGTTGCAAAGAATGAACTTCGTTTTCCAATGATGTGACAGAAATAGAAATACACACCTGTGAGGCTTGGAAGCTGGCAATAATAACATGCCAAAGAACACTCAATTGTTTGTCAATTCCCTGAGTACAACGAAGACCAAGTGGAACTATTATGTGAGTTCGTTACATTCAAACAAAGACAAGAGTCAACCATTACATCCACGGTTACCGAAGGTATGTTATCTTTATTCTATTATTGCATGTACCATGGACCCATTCACCACTATAGCTTCAATTCGGAAGTAATGGAGATATGACACTCTGGATAATCTAGGATACACCTAATACTGTTTGGGAATTATGACAACGTTGTTGTAACCGAAACATAGCAATATCGAACAAAGCTTACAATTACAATCTTCGTATTCACATTTGCAATCTATATGTAACAAGCTCATCTATGCTTCTACAATAATTACACTGTAGAAGTTTCCATCGATCTGTCTCGAAATATGAAGCGATAGGTGACAACGTTAATCGATAATCGTCAGCCATGACAGCGACATGTTGCATCCATCGGTGGTAGACAGCCATAGTTCACAACGCCCTCACTACACAACAGCCGCCATTGCAGACAGCCGATAAATCAAGAAGCAGATCAGGGAATTGGCGATGACACGGCGTGAAATGTGTATCCCCATCACCGGGATCAATCTGGAACATTTCGGTTTACTTATCCATCTGTCTCCGTACTTATTTCCTTCAAGACACTCGTGTCCGTCACATCCGTCACTCAAAATAGCCCTCGTTAGTCATTGTAAATGAATCGCGACTATCACAGTCTCATAAGAACTGAACTAGTAGAAGCGGAAGATGGGATTTCTAATAATCTTATTCCTGAATCGGATCTCATGTCCGTCCATTGCACGCAAGGTGAACATCCCTTTTCTATCCCCTTGGCAACTTTCGTCATCGCCATGGCAACGACGTTACTTTATCCGACGTGTCAAGGGAGGACACTCTTATCTGTTCTGACCAGCAGCTCATGGTCCAACCAAGCTTTAAATGACTAATACTTTTTTGATACCCCGTAGACAAATTTATCTTCAACCACTAAATATCGGCCTGTGTCATCAATTATACGCTTGGCTTTAAGTCTCTACAATACAGTTACCGTGCCGTTACGGCGCCGAACTCTTGTCTATAACGATATTTCTCCACGGATAAAGACAGAAAAGGCAACAATTAAGCCCAGCTTGCTTCAATGGACTGCCGCAGTCGCTAACTATAAAACCTCGCCATCTATTAGGACAATATATATCATATTACACTCCCTGAATAAAGCATAGACATTTGTCTCAAATCGGCCATGCTTGTCACTCACAAGCAGAATACACTCCAGCGAGTCTGTGCTATCAAATTAGAAGCATTCCAGCAATTATCCACGTTGTGATTTTGCTTGTAGATTGGGTGAGATTGCGTGATATTGCGGGCATTGCAATAAGTTAACCTAGTATTGAGACTGCATTGACGCCGTATCGACAGGGAGCGATCTCCGTGGTCACGAAGCGTATATACATGATGCAATTATTCCAGCGTTACCAGTAAAATTACAACATATATTGGAACCATTTGTACAAATAGCATCAAACGCTGAGTGCTTTTGGCCACAGCGATTGTTTTGACATTATTGTGAAGCACGATGATGTACAATTACTTGTGTATAAATTCAATAATAATTCTAGATGGCTTAAAGCAGAGAGCGTCCTCGCGTTTTTCGTACCCCAGAGATTCGGCGAGCGTCAGCTTCGGTGTAAGCTTAGGCATTTGCTTCGACACCTTCTATTGTGTATTCCACAGACAGATGTTCATAAACCTATTTACAAATATTATCCAAAAATGTGGTATTTGATGGTATTCCCAATGGTAGTGTTAATTCTGCTGAACAAATGCGATATAGCCACGTGAACTTATTACTTGGTAGGGCAGATGTGTGATGTCAAAAGCCTGGTATGTTGTGTCAATATGCGTGGTTTTATTCTGCATGTCACCAGTACAAACACATGGATCACAAAGACGCACTTACAGTTATTGTGAATAAACGTTTCAAAAGATTTGGAACTAAAATGTGTTTGTGTTTGAAGGTAATGGCGGATGTACGATACTGTTCTTGATTCTTGTAACACCCACTGGTTTGAAGGACAAATTAATTAATTTAATTTATAAAATTTGCACAACTAACACTGATATAAACCAACCTTAGTATTTTAACACCAAATGCACAACTGCTTATTAAAATCATACTACAACAGTCTGGTCTATTGATGAAATTATGAACAATTCTTAATAAGATTATTCAAAATATAATGTGTAGTATTTTTCACCTAAACTCCTAAAATTTAGAAAGAATCCACTCAACATGTAGTAAGCATATTATGTAAGGCACATATACGATTTGAAACTTTATAAAAATAATATCGATTAAACCACAGTTGTCTATATAGTCTCGTATATAAACCATGTATTGGTGATGACTAGTTTGCTTGTTCCGTGTTCGACTACTTTGGTTTCCGCTGTGATGTAGATGGATTCGGTGTAAAATATAAAAATGTTCAAGCGCGTTTTGAAGCCATATGGACTTCATAATGTCCTCTGAAACGCGAAAACATGCAAACTCTCTTCGGAGACGTTATTGAGTGTTAAATATAGCATGTGTATCGAATGTGCTAAAAGAAAACTTTTTTACAACTTAAGTGCCTGAAGTGTGTCCCATACACACACACCAAACATCGATACCTTAAATAATGTGTCAGATAAATGTCAGCCTAGTTTGGGACATTTAATTCCCCCTCACATCAATATTGTGCATTTATGGTAATAACATTCGTCAGGAATTCGATATTAAAATTGTCCTTGGTGCTAAAAAGGTTTAAGACCGTTCTTTCCGATTAATATCTATCGGAGAAAACTGCCCTGGTACCGATGAATATAATATATGAGTAAAAACATGCATATTGAGATACGGGGTAAACTTTTAAAGTAAGTAAATACACGAACTTCATGCGTAAAGTGATGTGGTCATGGATCGATAAAAAATATCGGTACAGGTTTATCCATTTTCAAAATGTTTCCCATTTTAAGTGACCTCACATACTTTTACTCGACACTTATAGGTTAAACTTACTTAATCAACAACGAAATCTGTGAGATCGGTACCAATCGTGGCCAATTTCAGGAACGGACATGTCTCTGGTTTCTTATGCAATTTGAAATTATCGAAATAATTTTACTTGGACTAAAGTTTAATACAACTGTCGAAAATATGCCAAGAAGATGACAGGTTTTGATTATTCCCTCAATGTCAACAGCAAAGCCCTGGTGGTTCCGCCCAGACAGCGTCTAGTCCATCTGGCGTTCAGCTGCAGCCTCACATAGGGATGCTGTCCTTATCTTTTACACTAGACTAATGTACACCTTTGCCCGACCCACGCCGGTATCTTTCCTTATCTGTTTGCTCGTACTACAAAATTAGTAAATGAATTAATTTTCGGAAATGATTTATAGCATACAAATCCACTGCCTGACTCTAAATATTAGCTAATGCCATCAATTATATCAACCAGCGACAAGTCTTTGATTTAATGTCGAAAGAATTGCGGAGGTGTCAAGCAATTTTTGAAAGTGCACAGTCGTTAAGGGTAGGGCTTGATCATTAATATAACGCCACTCTCACTTCGTAGGGATGAAATTATTCAGGCGTTGGTTATTTCAGTTGCTACAAAGTTTCCCGGCAGTAAATAAGTTACGATATGAGGGATGCGGATAAATAAATCACGTATTTATTGCTTAGCATGCGCCGCTGAAGGTTGAGGAATGGCGCCCGGCTACCTACGGCCACGACGTTGGCACTACATCACGTTAGTGGGCTCCGCGTAAACCAGCCGTGAGCACTTCACGGGCACATTTCTCAGACACTCGTAAATATTTCTCTTTAAACTTGTAAACTTTGCGGAAACCATTTTGGGTGCTTGATAGTGCACTTAATTAAAGATTGATCAGTGAAATAAGTGTGAAATGTCTGCGTATCAGAGCATCAGATCTATATTATCTGCCTCTGTGGGTCTGTACCGCGAACACTATAATGTACTTAGACCAATGTACTGTGTTGCTGCTACTATTACTACAACTACTGCTTCTGCTACTACAACAACTACTACTACCACTCCTACTACTTCTACTACTTCTACTACTACTGCTACTACTGCTACCGCTGCTGCTACTACTACGTCTACTACTGCTACAACTACTGCTGCTGCTACTACTTCTACTACGTCTACTACTACTTCTACTACTGCTACTACTACTGCTACTGCTAAAACTACTGCTGCTGCTACTACTACTTCTACCACGTCTACTACTACTTCTACTACTACTGCTGCTGCTACTATAACTACTACTACCACTCCTACTACTTCTACTACGTCTACTACTGCTGCTGCTACTACTACTTCTACTATGTCTACTACTGCTGCTACTACTACTGCTGCTGCTACTACTACTGCTACTGCTAAAACTACTGCTGCTGCTACTACTACTTCTACCACGTCTACTACTACTTCTACTACTACTGCTGCTGCTACTATAACTACTACTACCACTCCTACTACTTCTACTATGTCTACTACTGCTGCTACTACTACTGCTGCTGCTACTACTACTGCTACTGCTAAAACTACTGCTGCTGCTACTACTACTTCTACCACGTCTACTACTACTTCTACTACTACTGCTGCTGCTACTATAACTACTACTACCACTCCTACTACTTCTACTATGTCTACTACTGCTGCTACTACTACTGCTGCTGCTACTACTACGTCTACTACTGCTACTACTTCTGCTGCTACTACTACGCCTACTACTGCTACTACTTCTGCGGCTGCTACTACTTCTACTACGTCTACTACTACTGCTGCTACTACTTCTCCTACGTCTACTACTGCTACTACTGCTGCTGCTGCTACTACAGCTACTACCACTTTAACCACAACGACTATTTCTCGTGCTATTGCACATATTACCACAGCAGCTACTTCTACTACTACTACTGCTACTACTACTACTACTGCGGCTACTATAACTACTTCTACGTCTACTACTACTACTTCTGCTACAACTGCTGCTGCTGCTACTACTTCTACTACGTCTACTACTACTACTGCTGCTACTACAACTACTACTACTTCAACCACTACGACTATTTATCTTGCTATTGCACCTATTTCCACAGCAGCTACTACTTCTACGTCTACTATACTACTACTACTGCTGCTACTATAACTACTGCTACGTCTACTACAACCACTACTACTACTAGTACTACTACTGCTGCTGCTCCTACTACTTCTACTACGTCTACTACTACTCCTGCTGCTGCTACAACTACTGCTGCTGCTACTAATACTTCTCCTACGTCTACTACTGCGGCTGCTACTACTGCTGCTACTACTACTTCTACTACGTCTACTAATACTATTCCTGCTGCTACTACAGCTACTACTACTTCAACCACTACGACTATTTCTCTTGCTATCGCACCTTTTACCACAGCAGCTACTACTACTACGTCTACTATACAACTTCTACTACTACTACTACTGCTACTACGACTGCGGCTACTATAACTACTGCTACGTCTACTACTTATACTTCTACTATTACAGCTACTACTACTACAACCACTCCTTCTATTGCTAATGCACCTTCTACTACGTCTACTACTACTGCTACAACTACTTCAACCACTCCTACTATTGCAATTGCTATTGCTATTGCACCTACTACTATGTCTACTACTACTGCTACTACTACAACCACTACTACTATTTCTATTGCTATTGCACCTACTACCACATCAACTACTTCTGCTTCTGCTGCTAGTACTAAGCTCGTGGGAACAGGGATGGAGATGGGGGCTAGGAGTAGTGGTATCTGTAGCTGTAGAAATAGAAGGTTGCAATCGTTAGGCTGTATGACATCGCACGCTTAAATAATTGTTCGATATGCTGTAAACAGCGCGACAGTTAAGGATTGCTTTGGCTATTTCTAACACAATTTATGAGTGCCGATTCTACAGGCCCACTGCTCTTTCTCAAAACTGAAGATAGCTTCTGTGACGATCTTCTTCCAGGAGATGTAACTCACAAAACTTCCAGAGTCTATGAACATTTCAAGATATTCTTTTAGTCTGTACTTCTTCAGGAGTCGAGAGACGTCCGGGATGAATCCATGTGAAACTGGACTTCAGCTGTTCTTGTCGCAGACCAGGCGGGTTATGAGGACACAGTTGGATATATCAGGTGTGCTTTGTATGACAAAGCTTTCCAAAGAACAACGGCTTCTTTTTATCACTTGCTACGTCTAGAGGTAAGGTTCCCAAAAGAGAGTTACATAGGTCAGTTCTGGTATGTTTGGGAAGTCCATGTGCCATCTTTAGGGCTAGTCTTTGTGAGCGTTCAATTGCAAGTAGGTCACTCTTTGTCAAATCTGACCACAGCCAGGCATATCAGGCATATTGTCTGGAACAACTTGAGACTGGTAAGGGGACTCAGTGCATTAGAGTGACAGCCTGATTTCATTAATACAAATGCTGTATACTTCATTTTCGAGCAAGCTGTTATTGTCCTGTTCCACGAATCAAATGATTCATGAAGCTCTACTCCAAGATGTTTTAGTTCAGACACATTTTGGATCTCACTGCCGTAGAGGTGAAGACTTCTTGAAGGAGATTACTTTGCTCTTTGAGGCAGAAAAGGTAAAGCGCCACGACGACGTAAAGCGTTCTATAATGTTCACATGCGTCCACCATTGTCTGGAGGTTGGAGTTTAGAGGACTTAGAATGTGATGTCATCTGCTTGTGTTGGGCTTGTCACGTGGACATCGAGTACCATTGCCCCTTTCTTGGAGGATGAAAGATTCTCCAGCAGGCTGTTTATGTAGAGGAGGTAGAGTACTCGTCAAATGTATTTTCTAAACCCGAACAGCTTGATTGACCAATCAGAAAGCCAAAAGGAGACACATAAATCGTCATTTTACCCGATGACGACGACGATGATGATGATAATGATGACGACGACGATGATGATAATGATGACGACGACTACGACGATGATGATGATGCCGATGATGATGATTACGACAACGACGATGACGACGACGATGATGATGATAATGATGACGATGATAATGATGACGACGACTACGACGATGCTGATGCTGATGCTGCTGATGCTGATGCTGATGATGAAGAAGAACGCGACATAAAAAATGGAGTTTTTTCATTTGTATCTCATCTTTTCATTCAAGGCGGGGCGGTCGGGTAGCCTAGTGGTTAAAGCGTTCGCTCGTCACGCCGAAGGCCCGGGTTCGATTCCCGACATGGGTACAATGTGTGAAGCCCATTTCTGGTGTCCCCCGCCGTGATATTGCTGGAATATTGCTAAAAGCGGCGTAAAACCATATTCACTCACTCACTCACTCATTCAAGGCATTCATTTCCAAGAAAACGATTTATTGATTCCGGTTGTGTTGTTGCAGTAACCAGTCCGTGTGTTACGTGCTTCGCCAGTGAAAATTCCTGAAAAATGTTTATTGTGATTAATTTTATTGCAACAAAAATTCGAAGCAATTATTGAACACTAAAGTAGCCATACTCCCTGACCAAAGATTTCTCTGTTAAGCGAAACTTTGTAAAAACTGACAGTTTAACAAATTGACTTCAGGAAATACATACATGATGTTTTCCCGAGGACAAATTGCAGTGTTGGCCGCAGGGTTAATGCACAAAATGACGTTACAAGGAAATCATCGTTAATCGGGAATGACAACACAACTCCAAAAAAGGTATTTTTCTCAAAGATGGTATCTTTGCGATCACCTCATCAGCTCAGCTCACGAAGCAAGGATGTGATCATTTCTGAGCAATTTTATACACATTCTGCAAATGCAGAAGTTCATTGTTTTCACGAAGATAGAGCTTTTGCAAATTACGATAATGTTAAAGGATCTATCACGTTATCGAAATTAATATTCCAAGAGGATTTTGTTCTAATGATAAACGTGTGCTTTGATGGAAACGTTTTCACCGAAAGACGTATTGGAGGACTTTTGTTATTTTAGAAATGCAACATTGATATAACTGATTAATTATTAATCTGGTGTTCTGAAAATCCCCAGCATCGTATTACTGAGGACGGGTGAAATGGGATGTAACTTCGCGTTCAGGATTATGGTACTTATATGGTGTCTGTGTGTGCGTGCGTGAGTGTGTGTGTGTGTGCGTGCGTGTGTGTGTGTGCATGTGTGTGTGTGTTTGTGTGCGTGCGTGTGTGTGTGCATGTGTGTGTGTGCGTGTGCGCGTGTGCGTGTGTGTGCATGCGTGAGTGTGTGCGTGCGTGTGTGTGTGCGTGTGTGTGTTTGTGTATGTGTATGTTTGTGCGTGCGTGCGTGTGTGCGTGCGTGTTTGTTTTTGTGTATATGTGTGCGTGCGTGCGTGTTTGTTTGTGTGTGTGCGTGCGTGTGTGCGTGCGTGCTTTTTTGTCTTTGTATTTGTTTGTGTTTGTGTGTGTGTGTCTGTGTGTGCGTGTGTGTGTTTGTGTGTTTGTGTGTGAGTGTTTGTGTGTGTGTCTGTGTGTGCGTGTGTGTGCGCGAGTGTGTGTGTGTTTGTGTGTGTGTGAGTGAGTGTGTGTGTTTGTGTTTTGTTGTTGTTGTTTTTTTGTTTTTTTGTTGTTGTTGTTTTTTTGTTGTTTTGTGTGTGTGTGTGTGTGTGTGTGTGTGTGTGTGTGTGTGTGTGTGTGTGTGTGTGTGTGTGTGTGTGTGTGTGTGTGTGTGTGTGTGTGTGTGTGTGTGTGTGTGTGTGTGTGTGTGTGTGTGTGTGTTGCTAGTCCACTGAGATACCATGGCGCACTTAAACAAGGATACCCAACTCAGACACATTTTACTGACTCCGAAACGACCAGTCTTTGTTACAGCCCTTTGAAGCCGTGCACCTGGCAGACCACAAAACATTGAGGTGGGTTTTTAAATTTCTATCTCATCTGTTTATTCAAGGTCTTCAATACCAAGAAAGCGACAAATTTTAACGTCTTTTGTAGTAGCAGTGTTGACGGTTTTTGTACAAGTATAGATGGTATTTGTACCAGGGTAAGTGAGTGAGTTCGGGTAAATACCAATTTGAAAAGTATTCCACTTATATAAGTGTCTCAGCTTAACGTGGGAGGAAAGCCCAAAGTGATGCAGGTAGTGGGTAGTAGTAGTAGTAATAGTAGTGGTAGTAGTAATAGTAGTAGTAGTAGTAGTAATAGTAGTAGTAGCAGTAGTAGTAGCAGTAGTAGTAGTAGCAGCAGTAGTAGTAGTAGTAGCAGTAGTAGTAGTAGTAGCAGTAGTAGTAGTAGTAGTAGTAGTAGTAGAAGAAGTAGTAGTAGTAGTAGTAGTAGTAGTAGTAGTAAGAATGAGTGAGTGAGTTAGATTTAACGCTGTTTTAACAGTGTTCCAGTTATTTCACGGCATGTCAATTTCATGTGGGAGGAAAGCTCGAAGTGATGCAGGTCTCAGACGTTTACCACTTCGGTGAAACCCACGGGTATGGTGCTGACAAACTGAGAAACATAATCATAAACATATAGTAATAATAATAATAATAATAATAGTAGAAAGAGTAGTAATAATAATAGAAGTAGTAGTAGTAGTAGTAGTAGTAGTAGTAGTAGTAGTAGTAGTAGTAGTAGTAGAAGAAGTAGTAGTAGTAGTAGTAGTAGTAGTAGTAGTAGTAGTGAGTGAGTGAGTTGGGTTTAACGCCGCTTTTAACAGTATTCCAGTTATATCATGGCGTGTCAGCTTAATGTGGGAGGAAAGCCCGAAGTGATGCAGGTCTCAGACGTTTACCACTTCAGTGAAGCCCACGAGCACGGGTATGGTGCTGACAAATCCAGAAACAAAATTGGGGCGAACCGGGAATTGAACCCACAATCATAGGTTTCTGGCGTGCTCAAGGGACGCAACTCTGCACAGCGAATCGCGGCGCCTTAGACGACTGGGCCACCCGTGCCCCAAGTAGTAGTAGTAGTAGTAGTAGTAGTAGTAGTAGTAGTAGTAGTAGTAGTAGTAGTAGTAGTAGTAGTAGTACCCTGTAGCTGTAGTGATGTAGTTTTTTATTGGTGGTCGTAATACTAGCACTAGTGGAACTCGCCTCTGTATCTCTCTTCTATGGCCACCAACACTGTATTGAAATACACCGCCACCAATCAATGTACTATCATACATCAGGACACTCCTCAAGTCAAGTTCATAACACAGGAACGACACCACCCCGTCGTCCTTTATGACTCGCCATTAATCGCGATGGTAATCAACTCCCAGGCAGGTACATACATAAAGGATTACCTTAATTACCCCAACTTCTGACATGTCGTTGATGACTAATCACCGTTTAAGGTCTGATCTGGATTAGAGTCCTACTATGTCACTTCAGATGATAACGTTTCAATACCGACAGTCAATACGTAAAACAATTTGCATCAAAGCTTGTACACGATCGTGAAGTAGGTTTTCTAACACGCCCACATGAAAGTAATACGGACAGGTAATAGAGTTATCTCGATTGAAAATAACACTCGACAGCAAACGTCTGATCTCGTCAGTTATCGGAACTGTATCTGACATGCCATTAGTCATCACTTGATTTTTTTCCAAAGAAGGCTTTTAGCATTTCACGGAATGACACGAGGGTTTAGCTGATTTAGAAAATTAAATGTTTCTCTGGCATTTTTTTCTTAAAAGTGAGGAGGAATGAAGGATCTTATTTTTATGTTTTGTTTCTTCACGACCCTCCCCCAGAGCTGTTATTATATAATGACATGACACTCACGATGTGATTTTAATGGGGGCACAGGTGGACTAGTCGTCTGAGGTACCGCAATGCGTTGCGCAGAGTTGCTTCCCTTGGGCACGCCAGAAACCTATGATTGTGGGTTCGATTCCCGTTTGCCCCCAATATGTTTCTACGTTTGTCAGCACTATACCCGTGATAATGGGTTTCACCGAAGTGGTAAACGTCTGAGACCTGGTTCACTTTGGGCTTCCACATTGAGCTGACAGGCCGTGATATAACAGGAATCATGTTGGATGAAAGTGAATATAAATGATAGGATATTTGAAAGTTTCAGAGATAAAGTATTAATATGAATGAAAAAGAATGTGTCCACCGACGAAACGATACTCAATTAACTTCCACCTACGGCAAAATATTATGTGTATAAATGTAAAATTCTTGAAAAGATCTGTACATTTGATAACTATGTTTAGGAGATAGATTTACATGTACAAATTATAAACAAACAACAGAAAATGGACCGTGTATCGAAAGAGCGAATATCAGAAGTTCTGCACAAGTAATGTCTACTACTACTGCTACTACTACAGCTGCTACAACTACTTCTGCTGATACTACTTCTTCTACTACGTCTACTACTGCTACTACTACTTCTACTACTACTACTACTACTACTACTACTACTGCGACTACTACTGCTACTACTACTTCAACCACTACGACTATTGCTATTGTTATTGCACCTACTACTACGTCTACTACTACTGCTACTACTACTATTTCTATTGCTATTGCACCTTTTACCACAGCAGCTACTACTTCTACTACGTCTACTCAACTACTACTACCACTACTGCTACTGCTACTACAACTACTACTACGTCTACTACTACTGCTACTACTACTACTACTGCTGCTGCTACTACTACTTCTACTACGCCTACTTCTTTTGCTACTACTACTGCTGCTACTACAACGACTTCTACGTCTACTGTTTAGGAGATAGAGTTACATGTACATTTACATGTTACAAATTATTAACAAACATCAGAAAATGGACCGTGTATTGATAGAGCGAATATCAGAAGCTCTGCCCATGTAATAACTACTACTACTGCACGTACTACAACCCGTTAGGCCACCACGTAGTGGTGGTTTGTTGTTTAACGCCGCAATATTCCAGCCATATGACGGCGGTGTGTAAATAATTGCGTCTGGACCAGACAAACCAGTGATTAATAACATGAGCATCGATCCACGCAATTGGGATCGATGACATGCATCAACCAAGTCAGCGAGCCTGAGCACCCGATCCCTTTAGTCCCCTTTTACGACAAGCATAGTCGCCATTTACGGCAAGCATGGGTTGGTGAAGACCTATTCTACCCCGGGTCTTCACGGGTCGCCAGCCACGTCTGAAACCGTGGCACCTTATGTGAAATAAAAAATATTTTATGAATGGAATACTGTTTAAAGCAACGTTAACCCAATCTCACTCACTCACTCTGATTTTGATAGACAACACAGTACATTGGACATCACCCGATTCCTTCGTCTACAAAAAACCCTCTTCCTTCCTCACTCACAACACCCTGAAAGTGTCAACTCTTCATGAAGCAGCGCCAGTGAAAAATAAATATAGTGAGATAATTCATCATCATTATTTGAAATGTATTACAATTATGAAAGAGTCAGAATTTTTCCTGTGATCGTTTGAAGATGTACTATTTATTCAGAGGACATGCACTCGATCAGCCGGTGTAAAAGCCTACAGTGTAAATATTCCCGGCAGTTGAATATAACCAGTGCATCACGCTAATGATTTCATCCTATTACACAGAGGCTTGTTAACATCCACATCGTGTTGATATTGACGAGGGACATCCTTTTTCTATAAACACTTTTACACATGCTTAAATTTACTTGCCGATACAATATTTGTTCAAAAATCGATAGTAATTCATCGGTTTGGGGCTACCGATTAAGTAGCCTCTCTATGTTGTCATAGAAACCAATGTAAATATGATATGCGCAAAAATATAACATGAAATCAATACATATTAATGATACATCACACAACCGCTCAAGTCCAAACAAAATAACGTGACAGTGGCAAAGGAACTTGGAATATAACTATTGGTGAACAATTTTCAGTCTCTCGCCATCGGGAAACAATGCACAGCAAGATGAAACGGCATTTACGCGATGCTTTTTATATTTACATATCCAAATCTCGCCGGACCGGCACGAAATGGGGCGCATGTGCAAATAGGAATCGCAGCTTACTAACAGTAGCCTCTGATTGCCAAATAAACTCAATTAAGAGATCAATGAAATGTAGATGGCAAAGGTGGAGGTTTGATGAATCACCTGAACTTACAGTCGGAAGTTCGCTAGCCGACTTTTATCCGATAGCTGATATATTTATCCGTAACCAATCGACCATTTCCGTAACCTGCATTCGTCTAATCCCGGTATGGCACGAATGCGCCATGTTGTGTACGGCAGCGCTTTCATTTCGTTGCGATGTTGATCAGTCTATTTTAGCGATGCAGGTGAACTGAAACTTGCTCAATATATCCCATGTTTCATTTTATTAGGTTCGCTGACGTTAATGTAATTAAAATAATTAGCTCTGCAGCTGGTGGGCGAAAGTAGCGTCCAAACTGTCTTATACAGAAGTGAAGGGAAGACATTTTAATCACTTCAGGCATATATTTTACATCGGAAATATCAACATCAATATTCCTCGAAAGTTACTTGTAGACGTATTTATGTGCTAACGTCATGTTGTAATCAAATTTTCTCAAATCATACAGCAAGGAAAGACAACTACCATTCTTTCTAAAGTCCCCGTTACGCTATCAAAAACTTTGATAAAAACTTGGTCAACGTAACTTTGACCAAGTTTTCTTGGTCAAGGTTAGGCTATTTACTCCCATCAAAGTTTTGGCGGGAATTATCTTGTCAAGATGGATGCTGCTGAGGAAGAATGTTTTGCTCTTATGCGTACTTTGTGTATTGTCATATTGAGAAGACGGCGTCCGTTGGCAAACGACCATGTGGGAATGGCTGCAGAGGAGGCACCAGCTTAGTGCCTACACTACTCTTCTCCAAGAGTTGGATAGAGAGGATTCCAGTGCCAATGTCAACTACCTAAAACTAAACAAGGAAACGTTCAGGTTTCTTCTTGGAAAATGTGAGGGCGTACATTCAAAGGCGGGAACAAGACTGAGGGTTTCAATTGCTCGATGTTTCATGCATTCTGACTTGCCAAATTACATCAAAGTTCATCAAAGTTTAATGAGAAATAGGGTCGGTTTCTATGTTCCATCAAAGGCCTTCAAAAACTTTAACAAAGCTTTTGACGGCATGTAACACTATCAAAATCATGGTGAAAATGGACCACGTTTTTTAATCAAAGTTTTTGATTGTGTTATGGGGGATTAACATTGATCATTGTAAGGCATTGCGTTATAATCAAATACATCTGGGATATACACGTTAAGAGCTAGGTAGCATCGTTTGTAAAGCCTAAGTTACACTATCAAGAACTTTGATCAAAATCTTTTTTGATAGTGTAAAATGCTGTCAAAACTTTGACAAAGTTTTGACTGACTTTGATGGAATAGAAACTGATCCTGTCAACCAGAAGTGCAAAGAGTCAAGTCAAAATGAGCAAAATATTTTGGACTGACGAGATGTCGGTAGAATTAATTGATTTGGTTCAACAATGGGCAGCCATTCTCGGGACCATATATGCCTTTGCCTACCCGTACGTCGCCTTTTCAACATGGCGATACACATATCACAACAGCGAAACATTCTTCATCAGTAGCATCCATCTTGGCAAGATAATTCCCGCCAAAACTTTGACAGCCTGTCAAAAACTTTGATGAGTGTAAACAGCCCAACTTGGACCGAGAAATCTTTGTCAAAGTTTTCTGTGACCAAGTTTTTATCCAAGTTTTTGATAGTGTAACGGGGGCTTAACAAACAACGGTAGACAGCCATCTACTGGGACAGCCATGTACTTGTCTGACAATCCAGGCGACCATACCACTGTGGCATCTAGTACCGCGCTGCCGTCCTTCTATGTCACGTTCAATAGTTGTGCTGCTTTAAAAACATAAATGTCGCTATTCGTTTAGTTGGTAAATGAACGTCATCTACCAGAGAACACTCAATCTCGATTACGTGCCTGGCAGGTGACATCTCAACAGAGCTGATATCTTTTAGTGCCTTGCCTGTCATAACGCATTTACGGGCGCAAGAAATGGTAAGGTCAAATTGTCTTATTGTCATTTCGCGCTCCATGAACGTGTACGCTACATTAGGTGAGGTGATATGCGGTTTAATGTCGCGTTCAAGATTATTGGACATATTTCGCGACATGTATGGGCATGTGTGGATAATTGTACTCCTCCGGACTAATGCCAGTTATAAAGTGCTAGCCTACTGAGATAATATGCCGCAGTTTAACATCAGACACGATATACGGACTCCGTGCGAACCAGTCCTGTTTTATCACCTTAATAGCCGAGCGCCAGGCAGTGTAACAACAAGTGCCACCTTTTAACGTCTTTTGGGAGACGCTCTAACAACAAGACCACGGAGGCGGTCGTACACTTCAGGAGAACAGAGCAGTCGTGTAGGCGACTTGAAAACACTGGAACGCGTTAAGTATGCCCGTTGGTTGCAACAGCTTTTTCATGGCAATTACACAAGGGACAATTTGAACTGTTCCTGGTATAAGTTCAACTGTGACTGCCATGGAACGCAGAGCTTCATTCTCATTGGCTGAACGTCAGTGTGTTACACAGCCAAAGCTGTGGTAATTGTTGTGTCAATTCACTCCTTCCCCGTCAATTATCACTGGTCCACTGACTCATTATTTTCATGTGGATATATTTGATTATGAACACACAATGCCATTTAGAATTTGGTCAAATGTAACAAATGTTATATTTGGGAGAACACTTTCTTTGTTGAAGTACAGATTCTCGTACTTCTCGTCCGGGATTCGAAGTGTTATCCCAAATTTAACATTTGTTACATTTGACCACTTTCTAAATGGCATTTTGTGTTCATAGCTTTAGGCCATGGAAGCCGTGCCAATTTACACTTGTCAGAGGGGTACACAAAGTACGTGATCTCGACTACCAGTTGTCGGACTTTCATTTTTGTGGAAGCCTCGGTGGCTGAGTGAGTTAGATTGCTGACTTTGTGTGCTGGTGATTAGGTGCCTTACTCTGGCAGGGTTGGTTCGAATCCCGGACGGGACTCAACCCAAAAAGGTACGAGAATCTGTTATTTACAAAGATAAAGTGTTATCATAAATACAACATTTGTTACATTTGACCACTTTCTAAATGGCATTGTTACAAGTTATATTTGATAAGACAGAATAATTCAAAACGCCAACGCCAGTGAATTTTAAGTGAATAGCTACCGAAACAGATTCCATATGTTTGAATTTGTCGTCTAGGCTCAAGACGGTAGAGTAGAGGAATGCATTTCGCATGAAAACAAATTCTGTCTTAGATTATATTCGTGCAATTACTTTTATTATTTTTTGCTGGTGTTTACATGAAGATATTTAATGTTATAAATGTCACAAGTCTAGACGGTAATGTCATGACCAGTTGATAAAGATGTCACATGTATGATCATATTTAAAGTTATAATCAAAATCAACAGTGTCGACATTCTCTGTACTGAATGTTCTTGCTTTTAGAATGATAAAACATTATACCCGTGAAGATCCGATCTTCAGCAACCCATGTTTGCCGTAAAAGGCGACTATGCTTGTCGAAAGAGGAGACTAACGGGATCGGGTAGTCAGGCTCGCTGACTTGGTTAATGCATGTCATCGATGTAGATCGATGATCATGATGTCAATCACTGGATTGCCTGATCCAGACTCGATTATGTACAGACCCCTGGAATGTAGCTGGAATATTGCCGAGTACGGCGTTAAACAGTAACAGTAACTTAAACAGTGAGTGAGTGAGTGAGTTGGGTTTAACGCCGCTTTTAACAGTATTCCAGTCATATCGCGGTGTGTCAGCTTAATGTGGGAGGAAAGCCCGAAGTGATGCAGGTCTTAGACGTTTATCACTTTGGTGAAACCCACGAGCACGGGTATGGTGCTGACAAACCTAGAAACATAATCGGGGCGAACCGGGATTCGAACCCACAATCATAGGTTTCTGGCGTGCTCAAGGGACGCAGCTCTGCACAGCGAATCGCTGACGACTCGCCTTAGACGACTTGGCCACCAGTGTCCCCCTTAAACAATGACAAAGGCTACTTCAAATAAATAGTACTATCACTCTCTCGCACCCGTGACAGTAGGATAGGCTACTTCAAATAAACAGTACTATCACCGGAACATACTGTAAGAGTGGGATAAGCTACTTCAATTATACAGTACCATCACCGGAACATACTGTAACAGTGGGACAGGCTACGTCAAATAAACAGTACTATCACTCCCTCACCCCCGTGGCAGAGGGATAAGCTACTTCAAATATACAGTACCATCCCTCCCTCACCCCCGTGACAGAGGGATAAGCTACTTCAAATATACAGTACCATCACTCCCTCACCCCCGTGACAGGGGGATAAGCTACTTCAAATATACAGTACCATCACTCCCTCACCCCCGTGACAGGGGGATAAGCTACTACAAATATACAGTACCATCACTCCCTCACCCCCGTGGCAGAGGGATAAGCTGCTTCAAATATACAGTACCATCACTCCCTCACCCCCGTGGCAGAGGGATAAGCTACTTCAAATATACAGTACCATCACTCCCTCGCCCCCGTGGCAGAGGGATAAGCTACTTCAAATAAACAGTACTATCACTCCCTCGCCCCCGTGGCAGAGGGATAAGCTACTTCAAATATACAGTACCATCACTCCCCGACACCCGTGGCAGAGGGATAAGCTACTTCAAATAAACAGTACTATCACTCCCTCGCCCCCGTGGCAGAGGGATAAGCTACTTCAAATATACAGTACCATCACTCCCTCACCCCCGTGACAGAGGGATAAGCTACTTCAAATATACAGTACCATCACTCCCTCACCCCCGTGGCAGAGGGATAAGCTACTTCAAATATACAGTACCATCACTCCCCGACACCCGTGGCAGAGGGATAAGCTACTTCAAATAAACAGTACTATCACTCCCTCGCCCCCGTGGCAGAGGGATAAGCTACTTCAAATATACAGTACCATCATCAGAACATACTAGACCACTCCCAAGCCCCTGTAACGGACAAGGGATGAAGTTTACTTTAATCCATGCAGTTCATCGTTCGACTCAACAGAAGGTTTAGCATGTAGAAGTTTTCGGAGGAGGGCATGTGTTTAGTCAGACCGCCGATGCCGCCGCCATACATCTTCTACAATATTACTTTCTCCTATATTCACCAATTATTCTAAACTGTTAAATAATTTAAAAACTTGAACACGATGTCTTCCCTGCGAACTCAAGCCAAGGTCAATCAGAATAACAGGACTACCTCAAATTACGGGCATCGCATATTTTTTTTACAGTCAGTACAGACACCATAAATATTAGGTTTTAAAAAAAAGATACGAGCAGTCGGACAAAATGGGAAAAAAGATAAAAAACACTTTAAGCATTGATTTCTTTATTCTACAGTAGCAGGATGCGAGAGGACACCATTGAAACAGGAACGTCACTCTTAATTATTTTATTTTTTATAATTGACATTGTGGGTCAGGTCATGTTTGATTCGGCGGGCAAAATAATATTTTCATTGGCAACTAGAACAAAATCGATCGAATGATGAAACACGAAGATGAAAAACGCAACCCTAATGGCACAGTGAATAACGCATCCCTGTAGCAGTCTGGGCGAGAACTGCGGCGACAGTACGAGACACAGGGTATACATCATGCATTGGCCAAACTACTTCTTTTCCAGGGGGCACTCAACTTTTCACCACTGACCAATCCCTCGTGGTACCTTCCACGGAAATGTCAGATATACCAGACGCCCCTGTCTTCTAATTTGTGTCCTTAGTTTTGAGATTGCAAAAAAGGCACCAGGCATACGTTTTCAAATCGTCCTGATTTACTGTAACATTTGATCTAATAACTATATAACTTCCGACTGAAATATCTTGATTTATTTTATATTTAGATCAAGTTACTATCATAATTACTACAACAACTACTACTACTAATACTACCGTTGCTACTACTACTTTTACTACTACTACTACTACTACTACTACTACTACTACTGCTGCTGCTGCTGCTGCTGCTGCTATCTTTTCGATCAACGGATAAGTTTATAGGTTCAGGTTGCTAATTTCAACTCACTGTGGCGTACAGAAGTCGAGCTGCCTAAAGACGCTAGGCTTGGATTCACGTTACCATACATTCTCCCGGGTACCCAGTCACTGCGCTTGTAACAAAAGCACAATTGGAACGAAGTCACATGTCTAAGGAGACCTCATGTTTCTCAACATAGGATTGAGGGACAAGACCGAAGCCCTAGAAACTCCCATGAGTCAAACTGACCGATCCCGACCACCAATCCAACTACTTCCCGCCACCAGAGTTACTGAACTTCACCTGATTTGTGCTTTTTGTAAAGGATCTTAGGCAACCACAATTTTCCAGTTTGTTCAATACCATTGCTGGTAATTTGGTTGTTTGTTTGTTTTTCACAGGAGCATTTTATTTTCTATACTTCACGAAGCCTGCAAATATGTAACCTCAAAGTGTACATGCTAAAGGGGTTCTGAAATATCTCTGTGAGAGAGTGAGTGAGTGAGTTGGGTTTAACGCCGCTTTTATCAGTATTCCAGTTATATCACGGCGTGTCAGCTTAATGTGTCAGGAAAGCCCGAAGTGATGCAGGTCTCAGACGTTTACCACTTCGGTGAAACCCACGAGCACGGGTATGGTGCTGACAAACCTAGAAACATAACCCGCAATCATAGGTTTCTGGCGTGTCCAAGGGACGCAACTCTGCACAGCGAATCGCGGCGCCTTAGACGACTGGGCCACCCGTGCCCCCGAAATACCTCTGTGACAAGCACAACACAAGGGAAATGACAAGGAAAAACCAGCGGACCAGCCTAGTGATTATAACGGTCGCTTGGCACGCGAAGATCCAGGCTCGACCCCGACATAGTTACCTATATTTCACTCGTTGGTGATGTCACTAAACAAAACAAAGCAAGTATAGTATACTGCACTAACGTACCCACAAACCCGTGAACATCAGGGGTAGAATAGGTCTTCGCTTGTCGTAAGCGGCGACTGACGGGATCGGGTGATCAGGCTCGCTGACTTGGTTGATGCATGTCATCGTATCCCAATTGCGTAGATCGATGCTCATGATGTCAATCACTGAATTGTCTGGTCCAGACTTATTTACAGACCGCCGTCATGAAGCTGAATATTGCTGAGTGCGTCGTTAAACAACAACAAAAACAAACAAACAAACTTACAAACTCCCATCTGCGGCTTGTGTCATTGCAGTAAAATTCGGCTCTAAAACCGTTAGTTTCGACATAACAGTGTCGGCACTCAACACACACATTCACCGTTATTTAGCTTGAATATATACGCTTGCTACACCGTTAAGAGCAAAGATCAATTCTCTCACCAGATGCCCGTGCAGTCTGATGCATCGATATATGAGGAAGACATTAGTTGAAGAGTTACTTAAAGAAGAAGTAGTAACGGCCAATACAGTGCTTTATACCTTGCACGTTGCCTCTGGGTAAATAAATAAAAAATAATTAACCTACTTGTGGCATTTTTTTTTAAAAAGAGTCTTTCATCACTGTCGAGACGGCGCATCGCTACCCGACCCGGCCCTTTCATTACAGCAAATGTCTACTTTCAGGTGTAAATTGTATTCATCAAAGACATTTGTTAAAAGCTCCACATCAAAGAACCCCATTCCTTATTCCGTATATATACAGTAGCTGAACCGCTTGTCGATAGCCTGTCGGGATAACATACAAATTAAAGCTGACACAGTTATTCCCCTTTAAGATCACAGGTTTTTTATATATTTTCTTCACATTTATTGAGGGGAAAGTCCCATTTAACTCAGAATTCTTAATCTACTTTGTCAAAGCTGCACTTAACATAGTGATTGATAGTTTATTGCACTCGTACATTTAAAGTGGGTGCTTCAAATTATCTTGATCGAATGAAAATGGTAACGCATGGGGCATTTTACTGCCGATTGAACCAATCTTCAAAGGATGTTCACAGGAGACTCGCGGACACGCAACGCATTCAGGCTGAAATGCTGAGGCTTCCGTGCGTTCGGAGCCCTTAAGATTATATCTGTAGTCAATACACTCATGGAACAAAAACGTGTCAACTAGCCATTCAGTTCAGCATATATTTTTCACATCTAAGCTGTTATCGCACTGTCACGTACAGTCAAGTCTCGTTAATCCGACACTCGTTAATCCGACAATCGGCTTTATCCGACACTAATGATGTATACAACATTTGAAAAAACAGGAATAATGCAGCTTTCTGTACCTTATTCCCTGAGGTGAAATTTGGGTTTAACGTCGCATCCAAGATTATTGCATTTATATAGCGACGTGCATGTACGTGTATGTGTGGCTGCTTGTACTAGTCCGGACTGATGCCTATTTATACTGCTAGCTCACTGAGATACCATGCCGCAGTTTAACATGAATACTCCACTAAGACACAGTACACGGACTCCAAGCCGACCAGTCTTTGTTTTAGCCCCTAATGCCGAGCGCCAGACAGGGTAACAACAAGTACCATTTTTAAGCGTCTGTGGGCATGACGCGGTCGGGAATCGAACTCCGGTCCTTCCGCTCTCCGGACGGACGCTCTACCACTAGACCACGGAGGCGGTCCATACCTCATATCGATTTGATAATGCAGTCATTATTTTATAAATAGCAGGCTAATACAGTCGTCTCTGTACGCAACGGCACGTGAAACTGAAGGAGCTTTGTTTGTCAAGTACGTGTATAATATATAATCTCCATAAGTTCTCCATCTTCAAAACTTTCAATGACGTCATAGCATTGTCCTGTCAGTTGTCTTTATATCTCATAAAATCACGAACTTGTGCAATACCCGTGATTCTTTGTTTGATAGGTATTTCGAGAAGTTGGTGGATGTCAAAGTAGACAAAAGTTTATGGATAACAACTTCGGTATTATACAGTAATAGATCCTGCATGTATATACTACATATACTACAGAGGCGCTGATAAATCACAATTTAAAAAATCGCGAAAGCGTTTAACGCCAGATTGTGTTCCCGAGTCTTTCCGTATTGACATCTGACTGATCGTCTTCACTCGATAGATCTTCCTTGCTGCTGTCTATTCAATCTCATTAAAATCAGATCTTAGTTCTCGCTACCGCTGAACAAAGATCTGAGGACATCCCATTACGGGTCAAGTCAGAACGACCTTTCATCCGACCAATCAGAGTGTCGCTTACCAGATCATGAAAGTGACAGTTGGAATGTGATTCCTTATCATGCAGTCCCGAAAACTTTAACACGGGAATTCCGAACGATAGTAACGGGCTTAACGACTGAATCCATGCAATCTAGACCATCTATTAGCCATTCGAGAATGTTCTTTTGTTCAGGTTTCAAATTTTTAATCGAGAATTTCTCAAAATATGTTTCGAAGCGTAGTCGCCAATTTTAAATTAGTGCCGTAAAGCACGAGAAAGCTGCCTTCTGATTGGCTAATGTCGACTTCTTGTCAGTCATTCAATTGGTCGGTCAAAGTTCGCGCAAGAACGGTCTGACGTGACCCGTAATGGGGTTTCTCAGATCTTTGTTTTGCGGTAGCGAGAACTTAGATCTGATTTTAATGAGATTGCTGTCTATTTTGACTAACCACCGGCTCATATCGATACAAACGAATATATGTAAGGTCACTGCGCGAAAATCCAACGTTTTCATCGATGGCTTTATCATGTAATGCCATGGCGAACACTAGTAATCTACCAAATACTGTACAAAAACAGTGATCTTCTGCAAGTCCACTCTCCACTGTGACGTCACCTCGCGTGATGACAATGCTGCTCATTCTTTCTCATTAGTTTCCGGAATACGAGTAGGTTTTAACGTTTTTTATCACAAATAATGCCTTTAAAAATATTTCCTTCAAGACAATTGTTTTAAGATGCTTTATAAATGATTTAATCCCATATTTAAAGTTTTCTGTAAATCTCTTTTTCTCTCTTTTTCAAGTATACGGATGCCGACAATAGATATTTTACGTCCGTTTCCTAAGGTTCATGGGCTGTGTGTTCGAAACACATAAGTGTTGATAAATGTTGTTTTAAGTAAGATCAAACACAATGTTGTTTTAATTAAGATAAAACACTTCCCTAGGGTTTTTATGAGAATTAAAACACTCTGGCGTGTTTTATCCTGCACGGACAACACTGGGAATTGAACACTTTTCAAGGAATTCCAAGTGAGTGAGTGAGTGAGTGCCGTGAGTGAGTGAGTGAGTGAGTTTAACGCCGCTTTTAACAGTATTCCAGTTATATCACCGCATGTAATTCCAAGTGAATCGTCTCGAATTGTTAGTGTAAAGATGAACCTGACTTAACCGTTACATTCATCTACAAAATCTTAATTATACGTTGATTATAGACATTCTTCGTTCATAATAGATTATTTAATGTAGATAGAGGGGTACCTTTTCAATCAGGGCATCGGGGAAAACAAAACAGGGACACAAAAGCACCTTCACAGATTCCACCCGAGGCATACTACCAGAGTGAGTGAGTGAGTACGGTTTTACGCCGCTTTTAGCAATATTCCAGCAATATCACGGCGGGGGACACCAGAAATGGGCTTCACACATTGTACCCATGTTGGGAATCGAACCCGGGTCTTCGGCGTGACGAGCGAACGCTTTAACCACTAGGCTACCCGACCGCCCCGCATACTACCAGACTTCGCATTGTAAGGATTCATCATATACGGGGGCTTGTCAAAACGTTCTAAGCCTATCAAACAAAACCTACATTTGTGAACGTGTTTTTAATTATATTTTTCAACGTAATTTCCCTGCTTTTCAATACTCTTCTCCTATCGATTGTGAAGCTTTTCAATTGCAGTCAGAAAGGGGTTTTCTGAAGCCACCCCGGAAAACCCACTCACGGCAGCTTTGAGGTCATCGTTGTCGTCATAGCGCCTTCCACGAAGGTGTTCTTTCAGTTTAGCAAGTGTGGAGGGTGAGGAAGCTCTTCGGACCCACATTGTCGCACTGCAGCCTTTGCAAGTCGAGAGGTGTGAGAAAAGGCATTGTCATGAAGTAGTAGAACTCCAGTAGTCAGCATTCCTCGACGCTTTTCTTTGATAGAATCACTTTGGCGATAAAGCAAATCAGTATAACAGGCAAACAAGACCTCGATGATTGCGTGTTTGGCATTAAATATTTGTATAGAAAAAAATCACACATCGTCTTTTGACTTTCTAAGTAATCAACAAGGATACACTTTGTATCCAAGAATACAGTGGTCATAACATTCTTCACCGATCTTGAAGACTTGAATTTCCTCAGTGCCGGAGAGCTGGAATGGTGCCATTCCATGGATTCGACGTTTGACTCGGGATCATAGTGGTAGACCCATGTTTCATTACCTCTTTTTGAATTTGACGAAATTCTCCTCAATTAGCTACTAAATATTCTCAATTCTGTCTTTGTCAGTTTTTCCTTCATAACAGAATTACGAAACTTTGGCACACAATCCACAACCATCACATCAGGGTTGCTAAGAGTTGGTTGGTTGGTTTGTTGTTTAACGCTGCATTAAGCAATATTCCAACTATATGACGGCGGTGTTGCTAAGAGACACAACAAACCAGTGGTATGTGGTCCTGTATACATCACACAGGTCACATATCAGGTGAAGTTAACCAACTTCGGTCTGAATAGGTAGTTAGATGGATTCGTCCCCTTCAGCAGCGGGACTCTTGAGAGTGTTCTAGGACTTCCGACCGCCACTGCAGTGAATGGGTACCCGGTAGGAAGATGTCACCTTCTAGCACTTCACAGGCAGGTTGGTTTCTATACACCTCAGGGAGGTGATGATGAAAATCGAGTGCACACTGATCCCTTGACAGGGGTACTCATATAGCACTCTGATCCCTTGACAGGGGTACTCATATAGCACTCTGATCCCTTGACAGGGGTACTCATATAGCACTCTGATCCATTGACAGGGGTACTCATATAGCACTCTGATCCATTGACAGGGGTACTCATAGAGCACTCTGATCCCTTGACAGGGGTACTCATATAGCACTCTGATCCCTTGACAGGGGTACTCATATAGCACACTGATCCCTTGACAGGGGTACTCATATAGCACTCTGATCCCTTGACAGGGGTACTCATATAGCACTCTGATCCATTGACAGGGGTACTCATATAGCACACTGATCCATTGACAGGGGTACTCATATAGCACACTGATCCCTTGACAGGGGTACTCATATAGCACTCTGATCCATTGACAGGGGTACTCATATAGCACTCTGAGCCTTGACAGGGGTACTCATATAGCACTCTGAGCCTGTTTTAGGGTGTGGATTTGGTGCATAATTATTATTACAAAGAGGGTTTGGGTGGTCCTGGCAGTCAGGCTGGTTAGGCTCATCAACAGCTCAGGGCCCTTGCCCCCATATTATTATTAAATTACGCAGACCACTGTCCTGTTTTTCAAGCACAATGATTTGTTGCATGGCAACAGGTTCAGTACACTTGATAACACATCAGCATGTTGAGTGAGCTAGTATGGTTTTACACCGCTTTTAGCAATATTCCCGCAATATCACGGCAGGGGACACCAGAAATGGGCTTCATACATTGTACCCATGTCGAGATTCAAACCCGGGTCTTGCGGCCTGACGAGCGAATGTTTTAACCACTAGGCTACCCGACCGCCCCAGCAGTGAATGGGTACCCGGTAGAAAGATGTAACCTTCTAGCACACAGATTAAAATAACAAATGCAACAAAGAGGGTTTGGGTGATCCTGGCAGTCAGGCTGGTTATTACTAAATTACACACCAACAAAGACAATCAGCTTCAGCATATTGAGACATTGGGAACTAATAAGACAGAAACAACTTTATTTTCCATATTTATTTCTAAAGGCACAAAATGTGAGCATAGTATATGTTGGTCCATCTTTAATCAACAACAGTCAACAACACCTCAAACAGATAATAGATCTCTATTTCGTACACAAGTGTGCAAATAACCATAGCAATAACATAAACATTATTAAACATAACCATTTGTAGGAATATCCATAGAACTGGTTCAACAATAACTGATGGGTCATAATCCTTTTTTCTTCAGGTCCACTATCATGAAAGTGCAAAGGATTACATTAGCATCTTTTACATTATGCATTAAATCAAGAGTTATACATATTTTAAAAGATAAATTTGAAATAAATATTTTCTTAAATTGAAAAAAAAATCAGTCCGGCTTACTCTATTCATCCTTTTTTTCATTATGCACAAGCAAAGGCAGTATTTTTCTTTTCATAAAGAGGTTACATTTACATGAGAAATTGCTTAAAATTTACATAAATTTGCATAAATTTGAATCCAAAGAATAAGGCATACATACATTGTTAAAAAGCTTCAGGACTGGTGACAGTGACACTGCACAATCACGACAAGAAATGGTTCCATAACCAAGCCAAATTAGCATTCATGTTCTCTGGGTAAGACTTGACCATGCACCCTTCAGATTAGAGAGGGAAATCAAAGGTGGTTGTCCATTCACAAATAATACATACTTACCGGGATTCGCCCACAATCATAGGTTTCTGGCATCCACAAGGGACGCAACTCTGCACAGCGAATTGCGGCGCCTTAGACGACTGGGTGCCCCCTATAAACATTCTGAATGGAGAGCTTACTTTAACAAATCTTGACTGAATGAACAGATTATTTCTTCCTATTCGTTAAAACTGTATTGGCTTGACTGTACTGGTCAGATCACTGGACACTGGTCAAGTACCTGTGAGGACCTAACTTGTCCCTCTTGTAAATAATACTGTTCACAGGTGTGACCACAACTTATGTAGTGCATATGTACTACTCAAAAAAAGTTAAGAACCACCTGACAGTTTCATATTACTATAGATAATCGGTCATGAGATGACAAATTAACTGGAGTATTATGAAAGAATTGGGTGGTCCTTAACTTATTACTAGTAGCATACTTTGTGCAGAAATAGCATCTTCCCAAGGCAAGGGAGTTAAATGACTATAAAAGTCCAGTTTCCACCCTTGCCAAACGAGGCTGTAAAGCTGGAGTTACATTTTGAGAGGACTAACGTTAACGGGTCTATGCATTGGCCAATCAAAATTGCATAACAAAATAGCCATCCGGTTCGTAAACAACTTGGATTTCAACATGCAGATTTCAGTTGATTGCAGAATTTGCAAAAACATGTCTACAGATATTTTCCAAATATTTTCATGTTTTTAATGAAGATGCTCACGTGATTTGATGCAT
This sequence comes from Haliotis rufescens, assembly GCF_023055435.1. Taxonomy (NCBI): domain Eukaryota; kingdom Metazoa; phylum Mollusca; class Gastropoda; order Lepetellida; family Haliotidae; genus Haliotis; species Haliotis rufescens. The sequence goes on from NW_025964383.1 coordinate 31,741,895, forward strand.
TTCAAGAGGTACGACCTGTTACACCACTATAACACTATAGATCTTGATTATTGATCAGAGGTCGAGACTTGGGGCTGCCATTTTGTTTGAAGCAAATGCATGTGATATGAGAGGTGGAATCTGATTGGTCAGTTGGAGGGACATAGAAAGGGCACAGCTTGTAATAGTCACTGGTAGGGCTGCAATCGAGCCACAAAATTCTGGTCTTGTTCAGCAAGGGTAGAAACTAGGTTTTTGTAGTCAGTAAACGCCCTTGCCTCAGGAAGTTGAAAAAAAGCGGAGCTAGCACAGATCAACTTCAATAACATAATGTATTCATACACAACAGAAAATATGCCATCCAACAAAGTCAAATAATTATGCACAATTACCACTTCTATATAATCCAAACGTACTGTCAACCCTTCCAGTGAAACACACAAACATGGATTGGGTAGAATCTGTGACGTTATTAATATGCAAATGCAAAACAACACAATTTGTTTACCAATTCTACATCAATCCAACAGATCATCTTAGCGCTACGACAGTCATGACGTTATGTAAAAATATGGGAGTTACGATCATCTTAGCGCTACGACAGTCATAAGTCTATGTTAAAATATGGGAGTTACGATCATCTTAGTGCTACGACAGTCATAAGTCTATGTTAAAATATGGGAGTTACGATCATCTTAGTGCTACGACAGTCAAAGGTCTATGTTAAAATATGGGAGTTACGATCATCTTAGTGCTACGACAGTCATAAGTCTATGTTAAAATATGGGAGTTACGATCATCTTAGTGCTACGACAGTCAAAGGTCTATGTTAAAATATGGGAGTTACGATCATCTTAGTGCTACGACAGTCATAACTCTTTGTTGAAGCATGGGAGTTACAGTAATCTTTGCACTACGACAGTCATAACTCTATGTTTAAGTATCATCTTAAAGCTGCGATTGCTTTGTGGAATGGGGCCCTGGGAAGAAATATATTTGGGCTTCTTCATATGATAAGAATAACATCAACATTATTGAATCAATGTACTCTGGCGATGAATATGACAATATTTCCATATATAGTTAGGGGTTTGGAGTAAGATATCTGATCACCATACACCCATAATGTACTTATTAGATGATTATAAATGTAATATTGTGTCAGTAAAATAAATTAATGTAGTAAAACATCACATATACTGAAACACCTCGCACCTATAGATAGTGGATTTTGACTCTTGATATACAAGTACATGTATGTAGAAGCTTATGGAAGCTTATGTCCAGGTATGACAATGTGAATGAGGATTCAAACTCAGACATTGCAATGTCACAAGCCTTCAGGCCTCACTACCACGTACCAATTCCTTTTTCAGTCAGTTCGCTGAAAATTATTTCCCAAAATCCACTATGCATTTTCATAATGTGGCAGTATAAAATATTTTGTTGCTACTGCTATTATGTTGTTTGGCAATAATATTTCATATTACTAGTCTATTCATGTTACGAATCATAAAAACAAAATTATTACGCTTGTATTGCAGCAGTTTATAAACTATCGATATCTGTTATGAACATACATGTATTCTGAAACCATTGGGCTTTTGGAAACCTTAGTGTCTCACCCCAAATAAATAACTTCCCGTAACAATCATGTGACATTTATTCTGGTGACAGTATTGTCAAAAAAATGAACATATGCATGTGTATCACACACTAAACCTCAATAGGACAAAATATACAACCAGGCACATGCTATTGTTGCATAGAGCACCATACGTGTTACAATACATTACATCATCCACAACATCTTCATCCAGATGCATCCCATCCTCCGTATCGCCAGGGCTTGTATTTCCGTAAACCTATACTAACCCTCGGACCCATCCTCATGGTTCTCAGATCTCAAATTACCTGCCCTTGATTTTCATTAACATTTTACCGACCAATCAAATGTCGAAATAAGGTTTGTTTGTTTGTTGTTTAAAGCCGCACTCAGCAATATTCCAGCTATATGACAGTGTCTGTAAATAATCGAGTCTGAACCAGACAATCAAGTGTGAGAATATTCCAGCTATATGATGGCGGTCTGTAAATAATTGAGTCTGGAACAGACAAACCTGTGATTGACATCGAAAGCATCGATCCTTGCAATTGGGATACGATGGCATGCATCAACCAAGTCAGCGAGCCTGACCTCTCAATCCCGTTAGTCGCCTCTTACGGCAAGCATAGTCACCTTTTACGGCAAGCATGGGTTGCTGCAGACCTATTCTACCCTGGATCTTCACGGGTTTGGGATAAGGTCAAAGGAAATGGGTATATGACAGGGAATTCTTGGTAGCCAAGTGACTTGCCACCGCCAGTTTTAATGGACACGAAGATATTCTTTCCATCAAAAAGATTATGGAGGGCTTTCTTTTACATGTCAGTGAGTTTTTCAATGATAAATTTTTTAAAAATGGGACTGGTCGTCATGATGTTGATATCGCAAACCCAACATTGAGGAGGGCTTGAACTCATAGTCTTGATTAGTCCAATAGACGGCGTAGCATAGCAAATCAAATTGGCTAATGAAATTCAAGGGCAGATAATTTTAGATGGCGGGAACCACGGGAATGGATCCTGGGGAGAGTGTAGGTTTAGCACAATGCAAGCCTTGGAGATATTAAGGATGAGGGGCGGTCGGGTAGCCTAGTGGTTAAAGCGTTCACTCGTCACGCCAAAGACCCGGGTTCGATTCCCGACATGGGTACAATGTGTGAAGCCCATTTCTGGTGTCCCCCGCCGTGATATTGCTGGAATATTGCTAAAAGCGGCGTAAAGCCATACTCACTCACTCACTATTAAGGATGCATACATCAAAATATGTAATACATCATTGCTTCTGGTCTATCATACACTAAAACACACCTCATACACCAAGACATAGAGCCCAAGACACTCCTGCAATGTTCGTTTGTTTGTGATTATTTACTGAGTGAAAGATACTTCTAAAAACACATTTACCCCATGGAACTCAAATACTTAGTGAGCGAGTGAGTTGGGTTATACGCCGCTTTTAGAAATATTCCAGTAATATCTTGGCAGAGGAACAGCAGAAACAGGCTTCACACTTTGTACCTATGTGGGGAATCAAACCCAGGTCAACGGCATGATGAGCAAACGCTCATGAGCATCAGTCCCATCCTACAAGCAGTGTTACATGTGCTTGTGGTGATCAACTCAGGTGCAGAGAAACCAGTGGTTGATAGAGCGAACACCATACAAAGCAATGTCATGACTGCCATGCTCTCAAAGCAATGTCTCAGTCCCTTACTACAAGCAGTTGGTATTAACAAACTATTCTATCTGAAAGTTAGAACAAGTCTAGCCAGTTTTCTAATACTATTCATCTTATTTTTCAACAACTGACGTTATTTTACAGACACTGTGAGGTCTGATGTCCTACCAAGTAATGTAATATACACAACAGTAGGACTACTAAACAGAATCAACATCCATCATACTTTTGAGTAGATAAAATAATATCTAAGCAATTCTAATTCCCTTTTTACAAACAAAATGCCAGTAAATTGTTATTTGTATAAAAGAATATTATAAATAGGAAAGATGAGACATTAAAATCATAATAATTGACAAATTAATATAGACCCTCATTTCACCACTGAACCGATGATATAATCATATATTTCCTAATATCAACATTTGACTAATTTCCAACAATGTTCATGAAAAGTTTATATATATATATGTATATATATATATATGTATGTAATGGTTAGAATAATTTTAAACAACATCTAGAGTATCAAACATTCCAGCTTAAAATTTACATTAAAAACATTCATCAAAATAGAATTACAAAATGAAGGCAAGATCAAATCTAAAAAGATTTTCTTTCATATCAAAAGTTAAGGATTAAAAATACAAGACAATAAATATGTATCTTGAAAAGAATGCAAAAAATATATGAAACATTACTTACACTTGTAAAAAACATACTACAATCATTAAATAATTACACAGAGGAAATTTGTTTGATCTCTTTCTCAAAACTCTAAAATCAAACCTATAGGGATTAAAAACATACAATACCATATGTCGACTAGATAGTTGCCATATATACACAAACTAAACTGAATGTCTTATCACAATCTACAAGAAACTGACCGAGAAAAAACAACTCAGTACACAGTATAAAGAAGTTGCCAAGGGAAATGCCAAATAAAAAACAAGCCTGGTAAGGCCACACTTTTTGTTTCTTGCTTTACAGATTTCTTAACAAAAATCATTTAGTTTTTAGTTTTCTGCTCCACTACAATTCGGTTGGTACAAAAACATGAAACTGGTTTAATGTGGAAGGAGAGTCAGCAACACAGCTGTTCCTTTAAGCAATTCAAACTTGTTGAATCAAGCAGGCACACTGGTGTGAGTGAGTGAGTGAGTGAGTGAGTATGGTTTTACGCCGCTTTTAGCAATATTCCAGCAATATCACGGCGGGGGACACCAGAAATGGGCTTCACACATTATACCCATGTAGGGAATGAAACCCGGGCCTTTAGCATGACGAGCGAACACTTTAACCACTAGGCTACTCGACCGCCCCAGCAGTGAATGGGTACCCGGTAGAAAGACGTAATGTTGGCAGATCTGTAAAGCAAGTAATAAAAAAGTGTGCCCTAAGGCTAAAAAAATAAAAGAATTGGTTCTCAAGCAACGACTTTTGAAAATAAAGTGCGGGTGGGTAGTGGTTATTTTTGGGAGGCTTATTCAAACTAGTATGTAACCATATAAACAGTTGTGTACCATCAACCTGAGAAAGGGCCTCCCTACAAAATAAAGCATACAAACTCCTATTGCCACCATGACCATAACACGAGATGCGCAGCAAAACAGTGCACATGTAAAGGGAAGTTACTGCGTGCTATGTTGGTTCGCATTGTTTTTAAGTATTAGGATTTTTTTATTGATTTTTTTAAAATGGAAATAAAAAACAAAACGTGTGGCGGACTTTATGACAATGCAGGCGGTGCCTGAGAACCAAGGCTATTATTTTTTTAGCCTAACAAAGAAAGTTTTTCATGAACCTTCATGTGAAAGGTGTTACAGAAACTATTTTACCTTGCAGCATACTTCACAACAAAGAAATGTCTTAGTTTTAGAACATAATGAAATAATAAAATTGTAATATGCAACAGAAAATAAATTTAAAAAATAAAATAATTTTTCATGAGGCTTGAACATAGAAATGATGATTATTTTGAACAAGATTATGCCTGTAGACATTCATTATGCAGATTGACGAAGGAGTGTGTACATCAGTGGACAGTGAGGGAGGGGTATTGTTTAACACCACATTGTTAACATTCATCAGTTGTATCAGGCGGTGAGACACCATTGATGTTTACCACCGTGGTGGAACTTAGGAGCAGAGGTATTGTGCTCTTACTGACCAAGGATCCTGATCCAGCTTCGAACCCATGGATCCTGGCAATACCAAGGGGGACAACTCTGTGCAGTGATCTCTGTGTCTCAGTCGACATGAACACCCACTTAATACTTGGAACCCTCTGGAAATAGCTCAATTAGACTAGACCAATATGTTTTGTTGTTTATTGGACATGTCTACCCACATTATGCAACACTATAAAAAATAAAATAAACGTGTTTAATTGAAACTGGGTTTTTTATACAGAATTGTACATTTTTATGACCAGTTTAACCCCTAACAACAGTTTTTATTTATTTTGTCACCTGCCTCTTGGCTTACTGACCAAGAAATTTGAAAAAATACTATCTAAAAACAATCAAACAAGCAGCCATTTCTAGAGACATGTATATTCAAAGATAAAAATGGTCGGGTCTTTTGTTTAATAGCAACTTACAAACAACATGGATGTCACCATCTAGGTTGAACAAGTTATGAAAGGAGATATAGATAATTTTAATGGTAGTCAAAACATAACGAACTTGAGAAAGTAATATGTGTCACTTTTCAAATCACCTACATAATAAGAAGGCTAATGACAACCGAAGCGAAATGGACATCCAGACAAACTACAAACACGATGAACTAAAAGAATAAGTTTGAAAGGTAAGTGGGCACTAAAAACACTCCACAAAACATTCATTTGCTTAATACCGTATTTGACGTAATAAGCGCCCAGGGCGCTCTCAAAATTAGAAATAGGGGGCTGTTATTAGAATGTTATTTTGGTGGAAAAAAGAGAGCTGAAAGATAAATTTCGTGGTTTATGCTGACACACTGAAATGCTTATATGCGACAGATAATTGTTTCCAGAATTTATTTGCCCATAATTAAGGATGCATATAACACACGAGTGCGTATTATACGTGAATAAATAAGTCTTGTGTACATTGATCAATCAGAAGGAGTGCTTATTGGGATTGTTCACTAGCCAATATATCAGAAAATATCGCTGTGGGCGCTTATTAGAGCGGGGCACTTATTACGTCGAATACGGTAGTTGTTTTAAAAGTAACATTAACCCAAAACAGTGCAGAACAATTAAACAACAACAAATCGGGCGTAAATGTCAACAATGCCATCAAATATGCACATCATTCAGAATTCTAATTTTTGGCATTGGAATCAACTGCCACAGGATAGAATCCAACTGATTCTGGTATTTCCACCTGTCAAGTATAACGAATTCCCGCCATTCTAGGAGTGCAGATATGACATCACATGAAGACGTCACATTATCGTGCACGAGACAGGCAATGACCTTGACACCTTGACCTGTGGCATTCACGCTCTACCTTCGAAAGAGTAAACATGGTATTAATGCAGCTTATCGTCTGTGTTTATTTGGAGGGCTATAATACATAGCCACTGCCAAACCAACAATATGTGTATGACTAGAATAAATAATGTGTACCAACATATCTTTTTACACAGTGAACTTATATTTGAAATATTACTGTAACCTGGCTGTAAGTTGTTTTCATCATAATGATAAGTTCGGCTAGTGTTAAAATATGAAAAACTAAATAACCAACACATACAATGAATGAACATGTAAAAACAAATAAAATATATTATTTATTCGTTTTTAGTTCATTTGTCTTCATAGATGTTTTTGGAATACCGTATTCGACGTAATAAGCGCCCATGGCGATAACTGCTAACATATTAGCTAGTGAACAATCTCAATTAGCACCCCTTCCGATTGATCAATGTACACAAGACTTTTATATTCGCGTATAATACGCAATCGTGTGTTATATGCACCCTTAATTATGGGCAATTAAATTCTGGAAAAATATATCTGTCGTACATAAACATTTCAGGCTGTCAGCATAAACCACGAAATTTATCTTTCAACTCTGTTTTTTCCACCAAAATAATATTCTAATAAGAGCCCCTATTTGTAATTTTGAGAGCACCCTGGGCCCTTATTACGTCGAATACGGTATTACTAAAAAGAAAATAACAACAAAACATTATTTGTTACATATAAAATCTAATATACCGGTCCCAAAATGCAGAAAAGAGCATCTAATTTCCAAACTTTTGGGGAAAGTATGACCCCCAAATCCCACTAGTGGACGTAAATTTGGTTAACGAGTTGGAAATACAATGTAAGTTCTGAGAATTGCCATAACATCTGATAGAATGAAAGTGTAAAATATAACCAGTTTAATGAACACCAACCAGCAAAGAACTCAAATATACATTTAACACCAGGACATAACCAGTGTCCTATAGATTCATGTTTTTCTTCCAAATTCACGGCAGGATGCAGAGAGCCATATAATCAGTGTTTTTTAAAATGAACAAAAAACCTATTGGGTTTTTTAAAAGATCTGCCTTAACAAAAGCTTGAGACTTATACAGGTCAGCATCTATTAAGGGCAGACTCTTTCTACCTGTCTAAAACCTTGTCTAACGTATCACCGCCGACAACACACTTGTAGATCTGAAGCTGAAAGCTGGGTCACAGTAAATACATAGCACAGGAATAGCGGGTTCAGCTGTATCAACAAGGATGTACAGTTACCTGGTATAAACAGACTATCACTATGATAAATGCAAGCATATGGCAGTGAACACTGTAACTAATATCAGCCACGTACTAAATCGCTATATACCCTAGATGGAAATAATATCAACATGCCACAGTTGTGTAAAGTGGGTTTTACTAGGTTTATTTCCCACCTTGAATAATGAAAACTCATACCGAACTATTGATAATTTGGGTTATCGTCACTTTGAACAGTTTTCAACTCATATCAGGGCGTGTCACTTTAATGTGAGAGGAGAGCCCAAAATAACGTTTACCACTTTGGTGAAACCCACAATCAGGGGTATGATGCTGCCGAACCTAGAATCATAATCATGATCATAGGTTTCTGGCGTACGCAAGAGACGCAACTCTGCACAGCGAATTGCGCCACCCATGCCCCTGATATATGATGATGATGATGATGATGATGATGATGATGATGTAATACTATGACATGATGATTCGATTGTAATTAATGACTTCAATAATACCATCGTCATGGTCATTGTATTGTGTCGTCTCGGGTTACTCTACCCCTACACAAAGAAGACATCCCTCAAAACACAGATCATCCTTGGCAACCAGGGTGTTTATGCGAATAACATACCTGGTATTGTTCCACACGCACATGAGCTGTGATGTAAGCTGGGCAATTGTTTAACTACATTGAACAAACAGGTCTAGTTTGAGGAAACCTTGCACGTCACAGTCAAACATCAAACATTTATACAGTGTAACAAGAGCAAGTCTGGTGAGTGAGTGAGTGAGTGAGTGAGTGAGTGAGTAGGTGGGTTGGTGGGCCAGCGTGCGGGTGGGTGTAACAAGAGTGAGTGAGTGAGTGAGTAGGTGGGTTGGTGGGCCAGCGGGCGGGTGGGTGTAACAAGAGTGAGTGAGTGAGTGAGTGAGGTTTATCATCCAAAACTGGCTTCCACAAGAGATATCTCAACTATGAAATTGCATCACACTGCTTTGCAGACCATTATGACACCATCGGTTACCATGACATCACAATCAAATTACATCACATATGTCTCTGCCTCTGAAGCTTATGTGTTTCTTTTCGTTGAGTTCACTGGTTAATGGTAATTACTATTTATAAACGGAAAAAGTTGGAAGAATAATTTGGGATGACAAATAGGATCTCACCCTTGTGTCTTTTGGTATGAATACATTAACACTTACTGACAAAAGTTTCAAACTTTTAGCCAAGTCAATTATCGAAATTCCTTAACAGAGGTGGGTGGGCAGATGCTTGATCCAAGTAAGAAAAAAACATTTGGCTTCATCATGTTGAACACCACAAAATGACATATTATCATCATTATTGCAGTCACTACCATCATATCAGTGCTTTAAGTCATTCCAAATGCTGGAAGTCTGCCAATGAAGAAACTGTGGAAACTGTACCTCTGTGTTCCTCCCTATAAACGATTTAGATATAAATATATGACTTGCCGCTACACGGAGCTACGGGCTGTCCTCAGTGTTTTCCTGACAGTTTCCCCGATTCCAAGCATTCCTCACAACCCTGCATGACCCCTGACCCCCTGTACATGAATTGTAATCCCACGAAAACTTCAATGTGATTCGCTTCCTAAAACACTCGCCTTTAAATATGTGTACTTATATTTTCGTTCAAGCAACTTTCTCTGTACTTCAGGGGTTGGAACCATAGAGAGGATTTTGGGTCAACATTGCGCAATGCAATGACGGATAATAAATCTCTATCGGTTTCGTTTCCATCAAGGTAAGTATATATATTTTTGCACGATCTAAAATATAAGTACTCGTTTTTTAAGGTGTATTTGGACGTGAATTATGTTGCATTTGTCATTAGATCATGAAGCTTGCACTTTGCTGGCCATATAGAGTGAGATGCAGATTTGGATCGGGGATCTATTAGGACAACTCTATGGGATGGTAACCATGTCTCTGACCTACTTTGTGTAAATGGTTTTGATATTGATTTGTTGCTACACAGAGCTACAGTTACCGCAGCTGACATTCAAGGTACCTTAGACTAGCCTGAGCTACAATTACCACAGCTAACAATCAAGGTACCTTAGACTAGCCTGAGCTACAGTTACCACAGCTAACAATCAAGGTACCTTAGACTAGCCTGGGCTACAGTTACCACAGCTAACAATCAAGGTACCTTAGACTAGCCTGAGCTACAATTACCACAGCTAACAATCAAGGTACCTTAGACTAGCCTGGGCTACAGTTAACACAGCTAACAATCAAGGTACCTTAGACTAGCCTGGGCTACAGTTACCGCAGCTAACAATCAAGGTACCTTAGACTAGCCTGAGCTACAGTTACCACAGCTAACAATCAAGGTACCTTAGACTAGCCTGAGCTACAGTTACCACAGCTAACAATCAAGGTACCTTAGACTAGCCTGAGCTACAATTACCACAGCTAACAATCAAGGTACCTTAGACTAGCCTGAGCTACAGTTACCACAGCTAACAATCAAGGTACCTTAGACTAGCCTGGGCTACAGTTACCGCAGCTAACAATCAAGGTATCTTAGACTAGCCTGGGCCCACATGCACAAACCCATCTTAGTGCTACATCTATCAAAGTCCATGTTACATATGGAATTGTTGTCATGACTACATGTAATTTGTACAGCTAGACACAGTCTGGCACAGGGCCTATTCCACAAAACGATCTCAGCATTACGATTGTCTTAATGCTTAGGTCAGTTTGTGAAACCAGGCCCAGGTGAGCAGTCATACTACGAGCAAGCACTCCACCAGGCGATAGAGCTGTCGGACATTTGGCCATAATGTATTACAGGCAGTTAATGTGACAGTTAGTCACCACCTTGTCAAATGATCTTACTCTATTAATCAACATTGTCATGAGCTATCACTACTGACGGGAGAATCTGTGAGCATGCAAGTGGTCAGTGTTTAGTAGAAGAGTCATGTTCTATATGAAGACTGAGTCTACAAGAGGGAGCCAATAGGGCTGGGACAGGTAACTCGGGTACTCGGGTTGGGTGGGTACTGAGTAGAACCCGGGTACCTGCAGGACTACCCGGACGCGTGGTTAGTCACGTGATATATTGTTTAATGACAAAACTTATCAAGCACTCAACTTCAGGGTATAGATGACCTAATCATTGTATTAGTGGATCTAAATGGGCTATGGTCAAACAGAACGAATCAGACATTTTGTACCCATCTCTTGAGACCTTCAGCGGGTACCCGGGTAGGGTCGGGTAATAGGGGGGTGGGTACCTGAGAAATAAATTTGGACTCGTCAACCCCCTTTTAGTATGCCGGATGCCGAGCCCTGTTAAGTGGTATTCCAGATGCCGCAGTGCAGTGCCATGAATTTTATCGTACGATCAAATTTATTTTCCTTCTTTTTTTAGCATAGAGTGAATGTCAATAAATTTTTTAACCCTGAGCTTATGATCATGGATGGTCATGCATTCTACCTAAACACCCCAGTCTGATTAACTTGTACCATGGACAGTTAATATTAATATTAAGGCCATGCTTGTACCAGCTGTGTACACTGACATGACACGAAGATCAATATGACAAGATAAATAATGTGGTATGCCGGATGCCTGGCATCCTCCGACATAGAAGAACACTGTCTGAAATCTGGTGTGGGAGATCCATCAGCAGATTGTCAGGATGCTGACGTACAAACTTTGTGTCCAACATACAAACATACATCTACCATTCCACAGACGTGTGACCACACATCAGCACCACAAACCCACATAGCTGTCACCCAAAAGTTACTATTTGTGACCAAAAAGCATTTTATGTGTATTTGAAAAAATATATATCACCATGAGTACAGCACTTTCGATTAACAGTGACAGAAAGCCACTGATTTAAGTAACAACTTGTGACAAAATTTGTGATTAAAAAATGCAGGCTTGTGTGACAGCAAAACACATATCGATGAAAACTCATATATGTGACAAAAAACAACTTGTGATGGAGAAATCACATATGTGACCAATTAACATGATATCACCAATCCATGATGGTGACTCTTCACAAGTGAACTGTAAACACCAACACGAAGGGTAAAACGTCAGAACAGTACACAATTCATTGGTTTCACAGTTAAAGCAGAACATCACGATCAGCCCCCCATTCCTAATGCACTGTTAACTAGCTAGTCCGTTCATCAACAATATGAACTTCAGGATCGGGAGTTATCTCCCTTGCCTGCTCCATCGGCGAGAGCGAGATATAGGAGTCTGATATGTGGTTATTTGCATCCGCATCCTTCAGACGAGCGAGTTCTGCTCGGATCAGCTGCTCTGTTAGCGATTCCTCCATATTGGAATCCCGGGATTGTGGTTTCAGAGCTTCAACCATCGACTTGAACTTTGAATGATTCCTTCGGAGAAGCATGGAAGGAGCGTCAAATTCTACATTCTGAAACCCAAATTGATTTTGTTAATGAAGTTAACATAAACAAGGGACAAAATACAAATCATTCTTCACTGCAGTTTGAAAAATTTTGAAAACAATTTTCAACATGGTAGCAGAAAAATTCAAGCTGACAAATATAATGAATAGCAAGCCAATTGGCAAGTCTTTTTTTCCATGTCTGGTATATTTTATTTTTATATACCAATAAAGCAAGAGATACAGTAAACCACGTTTATAACGAACTCATTTATGACAAACTGATGGATATAACGAACTGTATTTTTGGTCTCAGCCATTTAAACATATGCTGTATACATGCTTATAACAAACTACGGTTATTACAAACTTAACATATTACATAACACTCACTCACTCACCCTTACCTTGTCACTGTCCATGACCAGTATTTTATAGGAGTACAGCATCACTCACCCACCCACTCACTCACTCACTCACCCACCCACTCACTCACTCACCTTGCCACTGTCCATGACCAATATTTTATCGGAGTCCAGCATCACTCACTCACTCACTGACTCACTCTTACCTTGCCGCTGTCCATGACCAATATTTTATCGGAGTCCAGCATCACTCACTCACTCACTGACTCACTCACTCACCTTGCCACTGTCCATGACCAATATTTTATCGGAGTCCAGCATCACTCACTCACTCACTGACTCACTCTTACCTTGCCGCTGTCCATGACCAATATTTTATCGGAGTCCAGCATCACTCACTCACTCACTGACTCACTCTTACCTTGCCGCTGTCCATGACCAATATTTTATCGGAGTCCAACATCACTCACTCACTCACTCACCTTGCCACTGTCCATGACCAATATTTTATCGGAGTCCAGCATCACTCACTCACTCACTCACTCACTCACCTTGCCACTGTCCATGACCAATATTTTATCGTAGTCCAGCATCGCTCACTCACTCACTCACCTTGCCACTGTCCATGACCAATATTTTATCGGAGTCCAGCATCACTCACTCACTCACTCACTCTTACCTTGCCGCTGTCCATGACCAGTATTTTATCGGAGTCCAGCACTGTCGTGAGTCGGTGAGCGATGGTCAGCACGGTGCAGTCCTTGAAAGCCTTCTTGATTGTCTGCTGCACCACAGCCTCTGTCTGTGTGTCCACTGCAGCAGTAGCCTCGTCCAGGATCAGTATCTGAACACAATACGTCACAACAATAGTGCTAGTCATACAACATATCTTCTTGTAATAGTGAATGAGTGGGGGTTCTCCTGTCTCAAGCTCATCAGGTCATACCGAGGTGTGTGAAAGCTATTGGATAATTAAAATATCAAAGTAGACACAATTTATGGATAACAACTTCTCTATTTACTGTAAAGGTGACGTTCGGTATAGGCAAGGCTTGACATCGGTATAAGGAATTAATCACAAACATCGCCTTTACAGTAAATAAAGAAGTTGTTATCCATAATTTGTGTCTGCTTTGTCATCCGTCAACTTTGAAGTAAACAAACAATTCAATTTTAATATCACCTGATGAAATAAATCATGGCAAGAAATGTACAAATAAATTGACTTAAAACACTCAAGTGGTAGCCAACATATCTGAAACATGCAAACAAATTAGCTATTTCCGTGTTATTATACCTGCACAATTCATATTAATTACTTGATGAGGGACATTTGCATAATATTGAGCAAACAAATTGATACAAAATTGAAAAAGTGGAAAAGAAAAAGCTGACCCAGTCACAGTCAACAAATAACAAATTTGAACACAACTTCATGGATTCAAATCATAATATAAAACAATAGTTGTGAACAAGTAGTACATTTTGTAAAAAATTGTTTAAAATCTAAAGCAGAATGGTGAAGTCTCAAGCCGATAAGCGTATTCAAACTGTATGTCAAATGTTTGACAAAACCCACCTTTGTATGTCTCAGTAGAGTACGAGCCAAGCACAGCAGCTGTTTTTCTCCCATGGAAAAGTTGCGGCCATTTTCATCCACTTGTGTGTCAAGCTGCTTGTCAAGGGAGGCGATCTGCAGCAACATTACATACTGTTATTCACACTGTAGAGTTTTGACATTCACATGCCTGGGACCGCTGAAGTAGTCCTGAGCATCCTCACATATACATAACCAAAGTGCATACCTGCCGTCACATCTCTCCACCTCATCCTCTACCTCCCACCATCCCTGCTGTCACATCTCTCCACCTCATCCTCTACCTCCCACCATCCCTGCTGTCACATCTCTCCACCTCATCCGCTCCCTCCCACCTTCCCTGCCGTCACATCTCTCCACCTCATCCACTCCCTCCCACCTTCCCTGCCGTCACATCTCTCCACCTCATCCACTCCCTCCCACCTTCCCTGCCGTCACATCTCTCCACCTCATCCACTCCCTCCCACCTTCCCTGCCGTCACATCTCTCCACCTCATCCACTCCCTCCCACCTTCCCTGCTGTCACATCTCTCCACCTCATCCACTCCCTCCCACCTTCCCTGCCATTACATCTCTCCACCTCATCCACTCCCTCCCAGCTTCCCTGCTGTCACATCTCTCCATCTCTCCACCTCATCCGCTCCCTCCCACCTTCCCTGCCGTCACATCTCTCCACCTCATCCATTCCCTCCCACCTTCCCTGCCGTCACATCTCTCCACCTCATCCATTCCCTCCCACCTTCCCTGCTGTCACATCTCTCCATCTCTCCACCTCATCCACTCCCTCCCAGCTTCCCTGCTGTCACATCTCTCCACCTCATCCGCTCCCTCCCACCTTCCCTGCCATTACATCTCTCCACCTCATCCACTCCCTCCCACCTTCCCTGCTGTCACATCTCTCCACCTCATCCTCTACCTCCCACCATCCCTGCAGTCACATCTCTCCACCTCATCCTCTCCCTCCCACCTTCCCTGCCATTACATCTCTCCACCTCATCCACTCCCTCCCACGTTCCCTGCTGTCACATCTCTCCATCTCTCCACCTCATCCACTCCCTCCCACCTTCCCTGCCGTCACATCTCTCCACCTCATCCACTCCCTCCCACCTTCCCTGCTGTCACATCTCTCCACCTCATCCACTCCCTCCCACCTTCCCTGCTGTCACATCTCTCCATCTCTCCACCTCATCCACTCCCTCCCACCTTCCCTGCTGTCACATCTCTCCACCTCATCCACTCCCTCCCACCTTCCCTGCCATTACATCTCTCCACCTCATCCACTCCCTCCCACCTTCCCTGCTGTCACATCTCTCCACCTCATCCACTCCCTCCCACCTTCCCTGCCGTCACATCTCTCCACCTCATCCACTCCCTCCCACCTTCCCTGCTGTCACATCTCTCCACCTCATCCACTCCCTCCCACCTTCCCTGCCATTACATCTCTCCACCTCATCCACTCCCTCCCAGCTTCCCTGCTGTCACATCTCTCCATCTCTCCACCTCATCCGCTCCCTCCCACCTTCCCTGCCGTCACATCTCTCCACCTCATCCATTCCCTCCCACCATCCCTGCCGTCACATCTCTCCACCTCATCCGCTCCCTCCCACCTTCCCTGCCATTACATCTCTCCACCTCATCCGCTCCCTCCCACCTTCCCTGCCGTCACATCTCTCCACCTCATCCACTCCCTCCCACCTTCCCTGCTGTCACATCTCTCCACCTCATCCTCTACCTCCCACCATCCCTGCAGTCACATCTCTCCACCTCATCCTCTCCCTCCCACCTTCCCTGCCATTACATCTCTCCACCTCATCCACTCCCTCCCACCTTCCCTGCTGTCACATCTCTCCATCTCTCCACCTCATCCGCTCCCTCCCACCTTCCCTGCTGTCACATCTCTCCATCTCTCCACCTCATCCTCTCCCTCCCACCTTCCCTGCCATTACATCTCTCCACCTCATCCACTCCCTCCCACCTTCCCTGCTGTCACATCTCTCCATCTCTCCACCTCATCCGCTCCCTCCCACCTTCCCTGCTGTCACATCTCTCCACCTCATCCTCTACCTCCCACCATCCCTGCTGTCACATCTCTCCACCTCATCCACTCCCTCCCATCTTCCCTGCTGTCACATCTCTCCACCTCATCCTCTACCTCCCACCATCCCTGCAGTCACATCTCTCCACCTCATCCATTCCCTCCCACCTTCCCTGCTGTCACATCTCTCCACCTCATCCTCTCCCTCCCACCTTCCCTGCTGTCACATCTCTCCATCTCTCCACCTCATCCATTCCCTCCCACCTTCCCTGCCGTCACATCTCTCCACCTCATCCATTCCCTCCCACCTTCCCTGCCGTCACATCTCTCCACCTCATCCACTCCCTCCCACCTTCCCTGCCGTCACATCTCTCCACCTCATCCATTCCCTCCCACCTTCCCTGCCGTCACATCTCTCCACCTCATCCATTCCCTCCCACCTTCCCTGCCGTCACATCTCTCCACCTCATCCACTCCCTCCCACCTTCCCTGCCGTCACATCTCTCCACCTCATCCATTCCCTCCCACCTTCCCTGCTGTCACATCTCTCCACCTCATCCACTCCCTCTCAACTTCCCTGCTGTCATATCTCTCCACCTCATCCTCCCCATCCCACCTTCCCTGCTGTCACATCTCTCCACCTCTTCCCCTCCCTCCCACCTTCCCTGCTGTCACATCTCTCCACCTCTTCCCCTCCCTCCCAGCTTCCCTGCTGTCACATCTCTCCACCTCATCCTCGCCCTCCCACCTTAACCTGACTGACCTAAGACATAACATGACTGACCTCAGACATCACATGAATGACGTGAGACATCACATGACTGACCTTTTGTTTGATGTGGCATTTCTCCAAGGCCTCCCACATTTCCGCGTCATCGTGACACTGGCTCGAAGGGTCAAGGTTGTATCTGAAAGATACATACATTGGTTATGTCTTTGTTTATGGCTGATCATAAGCTCTGGGTACATAGACACACAGGATACACTACTACATATACCCCCCAAGACTGCATGATCAACAACTGATGATATCACAGTTGTTACCTCACAACTTTCCTAGTTTCAGCAGGGTTTGGCTTCATCCCACAGATGACGTCATTACCTTGTCACCTTGCTGACAGGTTTAACGTCTTTGGTCATGTGGACAAGGCATCAGAAGAGGTCCAAGGTTTAAATCCCCATCACTGGACGGGGAAGGTTTATGGCCACTACACTGGCAATACCCCAATTTAAGGACACATATCCAATGCCATGTCAAAAAAAATCAGTAACTCTTCATCACAGAAAGTCCCACACCTGTCTGTTACAATACAAGACAACAAGTAGTCCCTCCTGTCCTCACAGAAAGTCCCACACCTGTCTGTTACAATACAAGATCACAAGTAGTCTCCCCTGTCCTCACAGAAAGTCCCACACCTGTCTGTTACAATACAAGACCCCACAAGTAGTCCCATACGTGTCTGTTACAATACAAGACAACAAGTAGTCCCTCCTGTCCTCACAGAAAGGCCCACACCTGTCTGTTGCAATACAAGACCCCACAAGTAGTGCCTCCTGTCCTCACAGAAAATTCCACACCTGTCTGTTACAATACAAGACAACAAGTAGTCCCTCCTGTCCTCACAGAAAGTCCCACTACTGTCTGTTACAATACAACACAACAAGTAGTCGCTCCTGTACTCACAGAAAGTCCCACACCTATCTGTTACAATACAACACAACAAGTAGTCTCTCCTGTCCTCACAGAAAGTCCCACACCTGTCTGTTACAATACAACACAACAAGTAGTCCCTCCTGTCCTCACAGAAAGTCCCACTACTGTCTGTTACAATACAAGACCCCACAAGTAGTCCCACACCTGTCTGTTACAATACAAGACCACAAGTAGTCCCACACCTGTCTGTTACAATACAAGACAACAAGTAGTCCCACACCTGTCTGTTACAATACAAGACCCCACAAGTAGTCCCACACCTGTCTGTTACAATACAAGACAACAAGTAGTCCCACACCTGTCTGTTACAATACAAGACCACAAGTAGTCCCACACCTGTCTGTTACAATACAAGACAACAAGTAGTCCCACACCTGTCTGTTACAATACAAGACCCCACAAGTAGTCCCACACCTGTCTGTTACAATACAAGACAACAAGTAGTCCCACACCTGTCTGTTACAATACAAGACAACAAGTAGTCCCTCCTGTCCTCACAGAAAATTCCACACCTGTCTGTTACAATACAAGACCCCACAAGTAGTCCCACACCTGTCTGTTACAATACAAGACAACAAGTAGTCCCACATCTGTCTGTTACAATACAAGACAACAAGTAGTCCCTCCTGTCCTCACAGAAAATTCCACACCTGTCTGTTACAATACAAGACCCCACAAGTAGTCCCACACCTGTCTGTTACAATACAAGACAAAAAGTAGTCCCTCCTGTCCTCACAGAAAGTCCCACACCTGTCTGTTACAATACAACACAACAAGTTGTCCCTCCTGTCCTCACAGAAAGTACCACACCTGTCTGTTACAATACAACACAACAAGAAGAACCTCCTGTCCTCACAGAAAGTCCCACACCTGTCTGTTACAATACAACACAACAAGTAGTCTCTCCTGTCCTCACAGAAAGTCCCACACCTATCTGTTACAATACAACACAACAAGTAGTCTCTCCTGTCCTCACAGAAAGTCCCACACCTATCTGTTACAATACAACACAACAAGTAGTCTCTCCTGTCCTCACAGAAAGTCCCACACCTGTCTGTTACAATACAACACAACAAGTAGTCTCTCCTGTCCTCACAGAAAGTCCCACACCCGTCTGTTACAATACAACGCAACAAGTAGTCTCTCCTGTCCTCACAGAAAGTCCCACATCTGTCTGTTACAATACAACACAACAAGTAGTCCCTCCTGTCCTCACAGAATGTCCCACACCCGTCTGTTACAATACAACACAACAAGTAGTCTCTCCTGTCCTCACAGAAAGTCCCACACCTGTCTGTTACAATACAACACAACAAGTAGTCCCTCCTGTCCTCACAGAAAGTCCCACACCTATCTGTTACAATACAACACAACAAGTAGTCTCTCCTGTCCTCACAGAAAGTCCCACACCTGTCTGTTACAATACAACACAACAAGTAGTCTCTCCTGTCCTCACAGAAAGTCCCACACCCGTCTGTTACAATACAACACAACAAGTAGTCTCTCCTGTCCTCACAGAAAGTCCCACATCTGTCTGTTACAATACAACACAACAAGTAGTCTCTCCTGTCCTCACAGAAAGTCCCACATCTGTCTGTTACAATACAAGACAACAAGTAGTCTCTCCTGTCCTCACAGAAAGTCCCACACCTATCTGTTACAATACAAGACAACAAGTAGTCTCTCCTGTCCTCACAGAAAGTCCCACACCTATCTGTTACAATACAAGACAACGGGTAGTTCCTCCTGTCCTCACCTGATAGTTCCTACAAACAACACAGGGTCTTGCACCAGAATGGACAACCTTGACCTCAGGTCAGACAGTTTGACATCCCGGATATTCTTGCCATCAATCTCAATTGCTCCGGAGGTTGTCTCACAAAGCCTGAAGAGAGCCACACCCAGAGAGGACTTTCCTATTTGGGAATAAATGTCATTGACTGGTTAGAGGCAAGAACTCTACAATGAAATCGATGAATGCTTTATTCTGATTGGCTGAATTAAGCCTTTTCATAAAAAAATGTGCATATTTTACATAAATAGCCGAATATCGATCCATAAAAAAATGGCTGCATTACACATTGACTTTTGAAAGATATCTGCAGGCAGGTGGTGTATTCAGCTCAATTTTAGAAAATTTCTTGTTTCATTGATGCCTGAGAACCATCTTATGCCCTAAATGTTGTCTTCCTACATGGAAGAAAGTTAGCTAACAAAATTGTCTTAAATCGATACAGCACTAATCCAAATCATTCTACTTCAGTCTCTGCCCAATCAGAGAAATACAGTGTCAACAGAGTAGCTTACCAGATCCTGACTTGCCGACAATGCCAATCTTCTCATGGGGACAGATATTGAGGGAGATGTTTTTGAGGGACAGCTGAAGTCCTTCATGATACTTCATGTTGTATTTGCGGAACCGGACTTGGCCCTGTGAAGGCCAGTCATCGGGAATGTCTCCGTTCTCCCCGGCCGGAGTGCTGCCTTCTTCTGGCAGGTTCTGGACACACAGTCAAGGTAGGTAATTTACCGTAATTCCTTTTAACTTCTTTAGAGTTATCCTTTAACTTGAGAGTTATCTCCCTTCTTACCTGTGGCATGGCAAGGTGATGGTTCATAGACTTATTCAGACGAAAAAACGTAATCAAGAACTTTGTTACAAGTCCAGTCAGCCTGAATACTGCTTTGGTGAACTTAAAGTGTTTTCACTAAATTCTCCAGTGTTAAATACTGACGACGGGGACATTACTCTGATGTATGTGTCATAATTGGTAAATCAAATATTAAAAGGGCTAATGTTATTCGTATTGAGGACATGACACTGTTTCATGGTCTTCTTAAAGGGGAAGTGTACACGCAAAAATCACTTTCTTTCTTTTTCTTAACAAAACGCAATTTTAGAATTAATTAGTATCTGTGTTTGAAAATATACACTCATTTTTTACACAGTGAAAGAAGGAAGATCACAATAGTGTGAAATTGATATGTCGTTATGAGGCCTTCGTTTTTCGAGCTAAACAGGACTGAGTTATCCCCCTTAGATTATGACGTAATTGGTGCCAATTCAACTGGGTCCCTGTCTATTCTCAACGCAAAAGATATCAAGTACCAGTTTGCGGTAAAACAACATGGCCTACGACACACTCCGGCACAGTGGTGACTCAGCATAACACTTTGCTGGCTGGCATCTGAGACGCAAGAATCACACACCGGTACCCACACCACGTGAAGCGGCTCTAACAAAGCATGATGACGTCATAATGTTTATCAATTGGCACCAATGACGTCATATTGCAAGGGGCATAAGCCATGGTGTTTTTGTTATGGAAATAGAACACTTAGTTTTTTTTAAATAGTTTTAATGCGAAAAATATGTTAATTAATTGTGATATTTTTATATTTTTTTCTATGACACTTCTAGGTTAACACTTTTAATGTGGAAAAAGTACAAGAAAAATAGGTTCATTTCCGTGTGAACTTGCCCTTTAACAATCTGGCCACTTAAAGACCCACCTCAATGTAGTCCTGGATCCTCTTGACCGATGTGAACCTGGAGTTGGTCTCCACGCACAGTCGCAGTGTGTACTGCAGCAGGCTGGTGATCTGTACACAGAGTTAGGGCTGGAGTCAGTTGGGGTGTTAACACTGAACTGTATGTTAGTCATAACTTACAGGGGGCATGGGTGGCCCAGCCGTCTAAGAGTGCAGAGTTGCATCCCTTGGGCACGCCAGGAACCTATGATTGTGGGTTCGAATCCTGGTTCGAAAACCGGAGTGGTAAACGTCTGAGACCTGCATCACATTGTGCTTTCCTCCCACATTAAGCTGACACACCGTGATATAACTGGAATACTGTTAAAAGCGGTGTTAAACCCAACTCACTCACTCATAACTTACAGTTAGGAAGGAGTTGGTTTGGATTTTAATGTCAATCAAAACTGTTTTTCACACACAAAAATGTCATGTTTGAGTGAGTTGAGGTCTTTAAACCACTTTAAACTGTATTTCAGTCATATCCCAGTGTGTCTGTGTAGAGTGGGAGACCAAATGCTCATGAAATCTCCAACGGAAGAAGACAAAGAAGAAGACAAAGAAGAAGACAAAGAAGAAGAAAGAGAAGAAGGAGAAGAAGAAGACACATAGGAGAAAAGCTCTTAGGGACGCAAGTCATAGATGTTGATCACTTTAGTATAGAGTTGACCAACATAGAATCATATCAGGGCTAGTGTGGGTTTTGGAAGCCATGACAAGCTGTTCCCCACACACTAGGGTGGCAGTTGAGGAGGATATTTTCACTCAGGTGGTACTGATGTCATGTCGTACATTGTGATAACACACTTTCCAAATGGCATGATTTGTTTGCTTGTTTGTTTCTTGTTTAACGCTGTACTCAGCAATAGTTGAGCTACATGGCAGCAGTCTGTAAATAATCAATTCTGGACCAGACAATCCAGTGATTGACATCATGAGCATCAACCCACGCCATTGGAATACGATGACATGCACCAACCAAGTCAGCGAGCCTGGACACCCGATCCTGTTAGTCGCCAATTATGACAAGCATAGTCGCCTCTTAGGCTTAAAAAAATAAAAGAATTTGTTCTCAAGCAATGGCTTTTGTAAATTTAGTGCGAGCGGGTGGTGTTTTGGGGTTGTTGTTGTTATTCAGACTAGTATGTAACCAAATAAACAGTTGTGTAAGCAAATAAACAGTGGTGTACAATCAACAAGGAAAAGGGCCTCCCTACATAAATGTATTCCTTGATGGATATAATACTGGAATACAGTATTTGACTACCGTTAAGCTTGGAATATTTATAGACTTTTGTTTTGTTTTTTAAAATGGAAATAAAACGAAATGTGCGGCAATCTTTATGATGATGCAGGCGGTGCCTGAGAACCAAGACTATTATTTTTAAGCCTTACACACGTGGGTTGCTGAAGGCCAATTCTAAACCTGATCTTTATGGGTATAAAGTAATTTTACCTTAAAGTGCCAGAAAATATGATAACAGAATACTTGGAGCGCTCACCTGAATGGCAAAAGAAAGGGCTAAGCCGGCGTTTGCTGAGTTCTCAGAGTCCAGAGTAAATACGACTAGAAATCCTGTAGCACCAATGACAGCGATCGTCATAAGATCAAGAAACAATGCAAGCCAGCGATTGGCTGCATAGAACAGGAAGAATGGTAATGAGTTTTTATCCAACATATCACAAAATCTGAAACGAAAAATGAAATCAATTGAAGAAAGTCTCTTCAAAGAAATACATTTGTCAGTGTAACTTTCGCCCTTTCCACCATCCATATGTACTTGTCATGCAAAACACGGAGAACGTGTATCATGAGTATCATTCTACATGTATATAAGCACACTGATCCATCTGATGAAACATTTTCTCTCACTGGTAACCTTTTATTGGTTTGTTTCTTGTTTAACACCACACTCAGCAATATTCCAGCGATACGATGGCAGTCTGTATATAACCAATCCAGTGATTGACTTCATGAGCATCGATCTACACAGCTGAGATACAATGACATGCATCAACCAAGTCAGACAGTCAGACACCCGATCCCGTTAGTCGCCTCTTACGACAAGCATTGTCGCCTTTTACGGCAAGCATGGGTTGCTGAAGACCTATTCTAACCCGGATCTTCACAGGTCTCACCCACAAATGACATAATGAGGAGATCTAAATATCTTACTGTCTAATAAAGCGCTGTGACTGCCCGTACACGTGTATAGTTGAGATTCCGTCAATGGTAGCAGCGAGATGGCTAAGGTATGGCGAGCGGGTGACATTATCAACATATTTGAGTCGCTGCAAGACTGGAGCGAACATAACAGTCAACACTATGAACACAATGGCAAGAGGCAGAATCACAAGCAAGTCCCACGGAAACACCACAGAAATCATCACAAGGGCAAACAACACGAGGAATACATTCTGCAGGAAGAGCTCGCAGTTAGACGGCAACCGAACATCAACTGAAATGAAGGAGAGTAATCGAATAAGAGGAATATTGGTTAGAGGCTAATATGCTTTAGATGCAAAAAATAAAATTTGAATTGCTTTTCATACAGAACGTAAAGTATAAGGCTAAAGAATCGTAACAAAAATAGCTTTATGTTAGACAAAAAATATAATAACATACCCATTCAGGAAAAATATATACTGATGTTATTAAAACAAATGAAGACACATAAAACATGCTTGCAGGCATAACAAAGGTCTGACATCCACAATCCAGAGGAAGGGCACCTATCTTGAGAGATTTAATGTACGAGGGACCTTGACCCTGACCCCTTGCAAATTGGCCCTCCTGGAAAAATTAATTCCATTACTGTAAAGATGGAAATTAATGCGTCTCCCACTTAATATGACTGCTGACCCCTAGCCAAAAATGCGACTAAATATCAAGCGACTCCCCCACCCAGTCCCCGTGGAATGATGCATACCTTACCTTAATCCAATCAAACAGTAAATAGCACCCCTTATTAGCACTGAGTAGAGCACTTCCGTAAAAACAATAAACAGTGTTTTCCTAAAAACAACACACAGTTTATATGTTTACTCTGTTGACTGGCATTAAGGAAGTTCAAAGGTAATTAAATACTTGAACCAACAACAGTTCACTGATTGGTATGCAGAGAAGGTTTCAACAAGCTTGACACGAGTGGGTAGAACTCTTGACCCCAGCAGTGATAACTCAGCAGATGCCCATTGTGTAATTCCTATTCTTTGAATGACATTGTTATATACTTGTTACAACTGCTGCTCAATCAACCGTGTTTGTGTTGATATTCAAGTTGGTATTTCCGCTATCCAAAGTGTGCAGTGAGGCCGTCTTATTAATGACGGTTATTTTGGAGGTATAAATGCAAAGTTAATTAATGCTGTCACCTGGCTGTCACCATAACCTATGAGCCAGGGGTCAAAACATTCTTGACCAACTCGTGTTCTTCCCAGAGAAGAGGAACAGCGACTCCTGTCCCTCTTGCAGCCATTTTTATGACTGGGTTCCGTCTAAGAGCAAAAGTGCATAGCTAAAAGTAGTGTCAACTCGTTGCGTAATGATTCACGTATAAATCCCTGATATATCATAGATTTTCCAGATGCTATTTAAAACATATCTGGACTTAAGGTATTATACAGTATGATTAAACACATTGAAACGTATCTTGAAAACATTTTTAGATGCAAGACAAGTGTAAAATTAAAAACTATTCCTGAGGGATTGTTTCACCAAAGTACCAAAGTATACCGAAACGTTGCCTTCACAGTCATTAAAGACGTTGTTATCCATAAATTGTGTCTACTTTGTCATCCATTAACTTCTAAGTAATGCCTATCAAACAATTCGAACTTGAAGTTATACGTACATTCTGATTGGCTTGTATTTTCACACATAACATTCATCGATAGGTGGACGAGTCTACTTGTTGGTTATGGAAAGGGGCGAGTGGTGACGAATGGGGTCAAAAGGGTTAGCTTCTATCAGTGTTTTATCATTCAGGGGAGGGAAATCTTGCAGGTGCCTGTGTTTACATATCTAAGGCTTTCGTCACCACTCGACCATTTCCGTAACCTGCAAGAAGACTGGTCTACCTATCGATGAATGTTATGTGCAAATATACTACAAACCAGTCAGAATGTGCGTATGACTTCAAGTTCTTCAGTAAAAGAATCCCTCAGGAATAATTTTTGATTTTATACGTCTTGCATCTAAATATATACCCTAGATACATTAAGATCATACTGTATAAATACCGTAAGTCCCGGTGTGTTTTAATAGCATCTGGAATATATATGACATGGGGGAAAAATATGAGAATCATTACATAACGAATTGATAATTCTTTTAACTATGCCTGTTTGCTCTTAGATGGGACCCAGTCATAAAAATAGCCACGAGAGGGGCTCTAGTCGCTATTCAGCTTGTCCCAGAAGAACACGAGTTGGTCACGAATGATATCTCTGGATCCCTAATCTAGTGATGATGAGGGATTGGTTGTGAACAGGGAGACAACCCCCAGTGCCTCCCTGTCTCCAACCTAGCATGTGCTGTCTTAGGGCCTGTCCCTGCAACCCCACGCGGAGCCTGCAGCTGTAATACATAGAGAAGATGAACTAGCCGTACTCTCATCCATGTCCATGGCATATCTATTGAGTATTATGCCGAGCGGGGTCGTGTCGAAGAATTTCATTTGACTCTTGATGGTTTTCTTCAACAACTGCTGATGGAGACGACTGCTGGCTCTCAGCATGATCTGGAAGAAGGAGTGAGTGAGTGAGTGAGTATGGTTTTACGCCGCTTTTAGTAATATTCCAGCAATATCACGGCGGGGGACACCGGAAATGGGCTTCACACATTGTACCCATGTCAGGAATCGAACCCGGGTCTTCGGCGTGACGAGCGAACGCTTTAAACCACTAGGCTACACGACCGCCCCTCTGGAAGAAGGAAGCAGAATGTGGAAATGAAATAAAACAAGTATTTGTCACAGAGTGACGAAATATCCCCCGCCATATACACCATAGTACCAAATATGAAGACAATCCAGCGATTAGTTCTTGAGATATTGTGGCAACACCGTTTTCCAACTCCAAAAACAGATTTGCCTGCTGTGACCTTGAAAATGGGATCAAGGTCACCAAAACCGACTGGTGTCTGCGGTGTCTGTATATACACCATAGTTCCAAATATGAAGACAATCCAGTGTTTAGTTCTTGAGATATCGCGGCAACACCGTTTTCTAACTCCAAAAGCAGATTTGCCTGCTGTGACCTTGAAAATGGGGTCAAGGTCACCAAAACCAACTGGTGTCTGCGGTGTCTGTATATACAGCATAGTTCCAAATATGAAGACAATCGAGAGGTTTAGTTCTTGAGATATCGCGGCAACACCGTTTTCCAACTCTAAAAGCAGATTTGCCTGCTGTGACCTTGAAAATGGGATCAAGGTCACCAAAACCGACTGGTGTCTGCGGTGTCTGTATATACACCATAGTTCCAAATATGAAGACAATCCAGTGTTTAGTTCTTGAGATATCGCGGCAACACCGTTTTCCAACTCTAAAAGCAGATTTGTCTGCTGTGGCCTTGAAAATGGGATCAAGGTCACCAAAACCGACTGGTGTCTGCGGAGTCTGTATATACACCATAGTTCCAAATATGAAGACAATCCAGTGTTTAGTTCTTGAGATATCGCGGCAACAAACAGGTGGGACGTACGGACGGACGTACGGACGGTCGTGAATACTATATCCCCCGCTTCGCGCTTTCGCGCGGCTGGGGATAATAAAATTAGTCGCATGCTAAAGACACAATATGATACATATCCTGATTCACAGAATTTAGAAATATTATTGAGACCACAAGCAACCTGTTTGTTTGTTTGTTTGTTTGTTTGTTTAACACTGGACTCAGCAATATTTCAGCTATATAAGCGGTCTGAAAATAATCAAGTCTGGGAATGATAATTCACTGATTGACATCATGGGCACTGATCTATATACCGGTAAATGGGATACGATGACATGCATCAACCAAGTCAGCGAGTCTGACCACCCGATCCCATTAGTCGCCTC
Source organism: Haliotis rufescens (assembly GCF_023055435.1). NCBI lineage: Eukaryota > Metazoa > Mollusca > Gastropoda > Lepetellida > Haliotidae > Haliotis > Haliotis rufescens. The sequence continues at coordinate 31,769,605 of NW_025964383.1, forward strand.
TTACAACAAGCAAGGGATGCTAGGATACAGATATACGCCCGACACTAACCTTCATGAAGATGATCCCTCTGATGGCCACAGCTACAACGAGGGAGACTATAAACAACCCGTATATAAGTGCGTACATATCTATATCTGGGTTCTCAGACACATTGCCGATGGACACTGTGGAGTTGTCAAACAGCCCAGTGTGGTTCTGCAAACATAAACAAATTGTGTCATGGGATTGCCAATAGAATAATTTCAATACTTCAGATCAGAAATTTCCTTGGTGAGTGACTAAGACTTATGACAAAATAGAGCTTGATTTACCTATACAAGACCTGCACAAGTGCAACAAGTCTACATGCACAAAATTAAAATATTTGTCTGACGAACCCTTACTTTGTCCATACAGTATCGATCCTTGAGTGAGTTAGTGAGTTTGATTTAGCAATATTCCAGCAATATCACGGCGGGGACACCAGAAATGGGCCTCACACATTGTACCCATGTCGGGAATCGAAACCGGGTCTTCGGCATGACGAGTGAACGCTTTAACCACCAGGCTATCGATCCTTGAACACTCCGTACCTCGAAGGGTTATCTAACAAACTACTACACAACTAATTGCTGTGTTATGTCTAATTCATGACACATGACACAGTCATCAGATGTCTGAGATTTTACTTATTTAGACTAGTATCACATCAATGTTTCAACTTCGATAAATTTATGGGACCAGGGTGCAACCTGATTTCGACTAGTGCAACCAGTGCAAGTTAAACCAAGTTCTCTAAATCGAGTTGTGGTTGATGTACGATGGGATGGTACTCACCCCATCTCCCTGATCCAGCCAGTAGGACAGCCACCAGGTGGCAGCAGTCTGTAGGCCGATACTCAGGATAAAACTGAAGAAGATGAGCATCACGGCGCAGTACCCCCCTGCGGCCATGATGTACTTGTGGTAGATGTGCAACGACACTTTGCTGTCATTTACATCCTGTGCAGAGACTAGATCATCAATGTCCACTGGAAAAACAACGAAATTATGGCTTCTTGTAAAAGTGTTGTTTGGTGGGGAAATTACAAAAATAAACTACTTATTTTTTATTAGTTAACAAATTTTACGTCAAGAAAAACATATATATATATATATCTATATATATATGTATTATTCCTGAGTGGGAGGAAACATGAATATTCATGAGTGTAATTCAAGGTCAATATTCCTGATTTGGAGGTATTATCAATTGGGAGGAATATAAGGTCCATATTCCTGATTGGGAGGCATTATCAATATTCTTGAGAGGAATATAAGGTCAATATTCCTGATTGGGGGGCATTATCAATATTCCTGAGCGGAATATAAGGTCCATATTCCTGATTGGGAGGCATTATCAATATTCTTGAGAGGAATATAAGGTCAATATTCCTGATTGGGGGGCATTATCAATATTCCTGAGCGGAATATAAGGTCCATATTCCTGATTGGGAGGCATTATCAATATTCCTGAGCGGAATATAAGGTCCATATTCCTGATTGGGAGACATTATCAATATTCCTGAGTGGAATATAAGGTCCATATTCCTGATTGTGAGGCATTATCAATATTCCTGAGCAGAATATAAGGTCAGTAATCATGAGTGTAATTCCAGGTCAATATTCCTGTGTGGGAGAAGGTGTCATGAGGTCCAGTAAAGTCTAAATACATGTTGCTGTATTCTTTTAAAAAAATAAATCCTTCTCCTCTCAGAGGGAAAACATTTTGCTTATGTCAAAAGGTGACGAAATATATAATGTGACCAAAACAAAACTACCCAGCCCCCTGCAAACATCAAGTCTGCAACAAGGCGAGAGCTGACCAAGAAGAAGATTCTAGAAAGTGTATTGACCAATACATACCATATTCATAGTCGTCAAGACCATGTGAGACGTTCGATATAATACTGAACTGAGGCTGTAGGCCCTCCCGAGTGGACATCCGACTCAGGTGGCGATTGAGAAACTTTCTGGAAGCCCGAGAAAACCCTCGTTGTGGAGTAGTTCTTTCTGACAGACGAGAGTAGTGAGAACATGGGTCAGAGATTGATGGCTGTCACTTCAATGAGTGAGTGAGTGACTTAAAAGTTTACATTACACAGAGAGAATCAGCTGACTAGCAGCGAGAGAATTGGATATTGTAATGTTCCTCAATCTGAACCTTTACCCGATAGGCGACACACAAATTGAAGTAATAGCTGCAGGGATATAAATTTACTTCAACACTGCCCTTGTGGGGAGGTAACTCTCATTCGCTGTAACAACTAATCTCAATATAACTGTTTGTTTGTTCGTTTGTTTGTTGTTTAACTCTGCACTCAGCAATATTCCAGGCATTTGACCACAGCTGGTAAATAATCGAGTAATTGGTATTTTGAGCAACAATCCACACACAATCAACCAAGTCACCGAGTTTGACCCCCGATCCATTTGGTCAGCTCTTGCCGCCATCATAGGTTCCTGGTGACCTGTTGTCTTGTACTCCAAGAGTGTGAGTGAGTGAGTATGGTTTTACGACGCTTTTAGCAATATTCCAGCAATATGAGGGCGGGGGACACCAGAAATGGGCTTCACGCACTGTACCCATGTCGGGAAACGAACCCGGGTCTTCGGCATGACGAGCAAATGCTTTCGCCACTAGGCTACCCGACCGCCCCCTCCAAGTCTGTGTGAATGAATGCGAGTTTCTATGGTCCTGTTGATAGGGTTTTATTCGCACATTCTTGTCTCTACTCACCTTGTCTGTTTGCGACAGCAGCTTTAATTCTCTCCCTCTGAATCTCATCATACTTGCTCTGATACAGCTGCTGTAGATCGGCATAGTCGCCACCATCACTCATCAGGTCGCCATGGACACCAGCTTCAGAGACACGCCCACATTTCATGTAGATGACGTAGTCACAGCGACACAGATACTGAAAAGAGTAAGGTAGGAAAACCATACAACATGACAGCAATGAGTGAGTGAGTGGGTTGGGTTTAACTCCGCTTTTAACAGTATTCCAGTTATATCACGGCATGTCAGCTTAATGTAGGAGGAAAGCCCAAAGTGATGCAGGTCTCAGACGTTTACCACTTCGGTGAAACCCACGAGCACGGGTATGGTGCTGACAAACCTAGAAACATAATCGGGGCGAACTGGGATTTCAAAGCCACGATCATAGGTTTCTGGCGTGCCCAAGGGAATCAACTCTGCACAGTGAATTGTGGCGCCTTAGACCCCTGCCCCAATACAGGAAGGACTGGCTATAGATAAGACATCTGGTTTTTTTTCTGAAGTTGTTTCTTCAGTTGGTATAAGTGCCTCCCTCCTCAACTTTCCAAACAGCTAGATTTAAATCCGACTTACTTACTTTCCAACCCAAACATTTTAGGTGTTTTTCTCTGACATACGTAGACTGTTGAAATCTATTCAGACTCCATATTGGATTCATGCGACAGTAATTTACTAAATTTGTATGTTGCAGTTAAATCTTGAATTTGAATTACACCTTCTGAACCTAGATGTGTCTGGAATACAATAGGCTCTCTAAAAGCAAGGGCAGGCAACTCTAAGCACTTCATTGGCATGGCATTAACAGGTATTAATATGGACAAATAAACACACTTATTTAAACAAAACAAAAATTAACTATCTATGTTTTTAGACAAAGAGTCAGATACAAAAGTTCAAATACACTAAGGTTACATCTATTAAATACAATCAACTTACTTCTAAATGATGTGTAACAAACAACACTGTCTTGTCTTTCAGCAAATCCTTTATACATTGATTAAATATGTGTCTGCCAATCTGGACATCTAGAGCAGACATTGGGTCGTCAAGGAGATAGACGTCACTGTCGCTGTACAACGCTCGGGCAAGACTCAGTCGTTGTTTTTGACCACCACTCAAGGTCAAACCTCGGTCTCCAATCTGATATGTCAAATTATATAAACAATATGTGAATGGAGAGTATATTAAAATTAACTGATCAATTCAAACAAACAACAGAAGATGCTAGGATCTATACAATCAAAGATAAAAATGGTTTCAAAAAGTTAAACGTGATGCTAAATATGTATTAACAAATACACACATTATTTAAATAACAAATCCCACATTCTATGAGGAGAGATCATGTTTATGGTGAAGACAGTTTAGTGATTGGAAAACAAATATTGCATACTTTCAATATGGTTGTAACACAGAATGTTAGCCTAACAAATATTTATTCCACTGAAACATACCCTCACTGAAAGGAAAAATCTCATTTTAGGAAATTAAGAAACCACTCATTGCAAATACATTAGTCCATAAAGCAACTGAAATATCTTCTGTGTTGGGGCTGGGACGAGTCCAAATGTTCTATTCTACCTCCTTTCACCCGATCCTACCTGGGTATCCATTTACTAATTTGAAACCTCTGATCGACCAAACAAATACCACCGACAGCTCAAAGGGGCACTAATCTCTAACACTGCACGCTGGGGCTGAATAGCTGCCATTAGTCATAGTGCTTGCTGGCGCAGGTGAGCACGACAAGAGACTGGGCTACCATCTGTAAGGTAAGGCTGGGACGAGTCCAAATTTACTACCGGGTACCCAACCCCCTGTTACCCGGCCCTACCCGGGTACCTGCTGTAGATCTTTAGAGTTGGGTACAAAATGTCCAATTGGGAATTGTCTTACCGGAGCCTGATACTTACTGTTTAGATACGCATATGTAATGATTTGATTATGCAGACACTGAAGTTCACTGAAGCTTTATCTTTACTCACACATATAAAAGTCAGAAGGAGTGGGTGCAGTCAGAAAGAAATGTGAACATCAGTGACTTGTGGTGTTACCATGGAATTTTATTGTTATTAAACAGTATATCACGTGACTATTCACGGGTCAGGGTAGTCCTGTGGGTACCCAGGTCCTATTCAGGGCCCACCTGACCTGAGTTCCCGAGTTTCCCGTCCCAGCCCTATTCTGAAAGTCTTCTTACCTCTACTCCATCACCAGCACCAAACGTTTCAAAGTCCTTCTCAAGGCAGCAGACTTCGATAATATGGTCATATCTGTAGAAACACAAGAAAGAAGTTGGAATTAGTGAGGGGCTGGTTTCACAGAGTGGATGTTGCTGCATTGCTGCTATTACATGGTGACTGAAAAACAATAAAAAGATAAGAAGGAAAAGAAAATCTGGGCCAGGCAAACTAGTGGTTGACAGCATGAGCATCTGTCCACATCATGATGACCCACAATCCATCATGTCACACACTGTAACCACTTGAGCATCATCATAAGGATCTGACAACAGCATCGGGTATTTCGGGACATATGATAGTTTGTTTGTTTGTTTACTTGTTGTTTAACGCCACACATATTATGACATGCATCAACCAAGTCAGCAAGCCTGACAAACCAATCCCGTTAGTCGCCTTTTACAGCAAGCATAGTTGCCTTTTACGGCAAGCATAGTTGCCTTTTACGGCAAGCATAGTAGCCTTTTACAGCAAGCATAGTTGCCTTTTACGGCAAGCATGGGTTGCTGAAGACCCAGATCTTCACGGGTTAGGAACATAGGAGTACATTCTCTTTCACTATCATAGGAAAGCGAGTGAGTTCTACGCCGCTTTTAGCAATATTCCAGCAATATCACGGCGGTATCACACATTGTACCCATGTGGGGAATCGAACCAAGTCTTAGGCTGTATTAATTGCAGCATCAGCTGTGAATCCCAAGAAATCTAAATCCAAATTGTCAGTGTAATGTCTGAAGTGTTGAAATTTGAAAATAACAATGTTTAACATTATTGTACTAATTATTTAAAAAAGTGGACAATGTAAATCAAAGATGTTACCTTTCTTTGTCATATTGATTTCCAAACAAAATATTATCCTTGGCTGTGCCATTAAATATCCAGGGTTCCTGGCTCACATAGGCCACACGACCTTTGACCCCAACCCTTCCGCCTTGTAGTTGCATCTATGAACATAAGAATGGATTTCATTAAAAATCAAAGATGAAGAAAATTGCTACCCTAGGCAGACAAAAAAAATACCATAAAAACTGATTCCATGTTTGTTGCTTGTTTGTTTGTTTTTTCACGCCGCACTCAGTAATATTCCAGCTATATGACGGAGGTCTGTAAATAATCAAGTCTGGACCAGACAATCCAGTGATTGACATCATGAGCATCGATCCACGCAACTGGGATACGATGTCATGCATCAGCCAAAGTAGCGAGACTGACTACCCAGTCCCAGTAGTCGACTCTTAGGACAAGCATAGTCGCCTGTTACGGCAAGCATGGGTTGCTGAAGATCTATTCCACCCAGTGCCCGTGTTTAACAAAGGAAATGTTATAACCAATAAATGATGACCTACATGTTGGTCGTTTGTTTGTTTGTTGTTCAATGCCGCACTCAGCAATAATCCAGCTATATGACGGTGGTCTGTAAATAATCAAGTCTGGACCAGACAACGCAGTGATTGACATCATGAGCATCGATCCACGCAACTGGGATACGATGACGTGCACCAACCAAGTCAGCGAGCCTGACTACCCGCTCCCGTTAGTTGCCTCTTACGACAAGCATGGGTTACTGAAGACCTATTCTATCCTAGATATTCACGGGTCTTGATTCATCTTGTAACCTTGTATGACAAGCAAGAGGCACTGGAGGTCTCAATGGTTCATCATCGTCTTGAAGACAACCACAAATACATTAGTGAGTGAGATGGGTCTATCGCTGATTTGAACAGCGCTCCTGTTATATCAGCTTGTCAGCTTGATGTGGGAGGAAAACCCGAAGTAATGCAGGTCTCAGACGTTTACCACTTTTGTGAAACGGACGAAATGGGTGAAACAGGTGAACTGGGTGGAATGGGTGAAACAGGTGAAAATTGGTGGAAAGGGTGAAATAGGTGAAAATGGGTGGAATGGGTAAAACAGGTAAATTGGTGAAATGGGTGGAATGGGTGAAACAGATGAAAATGGGTGAAATGGGTGAAACTGAAAATGGTTGAAACAGGTGAAGTGGGTGGAATGGGTGAAGCAGGTAAATTAGTGAAATGGGTGGAATGGGTGAAATAGGTGAAACTGGTATGGGTATGGTGCTGAAGAACCTAGAACATAGTCGGGGCAAACCCATGAACATGGCAAAGGCAAAGGGATGCAACTCCACAGCGAATTGCAACGCCTTAGATGCCAGGGCCACAAGTGCGCCCACACTAATACATAAGGCCTACTGCCTTCTCCATTTTCAATATAATCTCTCTTCTAAATGAAAGTGTGAAGGAATACATGGATATGAAAGACACAAAAGAAGAGACAGGAGTTATTTTTTCCTTACTCGTCCCAGCAGCGCTGACAGGAGGGATGACTTCCCGCTTCCCTTCATGCCACAGATTCCTATCAGCTGGCCCTGGAAACACAGACAGCAGGAGAAAACAGTGAGTGAGTGAGTTAAACCTAACCCTAACCCTTCCCGCTTCCCTTCATGCCACAGATTCCTATCAACTGGCCCTGGAAACACAGACAGCAGGAGAAAACATTCCTTGCTGCATACACACTTTATGTCTTCTTAAAGCACAAGGGAAGACATGAAAGTGGGTTTCCGCCTCAATCAGCAATACACAGTCTTCTGTAAACAATGGAGTCTGGGACAGTGAAACCAATGCTTGATGGTTTTGTTTGTTTTTTTATTGTTTATAGCCTCATTCAGCAATATTCCAGCTATAAGATGGCGGCCTGTAAATAATCAAGTTTTGACCAGATAATCCAGTGATTGACATCATGAGCATCGATCCAAGCATTTGGGATACGATGACATGCATCAACCAAGTCAGCGAGCCTGATCCAATTAGTCGGCTCTTATGACAAGCATAGTTACGGCAAGCATAGGTTGCTGAAGACCTATTCTACCCCGGATCTTCACGGGTATGAGCAATCACACACCCATTGTTACCCTCTCATGAATCATCTCTGACAACAAGCATAGGGTACAGAGGGCCTCCTCTGCCCCAGAATCGCCATGGTGGCACATGAAAACATCATCCGTTACAACAGCTGATGGCCATCATCCAATCAGGTAATCATTCATCAAGGACTTGTTTCAGTCAATTTAGCAGTCTAGCCCCAGTTAGTTTGAAGCAAGTGTTCCCAACAGTAGCCTGCTCATCTGCTAACTCTTTGACTCTAACTTTTGAGAACAATCAAACAAAAAATGATTATCTAAAAATCAATAAATACAGGGATCTATTACAGTATCATCCTCATCCTCATCCTCATTGTCACCATCATCATCATCATCATCATCATCATGAAAGTATCATTACCTCCTGAATCCTGAGTGACACTTGTGAGAGTTGGGAGGCTCTCTCTATAACAGACACGCTCTCCAACAGACCAACCGTGCTGCCATCTACTATGTCCCCATTTTCCTCCTCCACAGTTTCAAACGTGGGCGACACTGCCCTCTCCATCTTGAGGCGCTTTGACTCCCGCATCTCCTCTGTCTTGATGCCAGGGATCACTTCCACTTGAGATACATCATCTAAAACACAACACAGGAGGTCCTTAAACTATCCCTAAATCACAAATATGACAAACCCCACAGAAGTAATATATATTGTATCGTCCAGTGTGACCATACTATATAGAGACACATCATAGTGTAGCAGGGCATGGAGTCATCTCTCACAGATGACATCCTTACCCTGTCAGCTTGTTGACGGTTAACCTCTTTGGTCAAGTGGACAAGGTGTCCGACCTCGGATCAGAAGGTCTGTGGTTGAATCCCATCATGGGCTCAGAAACTTGTTACAATTGTTTTTTATACAATATCATGCCAAATTCAATTATCTGCTGCCCCAAGCAACTCCCTATAATAATACCTTTCACATGTCACACATAACATATTTCAATGAGATCAACAAAGTATTCTGCTAAGTTTTGATAAAGGAGAACAAAAATCCAATAAATTCTTCCACAGAGAGTTGTATTTGACAAAAACTTTATGAAATTTATAACTCATACCGTCATCGTCATTATCGGACTCCCATCCAAGAGTAGCGTTGTGGAAGGTGACGGCGGCCCCCTCGTCACTCAGGTCCCGAGAACACACGCTCTGAATCTCCTCCATCACAAGGACTTCCTGGAGGGTAAACACAAATTATTTCTTTATTGATTGTGACAATGTTCCACGGCTACTTCTTTCCCCTTCAACAGGAGAATCTTCTTGCTGTTCCAACTTGTACATGCCTATCAAAGACTTCCAAGCCGGTAGAACTAGGAAGGTATCAAGACAACCATATCCTCTGTACTTACACCTTGTGGACGGACAGCTTAATGTCTGGTCATTGGTCATTTCTTATTTGGCCATTAGAGGTGTAACGATATGGAGGGGTCGCGATACGACACATATCCTGATACTATGGGTGCGATACGATTCATATCCCCATACAGTACTTATATTTCACAAGTTGATATTGTTTCATTTTGCAGGTGAATAACTGCTGAACAGTTTATTTTTAAATTCAGAAATCAAAGATGGATTATTGTAGGGAAGAAACATATTAGTAGAGGGCACTGTGACAGTGATGCTGTTTATGTCAAACTCATGCAAAAACTGGTGGTTGAACAGTTTCTGTTACTATTCACATGTCTTACGTCAATACAACTTGTCATGAAATGTTTGTTTGTTTGTTGTTTAATGCCGCACTCAGCAATATTTCTGCTATATGATGTCAGTCTGTAAATATTAGAGCCTGTACCAGACAATCCAGTGATTGACATCATGAGCATCGATCTATGCAATTGGGATACAATGACTTGCATCAACCAAGTCAGCAAGTCTGACCACCTGATCCCATCAGTCACCTCTTACGACAAGCATAGCCGCCTTTTACGGGTCATGAAATGTATCATATGTATCGTGTGATACAGGGGTCGTAATGTCAATCAATGTATTGTATCGAGGGACTTGTATCGTGATACAATACTGCATCGCCAAATCGTTACACCACTATTGACCATGTGCCCAGACTCAAACATTGAGAGGTAAAATAGGAAATATATGCGGTCTTAAGATTAATTACAGGTTGATAACAGAGAAAGCAAACTGATGATGTGGGAGGCTTTTTCTATGAACGGGAGGGCGATGCGGAAGGGCGCAGATTCGGGTTTAAGGGTCGCAGGTCTAGGTGTGGGATGGAGTACAGAGGCGATGACTTTGTCGATGAGATTGGGTGGATAATTGTTGAAGTGGGTGAAGATTTGGCGGAAGTGTTAGATCTCAGCCTTGGGGTCAGCAGAAGAAAGGTGATGGCTCGTTTGGTTTGGTTTTGGGCTCGACCCTTAACCCAAATCAGCGCCCTTCCGCATCGCCCTCCCGTTCATAGGAAAAGCCTCCCACAGTATAAGGATCTATACCGAAACGTCGCTTTTCACAGTATTAAAGAAGTTGTTATCCATAAAATTGTGTCTACCTTGTCATCCGTCAACTTCTAAGTAATGCCTATCAAACAATTTAGAGAAAGCAAATGTTAAGTTGTTTCAGAATTGACTTCAATATCTTCTTTGTTTATGGAGGTATAAACACCAAAACCTGTGTGCATACAGTGTAAATCCACATAAGAGATTTACATAAAGTGTGCACACTGTGCTTTAGATATATAACTCCACAAACACAAAATAATTTATTTAGTTGTCATGGAAACATACGACATCCTCCATTGTATCTCAACGCATAGTTTCCCAAAAGTGCCATCATGTCTGTCTCAATGGTTGGAGTGTGTAGAGAAATGTACCAGGATCTGTTCTTAATTACAATGTCAGGTGTTTTCAGATTTTCAGATGTTATTGAGCATTCGATGCCCATCCTAAAAATCTCAAAACCTAAATATTGGCTTACCAGCTACATTCAAAGTGAACTGTGTGTTCTATGTTGTGAAATCATTATCCTGAGAATTGGGACTAGGAGTAGGGAGTACTTTGAACAGTATTCCAGATACCGTATTTCCTCTATTAGATGCCCGGGCTTCTATTTATTTCAGACAAGCCTTTGACCTGGTGTCAATTAGAGGCCAGGCATCTATCAATACCCCCATTTCACTATGACCACGAATGTCCCAAATCGTCACGAATAAGATTCAACTACGGACTTCGAGAATTGATTGAGATATATCTACTGATATCTACAAACACAAAATTGACCCGGCGTCCATTAGAGGCCCGGCTTCTAATAGAGGAAATACGGTATATCATGTGTAGCTTAATTTGGGAGGAAACCTCAAAGTGATGTAGGTCTTAGATGTTTAACACTTTGGAAATCTTGCTCCCTAAAGTAGGGAAGGTATGGCTGTTAAATGACAAGGCAAAATAATGACAGATGATCATTTATGGAGTTAATATCGCTTCATGCCTCTTGTTATTCTCTTGAAAATGTTTCGCTATAAACTATTAATTTCATTTAACTCGTAGGACGAGGATGAAAATACTCGTGAAAATATCTCCTTTCCCCGCTTCACTCGATGAGAGAAACATGATAACATGATATTTCACTCGACACATGAAATGTCCTCTATGAATCTATGAAATGTTTTGGTATATCTGATTCTAGCCTACCTTGTATCTGCCCGTAGACACGGACGCCTCGGCCAGCGTGCGCAGACCGTGGGCCATCAGAGCCAGGGAGAGGCTGATGGAGTACAGGACGGAGATGAGGGTGAACGCCTGGAATGAACACCGCCATAAATAGACTGTTGCATCATCAGAGTGAGTGAATGCTGCTTCAAGCAGCAGACAGCAATATTCCATCAATATCACTGTGGCCCACACATTATTGAGTCTGGGCCAGACAAACCAGTGATTAAAAGCAAAAGAAACAAGGCAAAAAGTAAGCAGGGCTAACTAATACAGTGTTCCCATTTACCGGTAATTACCAGTTTTTTACTGGTAAAATTAGGCTTGGACCGGTAATTCATGTGACCGCAAGTCCCTTTGGACTGGCAAATAAAGTACCTTATACATCTTTGTTGTTGAACAAAACATTGGTGATATTCAGTATATTTTTCGAACAAAGTCAGCTTGTCTGTTACCATCAGAGTTTCCTGTTGTCTATTTTTTGTGCAAGGAAAGAAAATTTCGCTTTGCTTTGAGGTTAAATATATATTTGTAGTGACTTAGTCTCGAATACCAAAACAAAAACGAGAAAATTGTGACTGAACTTCGTGTGAATGATGTGTAAATCTAACTAAGTTACTTCAGAGATGACGTCATTGCATTTATTTGTTGAAAGTTGCGACTGACTAAAAATTACCAGTCCCCATGAGTTGCCAGTCCACCAGGACGTCAGTTTCAAAACCCAACAGGAACACTGCTAATACCCCTGACTTCGACTCTAATACCCCCACCCTTTCAGGTTGGGTACAAGTGTGAGTGAGTATGATTTTAAACTGCTTTTAGCAATATGCCAGCAATATCACGACAGGGGGACACCAGAAATTAGCTAAACACTTTGTACGCATGTGGGGAATAGGCGTGTTGAGCAACCGCTTTAACCACAAGACTTGATCACTTTGTAAAAATCCCATCTTCATTTCAAATGTCTCTTACAATAAATATGGATTTGGAGGGACTTCATGTATCCAGACTCTCCACAAGGGTCACATATCTTACTTGACTGACAGGAATCCAAATGAGGTGAGGTGAAATTGAGTTTAACGTCGCGTCCAAAATTATTGCACTTATATAGCAACGTGCATGAAAGTGTATGTGTGTGTGTGGCTGCTTGTACTAGTCCGGACTGATGCAGATTTATAGTGCTAGCCCACCGAGATACCATGCCACAGTTTAACATGAATACCGCACTCAGACACAGTATACTGACTCGCGCCGACCAGTCCTTGTTTTAGCCCCTTAATGCCGAGCGCCAGACAGGGTAACAACAAGTACCATCTTTTAACGTCTTTTGGTGTGACACGGCCAGGGATCGAACCCCGGACCTTCCGCTCTACCGCGAGAAGAGAGGCGGTCCCCCTCAGGGTACATGGAGGGAGGCTTCACTACCTCTAGTGAGGCGGTCTTGAATCCAAATGACTGATAAAGCCGCTGAACACATCTCTGGAGCAGTCATTTCTCACGGCTGACATTTTGTAACTGAAACAGTTTCGAATCAAATCTCCTGAGATCGCTCATTACCTGTGTGGCTGTGAGATTATTGCCCGCCATGATGTACGAAAGGAACATGAACACGGAGGCCACCACGGGAATCATGGGAACTAGTGATGTCATCACGCTCTGCAGGAAGTAAGCGTGTTCCAGAGCCCTCTGTTCCTCAAGACGCTTATCTGAAAAATGTTTAATGTAATGATCGACAATGTACAAAATTACTAGAAAACCTCAGAAATCAGGCTGTTTAGGAATATTAATTTCTGATTTGTCTGTCAATTGGAGTTATGTTTCTTGAAAATGATTTTATGCCGCATTTAGCAATAATCCAGCAATATCACGCGGGGAAAAACCAGAAATGGGCTTCACACATTGTACCAATGTCGGGAATTGAACCCGAATTTCATCAGAATTTCATCAACGTAAATGTCTGTACATGTCATACATCTGTTCATTCATCTGTTCAAGGCATAATGCAGTCCACACATGCCTATAGTTATGTTTTCATCGCTATTGTCATGTCATACTAAACATGTGAGGTGAGGTGAAATTGGGTTTAACGTCGCGTCCAAGATTATTGCACTTATATAGCGACGTGCATGCACGTGTATGTGTGTGTGTGGCTGCTTGTACTAGTCCGGACTGATGCCGATTTATAGTGCTAGCTCACTGAGATACCATGCCGCAGTTTAACATGAATACCCCACTCAGACACAGTATACTGACTCCGAGCCGACCAGTCCTTGTTTTAGCCCCTTAATGCCGAGCGCCAGACAGGGTAACAACAAGTACAATCTTTTAACGTCTTTTTGTATGACGCGGCCCGGGATCGAACCCTGAAGCCTTCCGCTCTCCGGGCGGACGCTCTACCACAAGACCACGGAGGCGGTCACTAAACATGTGATTACATACGACACAATCTTAATTTTAAGCTTTCAAAAAGTACTTTTCCAGGAACAAATATCAAGTTGAGTTTGAACACAAACTGGCAATTAGGTGCCTCACTCTGGCAGTGTGTGTTCGAATCCCAGACGGGACTCAACCCCCCCAAAAATATATATTATAAAAAAAGTCTGAGAATCTGTACTTTACTCAGAAAGTGTTATCCCAAATATAACATTTGTTACATAAAGTCAAGTTTGTTGTTTAACGCCAAATTCAGCAATATCCCAGCTATATGATGACAGTCCCTAGATAATCAAGTATGGACCAGACAATCCAGTGATTGACATCATGAGCATAAGTATACACACATCACATAACTTACTGCTGATTCTGCCAAAAAACGCATTTTCCCATGCATTCATCTTGATAAGTTTCATACAGGTCAACACTTCAGTCATCAGGCTCACCTGGAAAGTAGATCAGAGATGAGACAAATATTCAACAGATGATTTCACGAAGTAGGTTAAAAATACAGCTTATACATGATTCAAGTTGCTGAGATTATTGTCCCAAAGATTGTTGTGTGAGGAATACAGCATCTGCTCGAAGAGAGAAGGCCGTGGTACAATCTCAGAGCAGCATCACACCAAAAGATGTTGATACACACGGTCACACCTCGTAGTCTCGAACCTCGCGGGACCGTGTTGTAACTTCGAGATATCCGAACATTCGAGATAACAAGGCTGAACATCCAGAGATATCAAGTAAGAGTATTATAGAAACATAGCAATACAATTGCATACATAAGAAAGTAAGTACACAGTATGCGTATGTAATGACCAGTTGATTAATGATTACCAATAGCGACAGTTCATATACAGTGTATAAGTACCTGATTACACTAAGCAGCAATCACTAGTTAGTCTGTCCACTTGACAAAAACAGCAACGTGTCAATCAAGTCTCAAGTTTGTTAACTTCCAGTGGGGATATTGTGAATAGCATCACACGGCTTTGATTCCTTTAGTCCGACTTTGATTATCTTTTAGGAAGTTCCGCCATGGTTTTACTCATGTCTACTCACAATGATTTACTTGCCAATAAAGATTACATTACAATTGGATTTAATTGGTTGTACTATTGGCTTAAATTGCACTGTACGTGAACAGTGACATTAGACGTGTGGGGAAAGGCACCATACTTGCGCTTCTCAAAACTGTTCATGTGGCAAATGTCAACTTTGAGTGAGTGAGTGAGTGAGTTTGGTTTTACGCCGCTTTTAGCAATATTCCAGCAATATCACGGCGGGGGACACTAGAAATGAGCTTCACACATTGTACCTATGTCGGGATTCGAACCTGGGTCTTCGGCGTGACGAGCGAACACTTTAACCACTAGGCTACCTGACCGCCCCCCAACTTTGAGATAAGGGAACAAATTTAATAGTGAAGTCACGGTTGGGATCAAGTCCAAGATTCAAGATAGCACCATGTATTTTTATCTCTAATGCAAGATAAGCAGGCAAATTTATTTAGTGAGGCAATTTGGACCGTAGAATACATTTGAGATAACGGGGTTCGGGATAACAAGCTTTGACTGTACTTGCTGTTGCCCTCACTAGCGCTCGTCACAAAGGCTAAAACAAGGACTGGTCGGCTCGGAGTCAGTATATTGTGTCTGAGCGGGGTATTCATGTTAAACTGTGGCATGGTATCTCGGGGCTAAAATAAGGACTGGTTGGCTGAGAGTCATTCAATAGTATTCAGACATATGATTGGCTAACTTTGTCCTAGCCCGACGTTCAATAGTATTCAGACATATGATTGGCTAACATTGTCCTAGCCCGACATTCAATAGTATTCAGACATATGATTAGCTGACACTGGTGTCCTACCCTCTATTTAGTTATACTCAGACATTAAATTTAGACTGGCATGCCATGCAAGTATTCTGGCATTTCATTGGCTAATATTGGTGTCCTAGCCCAATATTCAGTGGTATTCAGACATTTAATGAACACTTTCATAATATTCCTGTATTCTGACATTTCATTGTTTTCATTGGACCCTATCCCCATGTTTCTCACTGACTTGCACTAGTGTCCTATTAAAGAATCCGGGCATATGATTGGCTAATACTGGTTTTGAAGTTTTGTAATCTGATCTCTGATTGCATTGGCATACACTGGCATCCAATTCACGAATTGTTCTATTTGATTGTTTGGACTGTGTCCAGCTTACCCTTTCTCCTGTAAGTGTGACAGCTTTTTGTCTAAAGTATCCATTCAAATCAGCGACAAACTTCTGTAACACAAATTAAAACACCAGGCTGAGAACACGTAAATAAAACACAGATAAAATAGTGATCATATTCACTTTTTTAACAAGTTTTCGAACACACATGAGTACAAGGCAATGCATTATTTCAGAATTTAATAAAATAAAAAAGCAAAAATTGTTAACAGATAAAAATAATGTGAAAATCTTATCTTGTGTTGCCTGGAGAAATACATTTACTACTTCTGTAAATCTTAATCTATTTTGAAGTGATGTTAGAATTTAACTCACAATAAATATAACTTGAATTAATCATAAATCAGTAAATCATTGATCTTGGTTTTACAGAGAAATAGCTTACCAACACAATAAAGAATATAACATAGGTAGCGCATCCTATCAGAGCCCAGGGGCCAATCAGAAAGCCAAGGTATACCGATCCTGCGATGAATATGATTGGTCCAGACATGATAAATGGGCCATTTACCATCACCTCAAAAAAACGTTGACCATCATTGCTGAATAAATTGACTAGCTGAAAAAAATATGTTCATAATTACAGAAACAACTTAAGTTAAATATAACAGCATATAGATCTCGCTTGAATGGTGGTTGTGTTTTCACAATTTATTTGAATCAAATATATGAAATATTACACTCTTGAATTGAGAGATGAATCATGTTAATTAATTTCGCGAAACCTAACAATTGTACACTGTGTTAGCAAGATCTTGTAAAGAAACTGTACATAATAATTTGAGCAAATTCGACTTGTCAACACCGACAAAAAACATACTTCACCAATCTTTTTGTCTTTAAGACTCTTCAGTCTGAGTATTTTTTTGTATAAGAGACCCATGGTGGCACTTCTGACTTTCATCCCTGAAAAATACAATTTACCTAATGTAACGAAATACATGGTGTTCATGAAATCTACAAGGAAAAGTACGAGACAGTGATTCGTGTAGTAGATTGCCCAGGTACATGAGGAGTGAGTGAGTTTGGTTTAACGGTGTTTTGAATAGTATTCCAGAAATATCACAGGGTGTCAGCTTAAAGAGGGAGGAAAGCCCGGAGTGATGCAGGTCTTTGACGTTTACCACTTTGGTGAAACCCACGAGCACAGGTATGGTGCTGACAAACCTAGAAACATAATCAGTGCGAACAGGCATTGAAACTCATTATCATAGGTTTCTGGCATGTCTAAGGGACACAACTCTGCATAGCGAATTGCAGCACATTAGACAACATGGCCGCCTGTGCTCCCACTAGGTGAGGTGAGGTGAGGTGAGGTGAGGTGAGGTGAGGTGAGGTGTGGTGAAATGGAGTTTAACGTCGCGTCCAAGATCATAGCACTTATATAGCGAAATGCATGCATGTGTGTGTGTATGTGTGTGTGTGTGGCTGCTTGTACTAGTCCGGACTGATGCCTATTTATAGTGCTAGCCCACTGAGATACCATGCCGCAGTTTAACATGAATACCCCGCTCAGACACAGTATACTGACTCCGAGCCGACCAGTCCTTGTTTTAGCCCCTGAATGCCGAGCGCCAGACTGGGTAACAACAAGTACCATCTTTGAATATTTTTTGGTACGACGCGGCCGATTATCGAACCCCACACCTTCCGCTCTCCGGGCAGAAGCTCTACCACCAGAAGAGAGGAAGTCCCCCTCAAGGTACATGGAGGGTGGGGTACTTCACTGTGTACGTACATCAGGATCACTACTTTATAACCCCTACCAGGCGAACAGGGATTGAAACTCGTTATCATAGGTTTCTGGCGTGCCTAAGGGACACAACTCTGCACAGCGAATTGCGGCACCTTCGACGCTATGGTCGCCTGTGGTCCCTCTAGGTGAGGTGAGGTGAAATGGGGTTAATGTCGCGTCCAAGATTTTTGCACTTATATAGCGACATGTCCATGTCGACCAGTCTCTGGGCAGAAGCTCTACCACTAGAAGAGAGGCTGTCCTCCTCTACATACATAAAGGGGGAACTTCACTGTCAAGATCACTACTTTATAACCCCTACCAGCCATACCGAAACACAACAGTGGACCTACCATTCCAGTAGTTGTACGTCCAGGCACAGGAGAAGGTGAGGCTCCGGCACACTTCACATAAAATGAGGCCCACCACAATGGCCGCCCCGTCTGCCATGACTGGGGCAGCAGACGACACATGGTCCAAGAGCAGACGCAAGATGCAAGCCTGGAAACAATATGGAGAAAACTTTTCAAAGGGGACTGAAAAAGGATAATAACAGTTTTGAACCTCCTCTGAAATGCTTCTTTGAGGTGTTTTATCCCCTGAAACTGTTTCCACTGGAGGAACAACCCCTTAGGCAGTGGTTCCTCGACTCTCACTAGACAAACCCATAAACAAACCCCACAGCCACCACTACATCGTAACATATCTTCAAGGACTTGACAACAAGTTTACTAATGTGTCATCACATCTACAAGTGTAGAAACTGTCCCTGAGAACATGACTTATTTGGAGAAATCACCACAGTGACAAACACTTCAACTCATTGAAAACACTTTTAAAACATCTCTCTTGTACATTCATAACAGAGAGATTCATGACATCAAAATGCCTTGAATTATTAAATACAGATCCTACAGCATGAAGCACAATGTATGAAATCATTGACTCGGATAACACGATGTGTCTATACCCCGATCTCTTACTCACAGAAGCAACGAAGGAGAGCACCATGGATATGACAACAAGGATTTGTGAGCAGATGAGTCTCTGTTTGAAAGCTGCCCGGATTGCACGGCCGAGTGATGCTTTCTCCTCGCCGTGAGTCTTCAACTCTGCCTTCCAGCATTCCTCCAACCTGGTCAAGGGAGATAATTCAGAATTCTAATGAAACCGATTTCAATGATTTAAATACAAAACAACAGCAATGATGTTTCCCTGGATATACCTGAATCATGAACCTATACTTATATAGAGCTTAAACAACTGACACTATAAGACAGGCGTGCACCAACAGTGTTCTAAGTTGTTAGGTAATACTACCAGGGTGACAACTCCCTTTTGGTATGCCAGATGCCCTGTTAAGTAGTCACAGATGCTACAGTGCTTATAAAGTATGCATGGTCATGCATTCTATGTTTTGTTTGTTTGTTTGATTGTTGTTTAAAGCTGCACTCAGCAATATTCCAGCTATATGACGGCAGTCTGTAAAATATCGAGTCTGGACGAGACAATCCAGTGATTGACATCATGAGCATCGACTTGCACAATTGGGATACGATGACATGCATGATGTCGTTTCTAGTATGAAGTCATTCCAACCTTAAATCATATTAAGACTCAAATGACGTCAACAATGACATCTGGATGAAAAAAAACAATACATTGGTGTGCGTCAAGTAATATTTACACTAACAGCACAAATGATTTTATAATCTCAGTTATTGTCTAACTCTATGGGTAATAAATTCTAATAAATTTGCCTTTTTTATCAGTGAATGAATTCTTCTCACTTTCAAAAATTCCAGTGGTTTTATGACCACATAAACCATATTAACATCTAACCAAAAATATAAATCTGGGATGCTATGCTTATTTGTTTGCATAGTTTTATATCTTAACCAATGATAACTGTTGATATGACAGTTTGGGGAAATATTTTGTTTCGGATTTGGATTCGATTTTTCCAAAAATGAGGTTTTTTTAAGGGTTTTATTGTGGCTTGGAATGTTTGTACGTAGTTTGTCACTTTCTGAGCATATCTGCTGAGCGTAAATGGATGTTAAAATATATACCCCCTTTTCCTGTCATACTGTGCTCAAAGGTTCATCCTGAAGCGTTGGAGTACAATTGATGGATGACTAAACCAAATACTTCCCCCTATTCTTTTAATGCTTTCCCTACCTTCCAGTGACCTGAATTAGTAATGGTATGTTTCAATAGACATAGCTTTTCCCTTGACAGCAATATTGCATATAATATTTTCAAAACTTAAAAAAATAATTCCATAACAAAATAGCAACAACAATAATTAAACAATTGATTTGTGACGTACAAGTCGATGTTGTGCTGGGTTGTGTCTTCTGGCCACCACTGCAGGCGGAGCACGGAGGTCAGACCGCCGCCCCCCCGTCGACAGAGGGCCAGCATGATGGGGGTGAGCCACGAGCATGTCGCCAGGGACAGCAAGCTGCTGTAGGTGATCGGCACCTTGTCGAAACCCAGGTCTCGAATTCTGCAGGAAAGGAAGAAGGATTTGTGAATGAGTGAGTTGTTGGGTGGGTGGTTGGGTGGTGAGTGAGTGAGTGAGTGAGTGAGTGAGTGAGTGAGTGAGTGAGTGAGCCCAATTACACAATAAAGGTCTTGATTATCGATCAGATCGTCTTGACTAGGCACAACCATTTTGTTTGAAGCAAATCATTTGAGAGATGGAATCTGATTGGTCAATAGGAGGGACATAGAAGGGGAATAACTCGTAACTGCCACTGGTGGTGCTACGATCGAGCCCAGAAATTCCATCCTAATTCGGGAAGGGTGGAAACTCGACTTAAAAGTCACTTAACTCCCTTACATCGGGGAAGATGAAAAGATTAGTAGGAAAATAGCCGTGGTAAATCATGGGTATCAAACCGATTGCTGAGTGAGTGAGTGAGTGAGTGAGTGAGTGAGTGAGTGAGTGAGTGAGTGGGTGGGTGGGTGGATGGGAGTGAGTGAGTGAGTGAGTGAGTGAGTGAGTGAGTGAGTGAGCAAGTGTGTTCGAAACAAACAAATTACCAGGCTGCCATCAAAACTCACAGACTATAGAAACTGCAGGCCTCTACTAAACTATTGAAGCCCTCATTTAAAACACTGCATCTTATTGTGACAAATAAATCGACACATAAATTAACTGCAGGCCACAAGGACCCATACAACGTTGAAACTACAGGCCCGACACGAGATCTACCTGCCACGGGCCAATGGGCAGGCCCTTATTTCAAACACAGAGTGAGCGAGCGAGGTCACAATATTGCAGCAATATCGTCGGGTGACACTTGATATGAACAGCTGCATTACTACCAGTTATCCCACACTCCCAAGAATCCAATCACAATGAGAAGGTGACAATGGTTAGTCCACATTTGAGCAATGTAGGGACATTTCTTTGAAACAACAATTAAGTGCTTCAAGTATAAAAGATCTTGTGTCCTGTAGGGCCATTGGGTTCCTAATGACTTTTCTGAGATTTATCTAGGGATTCCAAACAAAGTATCCTTGGCAGACAAATTGGGAAAAATAATTACTTTGTTCAAAGGCCTTATTTCCATTTCAAAAAGTATTTAACATCAAATCTTAATGATGAAGTCACTGCAACAATGTTACCTATTCATTCCTCATTCTTCCTCATTATTAATACAAGACACCTCCACATTAACATTAGTTGTACACATAATGGCATCAACGGGGAAATGCTAACTTCCAAAGTGGGAATTATTACTGACACTTGGTGCCGACTTGGGGCACACTTTCCAGGTTTGTTTAAATAAAAACAATATTAATCAGGCTATAGATTCATGTTTCATTTATATAGATGGAATAATAATTGTTAACAAGTCAAAATGTCCAAGCATGTAATTTCATCAACCATACTCCTAAAGGGCAAAACCTGGGGTCATTTCTTGAAATCATTGTCGCCAAAAGAATGCATCTTCCTGAAGCAAGGGAGTTAACTGACTTAAAAGTCCAGTTTCAACCCTTGCTAAACTGACTTTATGTTTGACATTCAGTTCATAACCAACATGGCGACTGCCGTGCAGAATTCGGTCGATTGCAGGATTTGCAAAGCATTTGTGCCGTCAACTGGGCGTCAATAAAAAATTTCCAAATATTTCCATGTTTTCAACAAAGGCGCTCAAGTGATTTGATGCACTGTGCGGGGTAAGACCCATTTACACAATAAAGGTCTTGATTATCGATCAGATATTCTTGACTGGGCACAGCCATTTTGTTTGAAGCAAATGCAAGTCATTTGAGAGATAGAATCTGATTGGTCAATAGAAGGGACATAACTCGTAACTGCCACTGGTGGCGCTATGATCGAGCCCAGAAATTCCATCCTAATTCATCAATGGTGGAAACTCGACTTATGAAGTCAGTTAACTCCCTTGCCTCAGGAAGATGAAAAAAATGAGTAGGAACTAGCCATGATAAATGTGTGTGTTTGTTGTTTACTTTGTGGTCTGTAAATAATCAAGTTTGGACCAGACAATCCAGTGATTGACATCATGAGCATCGATCCACGAAATTGGGATCGATGACATGCATCAACCAAATCAGCGAGCTTGACCACCAGATCCCGTTAGTCACCTCTTAAGACAAGCATAGTCGCCTCTTTCAGCTGATGATCAATTCTATTCCGGATCTTCACAAGAGGATATGGTCAGGGACTGTTTAATACATGTTTGTTAGATTTATTGTATGATTAAAATTTATCCCCGAAGTTTTTCATCCAATAGAAACGTGAAGGAACAGGAAACAGATTTGGACCGTCAGTTATTAAAACCGAAAAAAAAAGGAAAAAGAATTCCATAGCGACAACTTCAAAAGTTTCCAAGCTAAATTCCGGAAGAGACACATTATGCATAAAGGATCAAGGTGAACAGTTGTGTGGAGTATAGTCCCTCAGGGCATTGGTCTATATTTGAATATAGATATATCTTCTACGAAATTGCTTTCAGAAGAATCTCATAAACTGAAGAGAATAAAACCCACATAATATTACTTCAAACTTGCATAAGCCTCTCAACACATTGCTCAATCTGACCCTTCTGAGAAACAGGTGGACATATTAGAAGAACCCTGATACTCACTCATTGATTCATTTACTGTAAATCTTGAAATTAACGTGAGTGTGAAAATGCGAGTGTCTTTGCTCGCATTAATTAACTTCGCATTTATGTCTCCAAATGACTGTCAACAATAAGACAGTCTCACTGCACACTTTGGATAGCGGAAATACCAATGAATATAAACACAAACACGGTTTATGAAGCAGCAGTTGTAACAAGTACACAACAATGTCATTTAAAGGGATCAGCAGTCGTATTAATTTGGAGACACATAAATTTCCAGATTTACAGTATTGAAAAAGGCTGTGTACATAAAATTTAAACACTGAACCCCAAAACATGAAGGACAGGATGATTGCATGGTTTACATTCCTTACCTTGGACTTAAATCATACAGGCATAACATGTATCTTCAGAATGATAGCACAGACATTTTCAATCTCTGATTGTTTAGAGACTATAGAGTGAGGGAGTGAGTGAGTATGGTTTTACGCCGCTTTTAGCAATATTCCAGCAATATCACGGCGGGGGACACCAGAAATGGGCTTCACACATTGTACCCATGTCGGGAATCGAACCCGGGTCTTCGGCGTGACGAGCCAACGCTTTAACCACTAGGCTACCCGACCACCCCCTAGAGACTATAGAAGTTGTAGCAGTATCACGAGGGGTACATGTGGTTTTATGAGTCCTATGTGTGGTTCTATACCAGAAGACAGGTAAGACACATTACACCACATACCCCGAGTGATACTGCTACAAGGAATTTATCTTGACAACACGTTTCAATCTGCCATTGTATAAGAATTAAAACAAATTGAAAATTGATATAAACCAGACGTTCAATTGAACTGAGATTAACTTGTGCACTGTCACATGATTTTTATTGACTTGTAAACAACGTGCAGCTTTTTGCTTCATAGCGGTGTATTAGGGATTTATTCTCCCACTCAGAAAAACACATGCAGCCTGTTTTCTTCATGGCAGGGTTTAAGGGATTTATTCTCCCACTCAGAAATTTATTTCCCTTCTCAAAAAAGATACATCACATGAACCAATCAGATCTCAACATTCTGACATGGAGGCAAGACAACATAAATTACGCCATTAGGTTAGATCATGCAGCAGCAGAACACAGAACTCTCTCAGATGAGTGAGCAAGGTTTGAAATATTGGTTTTATATGTCAGTGTAAGGAAAACTACATTTTGTTTGTTTGTTGTTTAACACTGCACTCAGCAATATTTCAGCTATAAATAATCAAATCTGGACCAGACAATCCAGTGATTGACATCATGAGCATCGATCAACGCAATTGGGATCGCTGACATGCATCAACCAAGTCAGCGAGCCTGACCACCCGATCCCGTTAGTCGCCTCTTACAACAAGCATAGTCGCCTTTTACAGCAAGCATGGGCTCTAAAACTACATTTGGACAATTTGTATTGATACCAGGAAACTAATTTCAGACCTGTTGTGTAATGAGGAACCATGTACCCAACAACCCTGAAACCCCTTTAAGTCGTGCCATAGGACTGCTTTCTGTTCGTCTAAAGTAACTGTTTGCTTCAAATGTCAACAGAATCTTGGCAGGCCATCCATGTAGTGCACATGAGTCCCCCTTTAAGGGCAGAGATGGTATCAGCATATGCATCAGTTCCCATGGTTACAATGTATTGTCTCTTCTTCATCATTGTCTCATAAATAATTTACATCCAAATGTCACATTGATGCCCTGTTGGCACACGTTGTAGGATTAAATATTCAACTAAAACATAATTACCCATATCGTTCGAATGACTGACTGATTGAGCGTCGAAACGTCCTACCAGAATTCTTTTTTTCTGTCGGTACATCCATACCATCTTACTCCAAGCCAAGCTGCAGCATCTAGTCTCTCTGGAAGCAAACAAGGAGTTTCACTTTCAATGTGGAACTTTTTAACAAACTGAAATTATTTCCTTAAGTATTGCTTGATTCAACAACTGATAAACCAAGCAGGAAAACATTAATTCAGCCAGCAATTAAAAGCACCAGCCTTAAGCTGTTCTTAGGAAAATGTCAGCAGGCACTAGGGACCGGTCATTATGGAGGGGTTGTGGGGATACTGTAAAGATTTATGACAACAATATCAGGGATGGGGGCAAGAAAACAAACACGCAGTTCTAATGATTCAAATAAAAAAGTTATAAATGTGGGATAATTATTGAGGGACGTCAAGAAAAAATGTTACATGTTTTTTGGGGGGGCATGAAAAAAGAGGGGGTCTGCAAAACATAATACAGACCTAAGACCAATCCAACTGCCTCCCCCCCCCCCACACCTCCCATCCCCCTACCACCTCCCATCCCATCCCCCTTGCAATAAATCACCATTCTCTCAGCTAAACTTACAGGCACCATAGTACTTTTAAAGTGCATTGGGGCAGTTGAAAGTACATTACATAATTGCTGCTTTAATGAAATCGAAATGAAATAGCAAACATGCTTGTAGTTTTTTCAGATTTCAAAAATTGGACACCCAAGCAAGCAATCGGATACAAGTCCAGTGCCATGCTATCAGAAAAGATTAAATCTTAACTTTTCCACTTATTCAACTTTCACTCTGGCATTCTTCAGAATCTGATATTAAAATGAACTACCAATTCATATCAGGGGTTACAAATCCAGGGTTTTATTACGGCAGAGAAATGATATTCTCTGTGAAATTATCAGAATAGTTTCACTGAATGTATAAATTACTGGACTTGTCAAATACAAGTAAGCTAACTTGTCCTCTCTGTAAATAATACTTACAGAGACATAGGGTAAATAATACTGTATAAAGACACAGGGTAAATAATACTTTACACAGATATAGGGTAAATAACACTGCATACAGACATAGCGTAAATAATACTGTACACAGAGTAAATAGTACTGTACACAGACATAGGGTAAATAAAACTGTACAGAAACATAGTGTAAATAATACTGTACACAGACAGGGTAAATAACACTGTAAACAGACATAGGGTAAATAACACTGTACACAGACAGGGTAAATAACACTGTATACAGACATAGCAAAAATAATACTGTACAGAAACATAGTGTAAATAACACTGAATACAGACATAGCAAAAATAATACTGTACACAGACAGGGTAAATAACACTGTATACAGACATAGGGTAAATAACACTGTACACAGACAGGGTAAATAACACTGTATACAGACATAGGGTAAATAACACTGTACACAGACAGGGTAAATAACACTGTATACAGACATAGGGTAAATAACACTGTACACAGACAGGGTAAATAACACTGTATACAGACATAGGGTAAATAACACTGTACACAGACAGGGTAAATAACACTGTATACAGACATAGCATAAATAATACTGTACAGAAACATAGTGTAAATAACACTGTACAGAGACTTCGGGTAAATCATACTGTGCATGGGTAAATAATACTTATTATTTCGCATACCAGGTATTTACTGCATATCACAGTTCCTAATAATGCAGGCAGAACTGCCTGAGTAATAAACCAAAGAGGCATTTTCAATTTTGTTATCCTAATTCTGTTAGAGAAACCACAGCAGGGATAAAAAAGATGTCGAAAATGTACAAAGTAATGACAGAAGGGTGGGAGACAACACACAATGTCACAAGTTCATTTGACTTTTAGTCAGGTGATCTACTGAAGGACATGATTGTTGAGCAGGGATCCATTAGCTTTATAAAACAGCCGCCATTGCAACCTAATATTAATAATGCAACCTGATATTTATATCTACAGGCACCAAGTACACGTGAAAAAATTCAAATTTGTGTCTGACTTACCCTTACTTTTCCACACAACATCGATCTTTGAACACACCCACTACCTCTTAGCTTTATTTACCATACCATATCACTAATCCCTGTGTTACGTGTAATTTGTCATGCTTTCTTGGGCTTTACGATTACGTGCACATGTTCCTTTTATGTTTTTACAGCAATGGATCCTTGTCATGTGTGTCAGTATGTTGTGCCCCAGTGATATGGATCCTGGTCATGTGTGTCAATATGTTGTGCCTCAGTGATATGGATCCTGGTCATATGTGTCAATATGTTGTGCCCCAGTGATAGGGATCCTGGTCATGTGTGTCAATATGTTTGGCCCCAGTGATAGGGATCCTGGTCATGTGTGTCAATATGTTGTGCCCCAGTGATATGGAACCTGGTCATGTGTCAGTATATTGTGCCCCAGTGAAATGTATCATGGTCATGTGTGTCAATATGTTGTGCCCCAGTGATATGGATCCTGGTCATGTGTGTCAATATGTTGTGCCCCAGTGATATGGATCCTGGTCATGTGTGTCAATATGTTGTGCCCCAGTGATGTCGATCCTGGTCATGTGTGTCAATATGTTGTGCCCCAGTGATAGGGATCCAGGTCATGTGTGTCAATATGTTGTGCCCCAGTGATGTCGATCCTGGTCATGTGTGTCAATATGTTGTGCCCCAGTGATAGGGATCCTGGTCATGTGTGTCAATATGTTGTGCCCCAGTGATGTCGATCCTGGTCATGTGTGTCAATATGTTGTGCCCCAGTGATAGGGATCCTGGCCATGTGTGTCAATATGTTGTGCCCCAGTGATAGGGATCCTGGTCATGTGTGTCAATATGTTGTGCCCCAGTGATATGGATCCTGGTCATGTGTGTCAATATGTTGTGCCTCAGTGATATGGATCCTGGTCATGTGTGTCAATATGTTGGGCCCCAATGATATGGATCCTTGTCATATGTGTCAATATGTTGTGCCCCAATGATATGGATCCTTGCTAATGTGTGTCAATATGTTGGGCCCCAATGATATGGATCCTTGTCATGTGTGTCAATATGTTAGGCCCCAATGATATGGATCCTTGCTAATGTGTGTCAATATGTTGGGCCCCAATGATAGGGATCCTTGTCATGTGTGTCAATATGTTGTGCCCCAGTGATATGGATCCTGGTCATGTGTGTCAATATGTTGTGCCCCAGTGATAGGGATCCTGGTCATGTGTGTCAATATGTTGGGCCCCAGTGATATGGATCCTGGTCATGTGTGTCAATATGTTGGGCCCCAGTGATATGGATCCTGGTCATGTGTGTCAATATGTTGGGCCCCAATGATAGGGATCCTGGTCATGTGTCAATATGTTGTGCCCCAGTGATAGGGATCCTGGTCATGTGTGTCAATATGTTGTGCCCCAGTGATATGGATCCTGGTCATGTGTGTCAATATGTTGTGCCCCAGTGATAGGGATCCTGGTCATGTGTGTCAATATGTTGTGCCCCAGTGATATGGATCCTGAGCTGAGATTAACTTGTGCACTGTCACATGATTTTTATTGACTTGTAAACAACGTGCAGCTTTTTGCTTCATAACGGTGTATTAGGGATTTATTCTCCCACTCAGAAAAACACATGCAGCCTGTTTTCTTCATGGCAGGGTTTAAGGGATTTATTCTCCCACTCAGAAATTTATTTCCCTTCTCAAAAAAGATACATCACATGAACCAATCAGATCTCAACATTCTGACATGGAGGCAAGACAACATAAATTACGCCATTAGGTTAGATCATGCAGCAGCAGAACACAGAACTCTCTCAGATGAGTGAGCAAGGTTTGAAATATTGGTTTTATATGTCAGTGTAAGGAAAACTACATTTTGTTTGTTTGTTGTTTAACACTGCACTCAGCAATATTTCAGCTATAAATAATCAAATCTGGACCAGACAATCCAGTGATTGACATCATGAGCATCGATCAACGCAATTGGGATCGCTGACCTGCATCAACCAAGTCAGCGAGCCTGACCACCCGATCCCGTTAGTCGCCTCTTACAACAAGCATAGTCGCCTTTTACAGCAAGCATGGGCTCTAAAACTACATTTGGACAATTTGTATTGATACCAGGAAACTAATTTCAGACCTGTTGTGTAATGAGGAACCATGTACCCAACAACCCTGAAACCCCTTTAAGTCGTGGATCCTGGTCATGTGTGTCAATATGTTGTGCCCCAGTGATATGGATCCTGGTCATGTGTGTCAATATGTTGTGCCTCAGTGATATGGATCCTGGTCATGTGTGTCAATATGTTGGGCCCCAATGATATGGATCCTTGTCATATGTGTCAATATGTTGTGCCCCAATGATATGGATCCTTGCTAATGTGTGTCAATATGTTGGGCCCCAATGATATGGATCCTTGTCATGTGTGTCAATATGTTAGGCCCCAATGATATGGATCCTTGCTAATGTGTGTCAATATGTTGGGCCCCAATGATAGGGATCCTTGTCATGTGTGTCAATATGTTGTGCCCCAGTGATATGGATCCTGGTCATGTGTGTCAATATGTTGTGCCCCAGTGATAGGGATCCTGGTCATGTGTGTCAATATGTTGGGCCCCAGTGATATGGATCCTGGTCATGTGTGTCAATATGTTGGGCCCCAGTGATATGGATCCTGGTCATGTGTGTCAATATGTTGGGCCCCAATGATAGGGATCCTGGTCATGTGTCAATATGTTGTGCCCCAGTGATAGGGATCCTGGTCATGTGTGTCAATATGTTGTGCCCCAGTGATATGGATCCTGGTCATGTGTGTCAATATGTTGTGCCCCAGTGATAGGGATCCTGGTCATGTGTGTCAATATGTTGGGCCCCAGTGATAGGGATCCTGGTCATGTGTGTCAATATGTTGGGCCCCAGTGATGTCGATCCTGGTCATGTGTGTCAATATGTTGTGCCCCAGTGATATGGATCCTGGTCATGTGTGTCAATATGTTGTGCCCCAGTGATATGGATCCTGGTCATGTGTGTCAATATGTTGTGCCCCAGTGATAGGGATCCTGGTCATGTGTGTCAATATGTTGTGCCCCAGTGATATGGATCCTGGTCATGTGTCAGTATATTGTGCCCCAGTGATAGGGATCCTTGTCATGTGTGTCAATATGTTGTGCCCCAGTGATATGGATCCTGGTCATGTGTGTCAATATGTTGTGCCCCAGTGATAGGGATCCTGGTCACGTGTGTCAATATGTTGGGCCCCAATGATAGGGATCCTGGTCATGTGTGTCAATATGTTGGGCCTCAATGATAGGGATCCTGGTCATGTGTGTCAATATGTTGTGCCCCAGTGATATGGATCCTGGTCATGTCTGTCAATATGTTGTGCCACAGAGATATGGATCCTGGTCATTTTTGTCAATATGTTGTGCCTCAGTGATATGGATCCTGGGCATGTGTGTCAATATGTTGTGCCCCAGTGATATGGATCCTGGGCATGTGTGTCAATATGTTGTGCCCCAGTGATATGGATCCTTGCTCGTGTGTGGATCCTTGCTCATGTGTGGATCCTTCCTCATGTGTGGATCCTTGCACATGTGTGGATCCTTGCACATGTGTGGATCCTTGTTCGTGTGTGGATCCCTGCTCGTGTGTGGATCCTTGCACATGTGTGGATCCTTGTTCGTGTGTGGATCCTTGCTCATGTGTGGATCCTTCCTCGTGTGTGGATCCTTCCTCATGTGTGGATCCTTGCACATGTGTGGATCCTTGAACATGTGTGGATCCTTGTTCGTGTGTGGATCCTTGTTCGTGTGTGGATCCCTGCTCGTGTGTGGATCCTTGCTCATGTGTGGATCCCTGCTCGTGTGTGGATCCTTGTTCGTGTGTGGATCCCTGTTTGTGTGCGGATCCCTGTTCGTGTATGGATCCTTGCTCGTGTGTGAATCCTTGCTCGTGTGTGGATCCTTGCTCGTGTGTGGATCCCTGCTCGTGTGTGGATCCTTGCTAGTGTGTGGATCCCTGCTCGTGTGTGGATCCTTGCTCGTGTGTGGATCCCTGCTCGTGTGTGGATCCTTGCTCGTGTGTGGATCCCTGCTCGTGTGTGGATCCTTGCTAGTGTGTGGATCCCTGCTCGTGTGTGGATCCCTGCTCGTGTGTGGATCACTGCTCGTGTGTGGATCACTGCTCGTGTGTGGATCACTGCTCGTGTGTGGATCCTTGCTCGTGTGTGGATCCTTGCACATGTGTGGAGCCTTGTTCGTGTGTGGATCCTTGCTCATGTGTGGATCCCTGCTCGTGTGTGGATCCTTGCTCGTGTGTTGATCCTTGCTCGTGTGTGGATCCTTGCTCGTGTGTGGATCCTTGCTGGTGTGTGGATCCCTGCACATGTGTGGATCCCTGCTCGTGTGTGGATCCTTGCTTGTGTGTGGATCCTTGCTTGTGTGTGGATCCTTGCTCGTGTGTGGATCCTTGCTCGTGTGTGGATCCTTGGTCATGTGTGGATCATTGCTCATGTGTGGATTCGTCCTAAGTAAAGTTTTAGCTTAATTTGAAACTTAAGCACTGAAATATTCAGCTAAGTTGATTGTCTGGTCCTGAATGGATTAATAACAGACCGCCATCATATAGCTGGAATATTGCTGAGTGCGGCGTTAAACAACAAACGAACACTCATAAAAGTTGATAGATTAAAAAGAAAAATACCCACGTATACTCATACTTATTTACATAATCATATGCTATAAAAATTGTTTGTTTGTTGTTTAACCACACTCAGCAGTAATCCAGATATATGACGGGGGTCAGAAAATAAGTGTGTCTGGACCAGACAATCTAGTGATTGACATCATGAGCATTGATCCACACAATTGGGACATGATGACATGTATTAACCAAGTCAGCAAGCCTGAACCCCCGATCAATTATTGGCCTCATACGATAAGTATAGTCACCTCAAATGGCAAGCATGGGTTTCTGAAGACCAGTATTCCAACCCGAGTCTTCACAGGTAACATAATCCAAAACTAAACATACATCATATTTATAAGTAAAATAATTGAATTAATAACACAGCCAAATTCTCATTATATTCATAATAAAAGAAACAAAATATACACGTTTCAAAGCATAGTTATTCATGACATTCTAAACAAAACAAGAATTTCCACACAATCACAGCCACACTCCAAAATTTATGAAGGAAAATAACAGAATTTTAAATTTCAGCAAACACATCATTATTGAATCACATTCATAATTTAGGAGTCCCACAATAGACACAATACTATTACCTTCTGATCCAAATGTGTGCTACCAGGTTTATAAGGAGTTTGCTGCACACAGACATTAATATAGAATCCACCCATCTAATACAATCAAATTGAAAAATTCAATACATACATGTGGGTTCTGCCCCCTTAAGTAATGAAAGCATTTGAAGCATGACTAATAATAGAGTGTCAAAAGTCTACACATCTATAGAGGACTTGGGTAAACTATTTGTGTTGGCTAGGGTGGAGCCCTGACCTATTTTTAGGTCATCAGGGCCCAAAAGCGTTTGTATGCTCTCTTGAACATGTTGACTATATCCATCCCTGCATTGAATGTGGCTATATTTAATCAAAATTGAGAAAAGGAGATGATTATTCTTTGTTAAGAAAACATTCCATATTTTGAGTAGGCTTCAAAAGGAAATGGAGACCGGTTGCCCTTGGGTGCTTTTACGGAAAATTGCTTTCTTATTTATGAATGAAGAACGAAATAATTATGAAAACAAGTCCATAGATCTCAAAGATATATCTGAGAGTTAAGGCTTATATAAAATTATCTTGAACACCATCTAAACTAGGTCAGTTGACAGGGAGTATGTTCTTCAAAGAAGGATTTATTAAGGTTTACAAACTAAGTAAATTGGGAAAAATATCATGATATTGTTCAAAATTAGATTTTTTTCATGTGTTTATTTTTGTAAATTCTGAGAAATTGGGATTTTTTACATTCAAATTGGTAAATTTTACAGACTTGGGGCTGAATTTTGGCATCTGAGCAGGTCCAGATAAAACCCTGTCATAATAAATTTCATAATTTCATTTTAGGGTAGACAGTATGAATTTTGACTTAATTCTGAATTAAAACACCAGATATTATCCAATGAGTAATACTTTAAGTTGTAGCAGTATTACAAGGGGTGTTTATGCAGTTATGTGTCCCGTGTTAGGTTTAATACCACAAGCCAGAGGCGAGTGGTATAAAACCTAACAACGGACACATAAAACCCCATGTACCCCTCATGATACTGCTACAACGAATTTATCTAACTGACATATTTCAATCTGCCATTGTAAAAGAATAAAAACAGATTGAAACGAGAAAGAAAGCAGCTCTTCGATTGAGTTGAGATTAACTTGTGCTGTGTCACAGGACTTTCATTCACTAAGAAAAAGCGTGTGTTTTTTTGCTTTGAAGCTAGGTATAAGGGCTTTATTATTCCATTCGAAAATCCACGCGTATTCTGTTTTCTTCATGGTGGGGTATAAGGGATTGATTCTCCAACTCAAAAAAGTATTTCCCTCCAAGGCAGGATACATAGTATTTTATCTAGATCACGTGTCCCAACTAGATCTCTTCATTCTGACATGGAAGTATGATAGAACCCCTTTCATACCCCTCTCATTCTAGACACCAAATGCTCACCAGGAACGACTTAAGGAACTTGATTTGCACCAGGTGCATGTTGGCATGAAAACCTAGTTGCACCAGGTGCTATTTGGCATGAAAAGCTAGTTGCACCAGGTGCAAGGTGGCCTGAAAAGCTAGTTGCACCAGGTGCATGTTGGCACAAAAAGCTAGTTGCACCAGGTGCATGTTGGCATAAATAAAGCTAGTTGCACCAGGTGCATGTTGGCATGAAAACCTAGTTGCACCAGGTGCATGTTGGCATGAAAACCTAGTTGCACCAGGTGCTGTTGGCATTAAAAAATCTAGTTGCACCAGGTGCATGTTGGCATGGAAAGCTAGTTGCACCACGTGCATGTTGGCATGAAAACCTAGTCACACCAGGTGCTGTTGGCATAGAAAATCTAGTTGCACCAGGTGCATGTTGGCATGAAAAGCTAGTTGCACCAGGTGCTGTTGGCATAAAAAAAATCTAGTTGCACCAGGTGCATGTTGACATGAAAAGCTAGTTGCACCAGGTGCATGGTGGCATGAAAACCTAGTCACACCAGGTGCTGTTGGCATAAAAAAAATCTAGTTGCACCAGATGCATGTTGGCATGAAAACCTAGTTGCACCAGGTGCATGTTGGCATGAAAACCTAGTTGCACCAGGTGCTATTTGGCATGAAAAGCTAGTTGCACCAGGTGCATGTTGGCATGAAAACCTAGTTGCACCAGGTACATGTTGGCATGAAAACCTAGTTGCACCAGGTGCATGTTGGCATGAAAAAAGGCTTGTTGCACCAGGTGCATGTTGGCATGAAAACCTAGTTGCACCAGGTGCATGGTGGCATGAAAACCTAGTTGCACCAGGTGCTATTTGGCATGAAAACCTAGTTGCACCAGGTGCTGTTGGCATTAAAAAATCTAGTTGCACCAGGTGCATGTTGGCATGGAAAGCTAGTTGCACCAGGTGCATGTTGGCATGAAAACCTAGTCACACCAGGTGCTGTTGGCATAGAAAATCTAGTTGCACCAGGTGCATGTCGGCATGAAAAGCTAGTTGCACCAGGTGCTGTTGGCATAAAAAAAAATCTAGTTGCACCAGGTGCATGTTGGCATGAAAAGCTAGTTGCACCAGGTGCATGGTGGCATGAAAACCTAGTCACACCAGGTGCATGTCTGCATAAAAAAAATCTAGTTGCACCAGGTGCATGTTGGCATGAAAACCTAGTTGCACCAGGTGCATGGTGGCATGAAAACCTAGTTTCACCGTGTGCATGTTGGCATGAAAAAAACCTAGTTGCACCAGGTGCATGTTGGCATGAAAACCTAGTTGCACCAGGTGCATGTTGGCATGAAAACCTAGTTGAACCAGGTGCATGTTGGCATGAAAAAAGGCTTGTTGCACCAGGTGCATGTTGGCATGAAAACCTAGTTGCACCAGGTGCATGTTGGCATGAAAACCTAGTTGCACCAGGTGTATGTTGGCATGAAAACCTAGTCACACCAGGTGCATGTTGGCATGAAAACAGGTTGATCATTGATCCCACAAATTTATCAAATTTAAAACATAGATGCTTAAACTAGTCCCAAAAAGTAAAATGTGAGATCTCCGATGACACTGTTATGTGTCATGAATTACACATTCAGGTAACACAGCAATTAGTCATGTGGTAGTATGGCAAATAATGCCTCGAGGTACAGAGCGTGTTCAATGGTCGATACTGTGTGGTCAAAGTAAGGGTTGGTCACACAAAAATTTGGTGCACTTGGTGCATGTAAACATAAATATTGGGTTGCATTTTTCAATAATAGGTTGCAATTGTGCATGTTTTATACATAGCTAAATCGAGCCCTGCTCACATGGATGGCACTAGATGGTAAGTATGTTCTTTTTAACTACAGTTGGTTAATGGGTCTCACTGCTGTCATTACCCAACACAAAACTACTGAGTGTGACACACTTTTTACGCTAATGTCAAATGTTGCAACACTCACAATGTTAGGTAGTTGTGGATAAATAGTATTTCAGTTCCATCACAGAAAGTTCAAAGTTTGAGTATCTTTTTAAAGGCCATATGAATCATATTTGTGTTTAACGGAAGCATGGGTTATTTATTAATCCAGGCGACTCACAGTAACAATGCATGGATAGAGAGGTCTTAGGTTTGATAGAAACAGCGGAAAACTATACTCACTCACTCACTCAAACTTAGCCCCCAGGTTCGCCCTGATTATGTTTCAAGGTTTGTCACCATACCCGTGTTCGTGGGTGTCACCAAAGTGGTAAACGTCTGAGACCTGCATCACTTCAGGTTTTCCTCCCACAATACACCGTAATATAACTGTAATATTGTTAACAGTGACGCTAAACCAGACTCACTCACTTACTTACTCTACAAGTTTCTACTGACTATAAATTCAGATGGAAACTCACTCACCTAACCACTCACCCACTCACTCATGGACTCACTCACTCACCTTACCACTCACCCACCCACTCACCCAAGGACTCACTCACTCAGCTTACCACTCACCCACTCACTCACCCATGGAGTCACTCACTCACCTTACCACTCACCCACCCACTCACCCATGGACTCACTCACTCACCTCACCACTCACGCACTCACTCACCCATTGACTCACTCACTCACCTAACCACTCACTTAAGCACTAAAGTGGCACTAAACCAAACTCACTCACTCACTCTCACCCAATCAGATGCACTAAAGCGGCTCTAAACCAAACTCACTCACTTACTCACCTAACCACTCACCCACTCACTCATGGACTCACTCACTCACCTAACCACTCATGCACTCACTCACCCATGGACTCACTCACTCACCTTACCAATCACCCATGGACTCACTCACTCACCTCACCACTCACCCACCCACTCACCCATGGACTCACTCACTCACCTTACCACTCACCCATGGACTCACTCACTCACCTCACCACTCACCCACCCACTCACCCATGGACTCACTCACTCACCTTACCACTCACCCACCCACTCACCCATGGACTCACTCACTCACCTCACCACTCACGCACTCACTCACTCACCCATGGACTCACTCACTCACCTAACCACTCACTTAAGCACTAAAGCGGCACTAAACCAAACTCACTCACTCACTCTCACCCAACCAGATGCACTAAAGCGGCTCTAAACCAAACTCACTCACTCATCCACCCACTTGGTTGATGCATGTCATCATATCCCAACTGTGATTATTTACAGACTACCGTCATACAGCTGGAATATTGCTGAGTGCGGCGTTAAAAAACAAACAAGTAACAACAAGCTTTCTGAATCCCCACCTCACTGGGGCCCCTTTTCAATTTTAATGTAGTTATAAAATTGTAGTTATTTAAAATCATATATTCTCAAAAGACTAAGGGTTAGTCTACCCCTCCCCCAAATCGCTCTTATCAAATGGTACTTCTGTTGTAAAACTATTATTTTGTATGTTTGTTTGTTGTTTAACGCTGCACTCAGCAATATTCCAGCTATAAGACGGCAGTCTGTAAATAATCGAGTCTGGACCAGACAATCATGTGATTGACATCATGAGCATCGATCAACACAATTGGGATACGATGACATACATCAACCAAGTCAGCAGGCCTGACCACCCGATCCCGTTAGTCGCCTCCTATGACAAGCATAGTCGCCTTTTTCGGCAAGCATGGGTTGGTGAAGACCTATTCTACCCCGGATCTTTACGTGTCTACAAAACTATCAATGATGTAATGAGTTTGTTGTCCCCAGTTGTGACTTATTAATCAGCTGATGACAAAACTGACGATTGCTAGAGGGCAACTGCAGCTAGGACATTTCGTATAAAAAAAAATCTTCTTTTTTTTTTTCGCTAGATGTAATAATAGTCCCCTGATCAACCACTTTCCTGACAAGTTGATGACAACCATTGTTCATCATGACTGCACGCAACAATCACAAATAGAAATAAAACAACAGCTATTATGACAGCTGCTGACAAAAAATTAATCCATTTGTTTAAAAAAAGAACAGTTTCAAACAATTACCATGAATTACCATTTGAGGACTTTTCATTCTATTTCTCTTCTAAATAGTTAAAAAAGTAAAATAATGTGCAACAATGACTAAATCAAATGGTATAACATAGTTAACAGTTAACAATCAAATGGGGTTATAAATTATTTATCACTGGCCAAGGACAGAATGCTGATGGTGAAATGTACATGCAAAAATAGAAGCACTGCTAAATATGTTAAAACACTATGAGATTATTTCCATTTATAACAAATTATAGATAATACATGATGTTGGTGAGTGAAAAATATAAAGAAAAAAAAGTATGAAAAAATACACAAAATGACTCTTAATTAAAAATATATTATTCCTCTTTATCTCGTTTTTAGAAATAAAAACATATTGTAACAACATTGTCCTCCAAACGAGACATGTGACAATAAAATATAAATTAAACCAAAAGAAATCTGCACAATACAGCAATAATTATTGGATTGTCCCACAGATTCTAACAACGAGCAAGACATGCTTTCGCGTGGGCGTGTTCGTCTCGACAATAGGTAATCGTTCAGGCATGACGTTGTTGACGGTGAAACAACATAAACAAATAACGACTAACCCTCACTTTACCGAAAAATGATCAATAATTTTACCTCTTGCTGCTTGCTCAAACTGCCGATCCGTTAATATGACCGGGCAGATTTTCTCCCGAGTCAACCCGCCGTTGATGCAATACCGTCCCTATAGAATTACTGATGCCTTCTTTTTTCCTGGCTCAATCAACTGTCACGAATTCTTATGACGATGTTGCTAATTCTGGTAACTGGTAACCTCCCGACACCACTGAGGAATATACTCACGTGGCGACACGAGAATCAGACCTGTTGATTTTCTCCAAAAAATGTCCACACGTGTAGAGCAGTCAGTGACAACTGTTTCGAAACCTCACCCGAAATAGGAAAACAGACAAGTGAACCGAGTGCGATCGGAAGGAAATGAATGTACATGCTTTTTGTTACTAACCTTCACCTTCTTAGCTCAACGTCCTTGCCCTTGGAGATACACGGGGAATTTGCAAGGGAAGTAATTGAGGGGGTACTTGCGATTGCAAACTATTGCATTATGAGCTATAAATACACCCGGGCTGTCGAAATCCTTCTTTGGGAAAATACCATCTGTGTGATGATAGGCGGGTGAAGAGCAGTGTCAATGAAAATTGAAAAAAGGCATGATGAAACACGCTTCCTGTTTGGAAACACCAATTACAGACCTGTCGATGCTGAACATGCACGTTTTATAATGTAGAAGGCCTAATGCATTTCTCCAACTTGGGTTTATTTAGGAACAAAGTGATTTACAAGCGACAATAGAAATAAGCATATTCCAAATTATTTATTGTTCATATACAACAACATTACACCTCTCCACATTTCTTTTGATAGTTGACCCTTGAAGATCTGGGGTAGAATAGG
Source organism: Haliotis rufescens (assembly GCF_023055435.1). Taxonomy (NCBI): domain Eukaryota; kingdom Metazoa; phylum Mollusca; class Gastropoda; order Lepetellida; family Haliotidae; genus Haliotis; species Haliotis rufescens. Next base: position 31,808,724 of record NW_025964383.1, read on the forward strand.
TCTTCACCAACCCATGCTTGTCGTAAGAGGCGACTAACGGGATCGGGTGGTCAGGCTCGCTGACTTGGTTGATGCATGCCATCGTATCCCAATTGCGTGCATCGATGCTCATGATGTCAATCACTGCATGGACTGCTTGGTCCGGACTCGATTATTTACAGACCGTCGTCATGTGGCTATAATATTGCTGAGTGCGGCGTTAAACAACAAACAAACAAAAATCTTTTGAGAGTGAGTGAATTAAGCTTTGAAGGGCAGAAGTGGTGATGCGATCAAATTTGATGCAAACAAAAGATTATATGAATCTAACATAAAGTGTTTCTTGTTCATCACAGCCCTCAACAAATTCGGGCTATATGGCGGCCGAGGTAAATAATCGACTCGGGATCAGACAATCCAGTGACTGCCATCATGAGCATCTATCTACGCGACTGGGATCCGATGACATGCATTGACCAAGTCAGCGAGCCTGACCACCCGATCCCGTTAGTCGCCTCTTACGACAAGCATAGTCGCCTTTTACGACAAGCATAGTCGCCTTTTATGACAAGCATAGTCGCTTTTTACGACAAGCATAGTCGCCTCTTACGACAATCATAGTCGCCTTTTACGACAAGCATAGTCGCCTTTTACGACAAGCATAGTCGCTTCTTACGACAAGCATGGTCGCCTCTTACGACAAGCGTAGTCGCCTTTTACGACAAGCATGGTCGCCTTTTACGACAAGCATAGTCGCCTTTTACAAGCATGGTCGCCTTTTATGACAAGCATAGTCGCCCTTTACGACAAGCATAGTCGCCTCTTACGACAATCATAGTCGCCTTTTACGACAAGCATAGTCGCCTTTTACGACAAGCACAGTCGCCTTTTACGACAAGCATGGTCGCCTTTTACGACAAGCATAGTCGCCTCTTACGACAAGCATAGTCGCCTCTTACGACAAGCATAGTCGCCTCTTACGACAAGCATAGTCGCTTTTTACGACAAGCATACTCGCCTCTTGCGACAAGCAAGGGCTGCTGGAGCCCTATATTCCTACTCGGAATGCCCACGGATGTTCACACTAAGTATTACGCAATGATAATGTCCCAGTTTAACATTCGGTACTCATTTACAACGTGAACAGTGGCTGAAAATGGGACCAACGCGCCATTAACGTCAAATGGGCAATTATGTCAGCTACGTGAATGTGGGCAGATCAAACAAGCGTCTATAAAAAGTTAAATTATCAACACACTCAAAAACATATCGGATTATGTTATTTCTCACTGTCATTCGGTTTGAACACAAGTGACGTAAATGGAAACTCTGCTTTAAGTCTGGTGTCCCTCTAGGTCTAGACGTTGAAATTAACGCCATGTGTTAATTTAAAACATTTTATCATCCAAAACTGGCTTCCCCAGGACATTTCGCTTGAGAGATCAAGAGACTTGACAGGGAGAAGCAAGCGTCCGTGAGGCCTGCAGCAGATTACTTGGAAATAAGGACTTAACAAATGGCATCCATGAAGATATTAGTACAACACTGGGGAAGGATGCACCTTCCTAGGCCACCCCGACCCGTGAAGATCCAACCCTTGCTTGCCGTAAAAGTCGACTTTGCTTGTCGAAAGATTCGACTACCGGTGTCAGAGAGTGGAATTTTCCCCCTAGCCCAATTTCCCCCCGGAAAAAGGGCTATATAGCCAAATTTCCCCCGGAAAAGGGGCTATATAGCCATACTTCCCACGGAAAGCACACTATATGGCCATATTTCCCACCCGGAAAATACACTATACAGACAATTTTCCGCTTTGGAGTCAGATTTCCCCATAATTAAATATATGTCTATTATCAAAAGTACCTAGATGTACAGTTGGTTGATGGAGTAATTTACAAGAGAAACCATGATTAGAATCTTGTGTTTTTTTGAGTCATACATTCTTAATTTTAATAAATAGAGGATAGTTCATAGTACAGTGAGATAATTATGGCGGATCTGTCACTCGACAGATCAGATCAGCCTTTTGTCACTGACGAAATGAAATGTTTTATTTATTATATATTTATTTAGTAGGGTATGTGTTGCTTTTTTATTTTTATTTTGTTGTTGTGTATTTGAGGTGTATCTGTGTGTATGTTTGTATGCGCGGAGTGTTATGTAAGTTTGCATGGAGTGCTATGTATGAGTGCAGATATATGCGTTGGTCTGTAATTGTATTGTTCGTAAGGAGTGTATGTATACTCTTTTCACTTCAAATATAATCCAAATTCCCCTCGGGGTAATAAAGCTTTATTCTAAATAACACAAACGGGGTTCGAACCTGGGACCTCTTGCTCTTCAGCATGATAAAGGCGACAGTGAAATTTTCAGCACCATTAAAACCATAACATTTGTGAACAGAATAACTATGTAAAAATAATTTTAATCATTTTACTGAATACTAATGGAGTTGGAGTTCGAGCTGGTCTATTGCGCCAGAAACACAGGACAAAACTTTGTCCCGAAATTCTAAAATATAACTGTCTTCCACTGTTTTGCTGTTTGTTGATTCCAACACACCCTTAATCACTGCATTGTAGAAAAGTATTTACTAGTATCCAGCAACAGTTCATAAATAAGTTCTCTGGCATGAATAACAAGTGGCAAGTCGAAATCGTCTATGTTTTCAACACTAAACTTGTTATACAGGATTCCTAAAAGCTTGTTTTCAATTGAGACACGTTTAACTCCAATTTCTCTGTCAAATATGGCAAGCAAGATGTTCGCTTTTGCCATTGCTGTTTGATCAATGTTTGTTAAATGGTGCAGTAGGTTATGTTTTTTAATACTGCATTGAAAAATCTGAGGGATATAGGGGAAATTCTGCTATATAGCCATACTTCCCCCTTGTGTTAAGGGGGAAAATCTGACTCTAAAGCGGAAATGTGGCTATGTAGTGATTTTTCCCCGGGGGAAATTTAGCTATATAGCCCTTTTTCCGTGGGTAAATTAGGCTATATAGCCCCTTTTCCGGGGGGAATTTAGGCTAGGGGGGAAATCCCACTCTCTGACACCGGGATTGGGTGGTCAGTCTCGCTACTTTGGTTGATACATGACATCGTATCCCAGTTGCGTGGATCGATGCTCATGATGTCAACCACTGGTTGATCTGGTCCTGAGTCGATTATTTACAGACCGCCGTCATATAGCTGGAATATTGCCGAGTGCAAACAAGAAACAAACAAATCCAATGCCACCCAAAAGTGGTGTCCGTGCGGCAGAATTTGGTAGAGGTTAGGCGTGGCACTGAGAGCCTTGAAGACGGAAGACACTCCAAGATATGGTGATGACCGACCGGTGAATGACTGAGGGTCATATTGCTAGTTCGTTAAACATTTCCCCGGAGAGAGTACATTCCATTATCACAGAAACTTTGACAATGAAGAAATTATCAGTTCGTTTGATTCCAAAGCTTCACACGTTTGATCCAAAACGCTTGCACCAGTCATAACATGTCTCGTGATAATACAGCTCTGTTTGAAGCTGATCCAGAAAGGTTCTTTCAAGGATCTGTATCCGTGGATAAAACCTTGGTTCGTCACTTCCAGCCGAGTACAAACAGCAATCAAAACAGTGGAAGTGCTTGACATAACCACCACCAAGAATAACAAAGGCTGTCCCATCAGTTGGAAAGGTTATGGGATGCAGTCGGTGTCGTCATGGTGGGCTATGTGTCAGAAGGCCAGACAATAAACGGATCATATTATGCTGCACTCCGGACGAAACTACGGGATGAATTTAAGACTAAGAGACGCGGGAAGCTGAGAAAAGGTGTGCTCTTCGTCATGGCAATGCGCCAGTGCACATATCAGCCATTGTCCCATGACTACAATACGGTGTGGCTTTGAATACCTTCAACATGCACCCGCTTTCTCCTTATCTGGCTCAGCCAGACTCCCATCTGTTCCCAAAACGAACACAGTTCTAGGCGGAACGCATTTCAACTCGAAAGATGACTTCTATACCCTTCTCCACATGGGTACAATGTGTGAAGCCCATTTCTGGTGTCCCCCGCCGTGATGATGCTGGAATATTGCTAAAAGCAGAGTAAAACCATTTTCACTCTCTCACATCAGTGCATTGAATGATTCCTGCGACATAAACTGACGGCCAAAATTAACTTGGTCGCTGTCGAACACAATGATCCATGACACCCCAGAGGTGTTCTACGGGGGACTTGTCTAAGGAGCGTGCAGGCCACGGCAGCACGTTGACGTTGTTGGCTGCAAGGAAGTTCTGTACGATTCGGGCTGTATGGAGTCTGACGTTGTCATGCTGATAAAGGACACCACTTTGTAGGAGTTGTAGTAATGGTAGGATAGTCGGACGAAGAATGCTACCTATGTAACGCTGATCTGTCAAATTTCCGCTAACGGTAACGAGTGGTGTTCATGCCAACAAATTCCTCCCCACACCATAACATTGCCTCTACCATACGAAACGACCTCATGAACTCAACGTGCTATCGTTAGTTTACCCCTTCGGCGGTAAACACGCTGATTACGTCACTGTCAAGAACCGATTCCGGAGATGCAAAGTACGCCAGTACCGGTCTTCCCTGGGCATAGTTACCCTGGGTCTGCCTGTTCTTGGCCTGTCTGGTATCTGCCCGGCCTGTTTGCAACGATGCATCAGGTAAGTTAATGCAACACGGGAGCAAACCAAAATTTCTTGCCCAGGTCCCGCTCGCGTTGGTCCGGTGTCAGTCGTGGCATTTCTGTGGTGTTTTTTTTTTTTTTATCAGTCTGAGTGTTTTTTTGCATAGAGCATTGTTGTGTTTGGGCGATTTGTGTTGCATTGCTTTAGTTTAAACTTGTGTTTTTAAATAATTGCAATTTCATTTTTGAAGTCAGAAAGTTTCTTATGGCCGTTAGTTTATATAGCAGGGCATTTATGGGTATAGGCAAAGTATGGAAGTTATATGCATTTGCACGGAAATCTGCAGAAATTATATTTATTTTAATTATGTTTTTTAATTGAATTTTTAAATAAACTTGCATGAGAACTTTAAAGTTTACGTGCATGGGACGATTGTTACGTTCATCGTCGTTTCTTTCAGCAAGGCGTCTACAGTATGTCGACATCCTGTTTCAGCCACGGGTTAGACGATTATTTGGGGAGAGGTGACATCCTCGATTATCCAGTGTGTTATATCTCCTTTCGAGAGGGGAAGGATACAGATAATTTCTGAACGGCAGTTAGGAACAGCACTGTCATAGATAATCTATGCTAATAATTAATTATTTTTATGCCTGACAACTATTTGCTGTTCACAATAGCTCTCTTCGTAGAATTATTATTGCCTATTGTTAATTCTGATAGTTATCGCATCGACCGGAAGTAACATGATGCAACAACATAGGAAAATACGTCATGTATATAGATCATGGCGTCACGCAGTCATGCTCTCACTCGAAATAAGGCGACATATCACATACTTGTTCAGCGTGTTTTAGAGACTTTTGTTCTTGAACAAAAGAACCTCTCTGTTGAAACTGCGTCTTTGGGGGCATTTATTCACGTGAAACATACAATTTCAAATTGAAAAAATGTGTTTATAGTTGAGAAACACCTGTGAAGACAGGTACTCCCTATTCACATTTCGCCTTTATCACCTAATGCAGGTTATCAGGTGAACCTTTTGGCGAGTAAAATTCCCACACATTGCTGAAACCCATTTCCCGAAACGCAACAATTATAATGTCATTAAAACCACATATTTCGTGCACTGTGTATAGATCCTATATGTATACCGCTCTCCGTCACCGTGGTTACTGAGATGTGATTTAATTAATGTGGTTCCCCTTTAGTTGTACCTTACTTCTAGTATGGGTGTTTAATCCCTGGGGATGGTTTTCAGAGATCCGCATACCATATCTTTCTATATTATCTCATACATCGCGAAACTACTTTTCAAAATATTTTTGTGCACCAGTATTCACAGGAAGTGAGATGGGGTGACGTCTTTAGATTGTATTATTATTATTTCATATTGGTTTCATCAATGTTAATTATTATTATTAATAATTATTTCGAAATTGTCAACACACGTACAAGCGGTCGCGCACGCACGCACGCACGCACGCACGCACACACACACACACACTGATGAACATCCATCAACGCAATTGATATACGATGACATGCATCAACCAGGTCAGCGAGCCTGACCACCTTATCCTGTTACTCGCCTCATACGACAAGCATAGTCACCTATGCGTACAAGTACAGCATAGTTGCATATTGGCGTCTATGTGAGAATTATAAGGTGCTTTGTTCATTTACGATATGCCATTTCATAATGTAATTCACAGTCCATACAAGAAAATGTCTCGTGCACTGCATTCGTTATTGTATTCAACCTCCCGTCCTTTCGATTTGTTGTAGGGGAGATAACTCATCATTGCCTCCTGTGGAGGAAATCGAAAGTCACTGCAGTTAGTGATCGTACGTTTGTATACCTTGTCTAAGTTGCAGTCAGCACTATATATGTCAGATACACACCAGGGGCTGATAGGATGCAAGCAAAAGTTACAAAGACTGCACTCATTTCTGCAAGTTTTCCATTCGTCAAATAAACAGCTGTAAAATCGTCCCATTGTTTCTCTTGAACTGATAGTATAACTATAACAGTCAAAGGGGAAATATCAAAAGCCTTTTCGTGGTGGACTACAACCTATATGTCCTTATTCATTTCAATATAGCCTATGTCCTGAGTTATTTAAATATTACAACGTATTTTTTCGAAAGGAGTGTGATCAATGTGGCAACTGAAGCGTTCACCATATTGTAGTGATATTTCATCGTGATAAAGTCAGTGTTCCTAGTGTTGGTAGAGTATGGAGAAATTTAACATGTACCGCGTAATGAATTTAAAAAGCAACTTCATCGGCGGAGTAATGAGGGTGTAGTGACGACGTCTGAGTCCCCTGTGTTCTTACCCCTCGCGTGTCAATACAGTAAACTACGGTTATAACGAACTCAAAGGGACCACTTATTTTAGTTCGTTATAACCGTAGTTCGTTATAAGCATATATACAGCATATATACAACAAATGGTCGGGACTAAAAAATAAGTTCGGTATATCGGTCAGTTCGTTATAAGCGTGTTCGTTAAAACCGTAGTTTACTGTATATCATTTTATGAAGAGAAAAAAAGTTCATACCACATACTATAACCAATAAATATTTTGAACATGCGTACATTTCTAACAGACGTTTATGCATCACTAGGGAATTGACATTTACACAGTAAATAATTATAGCATTGTGGAAATTATGTACCGCCACCCATATAAATCTTTGAAAGGCATTTAGAAATGATACACATAAACTAATTATCGTCACCTTGAGTCATTGTTGACCGATTCCCCATACTGCCCCCGATTTTGATATTTTATTACTTTCTATAATGTTTTCCCCCTTGATCCAAATTGTTCAAAGAGGCGACATATTTGTTATCCTCTTGATATGTATAACCTGTTTCAATTCACGACACCCATCACTACATAATACCACTCTTGAGGATCCGGGGTAGAATAAGTCTTCAGCAACCCATGCTTGCCGTAAAAGTCGACTATGCTTGTCGTAAGAGGCGACTAACGGGATCGGGTGGTCAGGCTCGCTGACTTGGTCGATTGTATGTCATCGTATCCCGACTAGTAGGATCGATGCTCATGATGTCAAATCACTGGATTGTCTGTTCCAGACTCGATTATATACAGACCGCCGTTACATAGCTGGAATATTGCTGAGTGCGGCGTTAAACAACAAATAAACCAAGCCAAACCCGAAAATGTTTAAAATTTAAATAAACTTGAGAATACCTTCAACATGAACAAAAATGACTTGGCTAGTGCTAACGTCCATCCCTGTATTTGAAAATAATGTTTTTATGTTTATGATCAGTAATCATGGTTAACCATCACATCTTAGCCAGACAAACGAGTGGTTGACATCATGAGCAACATTCCATGCCGTTGGGGTATAGGGACAACCAGTGTCCGAAATAACTGCTTGCCCACCTGCCCGCGGCAGGTAACTTTTCTGTCGGGCTGCATGAAATTTTCCTGCCCCTGCCCGACTGTCTGCAGACCGCCTCCGTGGTCTCGTGGTAGAGCGTCCGCCCGGAGAGCGGAAGGTTCGGGGTTCGATCCCCGGCCGCGTCATACCAAAAGACGTTAAAAGATGGTACTTGTTGTTACCCTGTCTGGCGCTCGGCATTAAGGGGCTAAAACAAGGACTGGTCGGCTCGGAGTCAGTATACTGTGTCTGAGTGGGGTATTCATGTTAAACTGCGGCATGGTATCTCAGTGAGCTAGCACTATAAATCGGCATCAGTCCGGACTAGTACAAGCAGCCACACAAACACACACACGTACATGCACGTCGCTATATAAGTGCAATAATCTTGGACGCGACGTTAAACCCCATTTCACCTCACCTCACCGACTGTCTGCCAGATAGTTTTAAGACTACTTACGTATTCAGTAATATTATAATGCCTTGTAGATTCTCAAGTATTTGTTTACAATATTTCAGCTGAATCAAGAGTGCGGCGTGAAACAACAAACAAACAAACAAACACAAACATCATATAATACCGTACAGAAGCGTGCTAAATGAGTTATTATGTCTATGTATATTTCTAAACCTTCAATCGATTCACAGTATTACATTGTGCATAAGTAAACAAGCGTAACAGTTATGTTAATTGTGTCTGTTATAATCCTGATTGGGAAATCGGTAACCACGTTGTTTGTATATCAAAAGTATATTCCAAGAGGCCCGGGAGCTACGCAGATGTGTGTTAGACCTTGACCTGTTAGTCATCGTGAGTCTTCGGTAATATCCGGAACATGGGCGGGGTTAGCCGAATGTAGCCGGGAACTTGCGGGATAGACTTCAAGGTATTTCAGTGGCATATTTCTGCAACTTGTCAGACCACGGTAAGTTGTCATCTAATAACCGCCGCCATTTAGCATGTTACACTGTATCACGATAGAGAATAGTCAGTAGTAGTGTTTTGGGAGGTTGGGCACGAAGATGGTGAAGTTGCGTTGTTTGAAAGAAATGCCCCAACACTGGTGGCCAATCATGCGTGCAACACCGCGTTTTGGACGCGATGATGAATCTTGATTGACTGGTTTTGCCGGCCATTTAGATATAGTTAGATCGTATTACATTTATTTTAAACTGAAATTTGAACAATATATGACCAGCTGGTGGTATATTTCCATGGGATAGTGTCTCTAACTGGAATCACATTCACTATTACCGCCGTGTTCAATTTCGCTTTGTTGATCTGCAAAGTGCAAGGCGATAGAAATCAGTCATCCATGGCGGTGACGATCGAGCGATTGAGTACTTTCAGGTCATGAATGTGTGTTACAATACGTTGATTGTGTGGACTAGTCCATTATTTTAAATGTTTATAGCCACTAATTATTCCGTGCATGTATATTATATATCAACACACGCATGATCAGTCATTTGTAGCGCATACACAACTACCCTCAGTCAAATACGTTGATGTTATCATAACTATTCCCTACACGCTTGTGACAAGTTTGAATATTCAAATGTGTGATATAGAATCTGTTCCCAACCAAACAGTATCATAATATTTAGATCTGCAGAAAAAATATTTACTATCTGAAAATACATATTTACACATGCCTCTTCTATCCTTGGTGATAGCTGTGTAGGGTAGGGTGTAGGTTACCCCAAACTCTATCCTTAGCCCTTGGGTCCTTCAATTGAAATAGTTTGTTGTTTAACGCCACACTCAGCAATATTCCAGCTGTATAACAGTGGGCTGTAAATAATCGAATCTGGACCAGACAATCCAGTGATTGACATCATGAGAATCTACGCAATTGGGATACGATGACATGCATCAACCAAGTCGGCGAGCCTGACCACACGATCCCATTAGTCACCTATTATGACAAGCATAGTCACCATTTATGGCAAGCATGGGTTGCTGAAGACCTATTCTACCCCAGGTCTTTACAGGTCTCAATTGAAATAGAGAGAAACTTATTATTATGTAGCCTATAGTGGCTCCTATTCAATGTTGTAAGTTTCAACATTGTACAAACATTAGAATTTTTGTTGTGATCATGGCGTAATATAGATGTTTTATGTCCTCTCAGAGCATGATGGTCCTTAACAAATGTATGATAAATGCTATTAATAGCCTGTTTTATTTTGCCACTTTCACTAACTGTAAACAAGGAAATGAACTGAATGACTTCAGTAACACTGTGCTTATTCCATGTTTATACCCTGGTGTTGGTCTTTGCTGATGAACTCAGTGTGTGTTGATGACAATAGCAGTTGAATAATAGACCTTGTTATTCCCAGTAGGTGTTATTGTAAGTGTATGCCTGACCTGGAAATATGGAGCTTTGGTGTGTCATTGATAATGTCATTACACACATTCAAAATTAATGTTTTCGTCAGCTTTAAAGCGATCTTTGAAATTTGATATTGTTATTATGAGGTCACAGAAGAATCATTCCATGCCCTGTCAAGGTATATAATTTATCGTTAAAGGCAGTGAGTGTACGCAAGTACATTGATATATGATAACTATGTATGCATATTAGATATATTGAATATATATAATATTCAATTTGACTAGTGAGTGAGTGAGTTTGGTTTTATGCGACTTTTAGCAATATTCCAGCAATATCACGGCAGGGGACACCAGAAATGGGCTTCACACATTGTACCCATGTCGGGAATGGAACCACGGTCTTCGGCGTGACGAGCTTTAACCACTAGGCTACCCGACCGCCCTTTGACTAGTGACTTCCTTGAGTACTGAGACAATATGCAGCTATTCAATATGGATTTAACTGATATAAAGTATTTATAGAATAAAGAAACTGCAAGTGATTCCCTGGCATTTGATTGGTTAACCAAGCACTTGTTTTAGCGTTTAAAAAATAACCTTTGCCCACTACCATACTACAGTTTCTGGCTTGGCTGATTATAGGGGGCGGTGGGGTAGCCTAGTGGTTAAAGCGTTCGCTCGTCACGCCGAAGACCCAGGTTCGATTCCCGACATGGGTACAATGTGTGAAGCGCATTTCTGGTGTCCCCCGCCGTGATATTGCTGGAATATTGCTAAAAAGCAGCGTAAAACCATACTCACTCACTGATTATAGGCCGGATAGGGCTTGGATTGGATTATTGTGCTGAACGATGACCCCATGGTCAGTGATTTAGTATTGATGTCTACATTTGTTTGTGTTAATTATTTAACCAGCAGTCTGTGAAGTTACTGTTGTTGATTTATTTATGTATAAGAATTGACTTTAATATGTATTTGTGTTTATGGAGGTATGAATATACATGCAGATTGACAGTTTCCATGCCTCCATAAATGAAAAATCTGTTGAAGTCAGTTCTTAAGAGAACACAGGTGAAGAGAGGATAAATATGAATGTGCTCATTCTGACTCACAATTATTATGACAGTCACCAAACCTTTCTTGTTGGGAGTAGGAGGGAGTATGGACAAATACGTTCTCATGGACAAATACGTTCTCATGGACAAATATGTTCTTATGGACAATGCGTTCTTATGGACAAATATTATATTGTGCCATTGTCTACCTCTGAACATTTAGCACATAGACCCTTTGCCCGTGTTGCAGGGATGAACCGAACTGCCCAGTCAGTAGAATTCAATTTTTGTTCTTTGTTGTTTAACGCCGCACTCAGCAATATTCCAACTATATGAAGTCAATCTGTCAGTAATTGAGACAGTCCAGTGATTGACATCATAAGCATCAATCTAGTATCTATGTATTTGGGATACGATGACATGCATCATCGAAGTCAGCGAGTCTGAGTGAGTGAGTGAGTGAGTGAGTATGGTTTAACGTCGCTTTTAGCAATATTCTAGCAATATCACGGTGGGGAACCCCACAAATGGGCTTCACACATTGTACCCATGTCGGGAATCGAACCCGGGTCTTCGGCGTGACAAGCGAACGCTTTAACCACTAGGCTACCCGACCGCCCCTCAACGAGTCTGACCACCCGATCCCATTAGGTGCCTCTTTCGACAAGCATAGTTGCCTCTCAAGGCAAGCATGTAATATTTGCCTGGGTACGTGAATACAAAACGGCATCTTGGTCTGAGGTTTTCGAAGAAGGCTAATTTCCATTCATTAATAGGCCTGAGATGGCACATATGATTAATTACTCACACCAGGGCTTGCTTGGCATTGAATGCTGACAGATTAGCAGCCCCATGTTTGAGCTGCAAACATATTGGTGGCCGTGGACACAAAGGGCTATTGGCTGATTATGAGAGTGGGAGGCATTGTCGGGATAATAGCTATTGCGCAGTCACAAAGATTATAGATTCTATTTTCATTGTCTGTAATTGTAGGGGATAAGGAGAGTTTAAATAGGTGTTGCCTCTTAATGATATGTTTTGTACATAGATATGTCACATTTGGGCTGCTTGGCTATGTGTTAGGGCTGGGACGAGTCCAAATTTACTACCTGGGTACCCACCCCCCTATTACCCAACCCTACCTGGGTACCCACTGTAGGTCTCAGTTGGGAACATTTTTAGCATAGCCCGGGCAAAACGCATTTAGATACATGTATTAAACAATCTGGTCATTCATACACTGAAGTTGAATTAAGTTATATCTTTATTCAACCATATGAAAAATCAGAAGGAATGGGTGCATAGTCAGAAAGAAATGCGAACATTAGTGACTTGTAGTGTAACCATATAGTTCTAGATAATTTTTTCATTAAACAATATATCATGTGACTAACCACGGGTCCGGGTAGTCCTGTGGGTACCCGGGTCCTAATCAGTACCCACCCAACCTGGGTACACGAGTTACCCGTCCCAGCCTTACGTTGTGTAATCATTTGTTAATAATATGGTTGATTGGCTGGTTAAGAAGTTTCATCAAGATTTCTCAAGAGATAGAAGACGATGGTATGGGAAACTATGTTTGTGTTGTAAATGTAACAGTGATTTATCCTGATCTTAATGATATGTTTTGTATGTAGAAATGTCGAATTTGGGTTCTCACTTAGTGGCATAAGCCCAAACTCTCCCTGTCAGCATCCCCCCTCTCACTGAATCTGATACTCTTTAGCCATGATCTTATCAGTTGTTCCCCTGCTCCAGTGAAGCAGGCACGGTCAAGCTGGTCCCAGTTTGTTTACTTTAGGGCACTGATGGCGTAGGCCAGCTTGACACTCAAGAATTGAAACATAAGACTCCAAGACAAAACAGTGAAACTACAGTGACCAAATCAACTCTTTGAAAAACGTTTTGGAGGTAATAATTATAATAAAGTGTCTATTCACTGGAAACTGACATCCCTTGACCAATATATAAGTGATAGTGATATAGTTTATATGTTCTTGGTTGTGGTAACTATTCATGAAGTTTCTGGGACTAAATGTCAGTCTAATGAGGAGGTGATACTCACTGATAGTTGACATCATGGAGGGACCAGCCTCTACATAGGGGTTGTATTGGCTGCTTGTACAAGACAAACACATCCTGTTTATATATGAAGAATGTTCAGCTCGACACACATTCGTCTGCTTAGTTATTAGCACTTACAACAATTTACTGTGAAGAAAATGTATTAACACTGAGGGAGTCTTACTGATATGTTTTCCATTTGATATCCAGGATTCACTTTTTGATAAGTTTTGTGATAGGGAAATATGTTTAATGAATATCAAATTTAGACTTGTTTTACATCTGTGTTCCCTCTAGAACTGTAGTAATTGTATCATATGTACTAAATTGATTTCTTAAGTTGTTTGTTGTTTTTATTAGGCTCAATTTATTTACTTTCTGTTTGGAAACCTTCGTCACCTTCATATTAACATGATTAAAGTTATAAATGAATTTATATGATGGAATTTATAATGTTGTCACACTGTTTATGGGAAGTAATTCCATCATCATTCAAACATAGACATAAAAGATTTTAAGATTTTATCTACATGATCTAACACGCTTATGGTGTAAATCCTTTGTTTGGATCTCAAATTGAAACAGGTAAGGTCTTGGAATGTCTAAACAGACAATGACAATAGAACCGTGTATTAATATATTATATTTCAGTATGATCAGACAGTACATCAACAATACTTGCCTTATACAATGTTGGACACTCATTAGAATAACTATACAATAAATCTGTTATCAGTCACCTACCTTAGTTTATCGAGTGCACTGGTTGTCCTGCCATTAGTTTCAGTGTTGAATTGTTGCAGTTATTTGTCACAGGACCCTCCCCTTTCTAAATAACCTAGGGTCACATTTCAGGAAACGAGTAGGAGTTGGACTGCCGGTGTGCGATCCTAATAGGCTTACTTCAGTTATGTGGCCTAATTTTGAAAACATCTTTTCTCAAGCAAAACAGGTCACTGCGCCCTGTGAGCGTGAAGCAGCTTGTATGGAAGTTATTAATTTGTGATGGTCTCACACGTCTGATTTATGCTTGTTACATGCAGAAGCAAAGTCGCTGTATTCATACTTTGCGGTTCACTTGTTAGAAAACAACTTCGTCTCTGTTGGATTCATGAGTGTGTTAAAACATTTAATGGACTTGTGAAAATATTGGATTTTTACTTAAAGGTGAGTTCTTGGCTAAGAAACTTTATCATGCTAGTGTGGTTGTATTGTGTAATATTTTCATTCTAGAAATGTTTTTGTACCATAAGAGTATTAGACTGACAATATTGTTGTAACTAAGCACTAAGAAATATAACATTATATACAATATAGGTAATGTTATGTAGAACTTGATTTGCATCATATACATGATATGCTTTCATTATAGCATCCCAAGAATTGGTTTTATTCATCTTAAACCTCATGACCTGAAGTCATAATGATGTAGGTCACAGTGACATTGGAACGCTGTCAATCATTGTGACATCAGTTTACAGTGCTCTTCCAGTCATGGTGACATGGTGATGCTATCACATTATCTATGATATTATACCATTATGGAGACGTGACAGTGGTTTCTGTCACAATGACATCACAATGCTATCAAAATCATGACATCACAATGCTATCAAAATCATGACATCACAATGCTATTTGCAACAGTCATGGTGATATCACAATGGTATTGGTCAGTGACTTCACAATGGTACCACAGTCATGGTGATATCACAGTGGTATCGATCAGTGACTTTACAGTGGTACCAGTCATGGTGATATCACAATGGTATCGATCAGTGACTTCACAATGGTACCACAGTCATGGTGATATCACAATGGTATCACAAGTCACAGTGACATCACAATGATATCGGTCATTGTGACTTCATTATGGTGACAATAATGTCTCAACATGCATGCTGTCAGTAATGATCAGACACAGGTTTATGGGATATTCCAGTGTTTCCATTACTGGTAAAATTGAACCCTATTAGTCCAAAATTATAATGGAAAGTACCGGTATGTGTAAGTGCTGCCAGTCCAGTAAACTGGTAGGCGGAAACTGAACTGTATTCTACTTTGAGGAAGGAAGTGCTGAGTTTTAATGTGGCACCAATATGTTCATCATTGTCACCTGAATACTTGTACGAAGTTTGTAAAAATCAGTAGATTTGTTTGTTTGTTGTTTAACGCCGCACTCAGCAATATTCCAGCTATATGACAGTGGTCTGTAAATAATAGTCTAGACCAGGCAATCCAGTGATTGACATCATGAGCATCGATCCACTCAATTGGGTTATGATGACATGCATCAACCAAGTCAGCGAGCCTGACCACCCGGTCCTGTTAGTCGCCTCTTACGACAAGCATTGTACCATTTGCGTCAAGCATGGGTCGGATTTTCTCGGGTCTAAACATTTTGGGGTTATTGCTACACATGTATCATGTATATGTTAAACTACAAGGAGACGTTCTTGGATAATTTCCATCCCTGAAATATCATAAATATGTTTTAAATGGTTTAAAAATTAGAACAAATTTAATGTTCGAAGTATTATTAGCATGATAAGTTTTATGTGTCTCCGGCATGAGTAATAGTATTACTCATTCTGTATGATCATCATCGGTTCCATCTGGTGTTTGTAATGTATCGAATGTGGTGACCCAGAATCTAGGTCTGAGGATCACCAGCAGTCGTAATGCTGTATCATGGTGTATTTTAACATTTTCACAAGTTGTTTCCTTGGTAATGTCATCTGTTTAATATCTATCACAGGCTTTTGCCTAAACTAGTCTCTGAAAATATGTAATTTTGATATAAAACAACTCCATTTAAATTGAAAAGGAGCCTCAGTGAGATGATGGGAGACTCAGAGTCTGTGGAAAATCTAGACTTGCTTTATTTAGGGCTATAGCTTTACTGTGAGTAAGGGCTGGGCAGAAGGAAAAATAATAAGGTTTCGGGATTTTTAAACGGACTAGGTTTTACCTGATGGCGAGCTATTGGATGATGCTTAACATGTGTAGGAGCAATACAAATTGGCACTACTCCCATAGTCCTAGCTAAACTGCTCAATAATTAAGGTATTTTAAGGTAGAAATTTGCCATGTTTTAAGGGTTTTGCTATATGCTTTCATTATAATGGCTCGTGGAACAAAATGTTAGTTTCCATCGTTGGTTTTCCCATGTTTTCATTATAATGACTAGTGGACTAAAAATGTTAGTTTCCATCGCTGACATGTACAATGTACAATTATACAATGTGTAATTCTGCACAGTTTCTTGAAAATGTTCACTGGAACGCTTTCTGACTCAGACAAATGTCAACATTTGAGGGTTTTCATTACTTTGCTATGACGTGGGAGTATTCATCATAAAAGCTAGGGCATGGGGACATGCACAATACGACTGTGGAACAATCAATCAACGTCTGTTGTCCTTCCAATAGCATTTTTGATGAACAGATTCCATTAGTATAAATTTTGAATGAGATATTTCTGTATCACAACTGATGTAAGTTCTTTGTTCATACATCTGCTGATATGAGTCAGTTTGGAATTGAACCATTAATCATGGTCATTTGCTGCATGTGGAAAAAAATAACAACTCCTGAATTCGATATTTCTTGAATGAGTCATCATCAATGTTGCTGTGTTGGCTAAATATACCAACCATGAAAGCTGACGCTGCAGTTTCTATACAGCATGGATAGTTTTTTATACAGATGTAAGTATGTGTTGACTTAGTTGTTGTTGGTTATCTCAAGGCTGTCTCCTGCCCCGAGTGTTCCCGAAGATGTCGGTGGGGTTGTTCATGGGTAGTTTAAGGGTAGGTGGCACTTGTGGCCTTGCTGGTGTCATGTCCTCATTTCCCTGATGCCTGTTGTTGTAAGAATACTACAGACTTCAGATCTACAGATTAAGCCGCATTCACACAGCATGCTCACTCTGTCATTAGCATGAGTGAGGTGGATTTTATGCCACTTCAACAACATGCCAGGTGGGGGAAATAAGAAACGGCTTCACCCATTGTATCCATGTGGTTGGTTTGTTGTTTAACGCCGCACTCAGCAATATTCCCGCTATATGACATCAGTCTGTAAATAATTGAGTCTGGACCAGACAATCCAGTGATTGACAACATGAGCATCGATCCTAGCAATTGGGATCGATGACATGCATCAACCAAGTTAGCGAACCTGACCATCCGATCCCGTTAGTCGCCTTTTACGACAAGCATAGTCGCCTTTTACGGCAAGCATGGGTTGCTGAAGACCTATTCTACCCCGGATCTTCACGGGTGACAGGGGGGCACGGGTGGCCCAGTCGTCTAAGGTGCCGCGATTCGCTGTGCAGAGTTGCGTCCCTTGGACACACCAGAAACCTATGATTGTGAGTTCGAATCCCGGTTCGCCCCGATTATGTTTCTAGGTTTGTCAGCACCATACCCGTGCTTGTGGGTTTCACCGAAGTGGTAAACGTCTGAGACCTGCATCACTTCGGGCTTTCCTCCCACATTAAGCTGACACGCCGCGATATAACTGGAATATTGTTAAAAGCGGCGTAAAACCCAACTCACTCACTCACTCACGGGTGACAGAGGTGTTGTGAGAGATGGTTCCAACTGCTATTATTATTAATGAGGAAGAAATGATTGACAGTTGCTTAATTGTTACTTATGATTGATCAACTCTTTATATCATGCTCAACCAGATATAATCGGTTATAAATGTTTTGGGTATTCAGTGAATTATGTAGGATTCCAAACTTGTGACCTTGGCAGGCAAATTGGAGCAATCGTTATTTTGTTCAAAATTGGGATTTTTGTTTAAGTTTTTATTCTCCTAATTTCAGGGGTATTTTATCATTGTTTTAATAGTATTGCAATAACAGCAAGAATTGGGTAATGTTTACTTCCAATTTGGTAATTTTTTATGACATTTGCTCCAAACTTGGGGCTGAATATCAGCCTCTGAGCAGATCTAGATAAATCCCTGGTATTTTCCAGTTATCACGCATAAAAAAGTGTACTTATTATTATTCAACATTATTATTATTTTGTATGAAGGCTTATCAGTGAAAATGGAGATCTGTCAACGAGTAAACAAGGAAATGTTAGGGAATTCTAAACTCAAGTCACTGTGGCTCTCCTGTATGTGTTTTGTTTTATTTGCTTTTGCATATTATTTTGAATAGGAAACAATGGTGTTTTGACAAGGAAAAATACAAAATTGTGTGTTTGCACTGAAATATCTTATATTTCAGTGACTGTTTTCCTCCTCATGTTCACAGTATTTTGAAATATTTCTGGAAGGAAGAAATTTCAAACCAACTTTTTAAGTGAGTATGTTGAATGCATGGATGTATATGCTATTTGTAGGAAGAGAATATTTTCCGGTAAGAAAACCCAGAAAGGAATAGCAAAAATAGAACATCTGAAAAACTATCATATCATGCCCAATGCTGAATTAATGAATATTAGACATGTAACAACAATACATCATGATCATGATCATAATGATAACACATGTACATCATCAGATCTTGATCATGTTGATATGAACATGCCAAAGCTGTGGATACAATGTACCCGTGAAAATCCAGGGTAGAATAGGTCTTCAGTAACGTATGATTGCCGTAAAAGACACTATGCTTATCGTAAGAGGCGACTTACAGGATTGGGTGGTCAGACTCGCTGACTTAATTGATGAAATCATTGTGAACCAATTGCGTGGATCGATGTTCATGATATCAATCACTGGATTGTGTGGTCCAGACTCCATTATTTACAGGCCGCCGTCATATAGCTGGACTATTGCTGAGTATAGCAGCAGTGTTAAACAACAAACAAACAAATGCAGCGCGTAATAAAAGTGATATGACAAGTATTACTTTTGTGAAGGAAATCCTAAAATATATTTGCGGATATTTATTCTGAAATTGGTTTTGTAGATTATAAACGGCTAAAGACATGATAGCACCAGTGATAATTCTCACTCTTTGCATCCAGTTGAAGAGGCTGACAGCTTCCTGTTGGGATACAATGACATGCATCAATTGTGGCACACAACTGTGGCACTATGATTGCTTTGATGAACAGGGCAGGCACATGGTATGGTGTTCATGCTGTCAACCACTGATTTGCCTGACCCAGATTTGGTACTTTGCAGAAAGACATATGATATAGCTGAACCAATGCAGACAGGGTGACTGTGTATTTATTTGTTGTTTGTACCTGTGTATCATGATACATATCGAATCACAAGCATCCTGTAACAAGACCCCTCCAACTAATATGTATCCTGACAGAAGGGACACAATGGGTGTATTGTTGTGTACACACTGTCCATTGGAGGAGGGCACTTCCTTGCACATGTCTAAACAAACTGACGCCAGATGTGCAGTGACACCTTTCAAAGATCAAGCCAGTTGATGCTGAAATGTCAAATTTAATGCCTTGTTTCATAAATAACTCAAGTTCGTGTTTATTGAGCTGAAGTAAGACTTGCACAGTGTTAATGCCTGTCCTGCCAACACTGTGTAACTTGGGAGCATACTTCAGTATCTGCGTATCAGTCAGTGTATCTGCGTATCAGTCAGTGTATCTGCGTATCAGTCAGTGTATCTGCGTATCAGTCAGTGTTTCTGTGTATCAGTCAATGTATCTGCGTATCAGTCAGTGTATCTGCGTATCAGTCAGTGTATCTGCGTATCAGTCAGTGTATCTGCGTAGTCAGTGTATCTGCGTATCAGTCAGTGTATCTGCGTATCAGTCAGTGTATCTGCGTATCAGTCAGTGTTTCTGCGTATCAGTCAATGTATCTGCGTATCAGTCAATGTATCTGCGTATTAGTCAGTGTATCTGCGTATCAGTCAGTGTATCTGCGTATCAGTCAATGTATCTGCGTATCAGTCAATGTATCTGCGTATCAGTCAGTGTATCTGCATATCAGGCAATGTATCTGGGTATCAGTCAGTGTATCTGCATATCAGTCAGTGTATCTGCGTATCAGTCAGTGTATCTGCGTATCAGTCAGTGTATCTGCGTATCAGTCAGTGTATCTGCGTATCAGGCAATGTATCTGCATATCAGTCAATGTATCTGCGTATCAGTCAATTTATCAGTGTAGTATGCAACCAATCATATTCATGTTTACACAATAATTCCCTGGTGGAGGTCATGGGGATATTTTCCTGACACAAGAATCTTGGGTATTTCCCCGATGCAGGTACCATGGATATATCATTTATTCTCCCATGAATTTTGAAATTACTCGATTCTGATTGGTCAATCACAGGCTATTAAATCACAATCAACCCCCTCTGATTCAAACAGCTGGTTTGACGGCGGCATTTAACATTTGAAACCTCACGCTGCACATTTGATTCCAAATTCAATTTAGCGCAGTTTAATCTACAGGTAACCTAGCTCTACATTGAAAACACAGTATGTTTATCTCCTAAATGGTGTTTAATGACAACCTTGCTAATTCATCTTTGCGCCATATTTGTTTATTATGGTATATATGTACTTTAGTTTTTGTGATCTCGGAGGTAGTGTTTTATGCACTTTATGACCAGAATCTGTGTAAACTTTCCACACGTGTCTCTCTCCATCTGACATGGAATTTGAACTGTTGCTCATGTGTTATACTCATGACTGTCAAATGTTGAGCATGACTAAATGTGACATGACTGCTAAAGCTTCACAAGACCCTTGGACTTTAGAGATGAAGGAGACTCCAGCTCCTACTGACTAATGAGCATGATGAGGATTACCCCGTAGTCCACCTGTCATTGCAATCTCCATGGAGTGAGTGAGTTTTATATTCTATGCCACTTTTAGCAATATTCCAGCAATATCACGGTGGGGGACACCAGAAATTACCGGGGCTTCACACATTGTACCCATGTCGGGAATGGAACCTGGGTCTTCGACGTGACCAGCGAACGCTTTTACCACTAGGCTATCTGACCGCCTCCTGCTGTTGTAAGTACAGCTAACATTGTCAGAGTGACCCTTACAGTACAGCGGTGATCAATACTATAATGATAATGGTGAGTAGTGATCTACGTCAGTGGGTCACTGTGACAGTTGTTCTGCTAGGTCTGAGGTAAAGATTGGTCTTCTTATGCAGGCCTACCAATGAAAACTGACAGACTGCAACAGAAAACTGTCATATGCCTATAATACACAAGGAATAGGCAACATAAAACATCATGGTTTGGAGAGCACGCTATAGTCTGTCATACAGACCCTGATACAAATATATCAAATACAGCCCATGCAAGTCTATAATGTTTGGCAAGTCTAGATTACTACAGTATCAGGATCTGAAAATGAAGAGAGTCTCTTGGCTCCTTTTAATGATATCTTATTAAGATAATTTGACAACTGTTTTATTTTTCTGTAAGACATGTTCATTTCAGAGACTAGATGTTAGTCTATGTATCTGCCATATGTGGTGGTTGAAGCATAAAACCGATGCACATAGCATATTAATGCAAAGTGTGCACATCGGTTTTGACGTTTATAACTCCCAAAACGCAAAAACTTTTTAAAGTCAATTCTCATAAATATATTCGTCAATTATTATAACTTCACAGTCTGCTTATTTATATCATTAACACAAAGAAAAATTGAAAAAAAAACATACAAAGTCGTTGACTTCATTCAGCACAATAATGTCATCACATGCCCCGCCCGTTCTATTATCAATCAGGAAACTGTAGTCCTTAAGTTAACCGGGGCTCGGACTATTTTGTTTTCGGTTTATGACAAATAATTGCTTTTTTTAAACAATCAAATGCTCAAACTCACCCGCAATATATTCATTACTGAATGATGTTAATAGCAGTAGACACTGATTATAAACAGAGCATATGACATTCGTATATCAATGCTGAATGTCCCCTGACCATTGCTTCAGACCTCCTACCATGATAACGTGTAGGTCACTGTAAACTGGGTTGAAGGTTTCTTCACGACTGTGTTACTTGGTGTTTGTTAGTTCACAGTCATGGTGCTGGATGCAGGTCGAGTTTACAGCTATTCTTACCATTTTGTTTTGTTGCTGTTGCCTAGCAACCAGAGACCCAACACTGTTATTATCTTGTTAGGCAAATCTCTCCCTCTCTGGGAAATGAGGTAAACGCTATGCATTATGTAATAATCATCATTGCAGCTGTGCACAGCCATTGTATGGGCTTTGGTGCAGCTACTCGGGGGGGAGAAAGCAGTCTGGAATGCTGTAGTGTGTATCTCATCAAATCTCTGGAACATTACTTTCTCAATTTATTCGTTTAACTTATTATTGACAAGATTTGTTTGTTGTTTAACGCCGCACTCAGCAGTATTCCAGCTATATGACGGCGGTCTTTACATAATCAAATCTGGACCAGACAATCCAGTGATTGACATCATGAGCATCAACCCACGCAATTGGGATACAATGACATACATCAACCAAGTCAGCGAGCCTGACCACCCGGTCACAATAGCTGCCTCTTACCAATAGCATGGGTTGCTGAAGACCTATTCTAACCTGGATCTTCACTGGTATTATTTTTAAGAAAAGCGAGTGTGCTATTTGGTTGATAACCTCCTTTTCAGTTGAGGAAGTGAATGAAGGCTTTCTTAGAAAATATTACATAAGATTGTTTTATTATTGCCTCATTTTTTATAATTTAAAACATATCAACATAACAAACATTCATGATATTACAGTTCTCTATATAGCAATATGAGATAGACTCAAGATTGTGTGGTTTGAAGGGACTTGTATGTAATGGTCCCATTGATGATAATAGTTATTATCCCCCGCCAGGAAGGGGGATATAGGAATGGGGTCCATCCGTCGGTCCGTCCTTCCGTCACATTTCGTTTCCGGAGCAGATATTGAAAACCGTACCATATTTCTTCACCAAACTTGGCACATAGATAGGTCTAGTGGTGAACTGGTGCCTTTTGATAGATTGGTATTTTTTTTAAAATTACTTTTCGAGTTTCCACGGCAACGACTTTGATTTAGACTGAAAATGGCGGTAGTCCTTGTTTCCGGAGCAGATCTTGAAAACCGTACCATATTTCTTCACCAAACTTGGCACATAGATAGGTCTAGTGTGTATGTTCCTCCAAAAGTGTCATGGACACGGGTGTTGCATTCACTGACTAACTTCATGCAGAAACACAACTCATTACAAATACAACAGTGTAACTGATCTTAAACCTGCTCAGCTGTATAAACACTGCCTCCTATCCTGTATATATTCTTGTCAACTATACTCTGTACTTCACTTGCTTGATAACGGTGTTAGAACCTACACCGAAACCATCACTCCTAATTGTAATAAAGAAGTTGATTGTCCATATGTCCCATCCTTACTCATAACAAATACAGTTACATATTCTATCATAAACTGCAGATTGCAAAACAACACCAGTAATAACTTTTTTTAGTGCTGCAATTAGGCTATTTACAAAAAGGCCCAGTGAACATAGTTCACAGGAGCTAATGCATTGCACACAACCGGACATGTCATATTGGCTGACCCGAGTCCAACCCCCAACCTCTCTGGGTAGACACAAAAAACTGGAGAAGAGAGGCGTTTGAAACCTGCTAGTGTAGACTAACACTTATAGTCAATGAAAACATGTCTATAAAATAATTAAAAAAGAATTTCTGAAAGAACCTTTCCTCTTCTGCTGTTTTCATTGTGGAATCTAGCAAACTAGACTTGGTTAGTTTGATCTAGACTTGCCTAGGTTTTTAGTAAAAAAATGGAGGACTTCTGCTGGTGTAGCACCAGGTGTTTGCATGCAGTGACCCTGAACATCAGGGTAATAGTTACAGAAAGGACCCTGGGCTTCCATGCGTATTTCTCTTGGCTCAATTTAAGGATCTTTGAATTAACTTGCACCAGGGCCTACTTGCACAAAGCGATCTTAGCGCTAAGATGATCGTAACTCCCATACTTTAACATAGGCTTACAATAGTCGTAGCGCTAAGATCGCTTTGTGCAAGTGGGCCCAGGTGCATAACATGAAAACCTAGTTGCACCAGACAAAAAACAGGATGCACCCTGGTCCCATAAATTTACCAAAGTTGCAACAGTCTTAATTTTAGAATCTGAGATCTCTGATGATTTATGCAGATCGTGCAGGAACATGCGCACATACCCTACGAGGGCATACATATTGGGGTTCATAAAAATGTGCCCTAGGGTCATATCACGTCACGAGACAACAGTGTATTGTATCTGTCATCCGGACAGAATGTTGATGTCATTTGAATCTTATTGTGACGTGAGGTCGGAATGACATCACTCTAGAAACGATGTCATAGCTGAAGATTGTGACGTCATCGCACAAATTGTGGTTCTGCTGCTGTTGAGACTTGCTGTCATTGTATGTAATCATTAAAATTGGTCCCTGTATGTAGACATCTTCTTCTGTAATAAATAGAACATGATATTCGTGTTCATGTCATACTATGTTTACGACACACGCTCTTGCTCGGGAAATACCGGAATTTAGACACTCGTGTCGTAAACATAGTATGACATGAACACTCATATATGGCTATGGCTTAATAAAATAAAAGAATTTCGTTCTCAGGCAATGGTTTTTGAAAATATAGTTCGGGCGGGCAGTATCTTTTTCTTTTCTTTTTGTTCAAACTAGTATGTAAACAAATAAACAGTTGTGTAACCAAATGAAAAGTTGTGAACAATCAACCTGGGAAAGTGCCTCCCTACATAAATGTATTCCTTGATGAGTAGACCCGTGAAGATTCCGGGGTAGAAAAGGTCTTCACCAACCCATGCTTGCCGTTAAAGGCGACTATGCTTGTCGTAAAAGGCGACTAACGGGATCGGGTGGTCAGGCTCGCTGACTTGGTTGATACATGTCATCGATCCTAATTGCGTGGATCGATGCTCATGATATCAATCACTGGATTGTCTGTTCCAGACTCGATTATTTACATACCGCCATCATATAGCTGGAATATTGCTGAGTGAGGCGTTAAACAACAAACCAACCAACCAACCAACCTTGATGAGTAAAATAGTAGAATACAGTATTTGATTACTGTAGGATTTGGAATGTTTAAGGATTTGTAGGTTTTTTTTAAAAATGGAAATAAAAACAAAACAGACTTTGTGATGAAGCGGGCGGTGCCTGAGAACCAAGATTTTTTGTTTTTAGCCTAATGTTGTGACCTGGTTACCTTCAGGTGCAGTGCTAGCAGGGAGCTTCCAGTATGGGTCTGTTTGACACCGTCAAGAAGTACAAGGGCCAGGACTACAATGCCCTCAAGAAGGAGTGCAAGGAGAAGGGGACGCTCTTCATCGACTCCGAGTTCCCTCCCGATGACAGGTCTCTCTTCTACACGAAAGGGAAACTAGCAGGAGTGGCTTGGATGCGACCAAAGGTGGGGATCCTGTTTCACAATAATGCTGTCCTACTTGACAAATACGAGTGGACTTTTATAAGGGCCTCGTTCCACGAAGTGATTTTAGTGCTAACATCACCTTTATTCCCATGTTTAAACTTATAGGGGGCACTAGCATCCCAGTTGTTTATGGTACCGCAGTTAGTTCTGCAGAGTTGCATCCCTTTGGCATACCAGGATTCCAGTTTGCCACAATTGTTTTTAGGTGTCAGAACCACTATTGTGCTCGTGGGTAAATATCTAAGACCTGTATCAGTTTAAGCTTTCCTCCCACATCTAGCTGACATGCTGTGATATTGCTAAAATACTGTTCAAAACAGCATGAACACAAACTTACTCACTTACAACAATGGTGGCACAGTCCAGGGCGCCATTGTACAAAGCAATATTACTGCTAAGGCAGCGTTAGAAATTGGCACTAGTCCTAGTGTCCTTGCTAAACTGCCCAATGGTAAAGGTATCATAATGACAAGTAGAAATTTGCCCTTTTTAAGGGTTTTGCTATATGTTATCATCATAAGGATTAGTGGACGAAAACTGTTACTTTCTACCGCTGTAAGGTGATCGTAACCTGCATTCCTTAACATAGACTTGCAACAGTCGTAGCACTTAGGTTGTTTTGTACAATGACCCCCTGCCCTGTGAAGTATTTCACAAAGCCCTGTTGGTGCTGCAGCTGTTGCAAGTCTATGTTAAAGTATGCAGGCTACAATGGAAGTGCTAAATACGTTGTGGGGCCCAGACTGTTCCTTGCTCAATGAAGTAGTGTAAATGCTATGACTGTTACAAGGCACTGTATGAGTGATTGGATATATCACATGACATCATAAACACGAGGGGCGTGGTTAAAGCATTCGCTCGTCACGCCAAAGACCCGGGTTTGATTCCCCACATGGGTACTATGTGTGAAGCCCATTTCCGGTGTCCCCTGCCGTGATATTGCTGGAATATTGCTAAAAGCGGCTTAAGACCATACTCATTCATCATCAACGTGAATACTGCAACACTGGGATTTTCTAGTTTGCGCTTTGCCATGCAAGGAAAAGTCAACGTCAAGTTGTCTGCCACCCTGAATAGTAATATCATGAGGAAAATAGTTGATTATTCAGTAACTTGTGTTGTAGCAAAGATCGTTAAACATAAGGCAATCTGTTTTAGACTGATGATAGTGTAGAACTCTTTCCATTTGTAGACGAGGAGGATATGATGGCTGTATGGGGAAATTGATCGTGTCTGTGGGCTGTGTGCGATTCCCTGAATTCAACAGACATTATCTAGCTAATGATCCCTTATGAAAATTATTACGATGTTAGACAAGATTGACATGTACATACATATCAGTCAGGGTTTGTTGTGGCGACAAGTCTGCAGGACTGGTCCCACAATGCACTGTTAGTGCTACTGCTTTGTCAGTATGAGACTGCAACAGTCATACTATTACAATGAAGGGACCAGGGACCTGTCCCACAAAGCTGTCTTAGCATAATGACGGTCGTAACTCCCATACTCTAACATAGACATACAGTCTGGGGTTGTTTTGCTTGTTTGTTTGTTTGTTTGTTTGTTTAACGCCGCACTCAGCAATATTCCAGCTATATGACGGCGGTCTGTAAATAATCGAGTCTGGACCAGACAATCCAGTGATTGACATCATGAGCATCGATCTAGACAATTTGGATACGATGATATTCATCAACCAAGTCAACGAGCTGACCACCCGATCCCGTTCATCGCCTCTTACGAGAAACATTGTCGACTTTTACAGAAAACATGGGTTTGTGAAGACCTATTCTACCCCGGATCTTCAGTCTGTGACATTAGCAACTAATTCGAAGCCTGAGTCTTATAAGCTCAACTAATAATAGTGTAAAAAAACACTAAATCATACTGAAAATTATGCTAAGAGCCATGTTCGGGCTAGTTCTCAAAAGTGTATGGCTCAGACTGGACTTATGATAGTCATAGGAGTGAGATCTTTGCTGGGGACCATTAGCTATTATGCCTATCAAATAACATGTTTTCCAACATATTTTCACACTTCTCACGCCTACAGGAAAGTCTGATTTATATTGCTTTGTCATGTTTCATTTTGAAATTGGTTGCCCAGGAACAGCGTTTGTAAATTCTGCCTTCCCACTCACCTCAGGCCAATAGTTTTCTACGGGGAGGCAATTATCTTTCAAACCCCCTATCCTGCCTGTCTGGTAACTTTTTAAACTTTAGAGTTCAAAAATGTGATTCAATAAGAAGAATGCGTGAAAGGAATATCTCTAATCACTATTTTTCCTCCTTGGCTTGAAATCACAAATCCTCAGTTTTGTCTAAATATGTGCTAATCAGAACAGCTAAATACAAAGAAAATAAACGCGTTTTGTAGCACTCATATTGCACTTTATAGTAATTGTCAGTTTGTACTCCTGAAATAAGGGCCAGTAATATATGCTGTGGGATTGTGAAAGGTAACTGGTCACCTCGTTCATTTTGATTTTT
The DNA here is from genome assembly GCF_023055435.1 of Haliotis rufescens. Taxonomy (NCBI): domain Eukaryota; kingdom Metazoa; phylum Mollusca; class Gastropoda; order Lepetellida; family Haliotidae; genus Haliotis; species Haliotis rufescens. The sequence continues at coordinate 31,837,154 of NW_025964383.1, forward strand.
GACTTATGTCATTCACTGCTCTTGAAATTGTACTGTCTTCGAACACATTGCCATGACTACCAAGAAAAAAACCTCCACTTTGAGCCATGTCCCCAAGCTCTAGTCAACCGGGCAAGTTATATTTAGCTGCAGAGTTTACTGAACAAGTAATATCACAAACAAGGCTGCGTTCCTGAACGTTTGCTTAATGCACAATTGTAAAACTAGCCTTAGCCTGTTATACAGGGGGCGGTCAGGTAGCCTAGTGGTTAAAGCTTTCGCTTGTCACGCCGAAGACCCGGGTCTCGATTCCCGACATAGGTACAATGTGTGAAGCCCATTTCTGGTGTCCCCCACCGTGATATTGCTGAAATGTTGCTAAAAGCGGTGTAAAAACCAAACTCACTCACTCACTCACTCACTCACTCACTCACTCACTCACTCACTCACTCACTCACTCACTCACTCACTCACTCACTCACTCACTCACTGTTATACAAACCCTGAAACAAATATATCCAATACAGTAGATGTTAGTCACTCACTCACTCACTCACTCACTGTTATACAGACCCTGAAACAAATATATCCAATACAGTTGATGTTAGTTGGTCTAAGACTAGCCTAGGTGCCTGACACTGCAACACTGTACAGGATGAACCTTATAACCATGTTATAGGGGAAATGGTTTATGAAGCTTTGGAAACATTCCAGTTTTGTGTACCATGTTTTCCTGAACACTATGATCCAGGTGGTAAAGGAAGGTTGAAATAAACCCCGTGAATCGTGTTGCCGGCACGGAGGCTGGGGATTTGTACATATTGATGAAGCGATCTGCCGCAAGTGATCAAAGACTGCCACATGTTACACAGGCAGGCCATTGATTCTGTTATTGTCACAGTCCTGTTGCCACTGCTGAGGGAATGTCATGTCGTATACTGAGTCATATATTTTGTTCACTGAACTTGAAATATTTTCTTATTGGATTTTAGAAATTTGATTTGATTTAGTTTTGCAAATAACCTACCGTATTCACCTTAGTAAGCCCCCCGCACCAATAAACATCAGCTGACCAGCTTCTACTCCAATCGTTTTGTGGGCGGTCGGGTAGCCAAGTGGTTAAAGCGTTCGCTCGTCACGCCGAAGACCCGGGTTCGATCCCCGACATGGGTACAATGTGTGAAGCCCATTTCTGGTGTCCCCCGCCGTGATATTGCTGGAAAATTGCTAAAAACGGCGTTAAACCATACTCACTCACTCACTCCAATCTTTTTGTAAACCTGTTTTGTTTGTTCGTTTGTTTGTTTGTTTGTTTGATGCCGCATTCAGCAATTTTCCAGCTATATGATAGCAGTTTGTAAATAATCGATTCTTAACCAGACAATCCAGTGATTGACATCATGAGCATCGATCTACACAATTCCCTCAATCTGCAACCATTCAATACCGTTAGTTGCCTCTTTCGACAAGCATGGGTTGCTGAAGACCCATATTAACCCAGTTCTTCACGTGTCAGTAAACAAAGTACTAAGCTATAAAATATAAATGACAGTCCATATTTTCTTGTGTATATTTCAGACATGTTGCAGTAAATATCAGTCTGTGCCAAAATCTTTTGAGGCTACTAGCTCAAATTTGGCTCTCAAAATTATTTTCAGTTGATTTCTGTGTTGCGCAACAAAGGTTTTTTTATCGTCAGGGGAGCGAAACCTTGGTTCACGGTTTTGCATCGTCGCACAAAGTGAGCGTTCATGACCAATTTTGAGTCAACATGAAACTGGATAATTGCACTTAGTGAGCTACAAAAAAATATAATTTTGAAACCATGAAGAATTTTGTCAATATGGTCCGTTTTCGGATTTTGTTTATTGTAAAACTTGTAAACATGTAAAGATCCACAATTTTGTTTTGTATTCAATATAAAAAGATATGATTCATGATAATATGCTTGCAAATCTATGCATCGTATCGACTAGGTTTACCATGTTTTACATGCTGTGTCCCACAGTATTACATGGTCACGATATGGCTGAAATATTGCCGATGTGACGTAAAGCATTAACCCACTCACTCACCCACAGTATTACATGTCTGAAATACGTAGACTGTCCCGATGGTTCAGTGGATAGAGCATCTGCCTGGAGAATTGGTTCGATCCCTATGCTGCATCATCCCAAGAGATGTTAAAAGATGGTACTTGTTGTTACCCTGCCTTGTGCTCGGCATTAAGGGGATAAAACAAGGACTGGTCTTCTTAGAGTCGTTATGATGTGACTTATTCATGTTAAACTATGGCATGGTATCTCAGAGTGACCATGAACCGAATTAAGTCCAGACTTGTACAATCAGCCACACATGCACGTGATGCACGTCGCTATGGGAATAACCTTGAATATCAAGCCATTGAATCTCACCTCCCTAAAATGTGTGAGACATTCTTCATATTTACAGATGTGTGAAGCCCATTTCTGGTGTCCCCCGCCGTGATATTGCTGGAATATTGCTAAAAGCGGCATAAAAACATACTCATTCATTCATTCATATTTACAGATAATTGAATTGATTATAAGAGATGAAATAATAATCTTCTTTTTTTAATGCGTTCCCCAGTAATTCTATGAGAGTAGGTACTCCACCCACACCCACACAATATTAAACAGAGCATGTTGGCTATAGAGCGTGGAGGACTTATACCATACAGGTATATATAGCACTGTAATTCCCGGGCCAGTATCACAAGCCAAATCTCTAGGGGGGGATACAGTCAATACTATACTGTACTATGATGTGGACAGTGCTCCTGTCAGTGTAATCATGATGACCTGATATTGTCTGGCTGATGAAGCAGGGTCTCCTCCCATGCCGACTGGGGTCAGGGGAGGGACTCCCATCAATCATGTCAGGGGCACATCACCATGTGTGTTCACATTCCTGTGTAATCATGGCGTTACAGCTTAGAATGACGACCAGCTTTAGACATTGGGTATTCAATGACTGTAATCTGACAGGGGTGTAATTGAGTGGGAGGAGAAGTTGGTCCACTTATTTCTTGAGTCATGGATTGCTATTGTAACTGGGTGGGAAGGGACTCGAGGCCGGGTGGCCTAGTTTATGTGAGATGGCCTTGCTGTGGCAGAAAAGCCCCAAGTGTTGCAAGTCTTACAACTATACCACATTTTTTTCCAAATAAGACGTTTAATTTTTTTAAATTTACATTTTCTATCATGTCATTCAAAAACTGGTATAATTATCAACTGTGCTTATTTTTGTTTTGTTATCTTGGTAAATAACACTTGTAGAGACGTTTTTGTGCTATGCATAAATCTGTGATTCATAGACTGACAGTCACGCGTACGAGTGACCCCGTCTCCGGTCGTGACTTGTATGGTTAATGGGGAACCGCCTCGCGTACACGTTATGACCTACACAGTTTGGTGAAACTCATTAGCATGTGTTTGGCTCAGGCAAACCTGTCAACATTGAAACTGGGATTCAAACCCACTTTCCTTGGTTCAGGTAGCCTCGTTATGTAAGCAGCAGCATTCCATGCTTAAGACATGGGTTGATTCTGTATGGGGGGTGGGTGACGACTAGAATATTGCTAAAAGTGCACTCCCTAACTGGAATAAATGTACATTAATGAATGTGAATTAAGAAGCTGATAATATTAACAATCTCATTACTAAGAGATCTGAGTGCTTCCTACCACTACACCAAAGATCTGAGGACGTGACAGGTCAGGTCAGAACAGTAATATTGAAGGCTTGATATTGATATTAACAAAATAAGCTTATTCATATTGTTAGAATTAGTGCTCCAAAAATATATATTATATAATTCAACAAGATTGCAGTAACCATGGTAACTGAAGTAACAGATGCTCCTACATGGGCAACACAAGGCTGATGGAGGTGACGCAAACATGTTAATACCAAGATTATTGATCCTTACATTCAAATACATCAAATACATCAAATACTTTGTTTGTTTGTTGTTTAACGCTGCACTCAGCAATATTCCAGCTATATGTCGGGGTCTGTAAATAATCGAGTCTGGACCAGACAATCCAGTGATGACATTATGAGCATCGCTGCGCGCAATTGGGATACAATGACATGCTTTGTAATCAACTTCTCACTTTGGTGAAACCCACGAGCACGGGTATGGTCCTGACAAACAAGTATGAGCAATGACAATGATAACCATAACAATATAACATTTACATCATTCAGAATATTATCGTCTATTTTTCTTTTCTGTGACGCATTTCCCATGGGCACTCCCATTTGTCAAAATGAGTTGTCTGCAGTACGGGTTGTATTTCAGTGTGGGGCGTTGGTCGTGTGTGTCTGGACTTTGGATCCCTGATAGTAGTGGAATATAGGGTTATTCTTGTCAACAAATCCTTGGTATGTCAAAGAAGACACTGATCTCATCTAGGGTGTGATTGCTAGTCCGGATGGCCATCCCACCTGTTTCTTGTCAACTTTGGTGGTTGGGGATTAGGAAGCATCTCTGCTTGTTATTTTATTCCCACCCATCTACATTCATTTATACTGGTTTCCATGGTTGAAACAGCCTTGAATTTAAATCACAAAAATAGCTTGAAAAGCCTTAAATTTGTACAAAATGACATATGCTTGTTAATAGAAGTATTAAAATTAGTGACAGATTTAATTTAATTTTATTTGTTGGTTGTGAAAATAAATCTTGTTGGAAAACTTGTGATGTTCATACGGCTTTTCAGGTCTTATATTGATTATTTTGACACACAAGGGCTAATAACCAAACTAAGAAGCCTTAAAAAAGAAAGTTAAGAGCCTTGAAAAAGACAGTTAAGAGCCTTGAAAAGCCTTGAATTTTAGTGTTCCATGTCTGTCTGAACTTTCGGCGAATTTACATATGTAAGTATTGATCACTGAAGTCCTGGGTTGTGGGTTTGTCTAGGATTGCAAACAGTGACTTGGGGAAAAAATAGTCTTTTGTTCAAAACTGGGATTGAAAAACTTCTTTTGTTTTAAGTTCAGAGTAACTTTAACATTGCATTCAATGCAATAATGTGAAACTGCGTTAAAGTCTCGCCCTCTTTCCTAGCCCTGTTACCAGTATAAAGGCTTAATAGCCGTACCATCAGTCATAACTATATCATGTATGGTCAAACACCATTGTGTTGAAGTTGAAGGGACCTACAAAAATACTTTGAGTTGTCCGAGGTTCGACATTACTGAAAATGATGAATAAACAAGGACTACACAGGGACCAAGCTGAACCTTCGAGACAATCGCAAGTTTGACACATCAGAGTTCAACACATCCAAGTTGGACACATCAAAGCTTGACACAATGGTGAACATGAATTGGGAAGTGTTTAATTGCAATTTAGGAATCTTTAATGACGATTCTTGCAGACTCAGGTTGATTATCAGCCTAGATATATCTGCGGCGTATATGCCTCATTGTTCATCAACCCTGCCATTGTCGATGGTATATTTACCCTGTGAGCACTTGATCTACTGGTTTGCCCAGTCCCTGGCTGCACATGTCGAATATTACTGTGTTTGACGGAGACACTCACTCACTCACTCACTCACTCACTCACTCCCTGCTTACTGATTATTTTTCTCAATATCATATTTGCTAAAACTGAAGAAATGTAAAAAGATTAATTATTTTTAAATTTAAATTATATTTTTTTGTTCCTTTGAAGAATTGCTATTTATGCATTGTTTTTAGTTACCTGTGTATTTTCTGAAAATATGGCAAAACCTTGCCTTCAAAAACATGTTGAGAATATCAGTTGAATTTCTTATGGTGATAAATTGCAATGATGGTCCCATTCCACCAAGTGAACTTGAGAAATTCACGTTCTAGTTCCATTGAATGAGAGGCAACTAATGAATGCTAATCAATAATTGATGTCGATGTGACCTTGTTTGATCTATCGAGGAGTACTTGTCAGACCAGATGTGTGTGTATTCTTCAGTGACAGGTAGACAATCAATACTATAGCCTAGCAATCCGCAGGGGAGGCAACTCAGTGCACCACTTGGAATCAGTCAGAATAATTACATGTGAACAAGTTTGTGTTTCCATTGATTCATCAGAATCACGACATCAAAACAATTCTTTTGGACAGAATTTATACATGCATTTTAGCAAATATGCAAAATTATTGTTACAACATGCAATAAACCAGAAGATGTTCTCCACAAAGTTGTACATTGTTTTCATTCAAAGTTTGTGTGAATGTGAAAATGACAGGAGAATTGAGCTACCCATACGTCACTGTGGTGAACTTTTAAGTGTACTTCACTGGAAAAATGCACTTTCAAGAATAAATGATAATCATGTAAGAAAGTTTCCCAGTGACCCCACACCTGCTGTGAAGAGTCGATGCAACAGACGTTTGCCTTGCCAGCTTCCTTTACATCCTCACAGACTTTCCAGTCACCTGACTGGCTTTATTTCACAGTACCATTTTGTGACTTTTTATAAAACACATGAAAAACACACCATTTAACATTTTGAGCTGATTTTCTTCACATGATACATTTTAAACAATTATTTTGTACCAACAATTTTAAAAACCATGAAATCATAGTCAGGTTCAAGTGTTTTGGAATTTTGTACGTCAAATTGTTTTAGTAACGATGAGATTCATGCTGAAGTATGAAAAACTATACGAGACACTCCTACGGAAGGAAGGTTTTAAACATGTTGAGAGCTCTTGTGTTTATTTGTTCTACTTGATTCTCCCTGTAAATTTGTTTATGTAAATAAGGATAACTCTTTAAACCAGGACAAAATCCAGGAAAGAGATCTACTTGTAAGATGGGACTTTAACATGTGAGGCCGAGGCACAAACACAGGACTAAGGTACAGTGTAAGTTGACTTACCACATAGGCCATGCTGCGAGGTCCTGAGGCCTCCTCTAATCAGAGATTTCATTCACAGATTTAAGTGAAGGAAGCTATTCTGGTATTTCTTGTACAGAACATGTAGGTGTATTAGTCATTGCTTGTGAATTCTGAAGGTTGCCAGATCAATTAGAAGCCAGACAAGCTACACAGGCGCCAGTGGTACAGTTAACTGGAACCTGTCAAAGAGTTCACCTCAACTCTGATTTATCTAAGACAAATTCTTCTTAAATTCTTTCATTGTTTCTTTTGCATCATTTTGAGGAGGGATATGAGTGCAGACTTGTTCGGGAGAATACCATCATTGTCTTGTGCGTCATTGAAGATTTGAGGGGATTGAAAGTTAATGGCATGAGAAAAATGTTTGTATTGTAATCCATGGGAAGTGAGCCAAGATTTGGCCACAAATACACTGGCCCCTTAAGGAAATTGTTTCAAGTATTGGAATGATATTGTTTGGTACTTTCCTTAAGAAAATGGTTGAAGTAGATTTATGAATACATTTCTCTATGAAATGGTCAAAAAGTGATGTTACAACAGGACATTGCTTCCATCAGAAGCCAAATTATAGATAAATGTAAAAATTGTAAGTTAATACAAATTGAAAAGGTTTCCTGATGGTTACAGAGTGGTTTGGTAAATGTGTTCTTGGATAAATTTATCAACTGGTGCCGTTTCCTATTTAGGGATTTTTAGAATTTGTATTTTTTCTGTTTCCATGGCAGCATTGAAGTTTGACTTTGACTCTGCATGTTCATATTGGTGTGTACCTGAGATAGAAATACAAAGTTCCAAATCCAAATTCCATGGTATTGTTTTGATAGCTCAGTAACTAATCTTGTATATGGACAGACAGTTTAGATAAATATTCTCTCATCAAGTTTGACTTTAAGTAACAGTCTGATAATTTGTTCTTTCGAATTTGTGGGGGACGGCAGGATTTGCTACAAGTATTTTTTTTATTTATGATGAGATTACTGTCAAGAAATATTGTTGTCAAACACAAACAGTTTTCCATAATCACTGATAATACACAGACTTCTTATCCGTTACTTCACAATGTTTGCAGGAGTTACAACTAACATGACAGTGCAACATCTGGCTACATTGGACTGAATAAATAGCCATTCTGTGGAAACACAAAAGATTATACCGAATGCGCTTACAATGAACTGGCGGATATAATGAATTTGGTTTTTTTCCCGGCCATTTGCTGTATATATGCTGTATATATGCTTATAACGAACTATAGTTATAACGAACTAAACTTAGTGGTCCCTTTGAGTTTGTTTTAACCATAGTTTACTGTCTTTGAGAAAAGACTGTCCTGTAGATCAAGAATGTAAAATGTGTTAGTCATTGTAAAAGCTGAACAGTTCGTAAACATGAATATGTTTGTAAATAATCGTACACTGTTTGGCAAATGTGACATTTCTCCAGTGAAAGTTTTAGTCATGAAGTTTATAATCCAGTCTTTGTTAGTAAATGTTGGACATAACAGTTTCAGTATTGATATGACATTTGTACAGCACATGCCACTGAGCCTGTGGGGAAGGGTGTTTAGGACTGTTCTGCCTTTAGAGATGGCTGTGTGTGTTATCTCGGCTTATTCTTGTGTCCCCCCGCCGTGATATTGCTGGAATATTGCTAAAAGCGGCGTAAAACCTCACTCACTCACTCACTCACTCACTTATTCTTGTGTCAGAGCTGATGCCATTTCCTGAGAGTTCCTGGGGATTCCCCAAGGAATGTGGATGTGGTTGGTTGTGTTTTGTCAGTGATAGAATGTCATAGTGTCTGACGCAAAACATATAAATGTCAGTCTCATCATGATGGGCATGGGCCTGAATTTCATGTTGCAATTTATTACATTAATGATTCATGTATTGCGATATGTACCACAATATATTGCGTTCTTTCGTACGTAATTTGTTTTCAATTTGAAAAACTTTGTATTTTGTTGGATGTTGCTGTGGTCACAGTGTATGCGTAATAGACACATTATATGCAGGAAGCTGGTTGCAAATTGTTTCGCTTTTTGCATCACTGGAAACAGTGGCTAATTTCTGAATTTCACAACTTCAATTTGACTTGTCACTTCTGTTAAATTTTCCAACAAGATGAAAATATGCATGATTTTGAAAAAAGCAGTATACAGAAATTTTCCAAATGGATTGTGATATGTATTCATTAGTATTTCATACCATGGTATATCAGTCATGCTGTGCACCTCTACAGTGTGATTGGTTGGTCTAGTCTCAATTATTCTTGTAGTCTATATCACAGACAACTTGAGCATGTAATATATATTCAGATAATGTTTGAAGAACAGAAGAAAAATGTTAGATTGCTCTTTTTGTTATATTCTTCCCATCAATCAACCATAATTGAAAAAAGAAATCCCCGCTCCCTCGTCCCTAAAAAAAACCTAAAAGACCTAAAACTGATTAGCCAAACCATATGTATGGAGGACACGTGAAGATCCTTATTAGAATGATTAGAATTGATCTCAAGCAACATTTGATTGTTATCAGAGGCGACAAATGTGATCGCTGGTCAGGGTGGGTGATGAATGTCATCATATCGCAATTGTATAGATGTACCCCCTTCAAGATCTGGGTTAGAATAGGTCTTCAGCACACTTGTTTGTACCCTCGTTAAATCACGATTAGAATACGTCTTCAGCAACGCATGCTTGAACCCCCGTGAAGATCCGGGTTAGAACAGGTCTTCAGCAACACTTGCTTGTACCCCAATGAAGATCCAGGATAAAACCGGTATTCAGCAACCCATTCTTGTAACCCCAGGAAGATCGGGATTAGAAGTGATCTTCAGCATACCATGCTTGTAACCCCAGATAGATCTGGGTTAGAACAGGTCTTCAGCAACACTTGCTTGTACCCCAATGAAGATCCAGGATAAAACCGGTATTCAGCAACCCATTCTTGTAACCCCAGGAAGATCGGGATTAGAAGTGATCTTCAGCATACCATGCTTGTAACCCCAGGAAGATCTGGGTTAGAATCGGTCTTCAGCAACACTTGCTTGTACCCCAATGAAGATCCAGGATAAAACCGGTATTCAGCAACCCATTCTTGTAACCCCAGGAAGATCGGGATTAGAAGTGATCTTCAGCATACCATGCTTGTAACCCCAGATAGATCTGGGTTAGAACAGGTCTTCAGCAACACTTGCTTGTACCCCAATGAAGATCCAGGATAAAACCGGTATTCAGCAACCCATTCTTGTAACCCCAGGAAGATCGGGATTAGAAGTGATCTTCAGCATACCATGCTTGTAACCCCAGGAAGATCTGGGTTAGAATCGGTCTTCAGCATACCATGCTTGTAACCCCAGGAAGATCTGGGTTAGAATCGGTCTTCAGCAACTCGGAAGAGGCGACTCACAGGATTGCTGGTCAGAGTGGTTGATGCATGTCATTGTGTCCCAGTTGTATAGGTTGATGCTCATGATGTCAACCACTGGATTGTCTGTCCAGACTCGATTATTTACAGACCGCCGTCATATAGCTGGAATATTGCGGAGTTAAACAACAAACCAACCAACCAACTTGAACCGTTTATGTGACGATTTGAGGGTTTTATTATATCTTTTACTTGCACATCTAAGATTGTAAGATTGCATGTCATTGTGTCCCAGTTGTATAGGTTGATGCTCATGATGTCAACCACTGGATTGTCTGTCCAGACTCTATGTTTTACAGGCCACTATCATATGGCAGGAAAATTGCTGAGTGTGGCACCAAAACAACAAACAGACAAATATATATAGAGACTCTGCTTACAGTCTGTGACTACGGATTGACATGCTACCTTCGAACCTAGCTCTAGCTCTAGCTCTAGTGTTACCAGAAGGCACTATTTGAATAGCTGTGTTTCTAACCCGTATTGGGGCGGTCGGGTAGCCTGGTGGTTAGAGCGTTCGCTTGTCACGCCGAAGACCTGGGTTCGAATCCCGACATGGGTACAATGTGTGAAGCCCATTTATATGGTGTCCCCCGCCGTGATATTGCTGGAATATTGCTAAAAGCGGCGTAAAACCAAACTCACTCACTCACTCACTCACTAACCCGTATTGAACATGTGGTATAATGTAGACACGCCCATTTTTAAGAACAATATTGATGCTATTTGTTATTTTCATTCATTTTGTTTCAGCAAATTGTGGACAACCCAAAGTTGTTTGTTGAGGGTGCCAGCTCAAACGATGTGTCCCAGGGTCGCCTTGGCAACTGCTGGTTTGTGGCAGCCAGTTCCTGTCTGGCCCAGTATTCAGAAATCTGGAACAAGGTATGTACCAGGGCTGCATGGACTCGGGAATAAATTAGGGCTGGGACGATACACCAACTGTGCGATCCAATACGTATCACGATACCTTACTCACAAGCCGATATGTATCATGATACTTGCATGTGCTTTTATCTGTGGTGCGTAAGCCATCTGTTTCATAGAGAGGATGGCCAAATACCTGGCACACTGATGATTTACAGTTAGCAGTGTCAAGTATGGCACAACAAATGAAAATATGTATGTTTTCACTATTAACTTGCACTACTCATAAGAGTTTATAATGGAACAGTTATTAAAGCAAACATTTAAGGTCAGAATCGATATTTTTTACTTAGTGTGTGACTGTGATCGATACTTGTATCAAGAAGTACAAAATCGCAATCCACCAATGCATTGTCCCACCACTACAATATATGTGAATGTTAGTATTCCTTTTGAAGGTATAAATTTTTATAGCTAGTATGTTGATGTTTGTGGGTAACAGGAAAGACGAAATCGCAGTTGTGATTTGTATCACTGAGTTTGCATAATGGTTGCTGAGAATATTGACCAATGGCATTGTCTAGTCCCTGCCTACATGACCCGTGAAGATTCCGGGGTAGAATAGGTCTTCAGCAACCCATGCTTGCCGTTAAAGGTGACTATGCTTGTCGTAAAAGGCGACTGACGGGATCGCGAGGTCAGGCTCGCTGACTTGGTTGATGCATGTCATCGTATCCCAATTGCGTGGATCGATGCTCATGATATCAATAACTGGATTGTCTCGTCCAGACTCGATTATTTACAGACTGCGTCATATAGCTGGAATATTGCTGAGTGCGGTGTTAAACGACAAACCTACCAACCAACCAACCCTGCCTACATGGCCTAGGCATGTCATGATTCATTGATGTAGGCTACTATGCTTGTCGTAAAAGGTGACTAACGGGATCGGCTGGTCCGGCTCACTGACTTGTTTGATGCATGTCATCGTATCCCAATTGCGTGGATCGATGCTCATGATATCAATCACTGGATTGTCTCGTCCAGACTCGATTATTTACAGACTGCGTCATATAGCTGGAATATTGCTGAGTGCGGCGTTAAACGACAAACCTACCAACCAACCAACCCTGCCTACATGGCCTAGGCATGTCATGATTCATTGATGTAGGCTACTATGCTTGTCGTAAAAGGTGACTAACGGGATCGGCTGGTCCGGCTCACTGACTTGTTTGATGCATGTAATCATATCCGAATTGCGTAGATGGATACTCATGATGACAATTACTGGATTGCCTGGTCCAGACTCGATTATTTACAGACCGCGTCATATAGCTGGAATATGTCTGAGTGCGGCGTTAAACAACAAACAAACAAACAAATGATACTGAGCCTGAACTTATGTTACTGTCTATCATGAAACAATACACCATCTACGCAATATTCATTCAACAAGTCAATCACTGACCCACCGAACTACTTGACCACTATTGCTGTCACTCTATTCACCCCTTCCCTTGTTGCTGCAGGTGATCCCTGACGCCACGGGGCAGGAGTGGGATGATCAGAAGCCCGACAACTACCAGGGAATCTTCCGCTTCATGTTCTGGCGCTATGGGGAGTGGACCGAAGTGGTCATTGATGACCATCTGCCCGTGATCAATGGCGAACTGGTCTTTATCCACTCACAGAGCAAGAACGAATTCTGGAGCGCTCTGTTGGAGAAGGCGTATGCCAAGTGAGTGGATCTTGTTAGCTGCAATGTTGGATTATTATGTATTACTAATAAATGTTATCCTGGAACATTTAGGGCCTGAAAAGGACCTACACTCAGCTACTTAAAGGTTAAAGCTGTAGGCCCAGGGCACCGTGCACAAAACGATCTTAGCGCTAAGATGATCGTAACTTCCATACTTTGACATGGGTTTACGATAGTCGTATTGCTGAGATCGCTTTGTGCAAGTGGGCCCTTGTCTGACATCCCACTCTCTCCCAGTACAGGGTTTTTGTGCACCATTTTGTAAGGTGAAACGATACAGGAAGGTCACGATACATATCACAATACATAGGTAACAATACGTACCACGATAACTACTGGGGATGCACCTGTTGGTATTCACCAGGAGGGGTCAGGTTATTACAAACTGTACTACCCGTGAAGATATCCGGGGTAGAATGAGTCTTCAGCAACCCATGCTTGCCGTAAAAGGTGACTATGCTTGTCGTAAGAGGCGACTATGCTTGTCGTAAGAGGCGACTGATGGGATCGGGTGGTCAGGCTCGCTGACTTGGTTGATGCATGTCATCGATCCCAATTGTGTGGATCAATGTTCATGATATCAATCACTGAATTGTCTGGTCCAGACTTGATTATTTACACACCGCCGTCATATAGCTGGAATATTGCTGAGTGTGGATTAAACAACAAACCAACCAAGCAACAAATTGTTCACCAGATGTCTTGAAAACAAATGAGTTGCAGAGTCCATAGAAAATTGTTAGGAACCTCATTTAAATTAGAATACATTTTATATCTTAAGGCAGTGAAACAGAAGAAAATATTCTGTATAACAAACTTTAATGCTCGCCTTGTCCTCAGGTTCTTCGGCTGCTATGAGTCTCTCGATGGTGGGGACTTGAACGAGGCTCTGGAGGATTTCACCGGTGGTGTGTCCGACACGTATGAGATGGAGAAGATGGGTGTTGCTACTGAGCCAGAGAAGAGGGCAGAGTTCTTTGCCCGGATGCAGAAGGAAATGGACAGGAAGTCTCTGATGGCAGCATCAATTCCAGTGAGTGAATTCTGTCATACATGGTTAAGACCCTGGATCCTGATCCACAAAGTGTTCAATGTGCTACGACATTCGTAAGTGGGTGAGTGAGTTGGGTTCCTGCAACATCAAGCTGACATGCTGTGATATAACTGGAATACTGTTCAAAGGGGCGTTAAGCCCAACTCACTCACTCACTTCAACTGCTTGTCATGTAATGGATAGCAAGGGAAGTTAACAGTCAAGCAGGGAAACTCATTATCTTCCACAGGAGATTTGGGTGCTATGAAATTGCATCACAGTGCTTTGCAGACCATTGTGATGTCATTGTTCCCTTGACATCACAATGACATCACTCATTTCTCTACCACTGAAGCTACTGGTTATCTATACTGTTTACACTGTTTACTGTTAACAAACTGAAAAGGTTAGAACCATGATGAAAAACAGAATCTCATCCAAGTGTCTCTTTAGGTCAAATACATCAACACTGGTCGATAAAAGTTTAGAACTTTTAATTTGTAAACTTGTCCTATCTCTCACTATGCATCTCTCTCTTCTTCCTCGATCCTATTATTGACGAGATCAAAAGACACTCAGGTGATATTCTCAGTATAAATGAAATCAAACACTATAAAGGGGGATAACTCTACAGGGAAATTGTGAACTAGTCAAAGGGAGGTAATTGGTAGCATGTCTTTACATTTATACACACCTGTAATGGAATTGACCCATTTCAGGCTGAATCGGCACAAGAGATGGAAGCCAGCACAGACATGGGTCTGGTCAAAGGTCATGCGTATGGCGTGACCTGCGTGAAGAACGTTCACCTGGAGGGATCGTCCGGGCTGTTCAGCATGTTCAATCGTCCCAAACTGCCGATGGTTCGACTTCGTAACCCCTGGGGACAGTGTGAATGGAAGGGAGCATTCAGTGATGGGTACGTCGGAACTTAACGATGACTTATGAACTGGAGCTCTCAGTTGAGTTGTTTAAGAATAACCGAGATGGAATTTCTGACACGACTGACAAGTAACAACCTCTTCATGGACCATGAGGGGTGGTGGGATAGCCTAGTGGTTAAAGTGTTTTTTGTCACGCCTTAGGCCCGGGTTCAATTCCCTACCCAGGAACAAAGTCTGAAGCCCATTTCTGGTGCCCCATGCGGTGATATTGCTGGAATATTGCTGAAAGCGGCGTAAAACAATACTCACTCACTTACTCATAGACCTGGAGGAGATAGTACTGAAGAATTACTGAACTTGTGGGTCAGCGATGAGTGGTCTAGGGCCTCCCACTCACCGCTTTGCATCTCTCAGCTGCCAGAATATGCTGACCCTGGATGCCAACATTACTTCGCTGGTGGAAACAAGTCTTTCATCTAGGGTAGAACTATCATAATGTATTGTTTCCTGTGTTGTTTATGGCGATAGTGCTTTTGAATCCAATGCTATTATTCATGTGCTTAAACCTTAAACTCTTTCCTTATTTGAGTTCACCCCAGACAGGTTCCTCCCCCATTAAACACCCCCGGGCTTGTAGCAAGAGCCAACTAAAAACATGTAAATTAGGGCTGTGACGGGAAACTTAGACATTCGGGCCTGGTGGGTCTTGAGTGGGACCCGGGTACCCACAGGACTACCAAGACCCGTGGTTAGTCACGTGATATATTGTTTAATGACAAGAATTATCTAGAACTCCATCGTTACACTACATTTCACTAATGTTTGCATTTCTTTCTGACCATGAACGCTCTCTTTCTGACTTCTATTTGTTTGAATAAAGACAAAACTTCAGTCAACTTCAGTGTATGCATGACCAGATCATTTTATACGTGTATCTAAGTACATTGTGCCAGGGCTACAGTCAAGCAATTCCAAATCAGACATTTTGTACCCATCTCTTGATGCCTACAACGGGTACCCGCGTAGGGTTGGGTAATAGGGGTTGAGTACCCCCGTAGGGTCGGGTAATAGGGGTTGAGTACCCGCGTAGGGTCGGGTAATAGGGTTTGAGTACCCGCGTAGGGTCGGGTAATAGGGGTTGAGTACCCGCGTAGGGTCGGGTAATAGGGTTTGAGTACCCGCGTAGGGTCGGGTAATAGGGGTTGAGTACCCGCGTAGGGTCGGGTAATAGGGGTTGAGTACCCACGTAGGGTCGGGTAATAGGGGTTGAGTACCCACGTAGGGTCGGGTAATAGGGTTTGAGTACCCACGTAGGGTCGGGTAATAGGGGTTGAGTACCCGCGTAGGGTCGGGTAATAGGGGTTGAGTACCCGCGTAGGGTGGGGTAATAGGGGTTGAGTACCCATGTAGGGTCGGGTAATAGGGGTTGAGTACCCGCGTAGGGTCGGGTAATAGGGGTTGAGTACCCGCGTAGGGTCGGGTAATAGGGGTTGAGTACCCGCGTAGGGTCGGGTAATAGGGGTTGAGTACCCGCGTAGGGTCGGGTAATAGGGGTTGAGTACCCGCGTAGGGTCGGGTAATAGGGGTTGAGTACCCGCGTAGGGTCGGGTAATAGGGGTTGAGTACCCGCGTAGGGTCGGGTAATAGGGGTTGAGTACCCGCGTAGGGTCGGGTAATAGGGGTTGAGTACCTGCGTAGGGTCGGGTAATAGGGGTTGAGTACCCGCGTAGGGTCGGGTAATAGGGGTTGAGTACCCGCGTAGGGTCGGGTAATAGGGTTTGAGTACCCGCGTAGGGTCGGGTAATAGGGGTTGAGTACCCGCGTAGGGTCGGGTAATAGGGGTTGAGTACCAGCGTAGGGTCAGGTAATAGGGGTTGAGTACCCACGTAGGGTCGGGTAATAGGGGTTGAGTACCAGCGTAGGGTCGGGTAATAGGGGTTGAGTACCAGCGTAGGGTCGGGTAATAGGGGTTGAGTACCCTCGTAGGGTCGGGTAATAGGGGTTGAGTACCCGCGTAGGGTCGGGTAATAGGGGTTGAGTACCCGCGTAGGGTCGGGTAATAGGGGTTGAGTACCCGCGTAGGGTCGGGTAATAGGGGTTGAGTACCCGCGTAGGGTCGGGTAATAGGGGTTGAGTACCCGCGTAGGGTCGAGTAATAGGGGTTGAGTACCCGCGTAGGGTCGGGTAATAGGGGTTGAGTACCCGCGTAGGGTCAGGTAATAGGGGTTGAGTACCCGCGTAGGGTCGGGTAATAGGGGTTGAGTACCCACGTAGGGTCGGGTAATAGGGGTTGAGTACCCGCGTAGGGTCGGGTAATAGGGGTTGAGTACCAGGGTAGGGTCGGGTAATAGGGGTTGAGTACCCGCGTAGGGTCGGGTAATAGGGTTTGGGTGACCAGGTAGTAAATTTGGACTCAGCCCAGACCTAGAGGATATAAAAAAGTTGTCCCAAGTTCAGAATGATTTGGCCAATCTAGATTGCCTCAGTTCTAATGTAAGTGATCCCAATGGGTAATTTTTTTTATTCATTTTGTGATATTTCACATTTGAATGTTTATTTTTCAGATCCCCTGAGTGGGAGAAAATTGACAAGAATGATCAGAAGAAGATCGGCTTGACAGTTGATGATGACGGTGAATTCTGGTGAGAATATCTTTCAAACTTTCTTTTAACTGGCAGTCATATAGCTGAAGTATTGTTATTTGGACAAATGTATTTTTGTCAACATACTGTTTTTACAATTGAAATAGAACCCTGGGAAGCTTGAAATGTTGACTCGTAAGAAATATCCAGCAATCGACCGAGGTTCTTTGCTTATAGTTATTTTATTTGCAATACCGTATTCAACATAATAAGCGCCCAGGGCGCTCTCAAAAGTAGAAATAGGGGACTCTTAATAGAATATTAGGTCTTGTGTACATTGATCAATCGGAATGGGTTCTAATTGGGATTGTTCACTAGCCAATATGTTAGCCAATATCACCGTAGGCGCTTGTTACGTCTTACGGTTTATTTAGTAAAAGTTGCAACTAAAAGAAGATATTCGATTACATTATTCCAGATAAAATATTACTTTCTTTCTTCTGCATTAAACTTATTTTCAGTTATGATATTGGGTATGTTTTCAACAGAATCAGTGGTAGTTTTGGCAAGAAAATATATGATTGCAATAGCTATTTTCAGCTTATCTTACGAGACAATTACACATGGGAATCTTAATCTCTTAGTATAAAACAATGGCTAGCATAAAATGACTACAATTGAAATTGTAAATATTGTGTATTGATGTTTTATTGCACTATCTACCTAATAGCATATTTTCCCGAAACTTGTAACCAAGAATGGATTTGACAAGGACTGCAACCCTATTCACACACATTCTCTCTACCTGACACTGTAGGATGACATTCGAGGACTTCTGCAAGCACTTCAAGCAAGTCGGCATCTGCCGTAACGTGAACACATCCATGTTTACCCTGACCAAGACCTGGAACGAGGGTCTGCATCACGGGGCCTGGAAGAAGCCAAACAGGGCCGGGGGCTGCCTCAACAACAGGGACACCTTCCTCAACAACCCACAGGTAGGGAACAGTGGCAGTATGGACGACAACTGATGTTAAAAGAAAACAGAAACAGTTGTTTCTCCATATTTCTACTCCATCTTGTTTGGCGGTTGTTCTGGTGTTCCCTGCCATGATATTGCTGGAATATTTCTAAAAGTGGCGTAAAACCATACTCACTAATGTCATACCCGGACCATGTCGAGTAACACTCATCATAGCGTGTCTCCCCGGAGAACAGAAAGTTGGTTCGATCCCTGGCCTCAGGGCCACATACCGAAAATGATCTTTGGTTAATTTAGAGGGTGATCCCACTACTAGTGTGACAGACCGCCTCCGTGGTCTGGTGGTAGAGCGTCTGCCCTGAGAGCGGAAGGTTCGGGGTTCGATTCCCGGCCGCGTCATACAAAAAGACGTTAAAAGATTGTACTTGTTGTTACCTTGTCTGGCGCTCGGCATTAAGGAGCTAAAACAAGGACTGGTCGGCTCGGAGTCAGTATACTGTGTCTGAGTGGGGCATTCATGTTATACTGCGGCATGGTATCTCAGTGAGCTAGCACTATAAATCGACATCAGTCCGGACTAGTACACGCAGCTACACACACACATACATGTGCATGCACGTCGCTATATAAGTGCAATAATCTTGGACGCGACGTTAAACCAAATTTCACCTCACCTACTAGTGTGACAACTGTCATGGATGAGATGGTTCGATATTGCTGTGTTTGCTTGTTGCATTAGTATTTGAGGATATCTGGGATCACAATGGCCAAACAGTTTTACATTTACAATGTGCTATGTCAGGAACGTGGTAGAGATATCTATGTGATATCTATGTGTAAAGTACAGTGTACAGGCCTGTTTTTTGTTTGGTCTGGTTGATAAGCGTTTGTTTGTCACTCCCATATTTAATGCCATATATAGTGAAACTGTGAACCGTGGTACATGTTTGACATCTGTTTGCAGTATGTGTTCGACATCTACGGGGAAGAAGAGGAGTTTATGGTCCACTTGAGTCAGAAGAGCACTCGGACCAAGGAAGGCTCCACAAACGAAACTATGGGCTTCACCATATTCAAAGTAAGTCAACGCTGCCTAGGATACATATCTGCTGGTAGTGTGGTTCTCAGCTGTTATCTGATATAACGTAGTGTGAGTTTGAACCCTTCCATGATGGATTGATGCTCATGATATCAACCTTTGGTTCATTTCAATTTACCTTTCAGTAGAGCATGTGTATTGATTAAAAAGCACAATAATGTTCCTGCCTTTAAGCCTTTGGTTCAGTACCTAATATTATTTAGTTCCTCTAATACTGGAGTGATGGGGTCTTGTGTTAAAGCATATGCTAGTCACACTGAAGATCACATGCGATTTCCCGGGTGCACGGGTGGCCTAGTCGTTTAAGGCGCCGCAATCCGCTGTGCAGAGTTGCCTCCCTTGGGCACACCGGAAACCTATGATTGTGGGTTTGAATTCCAGTTTGCCCCGATAATGTTTCTAGGTTTGTCAGCACCATACCCGTGCTCGTGGGTTTCATCGAAGTGGTAAATGTCTGAGACCTGCATCACTTGGGCTTTCCTCCCACACCCCGCAATATAACTGGAATACTGTTAAAAGTGGCGTTAAACCCAACTCACTCACTCACTATGAACCTCTACTATAATAGGTGTAAAGCTTACTTACCATAGCATCACTTGTGGTGCCACTTGTGTCCTGTGTACAACACGCAGGTTACAAATCAAGTGTAGTTCAGCACTGGTGGTCACAGAGAGTAGGTGGATGGGTGTGTTCGGCAGCTTGACTCCGGAGAGTTTCTAGGACTTCTAGGACTTCTGTCCTGCTGAAGCACATGTGGTATCTCCATTGGCAAGAGACTTTGTTCGAAATATGCCAAAATATGAAATCACCCAGTAGTGAATGGGTACCCGGTAGGATGAGATGGCAATGAGAATGAAAATTGAGCGATCGATTGACCGGGATAATAACACATGCTTTATGGTGTGAATTTGCCACATTATAAATATGCATATTATTATTTTTGTTACTGTTACAGGTTGAGATTAACCGACGGTACCGAATGCATGACTTGAGTCACCATGAGAAGCTGGTGTCCTCCGTCTTCAGGAACAGCCGCTCAATCTTTATGAGGCCGACTGCCACGAAGGGCCGATATGTCATCGTCCCCACTACCTTCGAGAAGGATGTCGAGTCAAACTTCCTCATCAGAATCTACACAGACAGTGTCAACAACTTCAAGTGAGTTTACAACTTAGAAACGGTTCAATAATATATGTCCTATTTAACAATACCAATTTACTCTAAGAATTTGGTTTAGATCTAATGGCTCTTGTTCAATAATGTATTACTAATATCAATCAATTCTGTTAAGTGCAGTTGATCAGTTTTTCAATTAGCTTTAGCATGTCAGTGTCTCTGCAATCACAGTCAACATACATGATTGGCTATGTTTGATGATGAGGGGCGGTCGGGTAGCCTAGTGGTTAAAGCGTTCGCTCATCACGCCGAAGATCCGAGTTCGAATCCCGACATGGGTACAATGTGTGAAGCCCATTTCTGGTGTCCCCCGCCGTGATATTGCTTGAATATTGCTAAAAGCGGCGTAAAACCAAACTCACTCACTCACTCACTATGTTTCATGACTCCAATTCCAAAATAAATGCAGACTGGATGAACTTTTTCCAGTAGCTTTAGCCTGTATTTATTTTCATGTTTCCCCCACAGATACTAGGATCTGCATAAATGAATAGTTTAGCCTTAGTCCTAATTGTACCAGACCCTATAGTGTTCGTGTTTCCCCACAACACCTGGATCAGTCAATAGTTTAGCCTTAGTCCTGATTGCACCAGACCTGATGGTGTTCGTGTTTCTCCCACAAACACCTGGATCAGTCAATAGTTTAGCCTTAGTCCTGATTGTACCAGACCTGATGGCATTTGTGTTTCTCCCACAGGCACCTGGATCAAGATCAGCCACAGAAGAGCTGGTGGAACTGCTTGAGCAGTGAGCCAGTTATGGTCACACACATCAAGGTCATCGGAGCCCATGGTCTGGAGAAGCAGGACGCAGCTGGTAAGTAGGGCAGAATGTCTCAGGCTGCTGATAAGTAACTGTCTCAGTGACAAGGAGGGGGGTAGTGGACCTTTCTGTTTGGATTTATGAGTACACAACTTAATTATCCTCCCCTGTCTTTTTCTGAGAATGAACGATATTTTTCGCGCTCCCCCATCAGCTTTCGCCCATTGTAATGAAAGCAGCAGTTTGTTACATATTTTGTTTCAAATGGTCTATGTGAAATGATTCAAGTATTGACAGTGTTTTTTTACTAGTTATCGCAACATGTTGTGATTTTGCGAGAGATGAATGGGAGGGGTTTTACCTGGGCATGCAACTGCGGGATTCATGCTAATTTATTCATAATCCCACATTTGTTGTGTGTGAAAGTTTGTGCGGAAAAATAACCAAACCTGCATTTGAAATTTCACAGTGTGCGATATTTATATTTATTTGTACTGTAATAACTTGTAAATAAATCACAAAGAAGCCTGTCATTAGTTGTGAAATTGCAAAGTCTAGCTTGTTGTAAGTAAAGTCTGTCATCCTCACAACTGTTTATTACGAAATTGAAGGTGAAAGAATTCCAGGAAATGTATTTAGAAACATTGATGGCAGCTTGACCGGAATCGGTATCTTTCGGTTTGAGATTTCATGCAGACCATTTGTATGTGAAAAAACACACCTATGCTCTTTCATACGCTCCCCCACTGGTTGAATGGAAATTCCCGCTTACTAGACCTCCCTCTCGTTTATAAATTTCTGGTAAAATCTCGGTCATTGGGACATTTATGTAAGTGTATCAGTGTGTGTCAGGACATTTTTCTATGTCATTACCAAATTTGAAAAAATATCTTCAGGACATTTTGAATGACAATCATCGTCCTTTGAAACAAAAAATCTTAAACCCTGTTGTATCAAGCTTGTAATCAGGTAAAACACAACAAACACAAATTAATAGCAAATGTTCCAGTTAACTGATTCTGCCTCCAGGTGGTGCTGACCCCTACGTTATCATCAAGTGTGAGGGGGAGACAGTGCGGACCACCAGCTGCAAGAACACCACAGACCCCAACTGGAACCAGAGTGCTGTCTTCTACAGGAAGAAGCCGCTGGGCGCTCCCATCAAGATCCAGGTCAGTGTTCCTGTACCCCGGCCTCTGTAAACCGTCCCCTGTACCCCGGCCCCTGCACCCCGGCCCCTGTACCTTGTCCCCTGCTCACCGGGACCCTGTACCCCGGCCCCTGTACCTTGTCCCCTGCTCACCGGGACCCTGTACCCCGGCCCCTGTACCCAGTCCCCTGTACCCAGTCCCCTGCACACCAGGGCCCTGTACCCCAGCCCATGTACCCCGTCCTCTGCACACCGGGCCCCTGTACCCGGCCCCTGCACACCAGGGCCATGTACCCCGGCCCCTGTACCCCGGCCCCTGTACCCCGGCCCCTGCACACCGGGCCCCTGCACACCAGGGCCATGTACCCCGGCCCCTGTACCCCGGCCCCTGCACACCGGGCCCCTGTACCCCGGCCCCTGTACACCGGGTCCCTGTACCCCGGCCCCTGCACACCAGGGCCCTGTACCCCAGCCCCTGTACCCCAGCCCCTGTACCCCGTCCTCTGCACACCGGGCCCCTGTACCCCGGCCCCTGCACACCAGGGCCCTGTACCCCGGCCCCTGTACCCCGGCCCCTACACACTAGGGCCCTGTACCCCGGCCCCTGCACACCAGGGCCCTGCACCCCTGCCCCTGTACCCCGGCCCCTGCACACCAGGGCCCTGTACCCCGGCCCCTGTACCCCGTCCCCTCTTCACTGCCCCTGTACCCTGTCCCCTCTTCACTGCCCCTGTTCACCGGCCCCTGTACACCGGCATTGATATACCACATTGATATAGCGGGAATATTGCTGAAAGTGGCATAAGACATCAAGACCATATATATTCTTTGTAAGATGTATAAGAAATAATATTTCCTGGAAAGGCTTGAACAAAATAGAGACAGTATTTGCAACCATGTGACAATGTTACTGCATATTATACACATGGTTAAATGAACGATAATTAATAAAACAAAAAATATTTATTGTATTTGTAGATTTGGAACAACAATCTCTTAAGGGACGAGTACATGGGCAAGCATGTGTTTATGAGCGCTGATGAATGCTCCCATGCAGCACAAGAAGTAGGCCTCGTCGGACGCAAGAAGGAGCAGGGAGCCGCCAGACCTGGCAAAGTCCGTGTGGAGATCACGCAGAGCAAGACTCTCACCTCAATCTAAACATTATCTGCTGATATCACACTCCTGGTGCTCACAATATTGTTACATTGTTAGACTTGTGGTTACACTCACCACACTGTGGAACACTTGTTTCACAGTGTTACTGATAGGCAGTTTACTTGTACCGTATTTCCTCAATTAAACATCAGGGCATATATTTCTTTCTTGCTCCTGGCAGCATTTAATAGCAAAGATAATGATGGGGAGAATCCTTTGCATATAAACTACTGGAATTTAATCGAGGCCTGGCATTTACAGGACACCCTGGCATTTATTGGAGACCCTGGCGTTTATTTGAGGCCTGGAATTTTAATTGAGGAAATACTGTAATAAATTTGAAGCTTTTGCGTTTTCATAAACATGGCCCACTGCTATGGCAAGGATGAGTATAACAGTTTAGGGCTATTCTGGTACCTGCTTTTAAAAGAATGAGAATACAGTTACTTGTGTCTTCTGGAATAATTTACAGAGCAATGCTTTTGACATTTGTCAAGTGATAAGAAACTGAAGATGGACTCCTGATGTGGTCCTGGAAGTGGGATTGGTATTTAGGTCAGCTGTCGCTGGGTATGACCATTTTTAGACTTTCTATAAATGAGCTACTGCAGGGAAGGTACCAAAATTGTCAGTAGAGACCTTTAGTTTATGTCTCGCTTGGATATGTTAGCCACAATGTCATCTGCAGAAGGGTTGTTTTCATAACGGATCATGAACTTGTAATTTTATAAGGAGCAGGTTGTTATGTGCTGATTTGAGGACCTGTGAACCTTTACAAAACCACTGTCTTTCCATGTGAACTTATTCTCTTGTTAGTCTCATCATGTGAATAGTTACTCATTCTTATTAACTTTTAAACTTTTTGAATCATCAGTGTGTGCTTCGTCACACTGTTTGTGTTGGATACGATACATGAAAACATGAGAGTACTTTTCAATTTGAACAAATGGTTTCTTGCCTCTCTACATCTATATGGTAGTGTTGTCCTAGGTAGTGTACATAATGTAGCCACTCTGCACCCTGTATCTTGTAATGTGAAATAGTGATGTTGTAATAGTAAAAACTCGGATATATTTCCATACACTATGTAGGTATTTAAAAAAACAACCAGCATGATATCCTAATAAAATTAACCGTGTCTTATTGCATGGATTCATGTTAATTGTTAATTTTCCAAACACCATTTTATGATAGAGTTTTAATTCTTTAATTACCGTCCAGATGATGAATGCATTTGAGTACCCGGTAATTGAATATCCCCGATACTAACTCATTTAGATTAAATATTGTTAAATAATTTTTTCAAGGTTACAAATTAAAAATAAAATAAAATAATTTCTTTTTTACCTTCAGTCACTTTATTTTACAGCTTTGGCACTGAACCAAAGATTATACGATTAATCCATTGATTAAAACAAGACCCTTTAGAAGGTGGTAGGTAGTCATGTTCTGAGTTGTCCAATCAGGGTCATTGTGTAGAACCTGTTGCTCACTTTGATTAACCAATGGCCAGTATTGTGTTGAACTTGTGAAAACATTCATAGTTTCCATGTCTGGAGGTATATAAGGGCCTTACTACAGGGAGGGATGTGTGCTACGTTCATGGTATATACATATAGGAATTTGTGATGGTATTGTATTGCTGTGATAGTGCTGCTTGACTGCTAGTCCTTGCTTCTTGTCTTGCCATCACTGTAACAGCTGCAAGGATATATATGCCATATTAGCTACAAGGATATATATGGTATGACAGCTACCAGGATATATACAACTGTAATGGCTACCAGGAATATATGACTGTAATACCTACCTAGATATTATTGTATATTGCGACCAGACGGGCAACAGGAACATCATCAACATCAGTAACAAGGATGACTGTCGGACCTGATAGTCAGCAAAAGGCTAACCAGGCGTTTTAGAATTCAAGTCAACCCTTACCGAACTGAGAACCCTAACTTTGCTGTAGTTTAGTTCCAATATGTTGAAATCAATAATTTTTGCACAATTCATCACAAGTTTATAAACCTATCCATTTGGTGGAGGAAAATAGGTCACTATTTAGTCAACTTAATGTCTCATCAGTTTGAGTGAACAAAGTGTGTCCTGTTGCCTGTTGAGTTTGACACAACATATTAACCCTATATAGGCAGCGACGGTGCAGAGGGTGTGGAGAATGTGTATTTTTCTACCATTGATCATGTGTGCTAACAAGTAGAATCACTCTATGTGGATGTTAAAGGCTTCATGTATGCCTCATCCCTAATTAGATGCCTTTTTTACGATGTCTTCTTTATCTTGCACTGGGAAGGTTGTATATTCTGTATCTTTTCTATTTTATTACTTTTGTTGCCATTTTCATATGTTAATAAACATTTTTGTATATTTTATTTTACAAATATATGTCACTGTTTCACTTTGTGTTTTGACATGTATACTTTTGTGCATGTGTGCATCGACTTTAGATGCTATGCTTCTCTGTAACTTAGAATATTTTCACAATTTATATGACAGTACAAATTCAATGTTTATCTGTCCCATGTGAGGTTTCATTTATCAATATAGAAACTACAAACTGACTTAGAAAGCCTTCATGTTGATTTCAGGAAACGTTGTGTATATCATATTTATTGATTTTGAGACATACATCTTGTGGATTTTAAAAATATATTTACTTCCTTTAGAATTTCATGTTTCATCTTTACAAGATTTGTCCAACTTCTAACTGCTGAAACACATTTTTTAATAAAGACAAGTATGTTTTTAGTTTTTATAAAGTTGACCTGATGTTCAGTTTAAACAAACAAGTGTGTAGTCCATGATAACCTGTTCTTCTAAGACTTATTAAAAATGATAATAGTGCAATACATTGCTCTCTAATGTTACAGTGTCTCATGTGTGTCAGGAAATAGGGTTGTCGGGGTACCTACTTTGGGCACGAGTTAAGAATCTCATGATTGTCAATTCGCTTGTTTTAGTTGTAGATAGTGTAGATATCTCAAATAACTGTTCTGGTTCGGCACATAGATTCAGCCATGTTCATGAAGCCTCATGCTGTGTTTAATAAACATTTTGTTCATGATTCCAGTGTTTGTTGATGTAATTTTCTTTAGAGAGATTATTTCTCGCTAATTGACATATCTAGAAGAGTATCCTCAAAAGACCCCAATGTGAGGTACCTAGGAAGATATACAGTACACTACGGTTGTAACAAACTCACAGCGACCGCTAATCTACTTTCGTAATAACTGTAGTTCATAAGCATCTATACAGCAAATGGACAAAAAAATAAGTTCTTTGTATCGGTCTGTTCGTTATAAGCGTTTTCAACTTGGTTTACTGTATGGCAATTAGTGATTGACAATCCCTGCTTACATTACCAACGTTGCATTATGTGAATGTTAAAAATAATGGCAACAAAAAACATTTCCATAATCAGAAATCTCTAGAAAAGTCTATTCTTAGGATGTGTTTATTTAACCCTGTCAACTGGTGATGATACACGGTGTTCATAAAAGGTGAGCGTATCATGTCCCACCAGTGTCATCCATCACAAACACATGCAAAGGCAAGGCAAATGTTCTGAAAAAACACAGGAACATATGGTAGAAGTCAAAATAGGGTATGCATCTGGGCATCATTTTTGTCACTGAGGCATCAAATTTTGGGTAAGCACAATTGGTGTCCATGGGACTGGGTACTTCTCGCCTAAAGGTCCCAACCCAAATTTCTCACACATGTCCTACTCGAAGACTTCAGATGACATTGCTTTCATTTTTGACAAATTGTCCTGAACCTTTGAACGTAGTTTTGTAACTATATCTATGGTCACCATGTTAAGTGACAAATAACCCATGGATCAAGGAATGAAATATTTCCTTAAGTCTGTCCCGGGAGTATCATCTACATAGATAAAAGTATCATCTACATAGATGTAAGTGTGGTCTATGTAGATGAAAGTATGGTTTTTGTGAATGTAAGTATGGTCTATGTAGATGAAAGTATGGTCTACGTAGATGAAAGTATGGTCTACATAGATGAAAGTATCATTTATGTAGATATTAGTATCATCTACATAGATTTAAGTATCACCTACTTAGATGAAAGTATAGTTTAGATGTATCATATGCGTAGATGTAAGTATAATCTTCGTAGATGAAAGTATGCTTTACGCAAATGAATCTTCTAGGTAGATGAAAGTATGGTCCATGTAGATGAAAGTAGGGTCTTCGTGAATGTAAGTATGGTCTAATAAGATGAAAGTAGGGTCTATGTAGATGAAAGTATGGTCTACGTAGATGAACGTATGGTCTACGTAGATGAAAGTATGGTCTACGTAGATGAACGTATGGTCTTCGTGAATGATAGTATGGTCTACGTAGATGAAAGTATGGTCTACATAGATGAAAGTATGGTCTATGTAGATGAAAGTATGGTCTACGTAGATGAAAGTATGGTCTACGTAGATGAAAGTATGGTCTACGTAGTTGAAAGTATGGTCTTCGTGAATGTAAGTATGGTCTAAGTAGATGAATAAAAGTATGGTCTACGTAGATGAAAGTAACTATATCTATGGTCACCATGTTAAGTGACAAATAACCCATGGATCAAGGAATGAAATATTTCCTTAAGTCTGTCCCGGGAGTATCATCTACATAGATGAACGTATGGTCTACGTAGATGAAAGTATGGTCTACGTAGATGAACGTATGGTCTTCGTGAATGATAGTATGGTCTACGTAGATGAAAGTATGGTCTACATAGATGAAAGTATGGTCTACGTAGATGAAAGTATGGTCTACGTAGATGAAAGTATGGTCTACGTAGATGAAAGTATGGTCTACGTAGTTGAAAGTATGGTCTTCGTGAATGTAAGTATGGTCTAAGTAGATGAATAAAAGTATGGTCTACGTAGATGAAAGTAACTATATCTATGGTCACCATGTTAAGTGACAAATAACCCATGGATCAAGGAATGAAATATTTCCTTAAGTCTGTCCCGGGAGTATCATCTACATAGATAAAAGTATCATCTACATAGATGTAAGTGTGGTCTATGTAGATAAAAGTATGGTCTATGTAGATGAAAGTATGGTCTACGTAGATGAAAGTATGGTCTATGTAGATAAAAGTATGGTCTACGTAGATGAAAGTATGGTCTACGTAGATGAAAGTATGGTCTACGTAGATGAGAGTATGGTCTACATAGATGAAATTATGGTCAACATAGATGAAAGTATGGTCTATGTAGATGAAAGTATGGTCTACATAGATGAAAGTATGGTCAACGTAGATGAAAGTAAGGTCTACATAGATGAAAGTATGGTCTTCGTAGATAAATGAAAGTATGGTCTACGTAGATGAAAGTATGGTCTTCGTGAATGAAAGTATGGTCTACGTAGATGAAAGTATGGTCTACGTAGATGAAAGTATGGTCTACGTAGATGAAAGTATGGTCTACGTAGTTGAAAGTATGGTCTTCGTGAATGTAAGTATGGTCTAAGTAGATGAATAAAAGTATGGTCTACGTAGATGAAAGTATGGTCTACATAGGTGAAAGTATGGTCTACATAGATGGAAGTATGGTCTACGTAGATGAATGAAAGTATGGTCTACGTAGATGAAAGTATGGTCTACATAGATGAAAGTATGGTCTACGTAGATTTAAGTTTGGTCTAAGTAGATGAAAGTATGGTCTACGTAGATATAAATATCATCTACATATATAATATTATTTTTAGAATGTGGCATGAACTGGCTTCCGTAAAATTGGGTTTCCTTTCTATCTTGTAGGGCCAATTGATGTCTACACCAGAAACATCCCTGGTCACATTTTGACACATTACCAAAGGCAGATGGTCAGATGAAGAGGATGGCCCTGTTTGCGGCGCTGAATCTTTGGGTCTGTCATATCCAGATATATCCAATGTTTTTGCTTTGTTTACAAGACAGACAAGAGCGCTACGATGAGCCACCTGCCTGGTGTGGTCATAGGTGGGATGTAAGCTCTTCACCTCCTTGTACTTTCCAAACGCTGGTTTCCAAGGGCGCCATTATAGTGCATGCTGGACTTGAGTGACGGCGAGGACTCGGACTGGACTACAAGACTGTCACTCTAGATTACAACTACAAGATTAGAACTAACCTCAGTATGTGAAGCACCGCCCACGGGAAGGTTCACAAAGTTCCGTAGTAAGGAGTGAGTCGCTTGTAGTGAGTGAGTATGGTTTTACGCCGCCTTTAGAATATTCCAGCAATATCACGGCGGGGGACGCCAGAAATGGGCTTCATAAAATGTACACATGTTTGGAATCGAACCAAGCCCTTCTGCATGACGTGCAAACGCTTTTAACCACTTGGCCACCTAAACACCTTGAGTCGCTTGTATCAATATACCGGCAATATCACGAAGAATTAAAAAGGTATTTTGAAAATGAAATATAATCCATGCCATACCTGAGTGAGTATGGTTTTGCGCACCATAAAACCGGCATTAGTCAGGTCTCACCTCATTTCACCTTACCTCTTTTTCATCGTAAGGTTGGATATTTTAATGTGATTAGCAATGCAGTCACCCTCCCTGGGTGAGTGAGTATGGTTTTACGCCGCTTTTAGCAATATTCCAGCGATATCATGGCGGGGGACACCAGAAATGGGCTTTACACATTGTACCCATGTCGGGAATCGAACCCGGGTCTTCGGCATGACGTGAGAACGCTTTAACCACTAGGCTACCCGACCGCCCCTCACCCTCCTTGAAAAGCATTTTGATATATTGATTCAAATGACGTTATCTGTAGGAGAAAAATATTTCTGAAACAAGGAGAAAAACAAGTTATTGGGTCCTACACTACATCAAATGGACAATCATTTTCTTAAACCTGAGGCAAACATTTTTCAGTATTTTCTCCACAAAATACACGGTACATTGGCATGTTAAAAAACAGTGCAGATTGTATTTAAAAGTCTAAGTTGGTATAGTAAGTTGTTTAGTGTCTAGAAGTGTGGTTTCGTATGTGTGAATGTCTCTTTCCAAGATAATGTAAGCAAAGCAGGCTACAGTTCAGTACATTTGAACATTGAAATGTGTAACTGATTTCATCAGTTAGACCTTTTCGGTGTTTCTGTATTGAAAGTGTGAAGGGGATCAAGACATCGACATATTACATTGCAGTGAAATGTGAATCAAGTTAATAATACATTGCTATCTGCATTTGATTCCCCTAATTGGGACCGGTGAAGATACCGGGGTAGAATAGGTCTTCAGCAACCCATGCTTGCCATAAAAGGCGACTATGCTTGCCGTTAAAGGCGACTAACGGGATCAGGTGGTCGGGCTCGTTGACTTGGTTGAAGCATGTCATTGATGCCAATTGCGTGGATCGATGCTCATGATATCAATCACTGGATTGTCTGATCCAGACTCGATTATCTACAGACCACCGTTATATAGTTGGAATATTGCTGAGTGCGGCGTAAAACAACAAACCAAACCAAAAATTATATTGTTGGATGGAGGATAGATTGTCAGATTAGACACCTACTAATATCATATGAAACCAGAATACGGGAAATATTAGTTTGCATCTATACTGAACCGCAAAAGAAACGTCACCCCAAGTAACATTGCATGAAAAGTTGTCCTTTAAATATCTGGGTACTTTTTGTAAAAGTTTCTAAAATTTAACATTACCTTGCCCGGAAAAATGAAATTTGATAATAAAAAACCAAAAGCAGATGATAAAACCGATCGCCTTAACGCATCACGACAACGGCCATGGTAACCCGATGCAAGTGTGGTCCGTGCAAAATGAAATGCTCCTGCGTTCCCCCATTTCTTGCCCTATAAAAATCCATCCAGATCGGATAACATTCATTCGTTTTTGAATTGCTACCACATGCCAAGATTGACAAGAAATCAGCAACACCAAGCCCTTGGACGATTGCAAGCTGGACAAACCACCCGTCATTTCAATGCATTTCAAGTCCACGTAAGGCTCATATACAGGCTCCAGCAACGGGCAACGGTACTCAAGACTTGATCAATGTGCCGAGCTGCTGTGACACCATTGCCTCTCCCTGGACCGATGTTTTGGAAGACCACACCATGATTCTCGGACCACCACACGAGTCTCTCTCAACAACACAAGCACCCGAATAACGTTCCCCACGTCGTCACTCCCTCTCTGCCATCTGCTGTTGAGATACAGTAACGGTTCTCGTCTGAGAAGAGGGCTCTTCTCCACTGCTGGTGGCGCCAATGTTGGTGCTGTGTTGCCCACTGAAAACGGTCCCGGCGATGACGTGGAGTCAGAATGGGTCCTCGGTGTGGCCTGTGACAGTAGAGGTGTCTGTTCATCAATCGTCGACGCACAGTGTCCGCACTAATGCGTCGCTGATGTGTCCCCATGGTCTGTCGAGCAGTTTCCGCAGCAGTAACAAAGCGATCTTGAAGATGCTGTCGCACAATCTGACGATCCTGACGTCATTCATTAGAAACTTTATATACTGTAACTGTCAGTGTAACAACGAGTGAATGTTGCTTTACGGCGCATTCAACAATATTCCAGCTCTGTTACCTCGGCCTGTGGACCCGTGAAGATCCGGGATAGAATAGGTCTTCAGCAACCCATGCTTGCTGTAAAAGGCGACTATGCTTGTCGAAAGAGGCAACTAACGGGATAGGGTGGTCAGGCTCGCTGACTTGGTTGATGCATGTCATCGTATCCCAATTGCGTGGATCGATACTCATGATATCAATCACTGGATTGTCTGGTCCAGACTCGATTATTTACAGAGCGCCGTCATATACCTGGAATATTGCTGAGTGCGGCGTTAAACAACAAACAAACAAACACACCTCGACCTGTAAATGCCTGGGCTAGGCAAATCAGTGGTTTACAGCATAAGCAACAACCCATGAAACAATCACTCATGTATTATGTTATTGTCACTATGTTGCTGATGTATGGATGAAACTTTCAGATTGGCTTTGAAACTGTACAGTAGGCTAAGTTAATTTTAGTAATGAACACATATTGTTTGGATTTAAAGAGAAGAATAACAATTCACTCAATGCAGTACTTATGATAACAAAATATATGCTTTACATATTTAATAGAAGTAAAACTATAGTTTTTACTAATACAAAAGAAATTCCTTATTATCATTATGAAATTACAAAATTTATTGCATATTCAAATTGTAATAATGCAAGTTTCCATGCCTTCTGGACATGTATTATTTAGAAACCCTGTAAAAACTATGACATATGACCTGTCCATGCTACAAACGTATAATGTATTTGTGGTATGATATTTAGAAATTTAGCCTTTGTCCTATATAGAATAAAGCATATCTCGCTATAATAATTGTGCTAAATGTAACAACTAATCCATGTAACTCTATGTATGACATTGAAACGTAAAATATTATGGGAAATGTAATGAAAATTAAAAAATATACACAGAACAAATTGTGCAATGATAATGAAAGATAACGTAGTGACAAAGGATATATATGTATATACATGGATTAGTTGTTACATATAGCACAATTATTTTAGCGAGATATAGTTTATTCTATATAGGACAAAGGCTAAATTTCTAAAAATCATACCACAAATACATTATACTGAAATTTCCCCATATATATGTATATCTATTTTAAATTATTGGGGAAATTTCAGTTATTGGTAACATTTTGCCCTAACTGGACGCTTTCTGTTGAATTTCAGTTTGGGATTCACAAAAGCGAACACACACTCAGTTTCACATCCTCATCATTCCTTTTATTTAGGCTATTATCATTTAAAAGCAGCTTCTTACTATATCAGTATGTCTTCGGGACGGACAGGTAGAGATCATCGCGATATTAAAATAACTTAAACACATTAAGTGAAGTATCATTTTACGACAGTTGACAGAAATACTACTAAATTTGAGCCAAAACATGTCCTATAAATTATATACTCTAGCGGTAAGGAGCGGTGGGTTGGCTAAAGCGTCCGCTCCTCGCGCTTAAGGCCCGGACTAGACTCGCTACATGTGTACACTACGTGAAGCCCATCTTCCGGTGTCTCCCACCGTGATATCACCTGAATATTGAAGTCCTGTTTGTTGTTACATATTTACTCATCTCAACACAACTCATTACGACATGTTTCTTTTCACATTTCAAATGATGTGTCCTATCTGAAGGTACACGAACAGTTCTCGTTTTTCAACGTTCCTTGTATCTGGAGTTATTAAGCTACTGTGGAAGCATTTAGACCAAGTATTAACTGGTATGAATGGTTAAATAATTTTAAAGAACGTAATATTTAGTCATGTGCAATGATATTTTTTAACATAACCAACCCGAAGAGTAAATAGAAAGGTTAATAAATACGTTCTACAGACTTTACTGAGGGTCTCATAAACTTGTCGAGACGCTCTCTTGGTTAACTTTCGACATTAAAAACAAGGTGTCATAAATCTCTCCTATCAGGTACTGTTGAATCATAAATACGTTGTCAAATTTCTACTGCAAAACATCTTGAAACTCGAAAACAAGATTTGAACATGTGCCAGGTACATTTGCCAATAATTTAAACTGATGTATACTTCTCTAAAGCACTTATTGATATTATAAATGCATATCTAATATTCATTAAATACTCTTCAAAACATGTAGGGATACTCGGAAATAATTTACCATTTACAAAATTGTAAGAGATATTATTTTCTGGTAATAGTTATATGATAATAATGAACGAATTGGGAACACATTACAACCGGTAGTGAAGTATGACAGTAGATGTTAACACCGCCGACGGTCGTGAAGAACGATAAGGGTAAGAGGGGAAATTTTCAAAGTTGACTCTTTTGGATCAGCAGTGCGTAATACCGACACTTGGCCCCGCTCAGCCAACGTGGTCAGCAGCCTCTCACATAGACGCACACGTATCCCTATGATATCCCACGTGTTCAGTGGGAGAAAGGTCGGAGTTCATTCCATGGATTTTGTGCTGCTGGACGTGAGCATTGACGTTTCGTGCACGGTGAGCACTCGGTGTTGTCGTCCTGCAAGACAAAACGTCGAGCCTCATGCCTTGCAACAGAGGGTGTCGGTTTGTTGTCCCGATAATACTGTCCAGTGACCCTTCCTTGCACAACACAGAGTGGGGTTCGCTCTGTCACAGAGGTGACACCCCACACCATAACCGATCCACCGCCAAATCTGTCATGAGGTTTCAGGTTGACGTTGGTTTGACGTTCATTTCGACGTCGCCAGACACGTCCACGCCTATCAATGACGTGCAATGTGAGTCGGGACTCATCTGCAAACATGACACGTGACCAGCGACGATCACCCCTCGTTCCGTTGCGTGCACCATTGATGTCTGTTGGCAATATGAAGCGCGTTGCGGACGCCGAATCGCAAGTTAAAACAAACAATGAATGAAATCAAGTAAATCTCAACTGTATGATGACCAGAATCAATAAGATTGTCATAAATGCTGGTCCACAAAGATTATACGACCTTGCTTGAAAAGGACAAAATCAGGAATGACACCCTAGTCACGTGGTGAGATACAGCGTGAGGCACCTGAAAACGTTACGTTTTACAGTGAGTGAGTGAATTCGGTTTTACGCCGCTTTTAGCAACATTCCAGCAAAATATCACGGCGGGGGACACCAGAAATGGGCTTCACACATTGAACCCATGTCGGGAATCGAACCCGGGTCCTCGGCGTGACGGGTGAACGCTTCAACCACTAGGCTACCCGGCCGACCCTACGTTTTACAGACACAAACGTTCTTGTATAGGATGTTTGTTGTCAACACTTATCTTTGTTCTGCTACTTGGTGCTAACATTTATATGTAACGATCCCCTACTCTTTGTAAGAGTATATATATAGTCTGGAGTAAAAAACGATAAACAAGTTTTGAGTGAAATAATTTCACATTGCGCTCCGTTGTAACCGATATTGATTTTGGAATATTTTAAAGTTATAAACCAGTTCTCTCACACACACGTAGTACTGTTGCCATACCATACCAAATTTAAGTATCATGTAAACGTATGAGTGCATGATGGTTAACGCCCACAGCCGGCAATATCGCAGTTATATCGAGGAGGCCTGTTAATAATCGAGTGCATGTAAGCAATATCAACGATTCACACCATCGAGGCAACCATGAAATCACCCATGACCCCACGACTGACATCTTGTCCTTTGGCGTTGATTCTCATGAAAGCATAAGCTAATTCTTCTTCGGGATCCCCAGACGAATCACGAAAAGTAAAAAAAAACAGCCAACCATGTATCATACATCAATATGGCCACATTTCATTCCTCAAGTGGCCAGTATTTTTTACCCTCAACGCATGACTACGGCTTTGACAACCTCGTTGTACTGCACACGTTTAAAAATATACGAGAGGCCATGTGAGCCATAAATCGAGTGACGGTGACATTAAGGGACCATAGAGTTTTTCGTTTATTACCGATCTTCAAACACGTCAAGGGAAAAAACACCAATAAGTGTAACATGTATTAAAACTCAGTACCCAACAATGAGTCAGTGAGTTTAGTTTATCGCCTCTTTGGTCAGTAAGTCAGTTATATCACAAGGGGTTTGTGGAAAAGCCCAAAGTGACGCATGTCTTAGTGACGGGTGCCACCAGTAGGGCTAACACTAACCTTTTCGCGAACACCTGATAACATCACTATTTGAAAGTGATCCAGAAACACGATTTTTCTGATTCTGCCTCGCCCTCTTGTGGGAATGGGGGCGGTCGGGTAGCCTGGTGGTTAAAGCGTTCGCTCGTCACGCCGAAGTCCCGGTGTAAGCTGCCAAAATCTACCCCCCTTCAGAGTATACCCGGGTAGATTCTGTGAGCTCCCAGAATCTAGCCCGGGGTATATTTTGTCGACTTCCAAGAATCTAACCCCCTTTCCCAGAATCTACACCCCCACCCCCACCCCACCCCCCACCCACCCCCACCCCCCAGCCCCCCAAAGGGGGTGTGATCTAGGAGTTCCCAGAATCTACCCCAGTGTAGATACTAATAAATTGTTAACGAATAAAAAAATTCAGAATGTTGTTTTATACATGCAAAGAAAAAATGAACATTGTTAAAATTAATAAAAAATATCTTACAAATCACATTGACTTTAACTCATTGTAGTCATCATCAATTTGTTCAAGTTCAAAAGTTGGAGTTAAGAATTGTGTGAGGAAATGTCTTAGACTCATGTTATTGAATAAGCTTTACTATGCTTTGTGAATAGACCTACTAATTTAGTATTTTAACTTTATAATCATTTTGAAACCTATTATAAGTATGCATTATTTTTTGTGTCTGCAAGTACCTTTGTTTAGGGAGGCATGTATCACAGTATCCAGAATATATTCTGACTATAGAAGACATCACATCCTTCAAAGCATCTAATTATTTGTCCATTTACATTCTAATTCTTCTAAATATAGTCAGATGGGTGTCATTGTCTTAGTCAGAGTTTATACATTATTACCAATCCCTTATGGGATTGAGGGAGTCACAGTATATACAGTGTGGGACTGATTTCTGATATAGGTCTTAATGGTTTTTGATGAACAGGTCATATGAACTGAATAAGTTATCTATATATAAAGGTGTTAAAGGCATCAACGGTTACAATCTAAGCGTAACTGGCCTTAAACTGGTTTTGGAATAAAAGGCATAAAAGATCTAGATTAGTCCATACTGAGTGAGTGAGTGAGTGAGTGTGGTTTTTCGCCGCTTTTAGCAATATTCTATCAATATCACGACAGGAGACACCATAAAAGTTTTCACATATTTTACCCATGAGGTGGAAAAATGAAACAGTATAAGGTGGATTAACGAAAAAAAATAACATTCTACAATGAAGAACCCTAGAGCAACTGCCTGGCCTAACGTAGATTCGAAAACCGCTGGAGGAACTATTAGTATGTAGGGTTCCTCATTGTAGAATTTTATGCTTTTCTTTAATCCACCTTATACGATCTCAAGTCAAGTTTGTTACCTACTCCTGCACGTCGTCAACATGCGACCTTAAAGGGGCACTGATCTAACGCAATTACCCGGACTGGTTGTTGCCTTTGTTATTGTTTTTTTCCCCGTGAGTACCCGGATGATACGCAACGCAACTGAGCGTGACCAGAGACTGGGCTACCGTCTGCAAGGACAGCTAAATAAACTTGGAGGCTTGAGGCAATATTTGTTTTACGCATTTTTGCATAAACTCTGATTGGTTAACTGTGATCTATAAAGATTTCGACAAAGGGCGCATGTTAATTAATTTCTTCAACAAACAGACAAAAAGAACGGCGGAGCTCATCGGATGTCGTCATTTGGAAATACCCCAGATGGTTATAGTTTAATACTAAAAAAAGTGCAGTGAAAGCATTTTCGGTTTTCGGCGATAATACGATTACTACTCCCTTGTTGTCATCCACGTTTTCTCGTATAACCCTATACTTGTGTATTTGTCGTCATTCACTTGATGCTCAGTTAATGAATTTATTACTGGTACAATTAGTGGTAGCACCACTTAGATTACCTGACAAAGGTTCCCATTTGGCATTTATTGTGTCTGGGGTAATTATTCAATCTAAATCCAAGTTTGAAGTGAGGTGAAATTTGTGTTATGTAATATGCACGTGGCAGCCCAGCAAGAGATGAATGATCAGTTGTTTTACTCTTTTTTTGTAAATCAACGGATCGTTCCTAGTCATCAAAGGATTAACAGAAAATACGTTGATTGATTAATCACTGTTATCTTGCACAGTGGATATGTCAAAAGTGAGTGTTTACATATCTAGGTTTACTAAAACAAAGGGAATACACTCATATCATGGCGTGAAGTGCCGATGTAAAAAAACATACTTTGTTCAAAGGGTTAACTGATAATACGTTGATTGATTGATCATTATTATCTATCACTCAATGGATTTTTTAGGAACCGTGGACGTTATGAAAATAGTTGTCACTTGGGCTTTCTCAGCTGACCCTTGAGACTTGACACCTATGTGAAACACCTGAAACAATCCAAGTGATCAGTTGAGAAACGAACACGGGTTATAATATCCCGAAACGATATATATCTCTTAAAATATTTGTTTGTTACAGAGACACGTGACATCGAATAAGTTTCTTTGTACAGCTGCAGACGAGTGGGATATTGTTCCTTTGTGTGGATATTCACGGATACATTCCTCGAACAAGGAAGCTGCCTAAAACGTATACACATAAATTTGGTAAGTTGTAATTATGGTATTTGCATTTTGTTTTCCTTCATTTGAACCGATTCGTTCTTGTTTCTCTACGTCTTGGTTGGGAAATTCTTCAATGTGCGATAGGCGTTGTTTTCACAGGTCTTCTCTTTGTAAGCGTGTATATATTACCAGTCAGTTTGTAAAATGTGATTCTCATAGGCAATTTATAAAATGTGTAAATATTTCAGTCATTTTGACTAAAAAATCTGTCCAGATTGATTAAGACGATCAAAAGGGCCTACACACATCACAACAGATTATTATGTAGGATTAGGAGCCAAACAACATAGAAATGTACTTTTCAACATTTTCCGTCTCTTGGTGATGACATTAAACATCAAAATGTTTGGAATTCGTTATCATAATAATACAGATGGAAATGTTTTTCAGTCACTTTGTAAAATAACTGAATATTTAGACGTTTAATAAATTTGTTACACATTTTGACAGTAAAAGAATATACACACTATAAAAAAAGCAATGCTCAGGTGAAATATTTACTTAGTGTTGCAAGTCAAAATAGTGTAAACGAAATTTGCAAAATTACCAAGCAAGTGACTTATCAAAACTTCGTCACCATTACCGATGCTACCCACAAAGATACCTACATTTCCTTATTATCTCGAAAACTGTATTTCATTTTGTTGATCAATGTGACCATACGCCCTTATTACAACCGGTACCCATAAACGTGACTAATGCGCTTACGAATGGCGCAGCAGAGGTCGCGAACTAGTCTAGATTTCTGCTATACATCCGGGTACTCACTGGGAAAAAACAATAACAAAGGCAATACTGTCGTATATCTATAAGTAAATATTAATGCCTTGCCAATATTGTAAAGGAGTGATTTTTTTAAATTCTGTATTTTATACATATCTTAGCTGTAGCATTTTTGAGGCCATAACTTCTTTGGTGTCGAGGACAGTTTACAACGCACTCATACCCTGGCTCTTCCCCGTACATTTTATTATCTTGATCCAAATAAAGCTACCAGGTGTGTTCAAAGGTTGTTATATATGTGTTTGCGATTGTTTGTATAAATAATTTGTCCCAAAACGTTCTGGAAATTATTTTATGGCAAGGTTTTACGAAACTGTTTACTGCATATGCTAAACAAATGTGATATGAGTTCCATTGTTTGTTTTGTCCCATCTTGCCAGAGAAAAAAGTATGTCTTGAAGTATGAGTAAATCATAAGTCAAATGGAAACAGTGACCTAATTGGTGCTAATCTTAGTTTGCTGAAGCTATCAAAACCATTTCTGGCAGACATGTGGAGGACATTTCCATATTTGATGCCATAATGATTTCCGATTCAATTCTCTGTTTTGACATGGTAGCAAATGTTCCCATGTTCCGGCACTCAACCCAAAGAGTAGTGCCAATTTACACTTGTCAGAGGGGCACTCAAAGTACGTGATCTAGACTACCATTGGTCGGACTTTCATTTTTGTGGAAGCCACGGTGGCTGAGTGGGTTAGATCGCTGACGATTGCTGAGAGCTGGCGATTAGGTGCCTCACTCTGGCAAGTGTGGGTTCGAATCCCGGACAGGACTCAATGAAAAAAGTACGAAACTAAGAAAGTGTTATCCCAAATATAACATTTGTTACATTTGACCCCTTTCTAAATGGCATTGTGTATTCATATGTTTTTCTTAGGTGAACACTTGACTTGCTTTTCCATGTGTTTGTGACTGTGCCACTCCTTGTGGGGCAAGACACGCTCACCTTTTCGCGAACACCTGGTATCATCACTATGTGATAGTGCTTATGAAAAAGTCGGAATCATACAATAGACTTATGATTATGGAAATGTTTTTGATGCTCTTATTTACATACACAGTACTTATTTGTCACACACAATTTTTCATGATTTCCTCGTCAAGCGAATCTGTTTGTGGAGTGAACACCGGAGATATATCTGCAGTTGATAGTTTGCATTGCTAGATCTAGGCCTCCGTAGAGGTCAGGATTGAAACAGGTCCCTAGCGCTCTATTGCCTGTCGTAGGAGGCGACGGCGATGTGGTTTTTCACCAGGCAGACATTCACTCTATGCAGTGATTGGCTGAATGTCACATGATCTGTACGTGTATAAATATCGACCCCACCCTATCTATAACGTAGTTCACAAATGCAACCTTATATGAGGTTTACAGTCATTTTCAGTTCAGTGTAAACTGCAAGCTTCCAGATGTCATGTTACTATGTGAATACTGTGGGGATGAGATACTATCAAAGACACAAAGTGTAACTGTGTATCACAAAGATGAGGAAGTGTGTTATGTACCACAGGGTGGTGATATACCAGAAGCATATGAACATGTAACTGTGAACGTACATGGTGACAATGTCATATATACCAGACAGGGAAGCAACGTACCAAGAGGTTATGAATCCGTTTCTGTCTATGTCAAAGAACAAGGATTAATATATTCTAAAGCACGTACAGCACCAACTGGTTTTGTCCCTGTACTTGTTTATTCCAAGAAAGAAGGTAATGATTTCGCATCCTGCACCAATTCATCAAAACCTAAAGAGACCGTTCACACAGCGTGTCTAACGTAAGTACATCAACCATCTGATGTGAACGATGTGCACTGTTGAAACTTTGGTCTGTAATATATTGTTTGGTTATTTACATTCCGCATTTGTTTTGTTTTTCTGTTTCACGTATGAAACTCAACCAATTTGCAAAAATGTATATTAACATGTAATTGTGACGGTGTTTTGATAATAGATAAGAACTGCAAAGTATATTACTACATACCACAGTATATTCAAAGACGTTGAACACACCATCAGCCAAGTATGGTGAGTTATTATCAAAATTAATTATTATCACAATAAATTTGTTGTGAACTGAACAGAAAGATGCTAAACGCATTGTTTTGTATTTCGGTCCCGATACACTTGCTGTATACCAGGTTACCGAGTCTTTCCTTTTCAGTGAACATATTCCACGGTGTGATGAGGCAGTTTCTAATTTCATCCAGTGTTCTTCCCCTGAAAACATCTTGACTATTGGGATTCACGTTAAGTACCTGTATGGTGTAGGGCGAAAGGACGACAACAAAAAGAAGAAAAGGGAGAAAAGAGATCGTAAACTCCACCAGCTGTCGGAAAAGGTATCTGCCTTGCGCAACTCCAACTCTGGTTGTATATTGGTTCATCTTGTTGGTCTGGCACCTGGGGATTCTTTTACTGGCGCATTCGATGAGTTTGTGGATACAAAGCTTCACGACTTGATACATGATGGACAATTATTTACTGATGTTTTACCGGAAGGAAAAGCTGAGTGGCCATAGAGATCTTTGTGATTTTGATGACTTCCTAGCTCTTTATGTCACTGCTTCTTCCTTCG
This sequence comes from Haliotis rufescens, assembly GCF_023055435.1. Classification (NCBI taxonomy): domain Eukaryota; kingdom Metazoa; phylum Mollusca; class Gastropoda; order Lepetellida; family Haliotidae; genus Haliotis; species Haliotis rufescens. The sequence continues at coordinate 31,879,580 of NW_025964383.1, forward strand.
TCACAACATCTGACTTTAATACAAAGGTTGCACTTGATGACTGCATTGTTGACATTCCTGCAGAGGAGCTACGAACATTTTTCAGCAAAAGAGGAGAATTCGAAGGAACTTCACGCAAACTACCTACAGAAATACATACTGTAAATGACGTTGTGAGAGTACACGAGAGCAGATCAATTCAAATGAAAAGTCACTTTCTCCAAAAGAAAGGGGATCATGAAATAGTTGCTTACATTATTAAGAATCTTAACCTTACTGAGTACATAAGTGCACTGAGCAAACTTGAAAATGGTGGTTCTTACCTCTATGGTGTGAAAGAGGATTGTGTTTTTAAAAGTGAATATGGATACGAGTCCAAGGAAATCCGTCTCAAGCCTGTTTGTGTTGATGATCAAGACTATCTAAAGGATACGTTGAAGAAGAAGATTTGCGAGACTGTTCTTGTGTGTGGCTTTGATGGAAAGAAAGTGACGGATGCACATACAGTAGACATACGTTTTATCCCCTGCCCACCCAATGTTACAGAGTCGTGTTGCAGTGATGAACTTAGAAATCACAAGTCAGAAACAAAGGAACAGTACATTATTCATATTTTAGTAAAACACGTGAAGGGTGTAGTGTTTTACGATCCACAGGGTCCATTGGCTTACAAATATGATCCAACAAACAAGTCTGTCACGCGGATGAAAATCCACGAATGGTTCCATGCTTTCACAAGGGGGAAATAGACGTAGCTGATACCGAAGACAAGGAAGGAGGTTAAGATCCCATTTGATTATTCATTGTTTGGTTATATTTTCTATTCTTGTTATGAGATTGGTAACATGCTGTTCAATTTCTTTTAAACAGAAGTTTCAAAGTCCTGTTGTAATCCCTAGCAAATTCTAATTCATGAATTGTGATTTACAATCAATAATCAGTCAAGAATCTTTCAGTCAGAATCTTAGATGTTATGTTTCAAATCTTTAATCAAAAGCTCTACAAAAATGAAAACACACATTTTTTTCGTGTTTACTAATCGTTGGGGAATTAATGTTGAGGATCAAATTCTGACGTAATACATTTCAAACTTTCTAGTGTCATATTTTGAAATATATTATGGCAAAGATTAATTGTCTTATGTCTAACATGAACATATTGTTGCTTGCAAACTCGCTTATTAGTATGTTTTTTTCTACACTCAGAGTTCTACATGTACTCTTATGTTATATTTTAACTTTTCCAGGGCCAATACGTATCCTCGTCAAAATGTGGAAGCTACTGGTATGTTTAGCCTCCGTCTTTAACAACATTAAATGATTATCACTTTTCTGGTAAATATTTCCCAAATAAACTGTACATTTAATATATCCTACCACAAGGGTAAAAATCATAGAGTGTCCAGCTTCAAAATAAATTTCTTGAAATGACAACTGTGGTATAGTAAGGATACGTTTCACGTTTTCATTCCATGTTCCAGAAACAAATTGCAAAAGATAAGGAGCAAGGCTTTGCCTTGGCAACAAACGATTTCTTCCGACCTGACCTGAAGCAAATTGGAAACAGCATCTTCGAGATCAGGAGATACTTCGTTCCTGAGGGTAATTATGTTAATTACTAAGAGTAAAGTGTTTATTGATAGTTGTGGACATTGCACAGCAATTAATTGAATTTGATTTGATTTAAACATATTGACTTATGTATTGCCAATGTTATGGTTGAAAAGTTTCCCAATTAATCACGGGAGTCATTGGTAAACTATGAATCTCAGAACATTATTATTAAGACCAAAATCTTTCCTTAATCCTAAGAAATCATGCATTATACGATTTCAGGTGTCTTGTAAGCATGTGTTTATGAAACAGTGATGATGCCAAGTGTTCGCGAAACTGTCTCACCGATGGCACCTGTCACAAACACATGCAGAAACAAGTCAACTGTTCATCAGACACAGCAATGAACACTTATTCTTGGAGTTTGTTTCGTGTCAAAAGTTTGCTTTAGATGTTTAGTGACATGTAACTGGTACCTTTGTGTCAATACATTGATTCTTGTGTACAATTCAATCAACAGGTGCACAAAAGTGCACAATGTCTCACAGAGCATAATTTCCGACACAAAATTTGAAAGGTTTCCGTTTTAACTTTTTCTATTTGTTTTCAGAAGGTCGAACCATAAAACCCTTGAAACTTGGAACCACGTTGGCAAACGTGAAAGACTGCCTCTTAGAACTTGTAGAAAACCATGCGTTTGCCTTAGGTTTGGATCACAGAACTGATGAAGAAATAAAGAATACAAACTGCCCAAAAACTGAGCCATGTTTCATGTTCTTATCAGAAACTTTATCAGTTGCTCTGGATTTTACCACATCACCTCGTCCAAGTAATGCCGTGTGTGATGTGTTCATAGCCTTTCCCACTAAGCCAACTATGGTCCTGTCACTCGTTGATGGCGATGAAGACTCAAGGGAAGCGTTGGTGTACAATACGTCCGTGGCTAGAGGAGTGAGACATAAACTCATCAGATTCATGGATGAAGATGTGAACTCAATACATGGAGTGATCAATACGTCGACTCTCAAGGATAGTGTCGCATTCAACGCTCGCCTGGGGGTTTTGGCAAACGATTCGTTTCATTTTGTTCCAACGTATTCATTGCTAATGAATACGAGAAGATATGGTGCAGTCCTGACAGCGTTTTGGGCGGGTGTTGCTGAGACAAAGTCGGTGCTTAGAGATAATGGTGACGCAAATGATGACTGTATAAGATTCCTCACCAAAGAACAATGTATCATTCTGGTGGAGAACATCAACAGTAAGGATGTCCAGGTCCGGTGTGTACCAGGTAGCGGGGCAACGACTCTGATGCTGGAGGTGGCCAGGAGACTGAGCAGGCTGGGGGACACTCTACTGGTGTGTAGGTCACAGGAAGAGAGGGACAGACTCAGGTTTGTAGATATCATAGGAGCTAAATCAAAATACTCTCAACAAACTATGCATTGGAATATCTGAGAATGTGAACTGAGTTATTTATCTGTTTGTTTCTGTCAATGACTTAATCGATCATACTTCCAGGTCAGCGTATGCATCAGTGGTATCAGTGAACGATCTTAGCAAACTGGATCTGTCCTCATACGTGAACATTGTTGATGAAACAAACAGTATGACACCAGAAACAAGACGTCACCATTGGCAATTTGCAAGCCGTAAGTACATGTATCTTTAAATGTTCTTGTTGTCTGTTTGCCCCAAAACACGCCTGTGCTATATATTCCTGGCGTGATACATTAGATAGTGCTAGCATTTTATTAAATGTTATAACATATTTAATTATTACTAATTTTGTTGAATAAGCAAGATCATTCCTTTTAACTTCAGATCTAACTGATATCAAGCAGCTTAAGTACAGAAAGTGGATGGTAGAGACGGTAATGTATACTATAGTTTCATTATGAAAATGTACATATAACAGTGGAATGTACTCTATGTACCTCCATCAATTAAATACCTTTGATACTGTAAGTGTAAACGATTTGTTCTGAGTGGGCCAAGTCATTACTATTATGTAGTACATGGCACTGTAGACTTCTTAGATACATTTTTTCTCACACATTTAAGTTCCTATCAACGACATTAACTCCCAGACAACTTGTATCTCTGCAATTCCATTTCATAAACATGGTCGTTGCTCTATCACTGATGTTACTGTTACTGATGTTGACTGATGTCAAAAATATTTTAAATTTGATTTTACAGGAGACTGACAGAATCGAGAAACTAATGGATGTATTAACCAATGGTAACATTTTTTTAAGTAATCAAAATAACTCTGAAATAAAAAAAAGTCTATGATAAACGTAAAAAATTAGGTATGTGGAGTGATTGGTGATGATGACGATGATTAGTTGTGAGGAAAGCGATGTTCAGTCATTTTATCACATAATAAATATTCTTCATTAAACATGTTCAGATCAATTGAGACGAAGGATGAACTATCTCCTTGGAGAGTTTGACGTGCTGGTGTTGATGATGGAGAAGCTCAGACAACATGTTGCTGTAAGTAGATCCTATTGAAGTTAATAACGTTATTAAGAAAAACATATTTTTAAGTCACTTTATTACCCCACTGCAACAACAGAAAATGGAGCTAAAACTCTGCTATCGTTTGTCACATAGTTTGGGCACATACTTGGTGTATACATGTAAATACTGTAAATTATACAACTCAACAAGATTTGACTATGAATAAAATACAAACAATTTAAAATTATCTTCAGACTTCGGATCACTTATAAATTTTTTGGTATTTTCAGTTTCACCAAAATAAGGACTGTTTGGAGAACAAGCCACGTCAACATACAAGGGGCAATACTTTAACTGATGCGGGATGTGAGTATTGCCATGTTTTTATGGGATGACTTCAGCTTCCATTAGTCAACTTTTCTTTTAAGTAAGTCTTTCAAAACGTATTATGGCAAACAAATGGAGAACGTTTCCAAATTTGTCGCATCAGTGGCAAATATTATGTCCGATGCAATTCCTTATTTCGATTTGTACCATATGTTGACGTTCTTTCAAGAGAACAATTGACTTGCCTATGTAAGTGTTTGTGACGGTGTCACCGGTGGGGCAGAATACGCTCACCTTTAGGCGAACCTCTGGCATCATCACTATTAGATAGTGATTCATAAACATGTTAATTATATCGTTGGACTCGTACAGGCAACTCTGCGCTTATTAAGAGCTGCGCATTTCAAACGTTTTGTACCATGTATTATCTTGTTCTGGACACATAAAAGAATAAGTTAAATGGCAATGAGTTTAAAGCCAATATGATGTACAGTTATTTCACATTTACTTTACAGCCTTTTAGTATACTTTGATCGATGTGATTGTCGAATTTACATCAATTTGATTTTTCTCATGACTGTCTGCGTTGCTATTCTGGAAAACGTTTTATTAATTTAATGTCTATGAATAGTGTAAAGTTGTGTAGCTGCAAATATTATTAACCATCAACCATAAAGTTGATCAGATATTATCCACCATTGCAATTGGTAAAATTATTGATAATACACTTGAATAACTGACAATTTGTATTGTTTAGGTAATTGCTTTATTGTTTGTGGTTCTGTTACAATTACATATATGTATTATTTTCTTAAATATTTCCAGCATTTGTCGTTGGTAAACCACACCCGGTTGTACAAGAAGCAGAGCTGATTGCATGGCAAGAAAAAGTGGAACAAGAAAAGAGTGTTTTTCCTCTTTTACGATCCGTAAGAATCCAAGTCTATATTAGAATACAAACAGCAAATCATAATTAAGGCTAAACGTTCGTGAAGCATACATTAGGTTTAAATGGCATGCGGTATGTACAAATATTATTAATTAATGCGTCACTTTTAAGATGGTTTGTTTCTTTATCTCAGGTTATGGTAAAGGACAGAACCAATCTCATCTACCAAGGCGTTAAACTGGCTTACCTTGAGAAAGGTTAGTAGACATTATCATCATTTCCTAGAATTATGCAGATATAAAACCAAAAGACAGGAATACCAAATCTAAGGGACGCTACTCTGGTGTCTTAGATGACATTACCAAGTGTGACCAAGATTCTAAGTCATAAATTTGTGTTACTTATATGAGCACACTTTCTGGGATCAACAAACACAGGACGAAAAAGTGTTGATAAAAAGGTTGTATCTTCGTTGTATCTTCTTTGAAGGATTTATATATCCAAAATACAGCGCTTTGTAAAGATGACAAATGTCAAAATACATTCACAATAATACATCTCTGGATATATCTGTATATAAATAGTAAAGGGAGATAATTTGCATTAGTAATTTGGTTTTGGTATGAATGGAAGGGAACTTTCACATTAATGATTATTGGTTATGTGTACGAACACATATAAACAAATTGACCACGGACATTCATAAAAATATGTACACTTTTACAGCCTTCGCCATTCTGGAAATTTGTTTGTCGTGTATTATAAACATTAGAGAGTTAAATGCTTTTACAGCAGTGTAATAATTTGTCTGCCAATTCTTATAAATTATTACTGTATCAAGTTTATGTTGCTGCTGATTTGTTTGTTTTTTTGTTTTACGCCTCACTCAACAATATTCCAGCTATATGACGGCGGTCTGTAAATAATCGAGTCTGGACCAGACAATACAGTGGTTGACATCATGAACATTGATCCACGCAATTGGGATACGATGACATGCATCAAACACGTCAGTGATCCTGACCACCCGAGCCCGTTAGTCGCCTCTTACGACAAACATAGGTAGCATAGTAAGCAATTATGGGTTATTGAAAACCCATTATATCCCGGATCTTCACGGGTCGAGTATCAAATAACAAAACGAAAAGGAAACACATATATAAACAATATATGTGTATACAGAAATAAACACACTTGTATCTATGCACTATGTACAAATCCAGCAAGTGTCTTATTGTATATATGATCTATCCAAAGCTTGTACACCTTGTATTTTGTTTCGAAATCACAACTTTTCTTCCTGTGTATGTTCCATTTAACAATTTGTCGTTTTAATTTCAGCCTCCACAGAAGGAGAAGAAAAACTACAGGAATCGTCACAGAGTTCTGAATCTAAGTTCTGGAACCAACAGAACACAGCACGTGTATTTCCGGATACGCTAACCGATGCTAAACATAAACTGGAGCTACAGAACACAGATGGCGTAGATGCAGAGGGGCGTACGTACCTGTCATGACTGTGATTTCCCTACTTTCAGCCTAGTGACTGATAGACTAGGATAAACAAATAGGCAATATCTATTATCTAATGGAACTGTTCAAATTATGTTCGTATCTAACAAGGTATTCGTTTTAAGGTTCTAATGATGACACTGTGACGTTCTAATTTAATATCACAAGTAACCTACGGTATAGCAATGCTTTCAAGGAAATTATCTGTCATTCAATGTTAGTCTTCTTTTGTGTATCTAAACTAGAGAAGTACCTAGGCACCTTCTTTCAAATTAATTACGGATGTTTTAAAGATTTCTTTCACAAGGAAGGTGGAATATGAACAGTCATTGTTTAAGACAAGCGTACGTATTTATTGTTGTTTAAGATCCTGAGACGATCTATGTAACACGGCAGAATAAAAGAGATGTGTCTTCCTCAACGGTAGGTGCCATGATGTGTTTTGTCAAAAGACTGCAATATGGTTTTGATATTATCTCAGTGTTCTTCTTGATTGTCCGCTCAAAGTGCATGGTCTCGAGCTTGGTTTAGCAGTGATCTACTTGTCAGTTGCATTAGTTTAGGGAGGAAGATATTCAGTAACATTTTCTGCCGAATCAAACACCAGTACCACCGTGTTACGACAAGGGGCATACATTGGGTAACTTTTGGGAATTGCATCCGGCTTCCCAGCCTTTTAACGTGATACGTTGCACACATGATGTTGATCATGGAGAAACGATTCATTGCACACAGAGTTTACATAGTGGTACATTTCGACATGGACCGTGTTAAATAAACTCTTTTAAGATTGAAACTAGTTTCAGGAGCCCCTGGAGGATATCCACACTGAAGACAGGCTGGAACTCCAGGACACAGATGTTGGCGAAGCAGAGAGTCGTAAGTATCTATATCACCAACCCATAACAGCTAGTTTTGCTATCATTAACGAACAATTGAAATCAACATTCTATATTTCTCAAATGTAGTGTCGGTGTTAATTTCAGCATACGAAACATGATATATTCAGTCAGTCACGTGAACACATATTCAAGGTTGTATGTACTCCAGTAATGCATGTGTTTCCTCTTCAGGAATGCAAGAGATTGAATCTCTCAATGAAGAATTGGACAGTTTAAAATTGGTAACCATTTACATATTCATATACTCTTGAAGATTTGTACAGAAATATCGAAACAACTAAGAATATCAGGTCTTTGAAAGGCATTTAGAAGAGATACACATAAGGAAGAGATACACAATTAATGAGATAACAATAGGTGGAAAATAACAAAGGGTACAAACTAGAAAGGGTAGCATCCATATTACTTATCTATTGACTTAAGCACTAGCTTCAATACCATCAGCGCTATTACTGTGAAGTGTTGGCTTCCATTGTCCATTGCTAATCACTTGTCAGCGCCAATCATCTGTTGGTATCCCTTGTTAGTTTCCACCTTTTGTTATCTTCTTAATTGTGTTGTCCTTACTTGTACACATATTATGCTCTCTGCCTCATGGCATTCATTCACCTGATGAAGGAGTAAGCATATACTCCGACACGTTGTGTTCCGCATAATAAAGAAGTTGACATCCATATATTCTCTTCCTTAACTAAGAATATGCTTTGGTCGTTTATTCAGACTGCAAATATTTCTTACTGTTTTAAATCATATACAAGCTTAACATTATCTTCAACTGATAATTGTGGAAAGATTAATACTATAACATGATCGAAACAATGATGGTGGTGACTTTAATGCTACTTCCACTGCTACTGCCAGTTCCTTTGGTTTCAGAACAGAGATTACAAAACGATACAACTCGACAAACTACAAACTGAGGGTTGGACACACGGCAAGTGTAAACTGATTTATGCTTATATCTACTCACCGCCAAAAGGGACGTGAACCATAAAAACCTATAGAGATGTGTGTACGTTAAGAAGAGATGTTCCCTGTGTGTACCAATTAATGACATAACTAACAATAGTCAAGTGTTACCGCAGCGTGACTTTATTCATATCACAATATCTTGCATATGATTTCCCAACTTTACACCTAATCCTACACGAGACAAATGGTGCATCTCGAGCCATGGATCTTTAGCGTCACATGTGATGCCTTCATGAGCGTCGGTTCACACAACATAACAGTATGTTCGTTTGTGCATCGAACTAATCAGATATCTCTTGAATATGAGTAAGTCTCCATCTATTAACTAACAATATGGTATTCGCGTCTTTTGGCGGTGGGTATATCAAAGTGGTATTTCACAAAATGCGTCCGATCATAAGTGTTACTCTTACATGGGCATAGCTTAGAGACGAATGTCTGATAACATAACGAAATTTACGATTGCGATAATCACACAAGTTAGATGTATAATATTTTGTATCCTCCAGTTGAGTGGCAGAACGCTGTTGACTACTTGATGGGGTACCCGGATGTCCTATCCCTGTTTAATGTGGAGCTACCAGGTCTTGACGGTGTTAGCAGTTCCCATCAAGAAGACCAAGATGAAAGCACCTTGCCAAGAAGAATTAAACACAGGCAAAGGACAGTATTCACGAAAGACTCAAAGCGAAAGGTAACAGTTATAACAGTCTTTTAAGGCGCTTCAATCAGTTCATACACATGCTCACATGTATTGTTCAGTTTGTCTGTTGTTTTACGATGCAGTAAGAAATATGTCAACTATATCATGGTGCCCGTCATGGCCGGTTACGGTGACACAAAGTCAACTCACCTCATGGGTGATGTTAGAAAAATAACAAGCGTTGGTATCACAGACAATCATCAGTATTATCTAAATGTAATGTACATAATGTAGTTCAAAGTTGTTTTACAAGATATAGCTCTCTCGAAGGAGAACATGCTGCAATATAACTGAAATAAATACTGCTCAAAGGGGAGTTAGGCCATATTTAATCACTCATTATCATTAGTAACATCATAGAGATAGTGTTTAATTTTGTCATTAGATTAAAACTACACGATTCCAAGTGTAAACGCGTGACACAAAGACCAGAGAATGTACAGATATGAAAATGTGTACGGTGTGCTAGAAGCGTCTTTTGTGATAACAAAACCAACCCACATTATAATTACCCTTGTATTTGTTTCAATGTCGCCTACCTAATTACAGTTCCCCGACACAACATCAAAACTGGCTGGAGTGAAAGGGGAAGGTCAATACACTGTGAAAGGTATGAACTGATGATTGTCAAAGCATTGAAGAAGTTTCATAACTGACTTGATTTGTATTACAACTAAAACCAAGTTAAATGTGGCTTCAATTGGATGTGATTAACCTGTATTTACAAATTCTTAAAATGGAAACAGAGTAAATTTGCCAAAAGTATATACGCCCTATACATCATTGTATCACCACGCACTGTCAATAACAAGTTCTATGTTGTGTAATCTACAGATGGGTGTCACATTCCCTACATACCTACAGGCCTGATGCATCAGTTGAGGAGGTACCAGCTGGGCTCCCTAAAGGACAGAGATTTAACTACACTCACATTGAAGGTATAAATTGGGACGAAAGGGGACATGGTCGCATGCTTATGAAATGGTCGGAATTGTACACTCGATTCTGGTTTGGGCAGAGATTTCTTATTAATGTGGAAGGCTTTTGTTGCTTTTATTTCATGTAAAAGTACTGTCGGAAATAGAAAAAAATCATTTGTGGCTTTTAAATCTTCGTGTTAATTGTCTTGTTTACCAGTCATGGCAATAAATCATGGCAGTTTTTACTGCCTATTGTTTGAAAAGGATAGACAACGAAAAGGAGAAAATGCAGATTTAGATTCTGAAGTCCTTAGAAACTATATTAAAATGAGATATAACATTATGTAAATTAGATGTTAGAAAGATAAAATAACATTTATTTGGAATATTATTGAATAAATTAGACATTTTTCCAAATGCAGATTTAGTTTTGTGCCCATAACAGACAAACTGATTCATTATTACCATTACATCAACTGACCCATGAATCCTATTGTTTAGTACTTTAAACCTTCCATTCTTCATTGCTTATATTTGGATCGCCGGTGTCTTACGGACAGTCGTTTATTGGTCTGATTCAATACAGAATCAGAATCAGGTGATTCAGGACATGGTCAGGGCGGTTGGTGTTTGATGACGTTCAAACTTGAATGTTATGACACTTTGTGAAGTTTCTCACTGGCTCTGAACGTCTTGACGTCGTCTTCTTTATCTTCTAGGTGATGACAGACGACGAGGAGCAACTCGCGTATCTGACGGCAAAGAATGACTCCTTGGAAAAAGGTTTGTAGATGTATAAAGCTGTACATTCTAGGAGTGTTGAAAACCAAAATATACCTTGAATAATTCTTTCACATGAAAGTTTGAAACATATATTTACGTGTATGTCGTGTTGATTTGTTTTAATAGTATTATCGTCATACTCACACGCCATGATTAGGAATGGACTTTGGGAATCAAACTCAATTGTTCTCTGTCAGTAAAGAATGTGAAATCCAGTTGGCTATCCTATTGCTAATTGTTGAATAGCCAAAACAGTATGCAGTATCGTATAGTATCATACAGTATCATGCAGGGCCTCATTTAACACAAAAAGCTAAGCGCTTCTGCAACAGTCGTGGTGAGTCATGTAACTGTTCAAGAGGTAAATATACGGAGATATTAAACCCCGGATTGTCGCAATCGTGAAAACATGATTAATTTTAATATTTAACTGCAAGGCTCGCGTAACAAGTTGAAGATATGCTTATCGGTTACTTCTTTTTAGTTGCTGATGAATGCAAACTTTGACATTATGAAAACAGAAAATATATAAACAAGGTATAAATATATTTAACTTTTATCTTTCAGATTTTGGAAGCACTGTACATATTGTTGGACTGGAATGCAGGCCTGCACCAATCTCATGTAAGTATTTCCAGGACTGAGTGAGTGAGAGAGTGAGTGAGTGAGTGAGTGAGTGAGTGAGTGAGTGGAGGCTCTCGGGTTATCGTATTCAACAGCTAGATTAATGTTTATATGAATTACATGTATATGTTAAAAGTGTTTATGTCTGAGCTAGTGTTGAATCAAATCTGTCTCTCGATCCATCACTGTTGTGGTAACTGCGTTAGATCGTCAAGTGAGACCCAACTGCTGTTACCTAAACGTTTTGTTCCTTGTCATCATGGTCAGTTAAGCCATGACTTTGCAGCTCGCCTTGTCAGCATGGGGTTATCTCAGGAGTGATTGGTCGATCGACGCTTACTCCGAATTGTCACCCGACCGCCCCTACTCGCATAATAAAGAAACGCAACACCAGCTTTATACTCACTTTAGTTTTACATACTCTCACTCCATCTATCAATACGCGACAGGATCGGACCGGCCAGGCTCGTCACTGAGTGGGGAACTAAGAACGATCGGGATTCGACCTGATAGACTGCAAAACAGCGCTCCCTTTTCCTAACGGTGGCGGTATCATTTGAAAGCGTTCGGGCCTGACCTTTCTTTGTCACATGTCATCATGGACCATTTTAGTTGATTAAGAACAATATTTGACCATGAATCTACGAACCGATTAAAGATGTCTTTTGATTAACTGGCGACAACAACAACGAACCTATCCCGAAATACCCTGCAACTGTCATCGCCCTCTTGATTTCCTGCTTGTTTATGCCAACATGGCGGCTTTCTTTCTCCATCGTGTTAAAGCTGTTAGCATCAATTTAAAGGTTGACTTTGTAATATGTTTCTCAGGTTTTGGAGATGCATGTTTAGCTTATAACACTATTACTTGGCACCAGTCCAGCCTCGAACGGTCGTGTGGTGAAACTGGTGTTTCGCATTCTCACACTGAATGTGTAATATTGACACTAAAACCTATGAGGTGTCTCAGCCATTACAGCTGTTGTTGGTGTCCTGAAAGATACACCCCACTCCAGGCGGGGACCTTTCTACTTTAATCTAATGTGTAGTTACTGAAACGGACATTAAGTATTAGCCAACATATTTCCTAATGACATTGCCTGTTACAAGTATCTCAAGGGCGTGAAAGTTTATTTAAGAAATTTATTCTTGATTTTGATTTCCATCGGAGGAAGTTGGGTAAAGTATACAGAAGCAGTTTGAATGTTAGATAGATCCTGAGAACAAACGAGTAACTGTCGGTTTGTGAGAAGTAATCTTTCTGTTGATCTGTACAAGGCTCTTTTGTTGGATCCTGAAAGAGAATTTTGAGAACATACTGATGGGGCTAATTAGAAATATAGCCCTGAACAATATAGGGTTGTTTAACTACTTTAGCATAAATACCGTCATAGTATGCCTGTTATTTTCTAAGTCTGAAAGATCATACAAATGTATTTGAAAATATTTAATTTGTTAATTACACACAACCTATTCAGATCTCCATGGCACGTTTAAACAATACAACTACACCAAAAATGTGTTATATTTAACTTCCTTCTCGTATTGTTCGGGAATCACTGAATCTCTATACCAATTCTTTTGTAAGTACAATTATACAATCATGAATCTTATTCAGTATACACTGGAATAATCAGAAAGCTGACGTTGTTGACGACATCAATCACTGACCAGCGCTTGTAAACATTCCGCGACACACAGACTGTGACGGTGTAACGGTGAAAGTGACTGAAGCGGACATAGAATATACCTGTTCATGCGGTTTATGTTGAACACAAAAATGTAAAAAATGTCCTAAAACACGATACTTTTCGGTTTATTTTTATCATGCTTTGTGAAAGATTCATTGAGAATCCACACACAAACACTTTTGTTGGGAAATTCACTCACTGAGGTCGTATTTCATACACGAACATCGTCCACCCACAACACACGTCTGGCAGATATCTGCACAATGGGGGAAAATCAATAGTATATCAAAAATTCTTTTACATTGCCTATTTCTGTGAATTATTCTATTTGTTTCTTAATGAAATGCATTTGAATTCTCGTAGTAATAGTTTTACATTGTAATAATCGCGCAGTTGTGGGAGATATTCTGTACTGATGAAAAACAGAGACGAACATTCAGCGCGCTGTTTGGAAACAAGCAAACAATCAGCCAATATTTTCAGTAAATCTCTTTCTGTGTCTCAGTTTGTAACAAACAGTGAAATAAACTTGCTACACAACAAACACAATGTTTATTTTCAGGTCCTAAACGTCACCTGGACGCGGCTCGGGCCAACACAGTCTGGTGCCACGTAACTACAGACGGTGAGCTGGTCAACTCGCGGCCCGACACACGGGATGAGGGGTGGAACAGGCTACAGAAGTACATAGGGACCTGTAGCTCCCCCATCCCCCTTCCTCCACCCCCCTCCACCCTCAACCCCCACCCCCACCCCACCACACCAACATACTGGGAGACAAAGACCAGGGTGCGGGTGGTGGGGGGAGTGCCGTGGTATGGACTGGAGATGGGGGTTGTGGAGGCAGGCCAGGTGGACAGTGAGTACCGTGTTTCTCTACAGCGTCGCTCCTGGTGTGTCCGTGTAGAGATCTGTGGCAGACACGGGGGGAGTATCTGTACCACGGTGTGGCGGGAGAAGGTGCAGGGCGAGTGTCACCAGAACACCATGTCCCGCACTCCCGGCACAAAGGCCACCCTCCACTATGGCGTGGTGCTGGATGTGGGGAGGGGGAGAGTGGCCTTCATTGACTTGGACAGGGGGATTGTTCTTGTCAAGTATGATGAGGTGTTCCGGGAACCTCTTGTCCCCATGTTTAGTGCTGGGGTCCCGGCATCTGGCTACACTGTGTCGATGAGTCTGATCAGCGGGGAGGACGTCGACATGACGGACACCAAGAGGGCCCTCGTCTACCAAGCGCTGAGATAGGAAATAAACTGGTTATGTAAAGTTGTCCGTGTAACTGAGAGATTTCTATCAACTGTTTCAATGACAGGCGGGGAAAGTGAGTGAAGCGGACATAGAAGTGTTCAGTTTGTGTTCTGTTTGTTGTGTACAAAATACAACCAAGTTCTTCACATGTCTGGTTTCACTACTTTCCTGGTTTCTCCTGGAGTTGGAAATTATTTTTAATACTCACAGTAATATTGTTATGGTGAAGTTATTCATGTAGTTGCTGAAATTATGTCACAGCAACAATTTTCTGAAATGTGATGTGAAACAGAAGTGAGTACATGGGCAAAATGTAAAAATTCTTTCAAAACAAGATTTCTTCTGCTAATATTGATTTAATACTATAAAATAATTGTTTTAAATCCCCACATGACTATTGTTACGATGAAACTATTGCTGTAGTTGCTAAACTTATGTCACAGCAACAACTTTCTGAAATGTGATGTGAAACAGAAGTGAGTACACAGACAAAATGTAAAAATTCTTTCAAAACAAGATTTCTTCTGCTGAGATTGTTATAATACTGTAACATAATTGTTTTGAATCCACATATGAATACTGTTTGGATGAAATTGTAGCTGTAGTATCTGAAATTATGCCCCAGCAACTTTGGATGAAATGTGATGTGACACAGAAGTGAATGTACAGACACTTGTATTGATTTAATAAATGTATTGCTGTAGTTGCTGAAATTATGCCAAAGTAACGAAATGATGAAATGTGTTTTAAAACTGTATTTACAAAATCAAAACAAGATTTCGTTCATATATCAAGACTTCAGATAAAAGGTTTGAATCTACCGTTGTATAGTGTTTATAGATATTTCTGTTGTTGCAATAGCTATGCCACACTGGTAACTAGGTGATATTTGATCCAAAAAAAAAACGCTAGTGCATACAAAATCACAGATATGTTTTAAAGACAGATTTTACTTTTCAAGATGTAATAATGTACCGTAAATGTTTTAAATACACAAATATGATTACAATTTTGCTACTTGAACTCTTAATCTCCTGAATAAAACACTTTCAGTTTTGTGATTTTAACGGTTTTTAATTTCACACCATTAACCTTCTACATTAAGTTTCCATGTTTGTTGTTTAACGCCACTCACCAATATTCCACCTGTATGACAGCAGTCTGTAAATAATCAAGTCTTGACCAAATAATCCAGTGATTGACATCTGTATAACAGCAGTCTGTAAATAATCAACTCTGGACCAAATAATCCAGTGATTGACATCTGTATAACAGCAGTCTGTAAATAATCAAGTCTGGACCAAACAATCCAGTGATTGACATCTGTATAAGAGCAGTCTGTAAATAATCAAGTCTGGACCAAACAATCCAGTGATTGACATGATGAGCATCGATGTTCGCAATTGAGATATGATGACATGTAAAAACCAAATCAGCGACTTTGACCAACATCTCTTTAGTCCCCTCTTGCGATAAGCATGGGTAGCTGAAGACCAATTCTAACCCGTATCTTCACAGTGGGAGACAAGCATGGGTTGCTGAAGATCAATTCTAACCCGTATCTTCATAGGGGGAGACAAGCATGGGTTGCTGAAGACCAATTCTAACCCGTATCTTCACAGGGGGAGACAAGCATGGGTTGCTGAAGACCAATTCTAACCCAGTTCTTCACAGTGGGAGACAAGCATGGGTTGCTGAAGACCAATTCTAACCCGTATCTTCACAGGGGGAGACAAGCATGGGTTGCTGAAGACCAATTCTAACCCAGATCTTCCCAGGGGGAGACAAGTATTGGACTCAACCAAAAAACGTCCTGGAATCTATACTTTACTAAGAAAGTATTATCCCAAATAAAACATTTTTACAAATTTTGACCAATTTCTAGATGGTATTGTGTGTTAATACCTTCAGCCATGGGAGCTGTCCCAATTTACACTTGTCAGAGGGGTACACAAAGTACGTGATCTAGACTACCAGTTTTCGGACTTTCATTTTTTGTGAAGGCCTCAGAGGCTGAGTGGGTTAGATCGCTGACTTTGTGTGCTGGCAAATTAGGTGCCTCACTCTGGCAGTGCGAGTTCAAATCCCGGATGCAACTCAACCCAACTAGTACTTGAATCTGTACTTTACTGAGAAATTGGTGAAAGGGTTGGCTTATCACGACGAAGAGCTGGGTTTGATTCTCCACATGGGTACAATGTGTGAAGCCCATTTCTAGCGTACCTTGCCTTGACATTGCTGGAATATTGCTAAAACAGCATAAAACCATACTCACTCACACATGATTATCATGACCAACCAGGACTCTCAAGGCTCTTCTGTAAGCCTTCTGAAAACTTATACATTCTGATATTGCTGGAAAGAAAATTAGAAGTATTCAAGGGTCAAATGTAATATCATCCTCACCAACAACATGTGCCTTCAGGAGGGTAGCACGTGCTCGCCTATTGCGCAAAGCTCTGACGCCATCCTAAAAATTAACTATGTTTGGAAGTTTGTTGTTTAAGGCCACACTCAGCAAATATCCCAGTCTGTAAATACTCTGGACCAGACAATCCAGTGATTGCCAAATTGGGATACGATGACATTCATCAACCAAGTCACATCCTGATCACCTGATCCGTTGCCTCTTACGACAAGCATGAGTTGCTGAAGACCCATTCTAACCCGGATCTTCACAAGGGGAGACAAGCATGGGTTGCTGAAGACCAATTTTTTCAAGGGTTTGGAAGTGTGTGCTTCTACCTCGTCATTACCAATTAATAATGAAAAGGGTTTAAGGATTGTGTTTAGATCCCTATAATCGCAAGTCGGGGGGGGGGGGGGGGGATTCCTGTTTAGAGTCAGAAAATTTGACTTTTAGTCAGGGAAAAAATTATACTCCGGAATAAGTAAGGGAGTGAATTGATATTCTGAAAAGAAGTCAGGAAAAGTTGCCCTTTGTCAGATAAAACTGGATTTTGTTGATCGACTGTGTATTTGTCTTTGTCTATTCTCTCCTGACTATTTACGTTGGCAAAAACGTTCCAGTGTTCAGTTTCAGTTCAAATGGGTGGAATGGGAGGACGGAGGTCATTAATCATCTAATGTATTGTGTTTGTGTATTAAGATACAGCAACAATGGAAATCTGTCAGGGAACTGAAAACTCGCTGTGGCTACCATGTACAAGCTTCGACATGCAGTAATAGAGACTGCAACCTCAAAACATTCCATGTTCTTTTTATGTCCAAAATGATGGAATGATGACTTCTTTGTGGTATTGAGTAGAGCTTGTAAACATCAATGTAAGAGAATAACCAGTCTTTATTACCAGTATTCACCAACACAGATTCCATTTGGCGTCAAGGGCAAAATAACTGTAAAAGATATACAAATGGACCACTGAAAATCAGAAGCAAAGTCATTATTCTGCTACCCGAGAACATACAAAAACAGTCTCAAACAATGTTATGTTTTTCCAGCATATTTTATTTCAATGTAAATAGCAAATGTACAGACATGATTCCATTGTAATAACAATACCACTGACACATGGATATGACATGGACTACAAAATATGTCGGACTGCTTGTGTCTTGAACCTATGGGCAGGAGAGACAACATACCACTAGTCTATGTGTACGATGGTGCCAGTCAGTTCAGCCGTGGCAGCCAACACATCAACTCATACTGACTGACAGGTGATCAAGTTAGGTGTGGCACACAAGTAGCCGGCACCATTGGGACGCAATGGCTGCATTCATTACTAAACGAGACTGTCACTTTGACATGTGAAATGCCCCTATCCAACCAGCTGAACGAACAAGGTCACTAAGAAACTGGTCATTTATTGGGGGAAGGGGGAAGGGGGATCATTGGACTATCATGGTTTACTAACCCACTATCCATTTTGTGCAACATCTTTTGGCAACACCCCCCACCCCCCACCCCCCCCCACCCCCACCCCCACACCTTCTCCTGAATTCACCCCTATAATAAATGACCATGACGAAATAAATTTCAAATTTATTTAAATTCTATGTTAAAAATTACAACCTGCCATATAGCTGTGATAAATTTGGCCAACTCCCCTCTTTCGCTGCATCATTTTGTCATGACACCCCAATCCCCATAATAAAAGACCAGTCACCACTAGTAATCCGGCCAAAATCACACAATTAAAGGCAGTTGTGTAATACAATGCAAACAAGAAAAAAACAGGTGACATGGAACACTACAATGGGGACAGGAGGGACGTAGATTTCAGCCTCCATATTCCTTCACTGCAATGTTGTAGACAATCTTGTAATGTGTTCATCAGCCAGGAGGGACGTAGATTTCAGCCTCCATATTCTTTCACTGCAATGTTGTAGACAATCTGGTGAGATGTCCATCTGCCAGGAGGGACTGCTAGAGAAGCTGGCATCTGTAAGTCAACCCTGTCCACGTGGATACCACAGCCTCCACATGCCATGTATTACAATGTACAGTGGAGCCAGGACTATACAACACCTACAAATGACTATTCTCTTATGTTATATGAACATGTGTACTGATTAAAAATAATTTTCTAATACTTCAGAGGACAAAAACTCCATAACCCATGAATTAAATCTTGAAAATGTCATCACAAAATGGTTTCCAGATTAGCAGGGTCCAGTCTTATGAGGTTGAGCTGTATCCAACACAAAATGATTTATGCAGAAAATAAGCACTGGTGGGATTGTCTGAGACCTTGTCAACTGACAATACATTTCATTTACCATTGTGATTTATTCAGTCACACAAACTACACCACAGTGTGTACACACACAAAAATATGAAAGCATTTATTGAAGCAACAATGAGACTTTATGTGATATCTATTGTACACATAAGATAAACCCTGTACACATACATACACATGACTTTACAAGCAGAATGTTTGGGGATACATTCATCTTTTTTATTGTTTCCATATGTCTCCTTGAGGAAAAGTAAAGAAAGATACAGAGCACACTAACATCTATTCCATATACTCTTTTTAAGCAAACATAAAATATACATTCACAGATGAGACACAAGAAAGGACAATCTTATTTACACTTGTTCAGTTTATTCTCAGTGGCCAATTTAGGTTCATTCAGAGCTGTTATAAAACTAGTTCTTAATCAAAATAGCTCACCAGCTTCAAATATTTCTGTGCCAACAGATACTAAACACAAATCAAAATTCCAACTTCATTCAATGCTGTCCCTACCATGTACAATCATTATCATTCAATGATGTCCCTACCATGTGCATTCATTATCATTCAATGCTGTCCCTACCATGTAGTCATTATCATTCAATGGTATCCCTACCATGTACAGTCATTATCATTCAATGCTGCCCCTACCATGTACAGTCATTATCATTCAATGCTGTCCCTACTATGTGCAGTCATTATCATTCAATGCTGTCCCTACCATGTACAGTCATTATCATTCAATGCTGTCCCTACCATATACAATCATTATCATTCAATGCTGTCCCTACCATGTACAATCATTATCATTCAATGCTGTCCCTACCATGTAGTCATTATCATTCAATGCTGTCTTTACCATGTGCATTCATTATCATTCAATGGTGTCCCTACCATGTACAATCCTTATCATTCAATGCTGTCCCTACCATGTACAATCATTATCATTCAATGCTGTCCCTACCATGTACAATCATTATCATTCAATGCTGTCCCTACCATGTACAGTCATTATCATTCAATGATGTCCCTACCATGTAGTCAATATCATTCAATGTTGTCCCTACCATGTACAGTCATTATCATTCAATGCTGTCCCTACCATGTACAATCATTATCATTCAATGCTGTCCCTACCATGTACAGTCATTATCATTCAATGTTGTCCCTACCATGTACAGTCATTATCATTCAATGTTGTCCCTACCATGTACAGTCATTATCATTCAATGCTGTCCCTACCATGTACAGTCATTATCATTCAATGCTGTCCCTACCATGTACAGTCATTATCATTCAATGCTGTCCCTACCATGTACAGTCATTATCATTCAATGCTGTCCCTACCATGTACAGTAATTATCATTCAATGCTGTCCCTACCATGTACAGTCATTACATTCAATGATGCCGCTACCACTTAGTCATTATCATTCAAAGTTGTCCCTACCATGTACAATCATTATCATTCAATGCTGTCCCTACCATGTACAATCATTATCATTCAATGCTGTCCCTACCATGTACAGTCATTATCATTCAATGCTGTCCCTACCATGTACAATCATTATCATTCAATTCTGTCCCTACCATGTACAGTCATTACATTCAATGCTGCCGCTACCACTTAGTCATTATCATTCAAAGTTGTCCCTACCATGTACAGTCATTATCATTCAATGTTGTCCCTACCATGTAGTCATTATCAATCAATGCTCTCCCTACCATGTACAGTCATTATCATTCAATGCTGTCCCTACCATGTCCCATCATTATCATTCAATGCTGTCCCTACCATGTACAATCATTATCATTGAATGCTGTCCCTACCATGTCCCATCATTATCATTCAATGTTGTCCCTACCATGTACAAATATTATCATTGAATGTTGTCCCTACCATGTCCCATCATTATCATTCAATGCTGTCCCTACCATGTACAGTCATTATCATTCAATGCTGTCCCTACCATGCCCCATCATTATCATTCAATGCTGTCCCTACCATGTAAAGTCATTATCACTCAATGCTGTCCCTACCATGTACAGTCATTATCATTCAATGCTGTCCCTACCATGTAAAGTCATTATCATTCAATGTTGTCCCTACCATGTACAATCATTATCATTGAATGCTGTCCCTACCATGTCCCATCCTTATCATTCAATGCTGTCCCTACCATGTACAGTCATTATCATTCAATGTTGTCCCTACCATGTACAGTCATTATCATTCAATGCTGTCCCTACCATGTACAGTCATTATCATTCAATGCTGTCCCTACCATGTACAATCATTATCATTCAATGCTGTCCCTACCATGTACAGTCATTATCATTCAATGCTGTCCCTACCATGTACAGTCATTATCATTCAATGCTGTCCCTACCATGTACAGTCATTATCATTCAATGCTGTCCCTACCATGTACAGTCATTACATTCAATGCTGCCCCTACCACTTAGTCATTATCATTCAAAGTTGTCCCTACCATGTACAATCATTATCATTCAATGCTGTCCCTACCATGTACAGTCATTATCACTCAATGCTGCCCCTACCACTTAGTCATTATCATTCAAAGTTGTCCCTACCATGTACAGTCATTATCATTCAATGTTGTCCCTACCATGTAGTCATTATCAATCAATGCTCTCCCTACCATGTACAGTCATTATCATTCAATGCTGTC
Source organism: Haliotis rufescens (assembly GCF_023055435.1). Classification (NCBI taxonomy): domain Eukaryota; kingdom Metazoa; phylum Mollusca; class Gastropoda; order Lepetellida; family Haliotidae; genus Haliotis; species Haliotis rufescens. The sequence continues at coordinate 31,901,553 of NW_025964383.1, forward strand.
CCTACCATGTCCCATCATTATCATTCAATGCTGTCCCTACCATGTACAATCATTATCATTCAATGCTGTCCCTACCATGTCCCATCTTTATCATTCAATGTTGTCCCTACCATGTACAAATATTATCATTGAATGCTGTCCCTACCATGTCAGATCATTATCATTCAATGCTGTCCCTACCATGTACAATCATTATCATTCAATGCTGTCCCTACCATGCCCCATCATTATCATTCAATGCTGTCCCTACCATGTAAAGTCATTATCACTCAATGCTGTCCCTACCATGTACAGTCATTATCATTCAATGCAGTCCCTACCATGTAAAGTCATTATCATTCAATGTTGTCCCTACCATGTACAATCATGATCATTGAATGCTGTCCCTACCATGTCCCATCATTATCATTCAATGCTGTCCCTACCATGTACAATCATTATCATTGAATGCTGTCCCTACCATGTACAATCATTATCATTCAATGCTGTCCCTACCATGTAAAGTCATTATCACTCAATGCTGTCCCTACCATGTACAATCATTATCACTCAATGCTGTCCCTACCATGTCCCATCATTATCATTCAATGCTGTCCCTACCATGTAAAGTCATTATCACTCAATGCTGTCCCTACCATGTCCCATCATTATCATTCAGTGCTGTCCCTACCATGTACAATCATTATCATTCAATGCTGTCCCTACCATGTCCCATCATTATCATTCAATGCTGTCCCTACCATGTAAAGTCATTATCACTCAATGCTGTCCCTACCATGTCCCATCATTTTCATTCAATGCTGTCCCTACCATGTAAAGTCATTATCACTCAATGCTGTCCCTACCATGTCCCATCATTATCATTCAATGCTGTCCCTACCATGTAAAGTCATTATCACTCAATGCTGTCCCTACCATGTAAAGTCATTATCATTCAATGCTGTCCCTACCATGTAAAGTCATTATCACTCAATGCTGTCCCTACCATGTAAAGTCATTATCACTCAATGATGTCCCTACCATGTAAAGTCATTATCACTCAATGCTGTCCCTACCATGTCCCATCATTATCATTCAATGCTGTCCCTACCATGAAAAGTCATTATCACTCAATGCTGCCCCTACCATGTAAAGTCATTATCACTCAATGCTGTCCCTACCATGTACAGTCATTATCACTCAATGCTGTCCCTACCATGTAAAGTCATTATCATTCAATGCTGTCCCTACCATGTAAAGTCATTATCATTCAATGCTGTCCCTACCATGTAAAGTCATTATCACTCAACGCTGTCCCTACCATGTAAAGTCATTATCATTCAATGCTGTCCCTACCATGTACAGTCATTATCATTCAATGCTGTCCCTACCATGTAAAGTCATTATCATTCAATGCTGTCCCTACCATGTAAAGTCATTATCATTCAATGCTGCCCCTACCATGTAAAGTCATTATCACTCAATGCTGTCCCTACCATGTAAAGTCATTATCACTCAATGCTGCCCCTACCATGTAAAGTCATTATCACTCAATGCTGTCCCTACCATGTAAAGTCATTATCACTCAATGCTGCCCCTACCATGTAAAGTCATTATCACTCAATGCTGTCCCTACCATGTAAAGTCATTATCACTCAATGCTGTCCCTACCATGTAAAGTCATTATCACTCAATGCTGTCCCTACCATGAAAAGTCATTATCACTCAATGCTGCCCCTACCATGTAAAGTCATTATCACTCAATGCTGTCCCTACCATGTACAGTCATTATCACTCAATGCTGCCCCTACCATGTAAAGTCATTATCATTCAATGCTGTCCCTACCATGTAAAGTCATTATCACTCAATGCTGTCCCTACCATGTAAAGTCATTATCATTCAATGCTGCCCCTACCATGTCCCATCATTATCATTCAATGCTGTCCCTACCATGTCCCATCATTATCATTCAATGCTGTCCCTACCATGTCCCATCATTATCATTCAATGCTGTCCCTACCATGTACAATCATTATCATTCAAAGAGTTTTTTGAAGGCCATTGTTTTCTCTGAAGAAAGAAATTAACTTAATTGATTAAAAATATTTCAGCTGAATACACCAGCAAAAGATCTAGTTAAATCATGAAATACTTTCTAACAATGTGTACTAAGATTGAGTGGCAGAACAAACTAGTAAAACCCCCTTTTTAAAGAGAACTGAATCATTATGATAAGTGAATGAAATGTGGTCCATACAGTGCTTCTTAGAATGACAATTGAAAGATTTACTTTCCCTCCCCTAAGTTTGAGGGTTTGGTTTATTACTGAAATTTGTTTCCAGCTTTGGAAGGTAAATAAAAATATACAACCCAATACAATGGGTTTTTTCTTCTGCATATGTGAGCATTCAGGCCTGAGATTTGAATGCAAGTAAGATATATATAACAATCCTGATCTACAAATGTCATAGAATCGACCTGCCTGTCAATCATAAAAACAAAGCCTTTAAAAAATAAACGTCAATGTGGAATTGATTTATTTTAGACACTGCTTGAGTTTCATTAGAATCATTTATAATGCATCAATCGTCGTAGCATTACAATTAAGTTCATGCAATCTGAACCATCCTATATATCAATCGTAATGATAATGATGAGAAACAACTGTGTTCAAGGCTGCTGTCTGCAGAGTTTCTAACACTGACAACTAAGAGTGAGTGAGTGAGTTGGATTTTACGGCGCAATATTCCAGCAATATCACGGCAGGGGACACCAGAAATGGGCTTCACACATTGTACCCATGTCGGGAATCGAACCCGGGATTTTGATGTGGTGAGTGAATGCTTTAACCACCAGGCTACCCAACCGGCCCTGAAAACTAAGAAGGCACAACCCCTATACAACACAAGCATGTCAATCATCAAACTGAAACTTGGTTCATAAGTCAAACGTCTTTACTCCACCTGCATCAATTAGAAACACATTTCTTCCAGTATTCTACACACAGACAAACATGTATTTGCTTACATTGTCATATCTGTGCTTGGCTTCCGTTCCACAGAGAATATTAGCGACTACACAACTCCCACACACTTAAAAAGACTTGCAGTAAGATGGCTTTGTGGCCCTGTTTCACAAAGTGATCACACCGCTAAGTCATAAATCTATGTTTAAGTATTGGAATTATGATAGTGTAAGCGCTGAGACTGTCGTAAATCAAATTTGATTTTATTGTGAGCATTTGTGATTAAGCATGCCCTGAAGTACAAAAAGGTTTCTATGTTCACTAGACTTGTCCTGTATGCAAGGTGCGACATTATGCAACAAGATTTAAACATGTTTTGTTTTCAGCATAGAGATAACATATTTTCTACACAATTCTGAAATGACATAAAAAGGATGATGAAGGGTTTTCTTGTTTTAACACATCATACTGAAGACACGCAGACAACCAAGTCTAAAGAAAAGAGTCTCGCGTCATCTCATCTCACTTGACTATATCACACTAATCAAAAACACTCGCATCTCTAACCTTCCTGATTGATTGTCTCAAAATTATATCAGTATTCAAGAATTGTATCATTTAAAACTCAGAACACCGTTTCGACACATATTTCCAAATGCATTGTACTGATAAAAACAAAACGAGATTATTCGTAAAAAATTCATTGTGGCTCACTAACATGGAAAAAGACAGGCTCCCCATCTACAAACAAATCTCCTTACGTCTATATCAAACAGAGGTGAAAACAATAGCACATGTAAGCCAGGAGCTGATAACATATCACACATGATTCTGTAGAACGATTCAAAGTAGATAATTTTACCAGACACTTAACCACTAGGCTATCCCACTGTCCCCAATACATCACACTGGCAGTTGTGTGTTGTGATGCCGTTGTGATACTGGACTGTACAGCTGTACCAACGACATCACAATCATAGTGCAACATGGACCATCCCACTGTGACATGACTGTACAAGAACATTATCTACAACCACCCAGGTCTTCATCCTTCCACCGCCATCAGCCTGCATCAGGTGCTGGTCTTGGCTGGTGGTTCTGTATTGCTGGTCTCGGGAGCCTTCTTCGGAACTTTCTCACTGACCCGACGGAACTCCAAGTGCAAGCCGCCAGTTGTGTGGCCAGACATTCTGTCAAAGTTGATCTCACTTCTGTAAAAGACACTTCATCATATAATACATATCATAAATGTACGTTTCAATCCATTACAATGAAGAGAGTGGATTGTTAAAACTTCCCCCTGAATATGAAACTGCCCTCGCATACGAAACGAGTTTGGGAATCACTTTACGGCAGCCATTTTGGTTTGCTTGAGGCTGGCAGTAAGAGACAAAATGTGCATGACATGTATTGTATTTTTTTTCTGGTGAGTACAAGAATATAAAGAACCTGTGTATGTAACATGAATGAGGTCACATAACACAGTCAGCAATATTACAGTTATGTCAGAAAAGCCTGTTATTACACCATAACAACTCTGACCTGCAGCATGCTGAGCGTGAGAAACCATCGTGTAATACCATTCATTGGACACCACTGAGACACCCTTTATTAGGAGACACCACTGAGACACCCTTTATTAGGAGACGGCATTGTGAGACATCCTTGTGTGACACCTTTCATCATAAGACACCATAGTGAGACATCCTTTATTAGGAGACACCACTGAGACACCCTTTATTAGGAGACACCATTGTGAGACATCCTTGTGTGACACCTTTCATTGTAAGACACCATTGTGAGACATCCTTTATGTGACACCTTTCATCATAAGACACCATTGTGAGACACCATTGTGAGACATCCTTGTGTGACACCTTTCATTGTAAGACACCATTGTGAGACATCCTTTATGTGACACCTTTCATCATAAGACACCATTGTGAGACATTCTTGTGTGACACCTTTCATTGTGAGACACCCTTTATTAGCAGACACCACTGAGACACCCTTTTTAGCAGACACCACCGAGACACCCTTTATTAGCAGACACCACTGAGACACCCTTTATTAGCAGACACCACTGAGACACCCTTTATTAGCAGACACCACTGAGACACCCTTTTACAGCAGACACCACCGAGACACCCTTTATAAGGAGACACCACTGAGACACCCTTTATTAGCAGACACCACTGAGACACCCTTTATTAGCAGACACCACTGAGACACCAATTAATAGCAGACACTACTGAGGCACCCTTATTAGGAGACACCACTGAGACACCCTTTATTGGGAGACATCACTGAAACACCCTTTATTAGGAGACACCTTTGAGACACCCTTTATTAGCAGACACCACTGAGACACCCTTTATGAGGAGACACCTCTGAGACACCCTTTATTAGCAGACACCACTGAGACACCCTTTCGTAGCAGGCACCACTGAGACACCCTTTATTAGGAGACACCACTGAGACACCCTTTTACAGCAGACACCACTGAGACACCCTTTATTAGGAGACACCACTGAGACACCCTTTATTAGCAGACACCACTGAGACACCCTTTATGAGGAGACACCTGAGACACCCTTTATTAGCAGACACCACTGAGACACCCTTTAGTAGCAGACACCACTGAGACACCCTTTATTAGGAGACACCACTGAGACACCCTTTTACAGCACACCACTGAGACACCCTTTATTAGGAGACACCACTGAGACACCCTTTATTAGCAGACACCACTGAGACACCCTTTATGAGGAGACACCTGAGACACCCTTTATTAGCAGACACCACTGAGACACCCTTTAGTAGCAGACACCACTGAGACACCCTTTATTAGGAGACACCACTGAGACACCCTTTTACAGCACACCACTGAGACACCCTTTATTAGGAGACACCTTTGAGACACCCTTTATTAGCAGACACCACTGAGACACCCTTTATGAGGAGACACCTCTGAGACACCCTTTATTAGGAGACACCACTGAGACATCCTTTATGAGGAGACACCTCTGAGACACCCTTTATTAGGAGACACCTCTGAGACACCCTTTATTAGCAGACACCACTGAGACACCCTTTATGAGGAGACACCTCTGAGACACCCTTTATTAGCAGACACCACTGAGACACCCTTTATTAGCAGACACCACTGAGACACCCTTTATTAGGAGACACCTTTGAGACACCCTTTATGAAGAGACACCTCTGAGACACCCTTTAGTAGCAGACACCACTGAGACACCCTTTATTAGCAGACACCACTGAGACACCCTTTTACAGCAGACACCACTGAGACACCCTTTTACGGCAGACACCACTGAGACACCCTTTATTAGCAGACACCACTGAGACACCCTTTATTAGGAGACACCAATGTTAGGTACCCTTCATTGTGAGACACCCTTGTGTGACACCTTTCATTGTAAGACACCCTTTTTTAGTAGACACCATGTGAGACACCATGTGAGACATCCTTGTGTGACACCATTCATTATAATACACCATATGTAACAGCCTTTATTGTGAGACACCCTTGTGAAACAGCCCATATTGCAAAACACCATTGTAAGTGTAAGCATGGTTAGAAAACCATGAATGAATGCTTACTTTTACCCTGCAGTTAGTAACATTGATCCATGATGTTGGATGACAAGGACACAGAATGAGACAAGACACACAATCAGCTGTGTCACACATTGTTACATCCAGTCTACAGCAGGGCCTATTTCACCCCTAAAAAATACTTACTCTCTTTCAGCCATTGTAAAGGTGTACTTCCTTGCCTTCATGTAGACTGCATACTTGTCCTCAATCTTACTGCTCTCATCAATGTCTAGCCAGGCACTGCCTCGTTGCTGCGTCGTCCGACACTGCCACTTCAGCTTGGTTTCCATCTCCACATCATCATCCTCCTTTTCTGCCTCGCCTTCACCCGAAACAACTGACTGTGCCCGCGGAGGAAGTCTGCTGTGGCTAGCAGCACCTCTCTTGCTCATCATCATTGATCTTTTCAACGCTTTCAAGATCTCATCCTTGGGATTTTTCTCACTTGTCGACATGCCATAACGTTCTAGAATAGCAGCAGGCTGACTATGGCTTATATCATGGCGGAAGCGGCATTTCTTATCCTCTGATTTGCAAAAGCCGAGAATGTAATCTTCACATATATGCAAGAAAGGGCAGCTGTTGTTTCTGGAATTCTTACAGCCCCAGAATGTGTTGTAAAACCTGCACACAACTGGCAACGTGGTGCGGTTCCGGTACTTCAAATTCAGAAGAACTTTTTGAGCTAAACGAGGTGGAAACTTGTGAAGAAGAGATTTTCTCAAGATGTACTTGTTATATTTGGAGTCCATATCATGACCAAACAAACATCTTTTCCCAGTATCTACAATGTCACATTTGCTGAGCACGAAATAACGACAAACATGAAGAGACTTGCACTTCCCTTTACAAGATGAAGCTTTTGTTGAATGAGACAAACACAATCGTAGTGTTGGTGTAGCGGTCACGTTCAGGTGGTCATCCTTGTCGTCTGCCGTCTCCTCGGCAGCTTCTCCAGCACCTTCTTCCTCTTTCGGCTTCTTCACCTCTTCTTCAGTTTCAGGCTTTGGTTTATCAGTGTCCATGTCCGGGGTTGAGCTTCCGGGCTCTTCTTTGTCCTCCATCTTCTCTTCCTCCTGTTCCTTTGATGCTTCAGTCTTTTCTTCTTTCACTGCTTCTTCTGCTTCTTTCTTGTCCTCCTCCTTCTCCCCCTCCTCCTCCACCTTCTCCGCCACTTTCTCCTCTACTTTCTCTTCCTCTTTTACTTCTTCCATTGAGGCCTCTGCAGGCTCTTCCTTGACATCGGTGTCTGCCTCTTCAGACAAGGTTGTCACTAGGAATACACTTTTGTATTTCAGAAGGAATTCCTTCAGATTTGTGGAACTGTTGAAAACAGCCACATCCTTCATGATCAGCTCAAGGCGTAATCCATTCAGGGTGCAGCTGCCGTCCAGATTTTCAAAAAGAATCAACAAAATACTACTAGCAAGGTCATCAAGGTTGTTCTTCTCCATCTTAGAGATGTCTTCCTCTGTTGGTGGGCTCACTTCCTCTGTCAGCGTACTCGATACTTTATTTTCATCCATCTTTTCATCACCTTCCGCATCTTTGGTTGTTTCTACTTTTTCTTCCTCTTCATCCTCCTCTTCATCTTCAATCCCGCTCCATTCCGAACTGGACGGATCATCACGATTTCTGTCATGATGTTCATAATGTCTGCGCCTATACGGGCGGGGATGGTAGCTGTCATCCCTCCTGTGCTGATAACTGCCTCTTCCTCTCCCTCTTCTTTGATAATCCCCCTGCCATTTGTAATCATCTCGACGTTGAATATTATCACGCCGTTCGTAACTCCCTCTTCCCCTCCTACTCATAGGTTCATCCCGATAAATACCTCGTCTCTGAAATCCTTCAGGCTCTCTTCTGGAGCCATGATTATCATAGCTTCTCCGCCTTTCTCCATGTCTGTGACGCGAGTCATCATAGTCCTCGTCGCGATGATAGCTGTCATGACCACCCCGCCTGTCATCAATCCAATCATCATCGTCAAACTGTTGGCTCTTGCGCGTGTAGTACTGAGTCTCCATGTCATACCTCTTGTCATACTGGTCATCGTGATAGTCCGATCTGCTGTCGTAGTCATCCCGTCTCCTACGCTTATTTGGGGATCTCTCATAGTACTGGCCGTCATCATACTCATCATAGTTGTCATCATCATAGCGAGGGCCTCTTCTTTCTTCTTGATAGCCTGACAGAACAAAGATTTCCTTTTGTATAGCTTGGAAAAGGAAAATGACATTTTACAAATGCTTGTTTGTTTATTTATTTGTTGTTTAACGCCACGTTCAGCACTATTCAAGCTATATGACGATGGTCTGTAAATAATCGAGTCTGGACCAGACAGTCAAGTGATTGACATCATGAGCATTGTTCCACGCAATTGGGATCGATGACATGCATCAACCAAGTCAGCGAGACTGACCACCCGATCCCGTTAGTCGCCTCTTACGACAAGCATAGTCGCCTTTTACAGCAAGCATGGGTTGGTGAAGACCTATTCTACCCCGGAATCTTCACGGGTCAGAATGGCTGGGAACCTTACTTCACTAGTCATCAGGGATTGGAGCTACTCCACCTTGAACAATACAAACAATGTTTATGACTCTCAATTTATTCAGGACCAACTGGCCATGGAAACTAGATTACACCCCAGTAACTCTTCAAACACACACATCATTGGGTAGCTAAAACCGTATGTACATTGAACTCTTTTCTTATATATTTCAATGCTCCACTTGAGCAATATTCCAGCTATGTGATGGCAGTCTGTAAAATAATCGAGTCTGGACCAGGCAATCCAGTGATCGATATTGATAGCAACAATCCACTTCAACGTTTATTTGTTTGTTTGTTGTTTAACGCTGCACTCAGCAATATACTCAAACAAACAAACAAACAAAGATTACCATATTCGACGTAATAAGCGCCTCGCTCTAATAAGCGCCCACCGAGCATTTGCTAAGATATTGGCTAGTGACTGTCCCAATTAGCACCCCTTCCGATCAATCAGTGACACAAGACTTATTTATTCATGCATAATACGTACTTGTGTGTTATATGCACCCTTAATTATGGGCATTTAATTATGGCAAAATATATCTGTCATACATAAACATTTCAGGCTGTCAGCATAAACCACAAAATTTATCTTTCAACTGTTTTTTTTCACCAAAATAATATTTTAATAAGAGGCCCCTATTTCTAATTTTGAGAGCGCCCTGGGCGCTTATTACGCCGAATACGGTACCCCACTATGACTAGATAGGCCGGCAGCTGATCCCATTAAGTATTTCTCAGTCAATAATGCAATGAGAAATATAGTTATTAAAGTGATAGAACCAGAACTGTATCCATCAGCTCGCTACATGTCAAGAAGCTCAGAACCATTGTTGTTTCTAAGTCCATAAACACATCTTCAGCCTACCTCTACGATGTGAGGAATGACTGGACTGTCTGCGGTCGTCACGGTAACGTTGTCTGTCCATGATATGTCAGATGTGGGAAGTAAGTTGATATTTACACCGCACAAGTTTGGTCCATCTGGAATACAAACATGTATGTTTAAAATTAATTTCTAATATCACACATCCGGCCACAACACGACATATATCAGCACACACTTACATTACATTAGTCATATTAATAGATAGTGATATTCAACTAGGGGGGGCACGGGTGGCCCAGTCATCTAAGGCGCTGCGATTCGCTGTGCAGAGTTGCGTCCCTTAGGCACGCCAGAAACCTATGATTGTGGGTTCGAATCCTGGTTCGCCCCGTTTATGTTTCTAGGTTTGTCAGCACCATACCCATGCTCGTGGGTTTCACCGAAGTGGTAAACATCTGAGACCTGGATCACTTCAGGCTTTCCTCCGAAACTAAGCTGACACGCCGTGATATGACTGGAATACTGTTAAAAGCGGCGTTAAACCCAACTCACTCACTATTCTCTAACTAGGATATGGCACTAGGGCAGTTCATTGGCCATATATTGATACAGGTATCAGTATTGTGATACGTATTGCAATATATTTGGAGATAAAAAGAGTTTAAAAGTGATTGATGCTGATTGCATGCAGATACTTTTTTCTACATACCAAAGTTTCCGCTACTGTGTAGTCATGGATACACGGGAGATAACAATGTAAGAGAAGAATCACTTCAATATCATTTGTGAACGGATTTCTGTGTAGATTTGGGTTAAACAATATAAATAATAACGAAAAACTTGTTCTCTTTGTTTACCCCATACATCAGAACAGAGACAAATATTGCAAATGTATCGTTTAAAAAGTGGTATACCGGAATACTGGTAACATCGTGCAGACCTAGATGACACACATATCACCCAAAGGCTACATTACAGAAGAATGGGCACATTCAAACGACACATCACTGTACTCTACATTAAAAAGGTTACATTCATATATCTGTACATTCAACCACAATATGCCATATATCACCATACATTACATTACAAAAAGCTGGGCTCGAAAAATCCACTCGTCTGCTCGTCGTGACGAGAGAAAGAAGTGAAGAAGCACTCTTCCTACAGGGCAAGTACATTTATTTCAATCGTATCAAGTGACCCCTAATCGTTTTCAATAAAATATGCAGAATCATTTCCATGTGTAGCGGCCATAAAATTTCCGTGATGGGATTTGAACCACGGACCTTCTAATCCGAGGTCGGATGCCTTGTCCACATGACAGAAGAGGTTAACCCTGTCAGCAAGCTTACAAGGTAAGGATGTCATCTGTGGGATGACTCCACGCCCTGCTACATACTCCACCCTCAACAGAACGCACGTCCCGGGACGCCTATTTTGCTCCATTTAATATGACCAGTTCAGCCCCATTTTGGGCGCCAATGTAGCGGCCATCACGTTTCCGAGTCCCATGATGGGATTCAAACCACAGGCCTTCTTATCCGAGGTCGGGCCTTGTCCACATGACAAAAGAGGTTCACCCCGTCAGCAATCTGACAAGGGAAGGATATCATCTGTGGGACACAATTTTCATGCGAAGATACATTTTTTTACTTGCTAAAGTATACATTATTTACTACTTGCTTTGGCCTCCCAGCAATCTTGGCAGTCAAACATCGCAAAATGTGGTGTTTGGGTCCAGGGTGCCGTTATACCAAGCGATCTTAGCGCTAAGGTGAACGTAACTCCCATACCTTAATAGACTTACGACAGTCGTAGCTCTAAGGTTGTTTTGTACAACGGCACCCAGGCCATTTGCTGTATATATACTGTATATATGTTTATAACAAACTACAGTTTAAACAAACTAATATTAGTGGTCCCTTTGTGTTCATTGTAACCGTAGTTTACTGTCTTTTGTCTTATTTGTGATACTGTTTGGGTTTTTCACCTGTTTACTTTTTCATGCATCTAATGGATTCCGTATTCTTTAAAACATTGTCAACACCTGCCTTTTAAGCACAAATAATATCATTTCCTAAAAATAAATGATGCTATCCAAGATTTATCAATATACATCCCATCAGACCAAATGTACAACAATTAACCAGGGCTCTGATATGCTGTTATATCCCTAATTGTAATCATTAATTAACCAGGTCATTATTGAATATGTAGACAAAAGACTAGGCCTAATGTTTCAGTATGAAACTATTCACACCTTGCATAATCTAGGTCACCGAAATACATGCAAGTCTGAAACATATCACACAATTGTTTTTATAATTGCTGTTTGTCTTTCAATCTATCGGACAATCTATGGTACAACATGCCATCTCGTTGCATCACATATGTCATTTTACATCAATCATCAATCGTAAGGCGATGCAAAAGAACCACTTCACATAGGCTAGTTTTTCTGTCTACCTCTCTGTGTTTCACACTACAGATTTCATCATTTCTGCAAAGAAAGTGCATTTTTATTTAAGAAATAATGGTGTAATAAACAAACCAACGCTGTGTGTATCTGGGGATATCGATTGTACATTGGAAGGCACAAACATGAACTCTGTGTTATTGATTGTGATTTTTCAATCCGCATTCTATCTTTCAACTTTTCACACGAGTTCTCGATGAGAACACGTGCGAGAGATCATTGCCTTGTGTGTTGACTGTTATCATTCGAAATGAAGGCATGAACAAAGGTATTTCAAAACACACTAAAAACAAACTAAACCTGTGAAATCGTGCAGAGAACACAATGTTTAAGATCCCAATCGTCAACGTTCGTAGAACCTTTTGGATAAACCAGGGACAGATAACTCTGTTGATAAGATTGGCTCATAAAAACTTCCTGTTTCGTGTCCAAAGAATGGATCGATTCCCTTTCTTTTATTACAATCTGACACAATTATTCATTTTGCAAATAAATTGCATTTTCTAAGTTATTAATATGTTTGATTTGTATCTTTTCCTTTTGGGTGCAATGTTCTAGGACATGTGATGTGCACCAATGTAACAATGAAACCATTGTTGTCCAAGGGAGCCTACTCCTGTCACCTTCATGTCATATTTTGAAACGGACCTAAAATATAGGAATATGTGAATCAAATTTCTTGTTTAAAAATGTGACCTTCTTCGATATATATATTCACATCATCAAATATAAGACTTATTTTTCGAATTCTTATAGTTATTGTATTTAACGGTTGTCTTTGCACGATGGCGAAAAAGGCATGGATATATATGTGGCAGTGACATATATTCAATAGGGTTTATTTCATATCAAATTTTGAACATTATTTTCACAGAATTTCAACTCGGGATTACGGAAATAACTGCCCGTATTAGGACGAAGTTATTAGTGAAACTAACATCTAGTGGCGTAAGAACTTCAAGCAAGACATTTGAGAGGCATTGGAAATATTTATGGGTAACAAGATAGGTTATGTACAGAGGTTCTACGACATAGCGTACAGTGGGTTTTACGACATGGCGTACAGTGGTTCTACGACATAGCGTACATTGGTTTTCGACCAGATACAATTAAAAAACACTGCATACACGACAACATAGTCAAACACCGTTTTGCAAAAAAAATTAAAATAATTAAAATAAATCTTTAAAAAATTGTTATTGTCTTTACCCACCTATGATTGTTAACGAAACATCCGAACAGACGGATTGTGTGTGATTTCGGTATTTTTCGGATTTTCGGTAAATATGTTTACCATTTTTATTTGTGTATGGTCCGAATAAAGTCCTTTAATGCGAGGACACACAAGAATTAAAAGTCAAAAGGTTACAAAACAAATACGCTAGTCGATCGTTATAACTAACAACTGCCAATAAACAACAACAGTTGCAGGGAATCTATCGCCACCTGTTTCAGACTCTTGGTTCTCAGCGTAACCATTCCAAGCAGAGCAAACAAATGTCTAACCACTAAAGTTTGGGTACAAACAGCCTACAAGTGTATGAACTTGAATTGGTAGTAGCAGCTCACTGTATTACTCCATTGAAGCATATTCGTGTTCATACACTGTGTTAATACGGTAATACGTATGAAGGGTTGTCAGTGGGTGACGTCGCTATTGGACTTTATAATCATGCAGTCAATACACACCCAATATGCAAACCCGTGTTTCTTGAGATTGTGATAATCGTGATAATTCACCTGTTGGTTTGTTAGTTAACTGATGTAGGTAATGCATGCAATACACACTTAACACACAAATCACATCGGTTCTTTCTACTTGATACCAAGTATTAACAGGTAAGGGACAGGTTACTCCTTATAGAGGGGTGGGGTTAGGTGAGTGTAAGTGTGGGTTATGAAAAAATGACAGTGAAAGAGGACTGGGTCCGTGAAAAAGTGACACGGTTATATGTTATCAGTTATAAATTTGAACATTTTTAGGGACTGGTCATTTAATATGCGGAGGGTATTTAAAGAAAAATGTCACATGTATTATTACCCACACAACCCCATCCCCACCCCCATAGCCATCCCCACCCTAATAAATGACCAGTCCCTAATTGCTGCGGAATTTGCACATTTTCCTTCCATACAAGGCAACGGAATATTCACTCTCTGTTGTGACCGTGAATTATGAAGGTGAAATATATTGCATAAAAAAATATAAAGTGTTAAAGGATAAGTTCTATATGCGGAACGCTTGGCGTCTAAAATGAAGAATCACTGCTCTTTAAAAAGTTTTGCATGATCGTCGGACGTTCCGATGATTTGTTTGCTTGCACATTATAGTGTATGACTTACGAAAGTTAGTGTGTATATATGATAATTTTATTACATAAGATAAGTTAAAAATATATATATTATCTGCAGCTTTGTTTCAGCGTTCAGTGGGATTTTGTGTGCTATATAGAGTTATCTCGTCCACCAGATGCCCAAACAGAAGCTAGCAGGTGCGCGTTTAACAATTTGTTGCAGGGAAATAGTATCAGATATGGAATCATGGTGGGGCATGCGCATCAAGCCGAACTGCTGAAGTTGTAAAATGGCGGCCACTTACGGGTCGGGCTCTCAAAGCCCCCCTGTAATAGGCAGGCCGTTAGAACGTGTTTTCGAGGAGGCGCAGCATACAGGGGAGGTTATTTTAAGTGGCAGAAAACTAAAGGATTACCCTAAGATTTCAACCAAATTCGATCTCGTCGACACAATCGTAGCAGGTAAGACTCTCTCAGCCTTGTCGGAAGTGAAGCGAATCCGCTGTGCTCCGACTTTCACATGTTTTCTGTCAAAGAGCTTTGAATTTACATTTACACCTAGACGCTTCTCATATGACCATGTTTAATCCACATGACAAATACCACCCATAAGTTGTCATTACGTCCGTTACTCCAAGAGCTGATCCCTGACAGTGGGTGCAGCGGAACTCCAGGCTGTCGAGAAAGTGCCCTGTGAGGAGTATTGGCTGATTCATCAACACAGCAGACAGACTGGGGCCTTTGTCCAAATAAGAGATATTTTGACAGTTCATTTTGTTTTATATATCACACCGTTTAGCTTCTGTTTGGGATTTATATCTGCATCCAATAAATATTGACACAGAAATAATTTTAAATTGACAGCAAAGAAATCATTCACAAAGACAGAATGTTCATGGAAGGAAAAGAAAGGTTATTTTTCTAAACAGTTTACAAACTCTTTTGAATAATTCTTCACAAAAAAATAGAACCCATGCTTCTCACAAGAAGTGACTTTATATATTGGGTGCTCAGGTTTGGTAACTTGCTTCATGGCATGTCATCGTAGCCCAATTTTGAGGATCGATGCTCATGATGTTGATCACTGGTTGGTCAGGTCCAGACTTGATTATTTACAGACCACCATCATATAGCTGAAAAATTGCAAAGTGCAGAGTTTAACAACAAACAAGACAATCTTGGGAATTAATGCTAATGTATCTGTCCAGGTTGATCCAGACAGATGAAACAAAGTAACATATCTTCTTTATTAACTTATTATCTATTCAAGCTGTATTGAATATGCTCAGATTGTCTGAAGCATTTGATGGTATTGCACATATAAGAGAAATTAACCTCAATATGAAATATTTACAATCAGTCTGAATACATTCTATTATGCTGCCTTTAATGTTTGGTCAATAGGACAGTGAGGTGTGGGGGCACATGTATAGCTGGGTTGCGTCCTTGGCTTTTCCTCACATCTGTTTTTGTCGTGTTAGCCATATAGTCATCAGTTATGGTAAGTAGTCTAATAACCATTTTTGTATGCCACGATGCCAATAATATTCCTGTATTCATGTCAATGATGTTTCAACTTATTAACCTATCTAAAATAAAAAATCATTCCCGGATTGAGAGAAAATGAAATTCACAGAATAGAGCACCATTCAGTTTTTGTCTATTTTGCCACTAGTAAGCATTATTCTGCCCCAATCCACATGCTCATATTTCTTCCTGAATGTATGAGCATCCATGTAATGTTACCAAGGAATGGTGCTCTCCAGATGATGTCTTCCCCCAGACAAGTTATACATTCTTATGGGAGGTAGCTACAAACCCATGTTGCTCACATCTGGACCAGATCTGAGCTTCGTATAAACAAAACTTTATTTTTTTTATCTATGCGTTGGATTGAATAAGAACAGAAGTTAAATTTCACTAAATCTGATTACATTTAGCATCTGTTTCAGCTTAGAATCATCCTTTTAAATTTGCCAATGTTTTACAAACCAGCTCAGTTGTTGTAAACTCTACCCTTGTCACATGTGTTGGCATTGTGTTCTAGTGCATCCGTGAAGTTGAACAATTTGCTGTAGCAGCCCCTTTATGCATGTTTATGATGTGCTGAGGAATACTTTGCTTGAGGCTCCACATTGCAAACCGATTTTGTGATTTTTGTCTGCCACACATTAAGATTTCTTTTAGTGCTTCACATTCATTGTTAGACAATGCTTTTGTGTCTGTGCATATTTTGTTGTCTCATGTGAATATTTTACTGTGCTCTCCAACAATGCAGGAAATGTGGAGGTACTTTCTGTTGCTAAAAACCTCAAGCGTGCCATAGGAATAGTCATGTCAGGGAGTTAACCACGATTCTTAACTAAGCCCCCCCTGGCATTCAAATTGGGGGGAAAATCGTTATTTTGTTCAAACTTGGTATATTTTAGAATTTAATATTTTCTTAAATTTAGGCTATTTTCAGATTGCATTTAATGCAATGATATAAAACAAAGTGTTTCAACCTCTTCCTATTTACTGGTCTTGTGATATGTGAAATACAGGTTACTTCTACAAATAAATAAAATTAGTTATTAGTTATATGTATTAATACATTGTAACATGATTGGGAAATTGCTAGTTCCAAATTTGGAACTTTTAATGACATGGACTGGATTTTCTGGTCCAGACTCCATTATTTACAGCAGTCGTCCTATAGCTGGAATATTGCTGAGTGCGGTGTCAAACAACAAACAAACAAAAACACAATATTCCATGACGTTGCCAACCAATCCATTAGATACAGACTTCAACTTCTAAGGGGATTATCCTGCCAAGTGATGGTCTTTTGACTCGTCATGATTTTCAATGTGTGAACAGATGCTTGATGGTCCCCAGATATGTGCAGCCAGTGTATTGGTTGACAGTCAATATTTACTCTGACTAGATGGAAACTCTGCTTAGTGCAACCCCAGTGTAGATCTCAAGACAAGCTGTGGACTTGTGTAGATGTTTGTGTGATATTTTAAGGTGCTCAGGATGCAGCATGCTGCTGTTGGTTAACATCTTAGAATAGATGTAGGACCATTTGACGGGGACTTTAGCATTGGATTTGATCATGTGACTGAGATCAATGCGTTTGAGGAGGGTTTAGAAACCTAGGAATGCCCCGTTTTCACTCGGCTTCACAAAGCTGTGAACAACCAGCTCATTTAGCTTCTTTGTGATAAAAGAACTCATTTTGCCATTTCCAGTTTATTTTTTGTGTGCATGGTTTGGCTTTCTGCTTTCGTCATATTAGTTGGGACAGTCTTGATTTATGGGATAGATTCAAGATTGATATTGATTATTTTTTAATTCAGCTGTAATTGCAACGGGCAATATTAATGATTCATCTATTGACGTTTTAGATCCCCTTCAGGATAATACTTTCTTTGGTCAATGATTTTTCCTTGCTTGAGTTTGTAATGTTTTCTTTGGGTTGAGTTGGTTGTTATAATGAGACATGTTATCTTAAATTTGGGCTCACAAATTAAAATATATAAATGAATATTGTGGTATGCTGGTACAACCTACGTCTTGGTATTGGAGTGAGTGAGTGAGTATGGTTTTACGCCGCTTTTAGCAATATTCCAGCAATATCACGGCGGGGGACACCAGAAATGGGCTTCATACATTGTACCCATGTCGGGAATTGAACCCGTGTCTTCGGCGTGACGAGCGAAGGGTTTAACCACTAGGCTACCCGACCGCCCCTCGTGGTATTTGAGAACCAGTGCATAGTACAGGTCTATCAACTTGTGAAGTGTGGTGTACAGTTCATTAAATAAACCTCAGTGAAGATTCATTTTATCCATTTTGGGCTACCTTCTGCATCAAGTAAGCCACATGAGTAACTGCAGGAGAACTATTTTCCTTTTTCAAACTGAAGTTTTCTGTGAAGGTAACATGCATGTGGATTAGCATAGAAGAGGGTATTTGTTCAAGATTACATTCAACCATTGGTGTGAATTACAATTCTTCAGCCATTGAGGTCATGGCCCCTACACAGCACTAGCACAAAGTATATACAGCTATACAGGATGTTTTCACTCTGTGACAATGTTGATATCTATTTTGTGCTGTGGATACCTTACAACTAAGTCTGTGTAACAGTATGTTTATAGACATGGCATATGATACTGATAGTTATAAAATTATGATACTATTGGTTTGAAAACAATTGATATGTACAAATCCATTTCATGGTTATTTCAGTATTCATGATGTTATTAGCATTTATTATTCATGAATATCATGTAGTGAAATGTTTCTTACAATGGAGAGCAAGTGGATGGACAAAATTAGATGATGAATAAAAGTTTTGAAACTTACAAATTGTACGAATCATTGATGAGGTAGATTGAACAGAGTAATATTTTCTGGCATCATGCAATTTTGGCTCAACTTGTCGAGAGTTAATTTGTCTCTAAATCTGTCCTGATCATGTTCCAAATATGGACAGCTGCAAACTTCTTCCCTAATTTTAAACACTACTGTATGTTATGTGATAACGACCTTCCTGTTCTCAGCACAATTGTATTAATTATTGGGGTCATAATTTGAAAGTTCTATGTTATAGATTATATTAATTCTAAAGTTGTAATGAAAGTTATAAACATTGATATACACAATTGAATACAAATATAGAGTGTAAGTGATATTGTTCAGTGTGTCAGACATGAAATAGCATGTTAATTTAAATCTGAATAAAATATGTCTTATCAAACATGTGATAATGGCCGTAAGTAACATCCTGGTTTGACAGTTGACAGTATTCAACACTTCAACACTGCTATTGTGCTGACGTAGCATATAACCAATCTCATCATAATGTTTTTGTAGTCAAATGTGTGTTACATGGGATACAATGGGCTCAAAAGCATTGAAGTAATGCAACGATGTTCCAGACACACATTATCATAATCAATAGCTAGGTGATACGGTGCACAGTCCAGATGGCCAATCCTCATGCAGCTGCTGTGATAGTTTATTATCTAATTATGTTATAACACAATACATCATGAAGGTATATTCGTATAAAAACTTTGTCTTTTTTTTTTAAATTGGATTATGGGAGGTCCATTTTTTCACATGACCATAGCTAATCAGGGTTTTACCTTGACCTAAAAAAATTGGGGTCCCACAATAAATTGATTTCAAGCGACGTTACAGGAAATATGAGGATGTTGTAAAGTAATGACATGGTGTACGTTTTGATAATTTCTTTAATTACAGGACCTTTATATATCTTGTGTGGGGCACAGGTGGCCCAATCGTCTAAGGCGCCGCGATTTGCTGTGCAGAGTTGCGTCCCTTGGGCAGGCCAGAAACCTAAGATTGTGGGTTCAAATCCTGGTTCGCCATGATTATGGTTCTAGGTTTGTCAGCACCATACCGGTGCTCGTGGGTTTCACCGAAGTGGTAAACGTCTGAGACCTGCATCACTTCGGACTTTCCTCCCACATTAAGTTGACACGCCGTGATATAACTGGAATATTGTTAAAAGCGGCGTTAAACCCAACTCACTCACTCACTCACTACTATATCTTGTCCATAATTTGGTACAATAAATATTATTGTGTGTCCTTTGGGATGCAACTTATTCTTTTTATCTGCGTCCTTTCTATTCAGTTGTGCTTACTAGACGCACATTTCTGTGTTGCATAAAAGCCTGGATAATAATGACCCGTGTGGGATATGAAGATGACATTTGTTTACAGGGAAATATTTTTCAACGAAACTATGTCACATGTGAATGATAAAAGAAGACACGTTGTGCATTTCTTGTTAGTTACTTCAGAGTTTGAAATAAAAGTGAATTTGAATTTCTAGTTGTATGTGGACTTCTTTACAATGAAAAATCAGTGGCAGATGTTGTTAAAAGTGTTTATGAAAAGATGTAGACTTGCCATGACTGGTATTATTTTGTGCAGAGTTAGGTGCTTCATCAGGAAATATTGCTTTATATGAAGTGTAAGAGGGCTGGTAATGGAAACAGGAAAAGTATCAAGTTAAGTGTGTGTGTGGGCAGCTATAATAACGAGGACGGAAAAATGTCGGTAGAATCTGAAAGGCATTTTAAATGTTTTTGTCCCTCAATTTGTTTTGTTTAAACTGTTTATGATTATATGCTTAGCAAGACAAATTGTTTGTTTCAATAAAGGCTCGTTGGACAAAGCAAGTTCATAAACATTGTTGCACCTATAGCAGAAATATCTTCACTTAAGTCTGTTTCTGAGTGAGTGATGAATGAGTATGGTTTTACACTGCGTTCAGCAATATTCCAGCAATATCACAGCGGGGGACACCATAAATAGGCTTCACACATTGTACCCAAATAGGGAATCGAACCCAGGTCTTTTTCGTGACGAGCTAACGCTTAAACCACTTTGCTACCCCACTGCCCCGTCTGTCTCTGAGAGAATATAAGTAATTAGAATATGTATATCATGTTTGTGTGTATTGTTAAATTGTTGTTAATGTGACATAATTGTAATGAGTGAGTGGGTGAGTGAGTATGGTTTTACGCCGCTTTTAGCAATATTACAGCAATATTACAGCAATATCATGGCGGGGGACATGACGCTTTAACTACTGGGCTGCCTGACGGCCTCTAATTGTAATGATAAATTGTTCCTTGATAGCCTCAGTCTTAAATGATCCACTGTAGGAAGTGACAACATTACACAGATCCAGACTTTAGGCAAGCATGCAGTGTGACAGACCCTTTCAAGATAGCATACCATATTTCCTCATTTAAATGCCCAGGCGTTGACACTCTTTACCCCTCAGCGTTTAATTGCAAAGTATGTAATGGTGAGATTTCTGTGCATAAAAATTACCCGGTGTTTAATCAAGTTGGTTGGTTGGTTGGTTTGTTGTTTAACGTTGCACCCAGCAATATTCCAGCTATATGACGGCGGTCTGTAAAATAATCGAGTCTGGACCAGACAATCCAGTGATTGACATCATGGGCATCGATCCACGCAATTGGGATCGATGACATGTATCAACCAAGTCAGCGAGCCTGACCACCCAATCCCGTTAGTCGCCTTTTACGACAAGCATAGTCGCCTTTTACGGCAAGTATGGGTTGGTGAAGACCTATTCTACCCCGGAATCTTCACATGTATGTTTAATCAAGGAAATATAGTACACATTAACAAATGGAAACATTATTTGATGTGTGCCAGATGACACCATGTTTCATAACTGGAAAATAGCTGTAGGCATGCAAGGTATTGATTTGTTGTTTTATGGGAATGTAGTTGTTCACAAAACTTTCAGTGTGCCATGATACTCTGTTCCATGTGATGTGATGTATCAATACATGTATATATCATGTATATATCATGTATATAGACGGCCTCCGCCTGCTAGTGGTAGAGCCCCGGCTGCATCATACCAAAAGACGTTAAAAGATGTTACTTGTTATTACCCTGTCTGGCGCTCAGCATTAAGGGGCTAAAACAAGGACTGGTTGGCTCGGAGTCAGTATACTGTGTCTGAGCAGGGTATCCATGTGCGGCATGGTATCTCAGAGGGCTACCACTATAAATCGGCAAGAATCCAGACTTGTTATAAGCAGCCACACACACACATACGTGCAATCACGTCACTATATGAGTGCAGTAATCTTGGATGTGACCTTAAACCCCATTTCACCTCACCTCTCTCTCTCTCTCCAAATATATAAGGGCGACATGTAAAATTGTTTGAACTAATTATGGAACACTATTTTCTGCTGGTGTGTAGAAGAGGCCTCAAGCTACTTTTTTGCTTTGCTCCTATCGACCACGTATGTTTTGGTTAGGTTTATTTTCAGTGTCTTAGTCATGTTAGTGATGATTCTAATGAATATGCCTTCCGACTGTGACTTTGGTAAAAACTGGGCACATTTCTTGCAGAGGTTATTTCTTTTGTGACACTTAGTACATCAGTGTCTGTTACAAATAACTCTTTTGCCCTGTCCACAGCAAGAAGCAGACGGCTTGTGTTTGCATCCTCCGAGAGTGGAGATCGTCAGTGTAAGCACTGTGTATCCCAACAACTGTAAACATTTACTTTGTCAGTGCTGGTGGGGACAGACCAGACAAGATTGTTTTTCCTGAGCTCATTTCTACACTCACTTACAGGGATTTGGTATGAATGTGTAATATTACTAGTTGGTGGGGGAATACTACACATTTGTGCCATGTGGTAGCCATCAAGGGCTTCTAGTGGTGAAAGGTTAAGTCCAGGTGGGGATGGTTAGGAACAGGTCATGCTGCTGGGAGGTGTGTTTGGGAGAGAAAGAAGGAATGAATGTAGAAAAGAAGGATAAGATCAGTATGGTTGTGATATCAATGACACTGGAAATTAGTTGTGACCCTAGCAACATTTAACAAAATGGAGGACGATTTCAAAGTTGCCAAAATTGTGCTTGGGTGGTCTGATGTATGGGTCCATTTCGGATTTGTAAAAGAAAATGATCAGAAAATTGATGATAACATCGCAGTGTGCAAACACTATATAAATATGTGAGGGAAAGAAAACATATAATGATATACATACTGCAACATCATCCACTAGAAATGCAATGCAGTGCAAGGTTGAACAACGTTCAAAAACAATTTACAGATGAAAGAATGCATACAATATAATGTGGAACATATTGCAATACATGAATAAATTACTAGCCAATGTGAAAGTCAGGCCAATACATTTCACTACTATTTATTTGTTTAGTATCGATATTCAGAAATAAAATTTGTATCAATACATCATCAACATTAAAAATGTACCGATATATGATGACGTGCCTACATGCCTTTTACGGCAAGCATGGGTTGCTGAAGACCTATTCTACCACGGACCTTTACGGGTCCATCCCTGCATGTAATGGAATGGTAAACTAAGAAGTGTAGTAATGTGTTGGACAGAATAGGGCTTGATACAGACAACTGAATGCCTGAGATTGGAGGTACATTGACCTACATGGAGGCACTGGGGATGAGGGGTTGAAGTGTACAGAGATGGTGAAGCTGTGGACATGAAGTGCTGACTCAAGAAGAAATGACGTGAAGTGTTCGGATACAATGAGAGCTGGATCAGGGACAATAGAAAGCACCTAGTAATAGGATGTATTAGGATTAATGATGATCGATGAAACCATGATGTGGAATGGCTGCTGTAGGTGGGCAGAATATCAAGTCCATTCAGAAGTCTGTGCCAAAAACTTTGGTTGGTTGGTTCGTTGTTTAACGCCGCACTCAGCAGTATTCCAGCTATATGACTGCGGTCTGTAAATAATAGAGTCTGGACCAGAAAATCCAGTGATTGATATCATGAGCATCAATCCACGCAATTGGGATTGATGACATGCATCAACCAAGTCAGGGAGCCTGACCGCCCGATCCCGTTAGTCGCCTCTTTCGACAAGCATAGTCGCCTTTTATGGCAAGCATGGGTTGCTGAAGACCTATTCTACCCCGGATCTTCACGGGTCCAAATACTTTGGAGTCCACGAGCCCGAACATGGTTCTTGACATTATTTTTATGGACTTTAGTGTTGTCATATGGACTTTAGTGTTTTCATATGGACTTTAGTGTTGTCATAGGGACTTTAGTGTTGTCATATGGGCTTTAGTGTTGTCATAGGGACTTTAGTGTTGTCATATGGACTTTAGTGTTGTCATATGGGCTTTAGTGTTGTCATAGGGACTTTAGTGTTGTCATATGGACTTTAGTGTTGTCATATGGGCTTTAGTGTTGTCATAGGGACTTTAGGGTTGTCATATGGACTTCAGTGTTTTCATATGGACTTTAGTGTTGTCATATGGACTATTACTAGCTGAGCTTACTGAACCAAACAGAATTTTACTAGACTCAGGATTTGGACTTTTAACTAAAGTCATAGACGGACATTCATTCACTCACTTAATAAGACCTTACAGAAAACACATGGTGACCCAATAGGATCCGGGGTAGAATAGGTCTTCAGCAACCCATGCTTGCCGTAAAAGGCGACTATGCTTGTCGTAAGAGGTGACTAATGGGATCGGGTGGTCAGGCTCGCTGACTTGGTTGATGCATGTCATCGTATCCCAATTGCGTTGATCAATGCTCATGATGTCAATCACTGGATTGTCTGGTCCAGACTTGATTATTTACAGACCGCCCTCATATAGCTGGAATGTTGCTGGATGCGTTGTTAAACAACCAACTCACTTAATTAGACCTTACAGACAATAATAGTGACTCAATATTTCAAGAAATATTATCAGCAGAGCTTACTAGACTAGACAGAATTGTACTAGACTCCGGCTTTGGAATTGTGGATAAAGTTGTAGACTACATTCAGTTTTCAATTTGACGTATATGTTTTGTAAACATGAGACCATGTTTGAAAGTGTCCTGTGAGTGCACTCTGTTGCCTAGATAAACAATCCGTTTACATTCATGTTCATCCAATGACTGGGTGCAGCTGTACGCCATGCTATCTCCCCAAGCCCACCTAGCGGTAGACACGAGACAGTGAGAGTCTGTAGCACCAGCACATATACAACAAAACACCCACAACTTCTGTTGAACCACTTGAACATCCTCATGTATTTAAATATGGAAATAAACAGCAGGACTATTTTTCTAGAGTTTATGGACCTTTGAATAGGAGCTGAACACACTATTTTTTTGTCATGTTGGGATCGTGTGTCGGTATCATGTGATTGGGATTGGCTTTCAAACTCCTGTTTGACTCATGGTAAAGACTTTCTAGAGCAATGAGTGCAAAATAGTGAATTGAATGCCATTCCTGTATTATCTTATGGGGATTCTGGAAAAGAATCAATATCCAGTAACCATTGATAGGGGAGGTAGTTGCACTACATGAGGGATGGGGAACGATATGAAAATACAGTAAACTACAGTTATCACCAGCTCAAAGGGGCCACTAATATCAGTTAGTTGTAACCGTAGTTCGTTATAAGCATATACACAGCATATATATATTGTTTGTTATTTCCGTCAGTTATAAGCAAGTTTGTAATAAACATATTTTACTGTAGATTCACTTTTGTGTAACTAAAGATGGATATTAAATGGTCACAGTGAAATTGCTGATAATGATGTGTAAACTTGACCGATATGTTCTTGTGATGCAGTCTGTCAGCAGAAGAATCCTTCTATGATATTAGTTAATAGTTGAAAGAGACTAGGTATGGGTAACACTACTTAATCGACAACTGTGGTCAAGTGATCTTCTTGTTGCCTGCCTGGCGCTTGGCATTAAGGAATAAAATAATGACTGGTCAGCTCGGTGTCAGAAAACTGTGAGTTGGGTATCGATGTCATACTGCTGCATGATATCTCTGTGGCATTAGTCTGAGCTAGTACAAGCAGCTACGCACATGCACGCACTCGTCGCTATATATAAGAGCAATCGTCTTGAATGCAACATAGAACCCCTTTTCACCTCTCTGTATTTGGGAACTCAAGGTTTGTAAAGCATATCTATTGTATGGTTGATGATTGCCCTGATTTCAGAGGGAAAAGTTCTCATTTTCACCCCCAGCTTACAACGCACTATCTTAATCTATTCTGTGTTATGAATGGGCAGCACGTTGTAAGAGCGCATAGAATGATGGTCATGTCATGCACAAACCTGTCTCACACAAATACAGCGACCCCCCCCCCCCCCCCCACACACACACACAGAGGTCACATTCAGTAAAGGATGATGCATAATCCAATTTCTGTGTAATGGTTAATGGGGGTGGTGCTGGTGCTGGTAGCTCAAAAGTGGTTGCCGAGATACAAGATAACAAGCACCCACATAAATCCCAGTATCTTGTGTTGTGCCCAGACAGCAAGCTCTTCACAGTGTTGGTGTCAGGTGAACTCATCTGCACATCTAGCCAGCTATTTCTGACTTGATGCGCAGAGGTTGTGCAGTGCCACCTGGAGAGGCTCCTGCTCATTGACGTGCATCCGCATTATAGAATCAGATGGCATAGCATTTATCACACTATATATCACATATTTTATCTATATAGCTGTATCCCCATTTTGGCTTATCTTAAGCCTACTGAATTGATATGTCTCAATATTATGATACGAGGATGATGCTATGGGACGGCTAATGGGATCGGTTGGTCAGGCACGCTGACTTGGTTAATTCATGTCATCATATCCCAATTATCAGTGCTCATGATGACAATCACTGGATTGTCTAGTGCAGACTCCGATTTTGTATAGACCACCATCATATAGCTGAAATATTGCTGAGTGGGGGGTTCAACAAAAAACCAAACAACATTATTGTAATACACTGAATTTATACGTAAAGAGTGGTGTGGTTCTGATTATATGATGAACCTGTTTGAAGAGGCCGACCCTATTTATTTTTGGTGGTGCTCACTCTTTGTGATAAGATAGAAGCTACATGAGAATATATCCCCAACACAACACAACTTTACAACTGTATGTATGCAACACAGTAAAACTTTACAGCAGTTCTCTTACCATGAGGGGCGGTCGGGTAGCCTAGTGGTTAAAGCGTTCGCTCGTCATGCTGAAGACCCGGGATCGATTCCCGACATGGGTACAATGTGTGAAGCCCATTTCTAGTGTCCCCCGCCGTGATATTGCTGGAATATTGCTAAAAACGGCGTAAAATCATACTCACTCACTCACTCTTACCATGAACTCAGTTGTAGCTTAAAAACAAAGGCGAACTACCTGCCCTGTTATGCCTGTATTTTTTTGCATTTGGGGCCTTCCTGGAATATATTAATTAGGCACAGTTTACGTACTAATAATTGTCTTGTTAGTGCTGACCTTTTGCGGTAACAGTACAAGAGCCCTTGACGTTACGTGAGTTAGGTCTAGGGTATGGATACTTGGGCTGTGTAGACAGTATTAGCATGGCTTTTATCACAGATGAATGACAGGATTTTGGTGTATTCTAAATGTCAGAAGCTTGGCAAATATCAGACAAAAATTGTTTGTTACTGATCAAGTTCTCTTGTAATGCCACCTAGAAGAGTTATGACTTGATGATTAAATTTGTCCTATTTCTCTTGAACATTGACATGTTTCAATCTGCAACTTGCTGTTTTGTACGTATGCCAACTAGGTTCAAATCCTATAGTGACCCAGCATTAAAAATTGGCACTAGTCCTGTAGTGGTACAGCGGCTGCCTGGAGAGCGGAAGGTCCGGGGTTCGATTAAAAGACATTAAAAGATGGTACTTGTTGTTACCCTGCCTGGTGCTCGGCATTAAGGGGCTAAAACGAGGACTGGTCGGCTTGGCGTCAGTATACAGTGTCTGAGTGAGGTATTCATGTTAAACTGCGGCATGGTATCTCAGTGGGCTAGCACCATAAATCGGCATCAGTCCGGATTAGTACAAGCAGCCACACACACACATGTGCATGCACGTCGCTATATAAGTGCAATAATCTTGGACGCGAGGTTAAACTCCATTTCAGTATTTTCACCTCAACTCCTCTGCTTGTATGTTTCACCATGTTAGTAAACAATAACAACATACTCGTTTTGTTTTTTCCCTAACCCATCATGCCCATTATGTAGACACACAGGGATATAAGTCAATTTAGCACCTGCCACAAGGGTGATATGGACTTTAAATGCTTGAGGTGCGGACAAGTCCATATCATACAAGGGGGAGGGGCGGCACTAACAGACGTTTACCATGTGGACCATGAATTGATGTGTTTGCGAGATTATGCAAAAACTGTGAAACGATACTCCTTCCCCTTTCACAGCATAAGAAATTGGCAATAGTCCTATAGTCCTTGCCAAAGTGCCCAATGGTAGAGGTATCATAAGGACAAGTAGAAATTTGTCCTTTTTAGGGTTTTGCTATATGTTATCATATAAGGACTAGTGGACGAAAACTGTTAGTTTCTAACCCTGTTTCATCTGAATCACATCATCCTTTGTGCATGCAGGTGTCATTTCGAGGAACTCCAAAACAATAGACATAAGTCACCCTAGTGGTATAATAACTGAAATATAACTGAAAACATTGGGATGTGTTCCTTTGCTACCAGGATCAGCTGTTTGCAGCTTTGAATACTAGATTGTGCTATTGAGGCTGCATCATTAAACACGTACACGTACACGTTACGTCTGCGACTGTTAAAGGTGATGAAAAGTAATTGTGAAGAGTTTGTCACCTTGTGTGCTGTATGCTGAGGACATGTATTGATGTAGTGTTGTAAGATATATACAGGAATTTATCTTAAGTTTAACACCTCAGAGGCTGATATTTAGCCTCTGTCCTCAACAAAATGTCCTTATAAATTCCCAACTTGTAATTAAGATTCCTAATGCAGCTTATTACAATGTTTTAGTTCGGTTTTCCCCACTGATAACAGGACCAGTAAAATGAAAAAAAAAGGCATAATTACTCTGCTATTCATTACTGAAAAGGAAATATCTCTGAATTCAAGAAAACAGAAACTATGTCAGAAAGTTTTTGAGAAAAGGACACTTTTCATAGATATGAAATTGACTAATGAAAATTATTATTATAATCAGCCCATGGGTAAATGACTTGTCAAGCAGTTATCACCATGATCAATCAAATAGAATCAAAGGAATTTTGAACATGATGAAATGCTGTGAAGTGTTGAGTTTTTTAAAGTACAAACCATCAGTTTGAAATTTTAAAAAAACCCTTGATTTGTGTAGTCCCAAATTGAAGCCACCAGCAAACACCAAAGTTGTTTCAGGGCTTTGTCCTGGGAATTCAAATTGAAAGTCTTGTAGATTTATCCAAGTGCTTGTTTATCTGGATTTTGAGGATTTGTTGACACTGAATGTGTTAATAGGTCAGGCCGTAGGGTTGGCAGGGGAATAGGTGAGAGCAACATTTCCGTTACAACGTTTGCCCACAAGGACATGAAACAACTGGGTAAATGTCACTCGCATAACCCTGGCCCTGGTATTAGTGCCTGTGTGCCTGCTGCTTGCATCTCTCTCTCTCTCTCTCTCTCTCTCTCTTTCACAAAGGGTGGTCGGGTAGCCTAGTGGTTAAAGCGTTTGCTCGTTACGCCGAAGACCCGGGTTCGAATCCCGACATGGGAACAATGTGTGAAGCCCATTTCTGGTGTCCCCTGCCATGATATTGCTGGAATATTGCTAAAAGCGGCGTAAAACCAAACTCGCGCACACACACACACACACACACGCCAGCGTCCAAGATTATTGCACTTATATAGCGACGTGTACGTGTACTTGTACCAGTCTGGACTGATGCCGATATATAGTGCTAGCCCACTGAGATACCATGCCACAGTTTTACGGATTAGGTCTTATTTCATGTGTGACTTGTCATCGACATGTTTATCATAGTCACAATTTATGGATAACAACTTCTTAATATACTGTAATAGCAACTTCTAATATACTGTAATAGCAATGTTTCGGTATAGATACTTATACCATTGTCAAGAAAGTCTGAATGACAGCAGTATAAGGATCTATCTACTTTCTCATCAGCAAACTTCTCAGAAAGGCCTATCAAACATGACATGTTTATTTTAAATCCATCCCAATTACTTGCTACCTATTAGAATTGAACGATTGTTCTTTGTTCACTTTGTCAGAAGGAAAATGTGTGGATGCAAAGCATTTTTAAAAACTTGTGCAAATGTATGACTTGGCATTGAGCTTTCCTAAATGGAATAATGAACTCTAAGAATTTATTCAGAAAGACAAGTTCGATATTGATTAGTGTTTTGAAAATTTGATCATAATGTCCAATTAATAGAAATTGACTGTCCAAATTTTACCAAATTTCGAATAATTTTCTGAAATTATTTATCAGTTAATGAGTCATAGCTCAATCAGCTTTCCAGATCAGCTAATTGGTGTGATATTTTGTTGAGAGTAACTTCACATAATGCGCAACGGATCACTTACAAGTGATGACGCAAGTCGCAGTGTTAGCGCAGCAAGTGCACTGCCTGCCGAGCATCACAAGGTGATTCACCAACACCAGATGCTGCATACAGATACTCATGCACTCGGAACTGCTCCCTCTGCTGGAGATCAGTGCTGTTCTTCAGCTAGACTAACATTTCCCAGCTGAAATGGCGGTGGAATCACCATGGTATACCATGGTATTCCATGGTCCGTGGAACATGGTGCACCACTACGGGTAAATGGCACCACGGATTAGCATGGTTTTGGTTTGGTTTGTTGTTTTACGCCGAACACAGCAATATTCCAGCGATATGACGGTGGTCTGTAAATAATCGAGTCTGGACCAGACAATCTAGTGATTGACATCATGAGCATCAATCCACCCAATTCGGATACGATGACATGCATGAACCAAGTCAGTGAGCCCGACCACCCGATCCCGTTAGTCGCCTTTTACGACAAGCAGAGTCCCCTTTTACGGCAAGCATGGGTTGCTGAAGACCTATTCTACGATTAGCATGGTAAATACCATGGCCAGATATACCATGGTCAATGACCATATTTACTACCAAATACCGCATACATGGAATACCATCGTCTCTAGACCACGGTAGACCAAGGTCAAGGACCATAAAATCCCAGCTGAAATGTGCATGGTAAAACATGGATCAGTCCATTGTGTACCATGGGATACACTATGAGTATGAAAATTGATTATGAAAATTGATATGAGAATTAACAAGTATAAATACATGTATAACTAAGTATAAATATAACTGGAGCCATTTAGAGTTATATATCCTGTAATTTTGCCAGGATTAAATGGCTTAGGACATTTCCATCATTTTTATCCCTGTCACAATGTTTTCTCAGAAACTACTGAAGTTACATGAACAAAAGTTTGCATGCTTATCTACTTGTCAAGACTGAGTTTGAATATTGGTGACGGCCCTTGATCTATGTTATTTTTTACTTGGTGCACACCATACCCGTGCTCATGGGTTTCACCGAAGTGGTAAACGTCTGAGACCTGCATCACTTCGGGCTTTCCTCCCACATTAAGCTGACACGCCTCGATATAACTGGAATACTGTTAAAAGTGGCGTTAAACCAAACTCACTCACTCACTCACTTGGTGCACAGTGTCTGTAATGGGGACAAGCTTTCTCTTAAACTACTGAAGTTAGTTCATCTGAGAGATATACTTATCGAGGCTGTGTTAATTTTTTTTGAGAAATTGCCTTTTGTATGTATTAATTTCACATTTAATCATTTTTTTATTCATCTTTACTACTTTATATAAACAATCAAAATTCTAAAGTGTCGCATGGCAGGGGATAGTGATGACACTGCTTTCTTGTTTTATCCATATGACTAAATTTCATAAATATGTTTATGGCATTTTGAATGACAATCAGTCAACACTCCAAAATTAACCAATCTGAAACCATATTTCATGCATCAAAGTACATGAGAAAGTGTAATATCTTTCGTATATATTCTTAAGTAGTAGCAATGATGAGAAAAATCATTTCCAACAGAGAAATTATGACAGGACATGAAATCGTGTACTGCAAATTGTTCAAGAGGCATAATTTCTCACAAAAGAAAGAGAATAGAGCCTTGTATTTCACCAAATTGGCAATAGTAAAGCTGATGCAGCGAATAGATGAAGATGAGGATGACAGGTGTATCCACTGAGCGAGCCGTCACATGTGTTCTGATGCTACAAGTCGGAAGAATATTCAGGAAGTGCAGCTGAGAACCGCAGCAGGGATGCCAGAGGATGCCCAAATTGACCCAGGAACAAAATTATTTTGCTGTACTCTTTTAGGCTGAGCTTGGGCTTTCCTCCCACATTAAGCTGACACGCGGCGATATAACTGGAATATTGTTAAAAACAGCGTAAAACCCAACTCACTCACTCACTCAGGCTGAGCTTTATCTGCAGTGCTCCAAATTCAGGACAATTTCTTAAAAAATCAACCAGTCGGGAAGAAACCTGAAAAGCAAACATTTAATCACTCTCTTTCCATTTCAAAGAGTACAAGCGATATTTAAACTGGACTCAGTTTGTTTCAGATATATTACTAATATAAATCTTAAAAGCTCAAAATATCAAGAAAAAAATAAAAAAGACTTTCCAGTTCTTCAGTTCAAGTGCACCAAACATTCAAACTATTTCAGTATCAGTTTTACAATTGCAACCCCTACCTTTTTGTAATCACATATATATGCCAAACTTTTCACATGCATCCTACATAAGTGTGTGAATGTACATGAAG
This sequence comes from Haliotis rufescens, assembly GCF_023055435.1. NCBI lineage: Eukaryota > Metazoa > Mollusca > Gastropoda > Lepetellida > Haliotidae > Haliotis > Haliotis rufescens. Next base: position 31,934,514 of record NW_025964383.1, read on the forward strand.
TGCAACTCTTAGCAATATTACAGCTATATCAAGGTTGCATGTTATTATGTCGACCCGTGAAGATTCCGGGGTAGAAGAGGTCTTCACCAACCCATACTTGCCGTAAAAGGTTACTATGCTTGTCGTAAAAGGTGACTAGCGGGATCGGGTGGTCAGGCTCGTTGACTTGGTTGATACATGCCATTGGTACCAATTGCATGGGTCGATGCTCATGATGTCAATCACTGGATTGTCTGGTCCAGACTCAATTATTTTACAGACCGCTGTCATATAGCTGGAATATTGCTGAGTGCGGCCTAAAACAACAAACAAACAAATGTAATTATGTCAGTCAGGACCTCTGTCATCAGTGATCCAATGGCTGTCCATGTTGTAAGAAAAATAAGGCCAGACGCTTTCTATCTTGGGGAGTGGGAGTTGGGGGTTGGGGGGATGGTATTTACAGATAACTCTTTCTTCGCCCAAAATTTCAGTTGAGCAAGGGGGTCTTAATTACAGTATGTTAAATAACTTATTTACATTAATGGCAACCGTAAATGACTTTAAAATAATAATAAATTCTTATTTCTTGTTAGTGGAATAGACAATCTACTACTTTTAATTTCTATTTTTTTTTATACATTTCTGTCACCTTATTTGTAAATCAAACTTTAAAAAAAAGTCTTGCCTATGAAAGTGCATACAAACTCTGGAGAACTGGAGACTTTATCTGACCATGTCCTCACAAGGTAATCCCACATGAAACATAGTGATTTGTAATTCAGTCAAACACTGTTGTGTCGAACTTATGTTTTTCTCAAAGTAAAAGCTTGGTCCAAAGTCCCTTCAACTTCCACAGTGTTTGGCTAAAATATACTTTACTCGACCAGTGTTTTAACAACTTTTTTGACTACTTTTTTGACAAAACAAACTTAGTTTCCTTAAACTAACAGGAAGTACAAAAACAAAAACAGAATTATGAAGATATCCTTAATAGTTCTTGGGATATTGTCAATCAAACATCCATCATAAAAGAGAAGGCAAATTTATTTACATCAGACAAGTTCAGCATTAATTCATTACAAAACAAAGACTAACAAAGCAAACAAAAAGCATTTGAACATAAAATATATAACTCTAAACCGTTTGTAGAATTATACTGTCCTCATCTAATGACATACAATTAGACATATTGAGCTCTGAAAATTGAAAAAATGTTGGAAATAAAACTTGAAGATATATCAGCCATGTCTTTAGGGAATGTAATGAAACTAAACAATTTTGGAATGATCTCAAACTTTGGCTTAACAATTATCTTTCACAAAAAATTAAATTAACAAAATATCTTATTTGGTTTGGTTCTAACTACTCTAATACTTTAATCAATCATATAGCAGAGCTCCAGATAAGCTGCGTATCTGCTTAAAATACGCATCAGAAATGCAGAAATATGCAGTAAAATAATATCCAAGTGTATCAAATACGCAACGAACATTACAGATACGCTACAAAAATAAAACTTGTGCGTATCATCAAAATATTGTGAAGTAACCCTGCGTATTCGATTGGCAAATCAGCAACTTATTTTGAAATTATAAACGGGCATTCCGTCAACTTGCCAAACTCCACGATGACTTTACATCATGATCATTTGCCATCACACTTTCTTGTGGAAGTATCATGGTATTTTTGAGTCCTATAAAGCTCTCGAACCCACAAAACACCAGTTTGCAGGGACTAGATGAATAGTGTTTTTAAATATTGAACTTAAATACCCACATGTGTAAAAACTAGTGGGTAACAGATATTTGAATACCCAGATAGAATTACTGATACCCAATGATTTTAAAATGCATGGGTAAAATACCCACAACACCAAAAGCTTATCTGGAGCTCTGATATAGTTTTATTGGGTAAAAGGCATATTCATGTAAGTGGAATTAAAGGAACCAAACCGAAATTAGATATACTTTTAAAACTATTTAAAAACATACATTCAATCGAGAAATTTATTGCTATAAAAAAGGATGACAAAAATAACTTTGTCAACAAATGGTCACCTTTATTATCAGCATTTGATTCATAGCTCTCTGTTGATACATGATATGTTTGAGTCTGACTATGTGTTGCAACCATTTTGGTTTGAAATAGGACAATGTTTGTTTCCAAACCTTTAATTTTTTAAAGAGTGCATTGTGCCATTCTATGCAATCCGAAATATGTCTTTGACGAAAGACTATATTAATCTACAACTCTGGGAACAATAAAAAATTTAAAAAAAAAAAAAAAATACTTGAAGATTTAGTCGTTTGACACATTTCACATCACCAACAGTATTTCTGACTGCAGTGTAAGATATTGTAATAACCATAACTCAGAAACTTACTCTGATTGGCCACTGTTTGCTTTACTCAATAGAAAAAACAGGCTCCATGTCATCCCTTGGCTGTTGCTGTCTTCCACAGATAGGATAGTACACACATCACATATATCATCACTTACGCTGTCCCATAAGTCACAACTCTGTCAGCCTTTTGTAAGAAAAAGGTTTCAGCAGTTTAGTAAGTACAACATATATTAAATATAAAAAATTCCTTTGCATATGATGAATGTTAATAACTTTTAAGGTAACAATATAAAACTCTAATTTACTATGAACTGGTTTTGACTAATTAAAAATGTAAAATAGCAAATCTATCTTCTGCTGTTGCTATGATCAGAGATCAAATATGGATTATCTTATCAATATTGAACATATGGTTGTGATATTCATAAAAAAATACACAAATAATTTTTTTTTTCTGAATAGTTTTCCCTTGCATATTCTAAAATACCTGATGTGTGCTGCCTATCAAACAAAAAATAAGTCTGAAATATACATTAAAATATACATTGGCCTTTCATCACTTGCCTATAAGTATATTATTCATAATTAAATATATTCTGCAATCAAATGCATTCAACTTGTTTACATTTACACACACACACACAAAGAGTGATGTACATTTGTTGACCTACATTCATCTGTGCGTATTCTCATACTCAAAACATCATGTTTCAATCTTAGCTTTTTGTTGTTATTTACTTACCTCTCCAGCTAATCATATTTCCCTGGAAATCGACTTGATGTAGCCACCGGTAGACCATTACTTTCACATGGCCATACGATAGAACATCGTCTGTTGACACATCCATCGTTTGATAGTCCTCAAAATCAGTCCCCGCATAAACTTGTGGGATACTCTTCGCCTGGATCTTGTAATCAGTTGACGATGACATGACGATGAAACGACAAAATCATGTTTGGAGCATCTTACTCAAGAGCGCCCGTGGACGGAAGGCGCTCGCATCTTTCCGTAACAGCGCCCGTGGACGGAAGGTGCTCGCATCTTTCCGTAACATACAATGCCCATTCGGCTCGTCCCTGAATGGCACGAGTCACAAACAGAGAAATGGCAATGGTTTTTAAAAAGCATATTTCAATTACCGTATTCGACGTAATAAGCGCCCCGCTCTAATAAGCGCCCACGGCGATATTTGCTAATATATTGGCTGGTGAACAATCCCAATTAGCACCCTTCGTGTGTTATATGCATCCTTAATTAAATTCTGGAAAAATATATCTGGCGTATCTTATACGCACAGACTTTTCTTTTGTATCATTTCAGGCTGTCAGCCTAAACCACAAAATTTACGATCTTTCAACTCTTTCACCAAAATTATATTCTAATAAGAGCCCCCTCTTTCTAATTTTGAGAGCGCCCTGGGCGCTTATTACGTCGAATACGGTAATATGAATATATTTTTATCAGATGAAGGTTAATGTTAGTGTTGTTTGTTTGTTGTTTAATGCCGCACTCAGCAATATTCCAGCTATATGACGGCGGTCTGTAAATAATCGAGTCGGGACCAGACAAACCAGTGATTGACATCATGAGCATCGATCCACGCAGTTGGGATACGATGACATGCATTAACCAAGTCAGCGAGCCTGACCACCCTATCCCGTTAGTCGCCTCTTACGACAAGCATAGTCGCCTTTTACGGCAAGCATGGGTTGCTGAATACCTATTTCATCCTGGAGCTTCACGGGTCTAATGTTAGTCGGGGAGAGTAAAATACTAATAATGGAAGTCAGTAGTCCACGTTGATCGCTGGCAAGTCAAGCAACGTGTAATTGAGGCGGTGCAGTGCTTTCAATGACAAGTCAATGAGTTATTTTATGACAATGGCTATTGATAATATTTATCATGTATATGCACAAGCAATCGCAATAATTACAATTTTAAGGTATCAATATCAAAAATAGAATTCATAAACACAATTGTTATCAACGACTGGAGTCGCGAATAGGGCAGTGTTAGAAATTGGCACTAGTCCTGTAGTCCTTGCCAACCTACCCAACTTGCCAACCTACCCAATAGTTAGGGTATCATAAGGACTAGTAGAAATTAGCCATGTTTAAGGGCTTTCCTATATGTTATCATTATAAGGACTAGTGGAGTAAAAAGGTTAGTTTCTACCGCTGGAATAGGGTACCTTCCATATCCTCCGATTTCTTGGAATCTAGCTTCATGCAAATTTCATTTCCCGGGCATAAATTTCATTGGTCTAAATCGACGATGACTTCTTCCGAGGTATCGTGAAATGTTTTATGTGACCGGCAGCATATTTGCCTTCAACGGGAATTGAAATCTGTCTCACAAATATATCGACATCAATTATTTTTCTCAGTGTTAGGTTACTCTTTCCATTTCGAACCATGCCATTTCTAAGGGACACCTGAGACGTCGCAAGTTTGACAAGAGACCATCGCATTCGGCTCAGCACGTTGAAGTTTCGACTCGCGAAATGTTATGAGGCGAAACTTTGCCCATTCGTCACCACTCGCCCCTTTCCGTAACCTGCAAGAAGGCTTGTCCCGGAATAACACGAGTTGGTCACGAATGAACTTTGCCCACAGATTGATGACGTCATTAAGCGCGTGCGCATACGTGCACGTGCGCGTTCTTTGTTGTCGTCTGCTCCGCTTCTCACTATGACTGCCACTGACTTTATGATGGTTCGGAGAAGGTAGACCGAGGATTCTGAGCGACCGTGACAGAGGTGTGTTGATTCGTAGTGTCAAAGTCAAGAGACGATCATCACCAAATATTAGGTATGTCATTTTTTTAATGTTGTTTTTGACGAGCAACAAGAAATAGAACAAAGTTACAGGTTTGTGAAGTTACAGGTTTGTGACGTCATTCAAGTGTCCGTTAATTTATTGCACGGTGGGCCTACTTGCTTATCTGTGCACGTTGGCCGATAGCGATCAAACACGGAATAAGTTGTGTTCAATAACGTGATCCGATTTTGACAACATTCTTCTAATATCGCCCACATTTTTATCTTGTTTTCAAAAAATTATAATGAGGAAGACGATCAGCAAACTGGCGCGCCTCCTTACTGGTTAATTGATCGTAGGTTTTACCCTGAATTGTCTCGGTTATTGAGACAAATAAATGTCGACCGTGTTGTGAATTACAATCGATTCGGCTCTCTCTCATCTTCTTTTGATTAATAGCAAAATATAGGCAAGAAAATACAACTAATATGACCACAAGAGTTGAGATTTAAGCAGCCAAATGTTCAACTTTACTGAAACAGCAAAAATAGAGGGCGGCACAAACGGTAATTTCAGATGTTTGTAGGATTTTTGCCTAAGCGTATAAACTCATTAACTGTTCAATAGGGATATTTCTTTTTGAATCTCTGTGGTGGTTCCAAATGGTGTCCCCAACTTAAAAAGAAGTACTGGAACACACTTTGTTTTCACATGTCTCTGAGTGAGGTGTTCAACTATAGGTTGGCTCAATGGACGCAATCTTTATTGGGCTTCAAGTACAAGGATGTGTAAGATACAGGCCCATGTGTAATGAATATTCATTGAAGCCAACATTATGTACAAGTGACAAATATTTTTCATCTGCCACTTGCATGTTTTGATGCTTCCTTCCAATGCTATTCATACAATGGTATTATTATTCATTTAATATTCTTATTATTTGTAATTCATACATGAAATGCAAAATTAAAAAAAGTCAGGAGTTCAATTTTCAATTTTATGACATTGTTTGAAATAACCATGGTCTACCATGGTTATTTCTTTCATTACCATGGTCTACCATGGCAAAATCTTATATGACCTTGGTCTACCATGGTAAAATCTTAAATGATCATGGTCTTCTATGGTTTCTGATGATCATGGTGTACTTTGGTTATCATGGTATACCACGGTTGGTTGGTTAGTTTGTTGTTTAACGCAGCACTCAGCAATATTCCAGCTATATGATGGCAGTCTGTAAATAATCGAGTCTGTACCAGACAATCCAGTGATTATTATCATGAGCATCGATCCACGCAATTGGGATCGATGACATGCATCAACCTAGTCAGCGAGCCTGACCACCCAATCTCGTTAGTTGCCTTTTATGTCAAGCATAGTCACCTTTTACGGTTTTACATGTAGGTGATCACGGTTTACCATGGTTTAGCATGGTATTCCATGGTAAACAGTGGTGAACATGGTTACACCATGGTGCGCATTTCAGCAGGATAAGTCTCTGAAAATATATGACTGTGATAGAAACAGAGAACTCCTTTTAATTGAAAAGGAGCCCCAGTGAGATGGGAGATACAGAAGCGGTAGAAAATGTAGACTTGCTTGATTTAAAAGTAATAACATTTCGGTAAGGGCTTGGTGGGAGGGAATATAATATGGACTGTGAGTCAGTCATCAACTTGCAGCATCACCATGTCAGTTTTAAACATCTGATTATGATATTCGTGCATCCTGTGCATGCATGTCTTATCTTCATTACAGGACAAATGGTTGCAATGTTCTTAGAGCTGTTTATCCACTTAATGATAATTGTTTTATGTTTCATATATAACTAATATGTGTTCGTTACATGTAATAACATGTGTTGGCCTCCCCCTTAGACTTGTGAGCCAGTCCATTTATTGTTTTTGTGACATTAACTTTCAAGCATCAAAACAGGTTTTCCTTGAGCATGTTTAGAATGCAGACTAATGCTTAGTCTCTAAAAATATGTGATTTTGATAGAAACAAGCAACTGCATTTAGACCCAGTCTGGCAGTGAAGAAAATCTAGACTTGCTTCATTTAGGGCTATACCACAACAGTAAGGGCTGGGCGGAAGGAAAATAATATTATATGGTTCAGGGACTGTGAGACAGAAGAGAAGTACATGTATGTTGAAATATTTGTAGTTAGATTTTTTGAGTGCTATGAGTGTCGTTACGTAGAAAACAAAGATATATGCTTATAATAAGTTATTATAATTATCAAATGATAATAATGTGTGAGAGCTATTTCTGGTGTCCCCCCACCAAGATGTTGCTGGAATATTGCTAAAAGTTGCATAAACACACAGTGTCTCACTCGCTAAGCTGAATTGCCCAGAGGCACACATACAAGTAGAATAAAACAATTCTATCCACGGTCTGTACCAAACACTTTTGAGTTTACCACCCTGAACTTGTCTTTCTGCATCCTGTTCAATCGTTGTTGCCCTGATTACTGGACTGCCATAAACTTATATATGTTTAATATTTTGTTAGAAGGGGTACTCAGCAGTGCTTGTTGGAAAGAGGCCACTCAATTGGATCATGCAGTCAGTCTTAGTGCCTTGGTTTATTGTATGTCATTTCACCCTGACAGTGGGTCATCATGTTGCTCATATTATTAACCATTGTTTTTCTGTCTGAGGATCGTGGGTTTGAATCCTGGTTCGCCTGACTATTTTAACTGGAATATTGTTCAAAGCAGCATTGAATCAAGGTCACTCACTCACTTACTCTGAGGCTTGGTTGTTTACAGGTCAATATAACTGGAATATTGTTGAATGTGCATCTACAAACTTACTAGACCAAAAGAAATTTGACTTGACGCAGGATTCATCCTAGGAAGTCTACGACTGTTTTCCAGTCTGGACTGAACATATGGTTAGCATCCAATGATCCATTGTTGATAAGAGCAAAGTGGGTGTGTAGTGTCTCTGTAGATAAATAGCACTTTTGGGGAATGCATGCAGCACCTATTCATCGGAAGTGAAAATAAATGGTTATATTGGGCCTCTCCATGTGTTATTACATAACAGCCCCAGGAATGTGTTGGGGTTTATATATGCATGTGTTTAGGGCAGTAGTGTAGTGTGTGCCATGTGGGCCGCATCAATGGACTTATCAGTCTTAATCGAAACTAAAATCCCTCAGGAATTGAATACCGGGGATGTTGTGAAATGTTGATAAATCTATGTATTGGATTTGTCTGGATTTCGTTAAGGGTTATCCTTGAAATAATCAGTCACCATGTGTTGTCTGTAAGGTCTAGTTAAGTGAGTGAATGAATGTCAGTCTAATACTTTTGATACGAGTCCGAAGCCTGAGTCAAGTAAAATTCTTTTTGGTTCGTAAGCTCAGCCAATAATAGTAATTAAACACCCAAATGAACCAAAAATGATGCTAATTTTGGGTTCTTAGACTCAAAAGCTTCAGGTGCAGACTGGATTGTTGTGTTTATGCAATCTATATTGATCATGCATGTCTGGACATTGACAACAAGCAACAATTCTTGCGACAAGGATTGGATGCACACACAATCCACATGATGATGCAGGTCACACGTTGTAACCCCATCACCATGATCACAGTCTCAGCATCTGAGACCATATCCCGTCATAGATGTCTGGTTTCGGGTGAAAGTAAGGTTACGATGTCCCTGCTGTCTATGGAACTACAACTTGCTGTGCAGAGTTCTGTCCCTTGGCTTTCCCTGCATTTGTTGGTCATGGATTTCAATTGCAGATTTGGACTTATCATGGTCCTGGCACTGTCGGTACCATACCTGTGCTTGTGTGTTCGACTTTGGGCTTTTCTCTAGTCTTACTCATGCTTCCATACCAGTAACAAGATGTGAAGTCTTTATTACATTCTTCTATAAATCTCAAAGACATAAACAATAATATACATTATAATCCTCAATGTCATGTGTTTAGCATAAAATAATTATATATATTTATATTTTTTAAAATGGTTACTAAAATCAAAAGCTGACACCCCAAACTTACAGTAACCTTTCACCAATATGCGGTTATGAGGAGTGTTAAAATAAAAATAAAAAAATTGCCAAGATGCCATCAGGATGCACAGACTTTAGAAGCTGCAGATTGTAAATTTACTGCAGGTCATAGGACCTATGCAAATTTGAATCTACGGGCCCAACAAGAAATCTACCTGCCATGGCCTATGGGCAGGAGCTTATTTCAAACACTTATGAGCCTAACATAGCTGGTGTTGTGAGCCGGCCATAGCTGCTGTTGTGAGTCGGCCATAGCTGCTGTTGTGAGCCTGCCATAGCTGCTCTTGTGAGTCTTTTTTTTTTTTTGGCCATAGCTGCTGTTGTGAGCCTGCCACAGCTGCTGTTGTGAGACTTCCACAGCTGCTGTTGTGAGCCTGCCACTACTGGGCTCCCAGGGATACTGGGAGTCCCTTGCATGTAATGAAATTGAAACTCCCAACAAGTCATTAAAGACGGATGGACAGTACAGGATCAGTGGTCAATACAGCAAGTTGTCCCTTGTGTGCGCATGTTGTGGTCAATCATAGGGACCATCTCATGAGTTGTCTGTTCCTTTATCAACATGGTAGATCTTGCACAATGTTACGTCGCTTGTTTCCTGAGAAATATTTCCTCAATGTCATTTTAAGGTGGCTGTTTGTTATGATATGTCTTTTTCTGAAAGTTTTTGTGAAAAGGCAATGTTTCAAATTTGTTTGAGTATGTGACAGAAAGCAAATGTGACCTGGTGAAAACTGTAATGATATTGGGAACCAGGTAACTGAGGTCACTTTGAGTTGATTGCATCTTCACAGATAATGCAGTGGTTAGTTAACTCTCCAGTTCTGTAATGGCTTCAAAGCAAGGCAGCTGTAGAAACTAACTGTTTTAGTGCACTAGTCCTTTTAATGATAACATATAGCAAAACCCTTAAAAATGGCAAATTTCTCCTAGTCCCTATGATACCTTAGCTATTGGGCAGGACTATAGGACTAGTGCCAGTTCCTAACACTGCAAGGCCGTGACCTGCAATCAGTCTGGTCACCTTTGAAATGGTACTTCACTCAGGGGCTCCATCCAGTTTTAGTGATCATCTTGTTATTGACAAGCCCATGAGGGCTACATCCAAAGGGTACCTTTTCATCAATCTGGCCACTTTTGAGATTGTCCCTCACTCAGGTGCGCCATCCAGTTGTAGTGACCATCTTACTATTGTCCAGTCCATGTGATCGAAGGGCTCATCCCAAGGTCACCCTGACCACAAGGGTCATGCTGGGGTCTCTTTCTCCATCAACATGCTAATTTGTTGCTTCATTAATTCCTGAGTCCCAGTAATCAGTTTCTGTAGTGTGTGTGTAATAAGGGAGGGTTATTGGCTAGTCCATTGAGCATGTTGAAACACATTTGTGGAGTAGGCTGTCTCAGTTAATGAGGGGAAAGTGTGTGTTTGACTTTGAGCACATGGGATTTTTTAGAATGGTTATTCTTTGACTTAAAAGTATGTTTTGGCAGAGAGTAAAGGACTGATTAGGATATTGCTTTTTTTTTATTAGCTTTCGCATGTTCAGAAACCACAAACTAAGGAAATCAAACTTAAATTCAGTGATCAGTCTTAATGACTTATAATTTTATTTTAATGATTTTAAGAATTACTCATACATATTTGAATAGTGCTGCTTCAGTTCATGGATTTTATTTATGTGTGGTTAGTTCAGTTGTGAAGCAAGGAATTTATGAAATCCTTGATACCAATTATGTAAGTTAATGTTAATATTTCAAGATCATAATCAAGATAATAATGTTGAGTGTATAGCATCAAGATATTGAAGTTCAGAACAGTACTTCACAAGGCAGGTTGTTAGTGCAGTTTGATTTTGGTTTTCCTGCAGTGTATATATTTGTTATTGTATTTTTGTTGTTCCGCTGCAACTCAGCAATATTTGACTTTGACTTTGACTACATTTTTAAAACTAATAGGTATTCTTCCTTGAAAATATGCACACATATGACCAGTTTGTCATCTGATGCCTTTTGCTATTTAGGGATTGTTAGAATTTATATTTTTTCCGTTTCCCTGGCAACAAGTTTGACTTTGACTGTTCATGTTGGTGTGTACCTGACATGGAAATACAAAGTTCCGAATCCCAATTCCATGGTATTGTTTTGATAGCTCAATAACTACTCTTGTATACTGACAGACAGATCAGACAGACATTCTTCATCAAGTGGACTTAACAGGCAGATAATTTGTTTCTTTCGAATTTGTAGTGGCTGGGGGGGATTTGTCATCTTCTGATGACTCTTGTATCTATTTCAACTGTTATTCTCGTAAAGGATAGTGTTAATAAATGCTAACATTTTTCTATTCTCATTCATGATGGATCATTGATTGATCATTGATTGATCATTGATTCACTTCACTTGTTAAATTTACATTTTTTTCAGTTCTTATTGAAACATTACATATTGAAGATATTGAAACAGTGGAGATTATTTATTCAGTAAAGACTGTTAAATTTACAAGTGTTCCATGAAGTGTTCCAGTTTGATCAAATTGTACTTGAAATCCTTTCATCTAACACATGATGTTTTAATCCTCGTTTACATGCTTACGTTCATTCATCAATATCAATTCCACATTAAACCAGTGATTATTTTTTTCGACCCATTTTCTTTATACAAAGGGACTTTGTGAATGTTGGAATGGAATTACCACTACCAGATGGCAGATGCCTGAAGAACCCTAGAGCTGTGGTGATGCATTGTGCAGCCGGCACAGACCCTGATGCAGATAATTGTGCAACTATTTCCCCTCGCAATGTTCATCAGTTTGATGATTGGTCGAGCTGACATTGTCGTGAGACAGTCTGTCTTCTGCTAATGAATCTGAACTTTGTCGTGTGTCAGCCATGCTGAGTAACTACTCCACTGTTTTTAACCCTTTGCATGCCGGTACGTTCAGAAATGCAAAATAGATTTTATGTCTTGTCAATGTTTGATTTCTCTTGATGGTTTGGTTTTCTTTCTTGGTGAAATGTGGATTAGGATTTAAGTTATCTATTTCTCTTTCCAATAAATTGCTATAACATGTGTATGATTGTCATGGAATTTAACAGTAAAGGGGTTAGGTGTAATTGTGTCCTTGAAATGTGCAGGAGGGTTCTAACATGAGCTGTCTTCGTCACTAAAAACCTAAAAGCAATTGTTTTTCTGTTCCTAAAGTTAGTGTTGATATTTTGTAATTGTAATTTGTCCATTAACCAAAATATGTATACTGGTGATCCAAATGGGAATATTAATTTTGAAAAGCGCTGATGTTCATTTTATCTTATCAATTCTCAACACAATATTTCATACAAACATGAGATTTGGTAGGCCCCTTGAATGTTGATTCTGTGTTCATGGTCTAAACACCATGTTGAGAAGTCCATCCCTAATCTTCCTAAGACCCATCACAAATACAATTTGATCAAGATTAGTTTACCATACATCAGTGAATAGAAGTCTGCCAACCCCACAATGCCTTAATATATCTTGATGCTTTCCTTACAACTAGTCACAGGCAACACTTCCATCAGATGTATTCAAGCCTAATGGATGTGCATCATGCATGAGCTGTTAGCTGATGGTTATGTCAAGAGTGGCTTTGGTGTAGTTTGCACGATGATTAGTTGTGAGGAAGATATGGTCGATATGTTCAATCATCTTATTCATCAGGCATCATAATTTAGTTTAGCAATTAGAAATAGAAACACTCTTGAGGTCTTAAAATCAGTCAGCCCTTAACACCAAACTATTAATTATAACAATCACTTTTTTTATTTCTTTTTGCAAATCAACGATATTTAAAAAAAGAAAGAAAGAAAAATATTGATTGTCAAACATGATATGAAGGACAAGTTATCTACAATTTCTTAGGTAGATGGTATTACAAGGAATAAGAAGCATGATGGCATTTCTATTGGCTTTATTGATTACGTTATTGATTGTTATAAATAAAAAGTATTAATGTATGTTTTGATTTCTGTCTTATAATTTCTTGGACACTATATCCTACGTTGTTTGATTTGACCAGTAGAGTTAGATGGTTGTTACAAGTTTCCCAGAGCCTTGCCATGGAAACCCTACTTTCCTACCAGTCTTTGGGGATTCTCCTGACATTATTTATGGAACCGTTTAGCAATTATGTCACTTTTCATGGTTCCATCCCACTTCCGAAATAGCTTTTGGCCATCTCTATTGATGAGAAGCTCTCTGAAGGTTGACCTTGTCAGCGTGGAACTCTTCGCGTGTCTACATCCAAGATGGCCAATGACCAAATTATGTTATATTTAGCTGGCTTTTGAATAAATGGTGCCAGTCGCTGGTTTACTTGATCAAGTTATTGATGGGTTTGTTTATCCTCTTCTTGAATAAGGCTCGAGTTTACCTCGCTCTACTTATTGATTTGTCCAAAACAAGTTCCGGATTGTTTCAGAATGTGTAAATATTTCTGTCAAACATTAAGCTGTATACAGATGCTTGTCACACAGTGTCTCTAGGTTTCATACGTCAAGAGTAATCTTAAGTGATGGAAACTAACTTTCGTAGTCCACTGGTCCTTATAAACATATTGCAAACCCCTTAGAAGTGGCAAATTTCTACTAGTCCTTATGAATATGATACCTTAAGTTACTATGGGGCAGTTTGGCAAGGACTATAAGACTAGTTCCAATTTATTTTGCTGATCTTTGTCTTTGTCTTTGGAGGTATATATGTCAATAACTGGATATGTATATGTATTCAATAACTTACAGTATAATACTATCATTATGAATTAGTTCCCTTGGTAACAGAAAGTTCAGATGGGATGGAAGTATACATTTGTGTAGGATGTTTGATTGATTGCAGCCTTATCTGTCAAGTGGGGCAGGCCCCTGTGATAGATCAAAGTACAGAAATGATGCTGTGCACAACATAAAGTTAATTTGTTGGATCGAAAGAATTTTCTTTCGTAATTCATCTGTAGGGCTTACTATCCTTTTTGGTAAACTTATTGATTGACAAAAGATTTTCACTTTTCCCAAAAAATCATCAATAGATCATAATGATTAAAACTTGATTTTACTATTAACTCCATATCTGTTTGGCCCATGTTTCTAATATTCATTTAAAGACATACATAACTGTCTAACTAAGGTTCCATCAACTGTAGACAACTATTGGAGGAATTTGGCCATAATATAACTCCATATAAAATGATGATGAGCCACCATGTAAGTGTCGCAGATTGTTTATGGATTGTCGATTTGGACTGAATGTTATGCGTCATAGTCAGCAGTATCAAAGTTACACCATAGTTGCCAAAATAGTGTTGAGACCAGGCAAAGCAATCAGTAATGGCTCCAGGCTTCAGCACTGATCCCTGCCACTGGTGTGTACAGCCTTATGCAGTCATCCAAGCCACAAATTGTAACACCCTCCTTTAAACTTTAGTATCAGGTACAGAGGTATAAAGTTGATCATTGGTCAACTGTTTAGTGTAACGTTAACCGATAGGTGATATTGGTGGTAGGTTCATAATACCTCAGCCATTTACCCAAAACAGTGTGGCCTTTTATCTCTTAATATTGCTCTCGCAGAGAAAACTTGCCTTGTTCAAATTATTTTACACATTCAGAGAGCTCATCAAGAATTAGGATCCATTCAAATGGAATCTTGGATATAGATACCTTCTGCCTATATATGTAGAAGCAGTGAAACCTGTTTATGGGAAAGTGTTGTTCCCAGTCCATGTTAAAAGTCACCTGCCTTGTTCCACCATCTTCTCAAAGACAATACCTAGAGCTCTGTGTTTATTTGGGTTTAGACAACATGGTAAGTATGTTTGGACTGTCTGAGCTATCATTTACAGTACCATCCATTAAATAGGAAATAGTAGATTCCAAGATTTGTTTGATGGCAGTATTTATATTTCACTGGGCTTCAAGTGACTTGATTAAACCAATCACTGTAAACCCCACCCCTCAGTACAGCTCAGGTAGATGGTCAGGCGCTGGCAGCAGAGGGACAGCTATCAGAGATGAAAGTAAGGTAGGAAATAATTACTGCTACCTGAGCCTGGAGGCTGACCAGAGGATGTTGAGAGCAGAGTCCAACAGTTGGCGGTCAGTTTCATCTAGGGGTGATGGGGGAGAAAGGGGGAGGTGCTGACAGTGGTATTTTCTATGAAGAATCTTGTTCAGCCTGGGGTTAAGCAGGGTTGGAAGGTGGGAGATGGGCACAACTAACTGGTGGTGGGTAGTAATACAATCTGGCCAGCCCTGGGGTTGAGAATGGGAAGACAGACCCGAGAGGGGATGAGATGATTGTTATCAAGAATATTACTGTGCTGTGGATGGTGGTTGAGGTCAGAAAGTAGGGAGAAGATTAGTAGGAATTTCAAACTGGTGGTCAGTGTTATTGAATGTCGGGCCAATCTAGGGATGAAGATAAGGGACTGAAGGGGATAAAGGGTCTGTTATCTGGAAATTGTGAGCTGAGGGTTGAGATTGGGAGTAGGTAGTTTGTTTCACATAGAAGTTAACAGCTGTTAGGTAGACTAACATCTGGTCTTGGAAATGAAAATATTTTATAGAAAATAACATTGTTAAAGTATCTCAATACATTATAATAAAAAGGAGCCCCGATACTCTCTTCAAACTGCGACCGCCTCCATGGTCAAGTTGTAGAGGGGAAGGTCGGAGGTTTGAACCCTGACCACGTCATACCAAAAGACCTTAAGAGATCGTACTTGTTGTTACCCAGCATTGACATGATTAAGGGGCTAAAAAGGACTGGTCGGTTTGGAGTCAGTATACTGTGTCTGAATGGAGTATTCATGTTTAACGTTAAATCCGGGTGTATTTCACCTCACCTCTACAACATGTACAAAGTGCAGTAGGCTGTTTTAGATATGTTTGATTCAGGGTCTGTATGACAGTAACCGAGATTTGCCAGCTATTATAGACTTGCATGGGCTGTATTCGATATATTTGCAGCGAAAGAAATGTAACTGTTTTTGTCTACTAGTCCTTATAATGGTAACATATAGCAAAACCCTTAAAAATGGCAAAGATACCTAAACTATTGTCCAGTTTGGCAAGGACTATAGGACTAGAGGCAATTTCTGATTTGATCCATGGTCTGTATGACAGACTACCTTTGCAGTTAGGACCAGTAGTGGTCATCTGAAGCAGGAGGTATACATGTATCACGTTTGTAACATGAAGTTTGCAAATTGGGAAAGAGTGTGAGGAGTGGAACAGGCAGCCAGGAGAGTGACGGATGTTTCACAGCTTCTGGCGGCAGGAGAAGGATAGATGGAGCTTCATACTTCCCAGTGGGTAGAGTACCTAATGAGTCGATGTGCACAGTAGGTGATCTCCCCTTTAGCAAGGTTGTTTGTATTTCTGACCTTATATCTGTCATTAAAGTTACTTCTTCCAGAACATGTCTGACTTTGTCTGTAACATTCAGTGTTTTCTAGAGGTGTGAGATATACTACCAGTATATTACGAAGCTGTCCAAAATGAGCGGGGAAGTCTGATGAATGGGTACATTTTTTTTCAAGTTCATAACAAATTAAGGATAAGAGAACACATTCAGTATATTGTGGTACATATCACAATACCTTAATCATTTTTACAATAAGTTGCAATTCGAAAGTGGGACCGATAACCTATCACGAGTGTTTTCAAGACATAACATGAACGGATCCTGTGAGCTGGGTGCCAGATAATGATAATGTTAACTCACCCCTGGGTTGGTGATTTAAGACTGGTTGGTCAGTGATCTTCACAGAGCCTAATAATTTTTCTTGGTAACAAATAGAATCTACAGTATTCAAGTTATTTAGTTGATGAAAATGTTCAATGTAATTGTGATGAAGTTCATTGCACCATTGAAGACATCACATAAACCTGAACAGGTATCAGAAGTTTCTCTCTCAATGTCTGTTTTAATCATTCCACACAGCCCAGAAACATCCGATAAGAAAGACTTTTGAGTAAACTCCAGATATTTATGGATGACCTGAGCTGGCTATGACTGCTTGAAGTCTCCAAACCCTTGGTTTTCAGGAATTCTTATCTTTCACCAAGAGCAAGCCTGTTACCTGGTGGAAAGATTTCTGTAGGCTGATATAGTGTAGGTGTTGGTCTTTCAGTGTTACCTGTCTGTACAAGTCTTACTGAAGACAAGTGTGTGCCTCCATCCTTCAGACAGATTAGACTATTATAGGACGTTGTGTGATGAATACCAATGAGTGCAGGTATAGAGGTCCATGATTCCATGGAGGATTGAATGGTCTAAATGGCTGCCGTGTGGGTAGTGTTTTGTTCTGTGATTGCGACCGAAATTTGCCATGGTAGAGAAGTTAGGAGTAAATAAACCCCATAATGGCCATAATTATACACTGACCAAAAACACTTAGAGATCATGAATATTTTGGGGATATGTTTTTGAAATTATGCTACAGAAATATTCATGACCCCTAACCTTCTTGTTCAAAATGGTTACGTCATTTGTCATGCTGAATATCTGGGATGGATTCGCCACATTGGTACAACATCCATGCATAAACCAGGCATTCCCAACCAAGCTATAGCGGGAACATTGCTAAAATCAGAGTTGAACCAAACTAACTCATACTGAGGAAACGCCAGTACTCGCTTATTCCTTTGATTAAGGTTTGAAATAATTTACATTAGGATCAAGAACTTAACATGTAAGTATTTTTACTTTCCCAAGGATTGATTCTACTTTATAGAATATTTTGATATTTGATAGAGGACACAGTCACACTGTTCATCACATTAGAGGTTTTAGAATGATCAATATAATTTCTCAATGTAGAGAATAAAATATCCTCCTGGGGCAGCAAATCCGTTAGGTTACATGGTAGATGTATTGATTTTTTTCAGTCAGTTTCCATTCTCATCAATTTATATCTAGGTCTTTTTTATTGATTTTATCGAAATGCTGAGCACGAAAGGCGTAACACGTTGTACATCATTAACCATGATAATAATTATCAGGTGTTTTAATCGATTAACCTAATTTCAATGATTGCACATTTATCTGATGATACATTTTATAATCTTGTAGGTCAGAATACCCTCCCAAAATACAAGTTCACAGTTCAGAGTTAAAAATTAGAACTTGTCCTATCGTTAAGTTTATCAAGTTTGAAAAATGTCCTCACCTCGTCCTGAGGGTTTCCCCAGTCTTATGTTCTCAGTTGGCAGACACTTGAGTGATATGACTGTGCATGGCATGTCTTATATGAATCATAGTATGTCATCATTATGGGGATGGATAATGTGTTTAAACGTTTCATGGGTTAAGGGTAGAAAGATTTTTCCCCATTATTTTATAGACATGAAACAAGTTAGAACTTAGAGGGGACAATGATGTTTTAACCAGACAGTGGGTGAGAACAGTTTCTAGGTTACAATGTGATGTTTTAACAACATCGTATCTGACTGAATGCTGTGCAAGTCAACCCATTACTATGTCATTATCATTCCACAAGAGACTCCCAGTGTCAGGGAGTGAAGGAAACTTGATTGAGAATCCCTTGGCCGCCATACTTGTAGACTGGTACACTCAGTGATCCTGTTGTTCTCTCCTGTAGGTGGCTGCCATGTTGCCAGAATCAATAGGTTTGCTCCCCGGTCCATCATTCCAGTTTGTCAATACCAGGTGGAGCAGTCAGTTTACTTAGCCAAATTGCTACTCATTAAATATAAATAACAAACATGCTGTGCTCTTAGGCAACATATTCAATACAGTATTAAAACAGTATTCGCTCGCTCATAGTTGTGTTAATGTTTGTACATATCAGGAGTTGGGTAGGGATGCACTAGTAGCTCTGTCATCTTTGGGATGGCATTTCACTGTGTAGAGTTACGTCCCCTAACCTTGGCAGGATCAGCTGATCTTAGGTTCAATCCCAAATTCGTCCTGATCTTCAACTTTAGTCTATCAGCACCATTCCTGTGTGTGTGCATTTCACCAAAGTGGTAAACGTACTTGACTTGCTTCACTTTGAGCTTTCCATCCAAGTTGACAGTGATATACCTGAGTGGGTAAAGCCCGACACACTCACATACATTAAGGAGGGTAAAAGCAGGGAGTGGGTGATTATCAAGATGGCAAAAATAAATACAATATTTAGTAAACCTGGTTTCTCAAAGCCCAGGGAAACATACAACATATGTTAAGCTAGGCACGATTCGAGACCTGAGTTATATTAGAATTGAAATGACATGTAAATAATGTCTACATGTGTTGCAGAAATTACAATGATGACGTCAGCTCCATACAAGTGTTTGAACCTGCCTGATATCATGTGGCATGAAGACCCGTGAAGATCCGGGGTAGAATAGGTCTTCAGCAACCCATGCTTGCCGTAAAAGGCGACTCTGCTTGTCGTAAAAGGCGACTCTGCTTGTCGTAAAAGGCGACTAACGGGATCGGGTGGTCAGGCTCGCTGACTTGGTTTATACATGTCATCGGTCCCAATTGCGTGGATCGATGCTCATGATATTAATCACTGGATTGTCTGGTCCAGACTCGATTATTTACAGACTGCTGTCATATAGCTGGACTATTGCTGAGTGCTGCGTTAAACAACAAACCAACCAACCAACCAATCATGTGGCATGAAGACATTTGTGATACTGAGTTTTGTGAAGCAAGTTGAAAGTCCTGCAACATCAACTACATGAAATGTCCATAGCTTTTCAAGCAGTCGGGTTGTCCTGCTTAAAGTACCACATAACCATATTCCACTGAAGCTTGACACAACAGTATTTTGGAAAAACTGCACACAACGAAGCACAACACATACATTTGATAGAAACAGCAAAGTATTGTTATGTCCCAAACAAGACAAGCTCATTACGTTTTGTTAGATGTTTGTTGGGTTAATACTAATAGATGTATAACCCATTGTTGGGTGTCAGGTCTTTGTGTCGTAATTATATGTACTTAAGCATGTAATTTTGGCGTGTGTTTGAGCCAGTGAAATGCTACCCTGCGATCTGTGTCATATCAACATCACAGCCATTATGACAGGAAGCAAGCCACGACTAAGTACTATATTTATCATGTTTGCACTGATACAGATCGGTAAACCGTTTGTTTAACAAAAACATGTTGAAGGTCAAGCTGACCTTTCAGCTGAGGAAGACCGCTGAAGAGGACTAGGAATATTTTCTGTACTGTCATAATATTTGTAGAAAACCTACACAGCAGACTGTGTCGATAGGTGGTGTGAAACAGCTTGAATAGATGTTGTGTGTTTTAGTATGAATGTATGAGATCGTGTGTTGCAGCATGAATGTGGATCCTGGAGAAGAATCCTGCAGCAATTGCTTCAATTGTCATTCATGTAAGCATTAATGATCTGTTCAGATAGCCCAGTCAGGTTACCTGCAAGGTCACAAGTTTGTTCCCCCCATGATATGTGAAGCCCATTGCCGATGTTGCTGCCATATTTTTCTGAAAACTCATGGTGCACCGATGTATCGTTTCACCTTAATATTTACACCATAATAGATTTCTGCCAAGTGTTGCAAGAATAAATCAGGCTTGTATCCAGGGGGTGTTTGTTTTGCAAGCTCCAGTTCCTATGTCAATGATGGTATGGCTTGCATCCCATGGACAAGTAGACAATTTGCTTATTAAAATGATTACTGATGGATATAAATAGACATGCATGATTAGGGAGGGATAAGCTTCATTCTCACCCTCAAACCTAGACTAGTCTCTGAGGCAATAGTTAATAGCTTAAACCATAATTTCTAGATTATTTGAATAATAAGAACATGATAACTTAGTTGTCCTTATAAAAGACTGGCATGTCCTTGTACTGCCTGCTCCACTAGACTTGCCTGTTATCATGGTTATAAGGATAGAATTTCTCAGCATCCATGGACTTATAATTCAGTGCAGCCTTGAACATGTTGAAGCAAGGCTAAATTACAAACCCTCATCATCCTTACCATTCTCACCCACCCCGCCACAGCCACTAAGTGAGTTACTATAAACAATTATTATATATAATTTTAAATTATTTCTTAACAATAGTGTCAATGATGGCAATGGCTATGCCAAAAGGCTTATCAGATTAGTGGAAAATATGAAATGTCAGTCTAATTCTTTTTTTTCTCTTTCTCTTTCATTTTGTTGTATTGCAACTATACTACTCAACATTTGCTAAGGATCAAAATAGTCATCTTCAGTCAAAGGTGTGGTGGTCCTCAGCACATGTGGAGTAGTATATATATGTGTCTGTATGACTGGTCCTACATGTCCTACTGACCCTCGGAAAAGAATACTTTTGCTGGATCATCCAGATTGCCAAATTATTTCTGAAACAATTTCAGCGATGAATACAATGCTTTAGCTTGTGTTGTCTGATGTCACAGCAACTCTTTTCGATGAATTTGCACTAAGGTGTTAAGTGCTAGTTCCGTCCTGGCTTCCTGGCTTCAGTAACAAGTCCTGGTTTCTCTGTTTGCCTCATCCAGATCCACTCTGCTCTGTAAGAATCCCGACCCCATGGGGATTCTGGTGTAGTCCTGGTTTCAATTAACCTGTTCTTGTCGTAAGGGATGCTTTAAATTGATTGGATGGTCACACTCAGACGATGTGGGATATGATCCAGACTCAAAGATTTATAGGTCACTGTGATCATAACAATATATCAATTTTGATCCAGACTTAAATATTTATAGGTCACTGTGATCATAACAATATAACAATTTTGATCCAGACTCCAAAGATTTATAAGTCACTGTGATCATAACAATATATCAATTTTGATCCAGACTTAAAGATTTATCATGTTTATAGGTCACTGTGATCATAACAATATAACAATTTTTGATCCAGACTCCAAAGATTTATAAGTCACTGTGATCATAACAATATATCAATTTTGATCCAGACTTAAATATTTATAGGTCACTGTGATTATAACAATATAACAATTTTGATCCAGACTCCAAAGATTTATAAGTCACTGTGATCATAACAATATATCAATTTTGATCCAGACTTAAATATTTATAAGTCACTGTGATCATAACAATATATCAATTTTGATCCAGACTTAAATATTTATAGGTCACTGTGATTATAACAATATAACAATTTTGATCCAGACTCCAAAGATTTATAGGTCACTGTGATCATAACAACATATCAATTTTGATCCAGACTTAAATATATAGAAGTTGGCATCTGTAAAATAAGTGAGATACAGTATGCAGGAGGTCAGCAACAACAGTCGGTACAGAGTTTTTAAGGGGCAGTTGGTAGCCCATGTGGTTGTGTTTCAGCCTGCCAGTGATGAACACCTCTCTGCCCATTGTTTGGTTGATGTTAGAGCACAGTTAGATACTTTCGTCCACTGGGTGGTCACTACTTTGTCAGATGGAGCACATGCATATGCTGATGAAGGACTGTAAAGTATGCAGTTTATAGGGACTTAAACTCTCGTGCTTCAGCATGACAATTCTCAAACAACAAACTTCTTGACTGCACCAACCGGACAGCTTATATGAAAACATGCAATCTGCTTCGAATGGGTTTTGCAAAATGCGGTGTAAAGGTCTTCAAACTCATATTTTCCTCGTCCTTTGTTCTTGGGACTGCAGGTTTATATCCTAATACTGACGCTCATTCTCCATCTAGTACTAAACACTGTACGAACACTTCATTGCTGATGGGGTTCTTCTTAATTTTTGAGAAGTATGTGGTTCCAAGTTCATACAGTTCTGCTTTTTGACTAAGTTAGGTGAGGAATATTTTCATCAGTATGTATGCCTTGTTCTTAGAAGAGTGCCACCAGGATATTGGAGCCTGTCAAAATGTCTACCATCGAGAAAGGCTAAATAATTCACCTCGTGGAGCTAGATGAAAAATCAATGTTATGGTACCACTAAGCCTATTGGCTTCAAGTGTAATATACTTCATCCTGACCCCGACTCCATGGTGATTTGTATTATGTGTATACAGATAGATATACTGGGATGGTATTTCTATGTAATTACTAAATAAACTTTCCTGTATTGATGTAGGTCATGTTTGTACATTGTTCGATGCAGCAGACTTACAGATGTGGAGAATGTTTGCCGTTTTGAGAAAGACATTTCCTTCCAACAAAAATGGTCCATCTAACAGAGTAGGCTTGGTTAGTGTTTGAAATGATGCATAAAAGTTGTGAGATTCCCATTATTATTCTTATGTTGTTAATTTAGAATTATGGGTGTCCTTGTAGGTTGATTATTATAATATATCTTAAAACTTTTGCCTTATTTCATTTCTAACACGACCTAGAAAGAGAAGAGTTTGAATCTGGATAGGCAGTATCTGGATGGAGTATTGTGTCTCGGGTGCATCCTTGTTGATCAGCTAGATCATGACAGCCTGGCAGACCAGGGGTCACAATCACTGCTGAATGAAGGCAGCATGATCGCCATCTGGATGGAGAATAGTGTCTCAGGTGCATTCTGGTTGATCAGCTAGATCATGACGGCCTGGCAGACCAGTGGTTAATGGCATGAACAGCTAGCCAAACTGTTGTTGGCCACACGATACGTCAGGTCAGACACTGTCAACTTGATCCCCATTACGACAAAAATGGGGTGGTTTGGATCTACTCTGACCTTGAGTTCCCAGGAATAGTATCATTAGTATGTCATCTTAACTTGGCTGATAAACAATGATCACACTGTGATGCATAGATCTCCTGCTTACATTGTGTCTTCCTAACATGACATGGCTGGAACATAGCTCAATAGGGCATAAAAGCTACTCACTCTCTCTATTCTCTCCCCAAGTTTCAGTTTGCAGGTTGCCACGGTTCATAGCATTGCTGTCTGTAGGTGAAACACTCACCCGCACATTTTTCCTGCTGTTTACAGTCTCAGCTTCTGAATGGAGCAGAGAGTGATTAGACTTATAATCTTGTCATTTTGCTAAAGTGTTTATGTAGCTGCTGAGATGTAAAACACACCCAAACATGTTTACATGCACATTAAACTATACTGCAATGCATGGTGGAATAGCCTTGAACAGAAAAGTTTACATCACCTTACAAGGAAATGAACCCAACGCATTCACCGCACACAACCACCTGGGGCACAACGACAACAAAGGCCACAACGTGATACAAATTCCAATAGACTGGTCACGATATGATACAAATATTGATACGCTGGCCTTGATATGATACATATTTAGATACACTGGCCACGATATGATACATAACACGATATGCCAGAATAATGTTACAAGCATCATGACCTGAAATATTTCAGATGAGTGAAAAAAATGGGGACAGATTGTTTCTTCCTTGTTAACTGTTCTAAGTCCCTCACTCAATTTAGTAACAAGGAAGCCAAAATTATCCCAAACACTTAATTCATAGAACATGGGTGGCCTTTCAAGCTCATGTTTATTCCTATGTGGATTGGGTTATTTTATCATTAAGAAAGGTCAAGATATATTGATTTCGTAGTCATGTATCTCAATACAGGTTTATGTATAGTGTGTAGTAAGGATGGCCATTTATTGCAGTGCATCAGAGTTTTAATGTATCATTTCACCCTTGTTAATCACCCAGGTGCATTGAAGTAAGTATGTGTATAGCAACAGTGAGAATGCTGTTTTACAGTGAGCGCAAATAATGACAGGCACTTGATAAGTTCCGTCTTTGGTGATATCTACAGTTCTTCAGATTGCCTTTAAACCCTGAAAATAACAATGACTCTGAATTTCCAAGCAATGTAAGTTTTCTGATACCATCATGTTTACAGGCAAAAGATTTGCCACAAAAAACAAAAACTTGCTTGCATGTGGGATGATTTTCATGTACATGTATGTGAAACTGTTCGTTGACCTGCTTGTTTGTAACAGGATCAAGCAGGGGAGTGATTGGTTTTCAGCACCATTGAGCAATATTACCCTTTTATGCCTATATCTTAACAGCCAATAAGCAATGGAGTAAGGGCCAAGCTATCTAGTGGTTGATAGTGTGAAAAACTTTCCATGTTCTGAACTGTAACCAACTGATTCCCATTTTAACCATCTGTGCAGCAAACATAGAGTACTGGGGGCTTCTTCCCATAGAATCTGGAACAAGTGTTGACTGACCAGCATAGACTAGAAGGAAGTGGAGGGTATGTGCTTGTAAGAAAGGGGAGTCCTGTATGGATGGGGTTAGGTGAACATACAATAGGTTACATATAGTCATCTTCCCGAGGCAAGTGAGTTAACTGACTATAAAAGTCCAGTTTCCACCCTTGCCGAACTAGGCTGGTATTATGGATGGTCATTTTGGCTGGACTAACGAGTCTCTGCATAGTCCAATCAAAATCGCGCACCGAAATCGAAATCCGGTTTGTAAAGTGTCATGCAGATTTCGGTCGACTGCAGGACTTGCAAAGCATGTGCACAACTAACTCGTTGTCAACAGATATTTTCTAAATCTTTTCATGTTTTTAATCAAGGTGCTCACGTGATTTGATGCACTTTGCGATTGTAAGACTCGTTTTATCATAATATAGATCTTGATTATCGATCAAATCGTCTTGACTGGGTGCCACCGTTTTGTTTGAAGCAAATGCAAGTGATACGAGAGGTTGAATCTGATTGGTCAATAGGAGAGGCATAGAAAGGACATAACTTGTAATAGCCACTGGTGGCGCTAAGATCGAGTCCAGGAATTTCAGCCAAGTTCGGCAAGGGTGGAAACTGGACTTTTAGTCAGTTAACTCTCTTGCCTCGGGAAGATGACATATAGTATGAAGTATATCAGTTCATATAACCACACTGGGAATCAATTATTTTACTGCTATGGACTTGAAAAGAAGAACTTTTCACTTTCATCATTTTTGTCTGCTGACTGTTATTGATACTAAGTGGAGGTGAATAGTCTCATGACTATTTATGAGCTAAGGCTGACAGTAAAACTCATTGGTAGTTGTTTATTCATTACTTCCACAAAGAAAAGACTGTCAGATCATCGATTTATGTTACAGTGAACTTGCACCGTAACTTTACAGAGTCAGTGGGAGAGCTACATTGAAGTAGCTGGAGATGTGGATTGAAGGAGATGTTTCTCTTGCTGCCACGTGAAGCCTATGGAGGCTCATCATGGTCAACTGAAACATGCAGGGATTTACTCTGTCACATCCAGGGGACTCTCAGTTATACGGGTCATTCTCAAAAAATGTCCGAATTTCAACTAAGCAAAAACATCAAAATTGTCTTTTGTAAAATTCCTTTTTTATTGACTCAGTACACAAAGTAACTTCTGAATAATAATGTTAAGCAAAATGACACCTTAATAATCAATGATGTCCTAATTATGATAATTAATTAACACTGAATAGGAAAAATATGTCTGTCCTGTTACCATGTTAACAATTATATTTTCTGTAACAATATTTTTCAAAGTTCAACACAAATCATGTCAGTTCTTGTTTTTAAATGTATTGTTTAATATTTCAATGAGTACAATTAAAAAGAGATTGGATACATTATTTTATGGACAGATTTGTCCAGCATTTGAGTCAAATGAAAACATTTGAATTCATTCAAATCCAATATGACAAACATACCCTGATTATTGCATCATATATTTGACACATATGCTTCATTAGATGATATATGTTTGAATTCAAATATGTTCTTCTGAAAAATAAAAATAAATAATCAGTATATTTCTATTTTAAGTGCTGGTAACAGGACAGACAACGTAGTAACAGGACGGACAATTGAAAGTAACAGGACGGACAATCGGCTTTGATTGCAGATAACTATAACGTTCAGGAGTTTCAAGATTTTGAAATATCTGACAAATACGAAAAAAGTATGTGCAATTGATTACACCTGAACATATAAGGTGTAATTAACTGAATATTCTTGCATGTAATCTGAACTATAGAAAACGGTCGGTAACAGGACGGACAATTGAAAGTAACAGGACGGACAAACTTATGTTTGCAGTCAACTATCCTGTTCAGAAGTTCAAAGTTTTGAACTCTGACAAATAAGAAAATGTTTTGCTTAATTAACAGTATCTGATCATATGGATATTATTAACTGAATGTTCTTCTATGTAATGTGAATGTAGGATACTGGTAGGTAACAGCACAGACGGAAGTAACGCCAAAGACAATAACTTTTGCATTTTGGGTTAATCCCTAGAATTACAAAGAATTTGAATTGATTTAAACTTACACTAAATAGTCATGTGACAGTTTTTGTCATGAAGCAACAACACAATAACCAACTTTATCCATGTCAAACATCAACATAATCTGGAGAAAAAAAACTTGTCAGAAGATTTCCTGTTGAAGCTGTATTCTTTTGCAATTGTATTCGCAAATACTCAAATAAAAGGTCTGAAAAGGTGAATTATAGTTTCCTTAAAAGTACAATTCACTTGTATCTATGTTTATTTGATTAGTGCCAGAATTAAATGGTGCCTTTCATTCACCCAGAAACCACAGGTTGTTTATTGTTTCTGTTTTATCATATCTGTAATAGCTTCCCAGTAAATGTTTTCAACACTGAAGTGGGAAGCAGTGCCTTCAATCTTCTTTCGTTCAGGAATGATGGTAATAATGTCCTCGTGCTTGTACCAGCATTTGTCCAGCAGGAGTCTTGGCCAAAAGAATCATTTTTGATCTCTTTTTTTGCCAGGCTTGTGCATGCATTCGACATATATATCATAGGTAGAAACATCTATGTATCCAGGATATGGAAAACCATCATATAACACAACCACACGTTTTCCAAGACACTCTTCTGTATCATCTGGAACGGATAGTAAAATGTCACTCTCACTTTTCTCAACCTCACCCTTCCCCACCACACCACCTGTCCTCTCCACCTTTTTCTCAACCTCACCCTTCCCCACCACACCACCTGTCCTCTCCACCTTTTTCTCAACCTCACCCTTCCCCACCACACCACCTGGTCTCTCCACCTTTTTCTCAACCTCACCCTTCTCCACCACACCACCTGTCCTCTCCACCTTTTTCTCAACCTCACCCTTCTCCACCACACCATCTGTCCTCTCCACACTTTTCACAACCTCACCCTTTTCCACCACACCACCTGTCTTCTCCACCCTTCTGTTGTTTTTTCATCAGATAACTATCTTCAACAAAGTAGTCTATTTTTTTATGTATATATGTTTTCTTCTAAACTGTGATAAATTTGAAAACATATCTCTTAATGTTTCATAAAATTAGAATATTTAGTGATTGGATAAGAAACGTTAGATAAAGATGACCAAATGTCTGTGCTGTTACTTTTAAGTCTTAACCAAATTTTTTTATTTAGCTTGGAAGATTTGTTCAGCCATAGCCTCTTGAATGCCTGTGTTATTACAAAAGAATTATTTGTGTTAATATGGTAATTATATTATTGATTGGTTATACTAGGAAAGACAGTTTAAGGTGATGATAAGTCTGTGCTGTTACCACGGAATGTCTGTGCTGTTACTTTTTCATCAGATAACTATCTTCAACAAAGTAGTCTATTTTTTATGTATATGTTTTCTTCTAAACTGTGATAAATTTGAAAACATATGTCTTAATGTTTCATAAAATTTGAATATTGAGTGATTGGACAAGAATAGTTAGATAAAGCTGACCAAATGTCTGTGCTGTTACCAATATTTGTCTCTGCTGTTACTTTTAAGTCTTGAGCAACTTGTTTTTTTTCAGCTTGGAAGATTTGTACAACTATAGCCTCTTGAATGTCTGTGTTATTTCAAAAGGAATTATTTGAGTTATTATGGTAATTATATTATTGATTGGTTAAACAAGGAAAGACAGTTTAAGATGATGATAAGTCTGTGCTGTTACCACGGAATGTCTGTCCTGTTTACATGTTTGAAGGTAACAGCACAGACAGTAACAGCATAGACAAATTGACATTAATAACAGTTTTTTTTAATGAGACCTCCCTTGAAATGTTGAGACCACATGGCATTGTGAACAGTTCATATTTTCTAATATTCTGAAAAAATGGTTTTAGAAAAAAATATTTGTTTTGGCAAAAATGAGCAGTAACAGCACAGACATAAGAAAAGAGTATTCATGATAGCACTAAACTTCCCTGTCAAGCAGAATTATCCAAAGTCTTCTCTCACTTGAAGGACACTGCTGCCATGATAGTACAGGAAGTAAGCTGTATTTCTGTTATTTTGAATTATGGGAATCTTGAAGGATTATTTATTTTTCAGTTTTGATCCATCCTGGTAACAGGACAGACACTTTTTTATGTACAAGTGTTTCTTACCAAAAACCAATATAAATAAAAGAGTGTATCTTCAAAAGATAAGTTTATATCATGAGTTAGAAAGGTAATGTACAATATATAAACATTATTTACATAATATTTTTTATTTTTAGCAACATTAAACAATGTTGATGTGCAAACATAGGGTTACGGACACACCCTTCAGCTCAATTTAACCGCAATTAAGCAGTTTTAATTAAAATAAAATACCTAATAAGAAATACTGAAACTTAACTTTCAGACACCATGGTATGTTCTACGAAAAACACTTGTGTTTAAACATATCTAAAATAAATATTTTAATTGTTATTCAACTCGGACTAAAAAACTCACTTTTTTTGAGAATGACCCATACATTGTGGGGGCCTGGGCTGTCATATAGTTATTAGGAGAGTTTGAAGTTTTACCATGGGAATGGCTCCGACATACATAGAATTATAATCATGGCAAATCTGGGATTGGAACCGATGATCATAGCATTCTGGTCCACCCAAGGGAGACAACTCTGCACAGGAAGTTGGTGTCAAGAAGACTGCAGCTTTTGATTAATTCCGACTCCTACAGTAAGGTATAGACATCTGCTTATTCTTAACAAGATCAGATGTGACGTGATAATGAGAAAGCAAACCCATGCTGGGCTCTCCAGTTGAAGTCTGAAGAGTGACGTTTTTTTTATTTTCCAAGATAGAGTTAGCTGCTGAGTTCATCTGACTGCATCACCACCTATGTAGTGGAACATTATGACCCGATAATGTATATTGAGGAATTCCTGGATCATGAATCACAGGGAAGGAGATTGAAGTATCGCTGGCTGCGGACATCTTGACAAGCTGTTTTTGTTCCGGTTGCAGCGCATAAATATTTGGGTGGTATTGGTTTCAGTGGTCTATTCTTGATGAAGGATTCTCAATCAGCATTGGAAACACTGGGAATCATTTGGGTGGTAGTGGTGTAAGTCCATCTTGAAGTGTTGTTGAACGCTGGTGACACTGGGAATCATTTGGGTGGTAGTGGTGTAAGTCCATCTTGAAGTATTGATGAACGCTGGTGACACTGGGAATCATTTGGGTGGTAGTGGTGTAAGTCCATCTTGAAGTATTGATGAACGCGGGTGACACTGGGAATCATTTGGGTGGTAGTGGTGTAAGTCCATCTTGAAGTATTGATGAACGCTGGTGACACTGGGAATGATTTGGGTGGTAGTGGTGTAAGTCCATCTTGAAGTATTGATGAACGCTGGTGACACTGGGAATCATTTGGGTGGTAGTGGTGTAAGTCAATCTTGAAGTGTTGTTGAACGCTGGTGACAAAAGTGAACCAGTGTGTATTAATGGTGTTTGTAGATGGCCAGACAGGTATCATGCAAAGCAGAGATACAACATACCGTATATGACCGTAGATAAGCCAATCTTATCATGTTTTCTGTGTATTGCAATATTTTGTGCTACAGGATTGTGATATGTATTGAGAGATATTGGGAGCAAAAGTGTTTGACAGTGACTGACACTGATTGAACATGAAGGTCCTATTTTCTACATACTGAAATAAATATTACTCTGCATGGTCAGTCGCAGCATTTTGTAGTCATGGATACAGGGGAGATAACAAAGTAAGAGAAAATCACTACATTTTCTTCTGCATTTCCTCTGTTTTGTCAATCTGTTTCGAATTGAAATATCATTTATGAATTAATTTCTGTGAAGATTTTATGTTAAGTTATACAAATAATAATAAAACCTATATACCAGGTAACCGGAACATAGAAGGGGCGGTCGGGTAACCTGGTGGTTAAAGCGTTTGCTCGTCACGCCAAAGACCCGGGTTCAATTCCCGACATGGGGACAATGTGTGAGGCCTGTTTCTGGTGTCCCCCGCTGTGATATTGCTGGAATATTGCTAAAAGCAGCGTAAAACCATACTCACTCACTCACACTACTCACTCACTCACTCACTCACCCACTCACTCACTCACTCACTCACTCACTCACTCACTCATTCCGGAACATAGAAAAGATGTTGCAATACATATAGAAATTGCAGTATGCCGGTATACTGGTAATACCGTGCAGTTCTATGGGTCATGATGGCTTGCTGTACCTCACCAAGACACCAACAAGCCATGTGTCAGCAGTAGATTGTAATGGACCTTGCCACCACTGGGTTAAAAGCAGGAAATGTTTGAAACTACTTTAGAGACTTTGATGTGTTGTTATCCTCAGCGGCAGATAATTTCCTAGGAAGTTGAAATACGGAAGACTCCAGTTTCAGTAGCATGTGGACTGCAGACAAGATGTGGAGGAGTTTCAGGGACTGAAAGGACTCAGCATATAGTGAATCATTTCATGATTTCCTCACAAGTGGAAGTTTTATAGTGTCAACATTACTTAGTGATATCAAAAGTAAAGGTCTTTTTGCTATGTGCAATCTCATGTCACACGTAGTGTGTCACAATGTAGTTTGATGTCACTATGTAGTATATTGTCATAATACAATATCATGTATCAATGTAGGATGATGGTACAATGTTGTATGTTGTATGTTGTCCTAATACTTATGATGTCACAGTGCAGACTTTATGACATTTAAAATTTATAAGGTAGTTCATCGTTCGTTAAACTCTGCTAAATGTCATTTAAAATCGAACGTGTGTGCACTGTACATGACCACATGGATGTCACATTAACAAATGTCTTGACAAATGGTTGACTCAGTTGCAGATTTAGGGTAAAGGAAGGCCAACCTTATTAACTTACATAGACCTGTCAAATTGACAGATGGATTTACTAATTCAATGATCCCGATGTCTTGACATTTCAGTTTCAGTCGTGTATTGGCATATTTCATTATTTGGAAGCAGACATCACATGGTTATTTTTCAAACAGCGCCAACTAGTCACTTGTTAAGGGAATTCCATTCCCACTCATGGCTATGGAAATGTATTAATGCTTTCATGTCCCAGACACTTGTACACGTCAAGTCACCCACCACCAGTGAAGGCGAGAATACCCTGATGCAGGCAAGTATACCCAGAGGACAACATTGACAGGATACTTGGGAGAATTCATGTATAAATATGTGTTTGAACCATCAACTAATCAACCGTCACTTCTTAAATGTGGCCTCACTTAAAGATGAAGAGAAATAAATGCTAACTCTCTGAGACATGTCAAGATAACCCGTTTGCACATTGGATTTACTTTGTAGCTAAATTCAACTGAGATGCTAAGGTCTATTATCTAGGAGTGTTCATGTTGGGTATACTGGACATTACATTATAACTGCCCTGAAATATTAGGAAGATCTTTTGCAGGTGCTGCCAAGATATCTGGTGCATGCTGCAGTACCTCAGACATGTGTTGAAAAGTGGCTCTCATCAGTGAATGTGTGACACGACTTCAATCCTTTTTTTCAAATGGATTTATCTAGACCTGCTCAGAGGCCTATATTTGGCCCCAAGTTTGAAGCAAATGTTTGTAACAATTCCCAAATTGGAATTACCACTTTGGTTTTTGCTTTGCACAGGGGATCTCATAGATACAGGACCAATAAACAAGGAGCTGTAATGTTTAGTTTTACAACTGATGTATAAACTATATAATGTTTAGTTTTATATTTGATGTGAAAGCTGTATTGTTTAGTTTTACATATCTGAATGAAATGTTAAAATGCCCCTGAATTTACAACAATGACTTCAAATTTTGAACAACATGACGTTCTTTTCCCCCACATTTCCCCCACATTTTCTGCCAAGGGCATTTAGTTTGGAATCCCAGATAAATCCTGAAGTTTCCCAACATGATCATGCATATCATGCTGAAAATAAACACGGCTGTGTCTATCAGGACATGTACAACAGATTCAAAATGATCCCTAAAGAGGTCTTTGTTGTTCGTAGCACTTGGACAAAGCAATTGCTGTCTTGGGGAGCAGATCCCACCATGATAGGCTTGTGTTGGCATGATGCTATCACAGCCCTTGTGGAACAGGGGAATTTCTTTTTATCAGAGACAATCAGTCTCTGACATCCCACATAGACTTGTTAGTGAAATATTCCTTTCAAAACCTTTGACCTGATAATTAACCAAGACATACACCTTCCTGTCAGTAAATGTAGGGCAGGACAAGTGACATTTCCTAAGGTGAATTCAACTCTGTAGTAGATTCTTTTCAGAAACTAGCAAAAATAAAACGAGAATTCTGTCCCTGCTGATTAACCATACTTTGTCAGGATTAGTTGTACTTGTTTCCAGAATGTCTCTAAATTTCTTCCATCTCACATCTTCTTAGCCTCCACTATGATCAGCCTGACAAGACAGCAATCTTTAGATGAATCACAGTCAAAACAAATCTGGCAAGTTGTGTGCCCAAGACAGATCATTTTTACTTCAACAAAGTTCATCTTCCCAAAGTCAATCCATCATCGATCTATCATCAACGTCATGTCATTTTCTGTGGAGATGATCAGCATTTAGTACACACTGTTTTCCTCACCACTGGTCACAACCCTCCACAACAAAGATAGTAACATTGTGGATGAGCAGTTTACGGAACATGACACAGTGCCAAAGTCAGCACTCGCTACACTTCTAACCCAGCAGGCAGAGCAATGTTTGCGAAACCTGATCAGTGGGAGCACAAAAAGTTGGAATGTTGCGTGGAATCGGGATTCCCCAGAGTCTGTCATTTATTTTCAGCTTGACTCCCATCTGGGCTTGATAACTTGTCTGGGAAGCCGGCTCCTCAACAGGGAGGCACCCTCGGACAAATACACCAATTGCTGATCAATAGTGAGCACGAAGCTCATTCTTACTGCCGTTGAAGGTGATTGGTAATCAATGGTGGTAATTGTTATTTGATGAGGATAAACTGTAATAAGACTTTATTTATCTCTCTTTCATTATGATGTAAAGTTGTTTTTTAGGCTTCAGTTTGTGACTGTATCGAGTACTCTAGTGATAGTCTAGCTAGGGTTCACAATGGCATGAATGAGAATTTTGGGCTGGCAGATTTGTTTGTTTGCTATGTAACCCCACACCTAGCCATTTTCCAGCTTAATGATGGAGGTCTATAGGTAATTGAGTCTGGTCCAAACAATCCAGTGATTGACATAATGAGCATCAATCTACACATTTGGGATACAATGACATATATCAACCAATTCTGCTAGTCACCTCAAATGACTATTGAAGATAAATTCTTTAACC
Organism: Haliotis rufescens; assembly: GCF_023055435.1. Lineage (NCBI taxonomy): Eukaryota > Metazoa > Mollusca > Gastropoda > Lepetellida > Haliotidae > Haliotis > Haliotis rufescens. The sequence continues at coordinate 31,969,173 of NW_025964383.1, forward strand.
CTGATCTTCATGGGTATGAGGGCTGGCGGGTGAAGAGAAACATTATATTTATAATTATATATAAAGAATGGTAGACATATTTGCAGTAGGGAAGTCATGTGGTTAAAGCATTTGCTTGTCATGCCAAAAGGCAGGATTTTTCTTATTCTTGGTTTGGTTGGTCAGCAATATTCCAGCTATATGACGGCGGTCTGTAAATAATCGAGTCTGGACCAGACAATCCAGTGATTGACATCATGAGCATCGATCCACGCAATTGGGCTTATTCTTGGTGTCCCTTGACGTGATACTGTTGCACTCGCTGTAATTCACCTTCACATCAGCTCGCTCACTCAAGGAGGTCAGAACTATGGCATATTAAGGGGATTCTCGTAATCTGCATTTTTGATTTACTGATTGCCATAGAAACACTGACCCATCTCCAAGACTTGTAACCCACAATTTTCAAGAATTGTAATTGGATGTTTGGTGATTTTCATAAAGTATGATGATGCACTGTGCCCAGATTGTGATGGAAATTGACCATGTTATGGAGGTGCTGTATGGATGGTGGACTTTCTTGTCTTTCTTGATGCACACTTTCCTAGCACTGCCCTTATTCACGATGTAACCTGATCAAAGAAGGAAGTTATTTTGCTGTTTGTATGAGCAGTTCTGCAAGCCAGTAATTACCTCCCTGCATGTTTCAACTTACGCTATAATAACTGGGATTTTCACGTCATGATGACCTCTCATCTGAGCTCTCTCTGAGGCCGTAAAGAAGAAAATGAGTAATATTTTATGACAGCGATGGCAACACTTTAAAATTGCTCAGGGTTAGTCATGGCTACAGGGTTTGCAGCAGCCTGTGTTGTGAAGATGAGGAGAGGGTGATGGGAGTAGGTGCTGCTGGATATGGTAGCATGGAATTTCATAACAAACAGAACTTATAATAGGGTCAAACACTGAAAAATCAAACAACAGTAAGCAGAATGTGTGAATAGAAGTACAACAAGAAGCGTGTGCTATGTATGATTTTGTAAACAAAAACACTGACTGTATCGTAGATTGTTATGGCGCCATCATGTTTATTGTATGTATTGGGTGCAGCCATGATATTAATTCTGTGAAATTAAACTTTGGCATTTGTAGTTTATGTATTTATTTGGCTTTCAAGCTTCTTCAATTAGGTGCATGTAATTCAGTGGCATGCTCCATGTCCCTAAAGGCACTGATGGTTAAAGGACATTAAACTCTTTCACTGAGAATTGTAACAGATCGAGCACACATACACTACTTCTGCTGACACCAATATAATGTGGAGATTTAATTACAGTGTTCAGTTCTCAGTCTTTAGGAAGCACTAACCAGAAAGGTTGACCTGCAACTGTTGTGATTCTCAATTACATGGGAACCAATTTATGACCCATTAACAAGCAGGATTACTCAGCATATTGACAGTTGGGTGTTCGAAATACTTTTCTGGTAGTTTCAAAGTTATCCATGCATGTCATTAATTCTATGTTCTAAGTTAGAGTTTTGAAGAGAAGATACAATCTAGTGTTCAAAATAATGAATGAAGGTGAAGAAGGAGTCCTTTAATTTAAAGTTTTAAACTTTGAGAGTTAGTCTCTCCTACTGACCCAAGTGTGTTTAATAAAACATTCACCCCATTCCACTCTCATCCTGATAATCATCCCCTTTCCAGCTTATGGAAATTAAGAGACCTGAGTGTTCTTTTTGAATTATTATATTTAATGTTATACATAACATTATTACAGGAACTAAATGTTAGTCTATCCCTCAATCAACCTCCCACCCCCCCCCCCCCCCCCCACACACACACACACACACACACACACACTAAAAGTATACTGCTCCACTTTTGACAAGGAGTTTCTATATTCATATCTTATCAGAAGTTGAGTAGTATGCTATAGCAGCACACCAAGATGTGTTGTCATACACACTTTGAAATTACTCCACATGCCTGGGAGAAGGTTTCACTTTAATGTTCACAGTTTGAGTGGTTGAGGCAGGCACATTGGGAGGAGGAGGAGGAAGGAGTGTATTTTGTTATAACCTGAGAATGTTTTAAGCTTGGCATTCAACTGATGTGTTGACAAGATGTTTGCTACACACATTCTGAATCACAGCTGAACAGGACACAGTGTGAGATGGTTGACCCTAATTGTGTTCCCTGGTGCTATACCTTACATTATGTTGCTTGTACCCTGTGATCAAAGTGTCAGGAAGTTTGTCAAGGAAACAGGAAAGCTGATGGTGATATATACCATAGAGCCTCTAATAAATAGCCAGAGATATCATAAGAGCTCAATACAGCCAGACTTACTATACCATCAGAAACTACACAAACATTGGCACACAAAAGAGTGATATTTCATAACACTCTCTCTACGTGAAATCTCACAGTTGCAAGACAGACATCAAGTCATTCTGTGATGCTATGATACAACTGATAACATCATATGCTTCTGTGAGACTAACTGGCCTGGTTAGCAGAATAGGGGAGAAGAACTAAATTGAAAGTGTTCTGATGAATATTCTTGCAGTATTCCACTTCGTTGAGCTGAAATGTTTTCAATTTGAAATTGAGAAAAAAAGGTGCTTCATATTCAGTATTCATTTTCAAAGGGAAAAGTCCAGAATTGGGTTTCAGTCCCATTTTACAACATTTTTCAACCAATTGGATTACAGCACATGCTCACATCCAATGTACAGTTGACTTTTGAAGTTGAAATATTTTAGAATGGGTCACAGCATTAGAAATTGGCACCAGTCCTAAAGTCCTTGCCAGACTGCCCAATAGTTAAGGTATCATGAGGACTAGTTGAAATTGGCCATTTATAGGGGTTTTATTCTATGTTATAATTGAAAACACTACTGGACTAAAAATATTAGTTTCTGCACCTCTGGGACTGTTTTGTAATGTAGTCACTCTGACAAACTGTTGTTTAACCATAGTTTTCAACAGTTTCTGAAAATATAGTTTGTAGGGCCAAATTCCAATCTAAATTTATTTATTGTGTTCTGTATGAACTGTGTCCTTTTGGGTATTTACGGTACATTGTGGAGCATGTCTCTATTGACCATACATTTGTAGAAATATACATGCTTTAAATAGCATAAAACTTTGGCTGGAGTGACTCATGGAAAACAGTGGATCTGGATGATTCATGCAGTGCTCTGTGCCCTCAAGTAGGACATTGTACCCTTTAAGAATTTGCATAATTGCATTTTTCCCTGAAATACAATAAAATTGTCTCTTGTATTTCGAATTATCTCCCCTGGTATTGTTTGGTTGAAGGTAGCGAGACAGTGTCAGAGAACATAAGACCGAGAAAATCAATTCTTGGCTCCTTTTTCTCAACAGATGTTGAACTGCAGCATTGTAACAGTGGAAGATCTCAGGACTGAAATCAAATATTGCTGTTAGTCCTGTTGTGTTTGGGAGTCAGATGGGGTACAGCTGTTTCGTAGGTTTGGGGACTGGCTGATCTCTTTGCAGTGGATTAGGATTATTAAGAAATTTAACAAGTTAAGGTTGTTTGTTTTGTCGTTTAATGCTGCACTCAGCAATTTTCCAGCTATATGACGGCTGTCTGTAAATAATTGAGTCTGGACCAGACAATCCAGTTATTGACTGAATGAGCATCGATCCACGCAATTGGGATACGATGACATGCACCAACCAAGTCAGCGAGCCTGACCACCCGATCCCGTTAATCGCCTCTTACGACAAGCTGAAGAATTTTGGATTTTCTTAGAGATTCTTTAATTTCCTTAATTCAGAGTTATTTTAACAGTGACTTCTGTAAAAATAAGCACGAAAACCTTTTCTTCTTTCTTGGTCCTGTTATCAGTGATATACAGTGACCTCTACAAGGCCATTACATTATAGTATATTAAGTTGAATTGGGATATTTAAGATTCCAATTTGGGAAGTTTTACTGACATTTGCTGCAGGCTTGGGGCCGAATATCAGCCTCTGAGCAGGTCAAGATAAACCCTGTACTGACAGGCTTTGGCGGGACCCAGTTTCACCAATCAATCTTAATGCTAATAATATTGTAACGCCAGTCCATTTGGGCGTATCATATTTTAGTGCTACAATTTCTACGTTTATTTATGCAAGCGGGTCCCAGTGCTGAGTGTGTGGATGTGGACTAATCTGTTTGGGGATCGTTAATATGGCCCGTGATACAAATAATATTTAACATTCAAAGTATAAATTCCCCTTTTCGTGTTGTAATGGCACAATACCCAACTTTAAGAAGTCATTTTAAAAATAAGTGTCAAGCACTTGGATCAGTGATATTGAAAATACATACATACTCGATTAATTAGATTACTAGGTGTAAACATCTCTTTTCAAAAGGGCAACCCTCCTTTTTCCAACCTGACCGTATCTAGACCAGGTGGAGCGACGTGAGAGGTTGACATTAAACAATAATAAAGTCCACATTAGCAGGATATTAGAGTTGAAACTCCATGTGGTCCTGATTATTTCTCAATTGCTGTAGCCTGGCAGTGAACAAGATGAACTTCCGACATCGATGCTATTACATGGGCAAAACTCTGAATTGATCCAGAACATTACATAACACCCACATGTCACTGTTGTATATTTCCTAGAGCAATTACCTTGTATTTTGTACATGCTTGTTTTGTACAGGGGAAAATAGTTCTGAATTCTTGTATTGGTCAGGTCAGAAATTAAGATCTTGCATTACCGTATTCAGTACAATAAGCTACCTTAAGTTAGTTATAACGGGGTATGCTTGATGTAAAAATTAATGCTTTGTGGGCAGAAAGAATGTTTTTAGATTTTGGGTGTGTGCTTTGTGTGTGCACTAGTCTCTCTACCCACTTGAAAACTAAATCATCTATAGTGATAAGCTTGGCCCTTGAAGCTTAAGGTTAGCAAAGGTTAAATTTACATCTTGGTAACGGAATAGTCTTTGATAGTTTTAAAAATTATATATATAAATCACATTTAATGACTGCCTTATAGCCATATTCATTTGCTTCATGTATTGTGTGGGTCATATTTTTCATAATGTTTACATTGCACGCACAGAAACATATTTCCTCATCACAATGATTAACAGTGGCTAGTGTATAAAGTGTACAATGGATTCTTTGTTATGGTCTCTGAAGGTTCAAATACAGTCTTGTAATGTGAACACTTCATAGTTCTACGCTGAAATTGATCTGTTAAACCTATTTTTATGGTCTGCGAATAAAGCATATTTGATTGGCTTCTGTCAGTAGGATCAGTTTCCCCAGCATAAGTCATACATAGTGATTATTATACAAGGATGTGTGTCATACTGATACGAAACAAGTGTCAGAATTCTTTTATTTGCCGAGTGAGAATGAATTGTCACACAAGTTTAGTAAAATCAGTATGACACCCATGGAATTGTAATAATATCTTTATTACCCATTATTTCCTAATCCTTTTAAGCTCCCCTTTTGAAAAATGCACTGATCACGACCACCATCTTAGAAAAATGCAATTGTCGAATGACGTCATCAATCTACAGCTATGACGTTTCTAGTGTAACACTATTCTAACCTTACATCACAATAAGATTCATTTGACATCAACAATGCCGCCCGGATAACTTCAACAATACACTGGTGCCTGTGAAGTGATATTTGCACTAGTGCACATATGATTTTTGTGAACTCGGTTATTTCTTACGCTATGGGTCATAAATACCAGTATAACACTTTCCCTACTCTTGCGTTTTGGATGGGATATTCCCCTGTCAGTCATAACTACCACATATATCAGTGTTTATTGCAGTATAACAAGACACCTGCTTCTTTCTGATATCAATCATGTCCAATAGCTGTCAATCATCCAATTTCTTATATCTAACAGTGAATACCATATCGTATCCAACACCCATTGGGATTTGATATCAGCTAGTCGGTAAAAACTGATAGCCCCTCATTAGGTAATGGTAGCAGCTTGATAAATAGCCTTGCTTGGAGCTGTCTTCATGTGGGCCCAAGTGGTCAATCACGTTTCACGATAGCACAACTGTGGACTTGTAGATAATAAGTCAGGTGGCTGTTGCTGTCAGCTCAATCAGCCATGCTGTAGGTTAGTCCATCAACCTGTTAGGAGTCAGCCTGGAAGTGGTGGTGCTTGATACTGAACAAACAGACTGGAGGCATTGATTCAAGTGTGTTATGACTGACATGGAATTTATGTTAACCTTTCCATACATAAACAAACAAAACTTATGTACACAACTTCTTAAGAAACATCACAAGTTAAGTAATGGTGAGAAATGTGAGCTGTTGCCAGGCTACTCCACTGCAACCATGACCAGATTAAATTTGCCATGGATGCAAAATGTATATTTCTGATAGTGCAGTATGGTTGTCAAAAAGGTGTTCAACATACCTTCACACCCTATGGCAAGAACAATGAAAACATGGCTTTTAGAACATATATTGTTCCTACTGAGGGATATTTTTATCTTGACATGATACACTGATTCTCATAATCATGATAATACATGTGAAGTGTATATTTGAATAGACCTTTGTGCCATTGTACAAAGCGATCTTAGCTCTAAGGTGACCATCGGAACTCCCATACCTTATGGCTTAACATAGTCTCTACGACAGTCGTAGGGCTAAGGTTGGTTTGTACAACAGCACCCTGACATTTCCTTATATTCCTATCAAAAGTTGGGTAGTATATATGCATATCTATCCTATTATCAATGTTTATTTTGTGTGTAACAGTGGGTATTTATTGATGTGTACAGAAATGGTGTTCTTGACATAATTATCTCGCCTCTTGTTTCAGATTTATCCAAGAATCGTCTGGGAGATGTGCCTCTTGAAATATGTGAATATCATTCTATGGAGAGATTGAACTGCTACCACAATGTGATCAAAGTCATACCTGAAGCTATAGTGCAGCTTCAAGCACTAACTCATTTAAACCTCAGGTGAGCTGGTTAACCCCTTTGCTGATAACCAATGACGACAATGTTGTCATGAAAATTTTGGGGATATTTTTTTATGAAATTGTGTGCTCATTGTGTGTCGTCACCACCAAAAATATTCCTGATCCTTAACCTTTCTTGTTCAGTCTGTGATAAGACCAAATACAGGAAACTTTTCATTTTCTAGGTAGGCAACAAGTGAAGCTATTTGTTTGTTTTTGAGAAACTTGTTATTTGTAATATTGTTTACAAAAGAAAATAATGGGTAACCAAACATACATTTACCATGATGTTATCAGCAAAGGACTTAACGTAGCTTTGTGAATGTTCCAAGAGTAAGGAGTGGAACAGGTAAGTTGTTTTTGTGCAAGTGTGACTGATTCATGGGGATAAGTTGAGTTGCATCAGAAGAAAATCACTCGGTGATTCAAAGACACGAAAACAAAGGACAAGGTCACAGAGTTCCATGTAAAGGAGGTTTCCTTGACTACAAGGTTCCGTTGACAAGCACCTGCAAGAGTGGTTGTTATCAACACAACACCCACAAGAGTGGTTATTGGGAAAACAGCACCCCAGTATGGTGGTGATTCATGGAAAACTAGATCAGATGTTATCATTTTCGTGCAGAAGATATGCTACTGATAGTCTTAACAAGGAAAAGAAGAAAATTAACCTACTTCCCGCCTGTTCTGCCACTCAGGCTAAACTGGAATGTGGAGTGAACTGAGTGTTGTAGATATAGGAAAATATCAGTTTGTGAATGTAAATATGTGAGAAAGGTTTCAGTGCAATCTGAGGCTAACTGATAAATTATCTTGATGTCTCTGTAAAATTTGAACCATTAGATCGTATCAATTATGTGAGATTCATCAGTGCTGATAATGCTTCAGGACAAATGGCAAGAGTAATAATCCTCTTGGGACTACTATTCAACCAAACATGTAGCAGTTCAGCTGAATGCTACTGGAATTAGTAGTGACTGTGATAAGTGGAGAGGAAAGTAGCATCTATGGGCAATCAGGTCCAAGGGAAGCAACTCTGACTACACTGCCTGAAGATTACAAATTCTAACATATTGACCTCAGATATTTTTATTTAATGTACATTTTGTCAAGATTTAGCAAATAATAACATTGATTCAAAACTATGCTGAATCTATTAATTGTGATAATACTTTAAGAACATAGGGCAAACTTACATGTAACTTGTTTATATGATTTACTACAAATGTGTAATTTCATGCAGTATTCGATCAAAATCAGATATTCTGTTGCAGAGTGTTTGGGAATATTTCGAGTACAGATTTTTCATTAATTTTCTGTTTTAGTCGAAACCAGTTGTCTGTCTTGCCACCGACGTTATGTCATCTTCAAGCGCTGGAGGTTTTACTAGCCAGTAACAACAAACTTGTCTCATTGCCAGAAGAAATAGGAAAGTTAGAAAAGCTCATGGACTTGGTAAGTAAACAGGCTCTGCCACAGAAATCAAGCCTTTTATTTTAAATGGTGACTTTTATTCCTCAGAGGTGTTGGCTTGTTATCTTGAGATATATTATCTTGGGATATAGTATTCACGACCGTACGTCCGTCCGTCCGTCCGTCCGTCCGTACGTCCCACCTGTTTGTTGCCGCGATATCTCAAGAACTAAACACTGGATTGTCTTCATATTTGGAACTATGGTGTATATACAGACTCCGCAGACACCAGTCGGTTTTGGTGACCTTGATCCCATTTTCAAGGTCACAGCAGACAAATCTGCTTTTAGAGTTGGAAAACGGTGTTGCCGCGATATCTCAAGAACTAAACACTGGGTTGTCTTCATATTTGGAACTATGGTGTATATACAGACTCCGCAGACACCAGTCGGTTTTGGTGACCTTGATCCCATTTTCAAGGTCACAGCAGACAAATCTGCTTTTAGAGTTGGAAAACGGTGTTGCCGCGATATCTCAAGAACTAAACACTGGATTGTCTTCATATTTGGAACTATGGTGTATATACAGACACCGCAGACACCAGTCGGTTTTGGTGACCTTGACCCCATTTTCAAGGTCACAGCAGGCAAATCTGCTTTTGGAGTTGGAAAACGGTGTTGCCGCGATATCTCAAGAACTAATCGCTGGATTGTCTTCATATTTGGAACTATAGTGTATATACAGACACCGCATACACCTGTCAGATTTGGTGACCTTGACCCCATTTTCAAGGTCACAGCAGGTAGGAAATGAACCCCGAAACTCTTTGTCACTTGGAACATTAAAACTATTCTACAGCTCATGACCTTCTGTTTTTGACCAGCCCTTTCACATGTTTTACTTGCCACGGTCGAAGGGCTATTCCTCATTTAGAAAATTGACTGTGATGTATCTTGTTTGTTGCAGGACGTGAGTTGCAATGAGATCTCGCATCTCCCGGGCCAGATAGGTGACCTCGGTTCTCTCAGGTGTCTCAATGTTCGCAGAAACTTGCTCGTTGAGCTGCCTCCAGGTGAGCTTCATTACCTTGCAGTAGCATGATTTCCTTCACTGTGACTTGTGGTTGAATGGCCCCGGGGCTTCATCATTTCTTGGGTAATGGTTTCAACTGATCAATCAACTTATTCAGTGGCTTATATTTTGTGTATTTTGCAGATATTACTTCTCAAAGTGTAAACATTGTTTGTATATGAAAATGTTCAGTTCATTTCACATTAGTGATCAGTGTGTTGTTGCCCGATAGATTTTAGATTTAATGAATGGTTTGAAAATGTAGATAGAATGTTTCATGCGTTTTGATATTAAATACTTTTTTCTCTCTGATACAGTGTTTCATTGTAAGAAAACAGAAGTAATAAGGTTGTTATAAAGAACATGTACTGTTTGTTGATATGAAAGCAAAAACTATTTATTTACTCACATAGTAAATACTCACTATTGTCATGTTGACTTTTCTTTTCTTTTCTTTTCAGAAATTTGTAAATTAAACCTCAGGAAGTTAGACTTTTCGAGTAACAGAATAGATAAAATTCCCACAGTCTTTCGGAAAATAGAATCCTTAGAAGAAATGGTCCTGGACCATAATCCCTTGTCCCTACCTCCCGCACATGTAAGTATTGCCACTTTGTAGACTTTGTAGACTTATAGGATGTACATATGTTCTTAACCCGGGAGTTCACTGCCCAGGCTGGTTGTGTATGTAATCGTATTCGTTACCCTATATTCGTGATACGAATCATAATTGCCACATAGTGTATTCGTTGCAGCCCTACTGTCTACTATTATAAGACTGCATTAAACCCATCTTGCTCACATATTGCAGGATGGTCTGAGATTGCAATCAGTCTTTCACACACAACAATATCATGATGAGATGTGTTAAGAAACAGTTGGGTGATATAGGTTCTCGAGGGGTATTCAAATGTACCATGTTGGCATAAATATCTCATGTTTCTATCGGTTATCACACCAAATGAGAGGCTGACACTTTGGGGAATTGTATGGAATCTTTTTGTGTAGCATTGTATGCTGTGTCACCTGCTCACTGCTGGTTAACATTGTAGGAGTTGTATGGTTAATATGACTTGTATCACATGTGTAACTATGACTGTATCCTCCAGATCTGTACGAGAGGCCGACAGCACATTATGCTATGTCACCTGCTCACTGCTGGTTAACATTGTAGGAGTTGTATGGTTAATATGACTTGTATCACATGTGTAACTATGACTGTATCCTCCAGATCTGTACGAGAGGCCGACAGCACATTATGCTATGTCACCTGCTCACTGCTGGTTAACATTGTAGGAGTTATATGGTTAATATGACTTGTATCACATGTGTAACTATGACCGTATCCTCCAGATCTGTACGAGAGGCCGACAGCACATCATGAAGTTTTTACAGATCGAAGCAATTAAGGAAGACCGGAAACGAGGAATCCTTAATGACATGGATATGAAGAAACTTGCCAGGAAGTCATTGCCACCTCAACAGTAAGAGCTATGCTACCTGTAGATTTGATGGCGCTGGATTAAATTTGGATCAAAACTCACATCTTGAAATGATATAACACCTGTCAGATTTCTGTTTTACCTGGTATTTGTTTCATTGTGGCTATCATTGAAGTGGAATATTACTGAGTGTGACATGAAACATCAAACAAACACTTGATATGTACGAGTTGGACTTCTAACACTAATCAAGCTACTATTATCCCATCAGCTTATTCGATATGAATCTTGCATGTCATGTATCTTTGGTGTTTGGTATGTACGATTCAACTACTGCCACTATAAAATTTAAAACTGACTTTTTTAACTCCAGAACATCAGATGAACTTCGCAATATGTTGCTGGAAAGTCCTGAGTCTCGGTGGAAGAGGCACACAGTCCTCAGCGCTGACTCTGGCTACAGCACCACGGATAGTCTGGAAAAGTGTGGGTGGTCACCCTCAGAGGTAGGTCATGTGACTGCCATATATGGCATCATGGTCAGCTGATTGGCTCACATTGTTGCCCAGTGGAGGAGTGAGAAATGATGCCGCCTTTTCTCATTTCTGCACTATTTGAATATTTACATATGCATGTGTCCTAAGAACTGCTTTTAGATGTTTTTGTTGTTAACCAAGATTTTAAGAAGTCTGTGATTTTCTAAATTTGTTGAAATATGCCAGTTATTAAAGAAAATGTTTTTTGAAGCAATAAGATCTGCAATTATTTTCTATGTGAACACTCCACTCAAAGATTATAAAGCTGCAGGTTTTATGATTAAATTGTTTTTTTCCCATGATCTCTGCTAGACCTGCTGAAAATAGCCCAATATTTTCCAAATCTCTTCTTTCTCTGTGGCATATGACTATTTTAGAGGCATGAAGATAAGATGGGAGCTTCCCCCATCCATGCTGCCACCTCTCTGTATACGCGTCCATATATCCTGTAGATAACTGTCCCTACTTCAAGATGTACTATGCTGGCATGATACTCTATTCCTGTCTCTTTGGCAAATATGAGTAGGATAATGAGAATATCCAAATAAATGTGATACAAATCTTATAGGGCTTTGTCAATCTGGAAGTTTGAGTTGCCTCCCTTACATTAAATCTTTGCTACACTTCTTTTGGGTGTGATATTTCAATTTTATTACCTAACTTCACCGCTTCACCCCAATTCGAGTGTTGTGTATGACATTACAATTTGAATTAAATTTTGATATTTCTTCAATTACTAAATCTTCTTATTGATAATGACAGAATTTATAGTGTTGTTTATTTGTTTGATTTTGATTTGTTTGCTGTAACCAAATGCATCTTCCATTGTCTTTGTGGTATTAATAGCACTAACCCTTGAATGTTCTTAACAATCCATGTCCATTCTTGCACACATTATTTCGCTGAATTCCTCATCTTAGTCTGTGCCAAACTCAGCGACCCTCACAATGCAGTCATTACCAAGTTGTAATTTGAGATCATGTACTGAAAAATTTCTACAAAGGCAGTTGGCCTTCAACTGCAATGTTAATTTGCCTGGCAGAAAATATTACCGGTACTTGACTGGACTTCAGGCTAGAATCCAGGCACAGACTGCCAACTTATATATTACCAGTCAAACTAACTTTTTCAAATTGTTTCTATTTTCATTTTCCCAAATGCTGAAAATAATGGAATGGAAATTGAATTTTATTTTGGTTTGCTTTGATTACTAAAGCTACTTAAATGATTGTTTTTAAAGTGAAATCTGGTAAAAAAAATCTGTCCTGTGCAATTGAAATAATATTGTATCTTATTCTGATATGTCTTTAAGGAATTTTACGTTTAAAGTATCTTTGGAAGATGCCTTTGGTACATTTTAAGCCTCTCATTATAAATATTGTATCTTAGTACATAGGTGACTCTGTATAGATGCATGATATATTATTGTAGTATGCTCCTAAGCACTGTTCTTTGTTAATGTTCCCTGAGGAACTACCAGCATTTGTATCTTTTCAGGATAACAAATAAAAGATAACTAAATTGGGACTTGAAGGTTGTTTTGGGTTCTCAGATGAAGTGAAGGTTTACTATAACCTGTTTGTTTCTGACACTCAGAAGTGTTTATCATCTCTGGTCAAGGCTGATTTGGTTGACATTTATTGATGAAACAGTGCCTGTGCTGAATTTACTATTTTTGTTGAAAGGATACAAAGTTGGTACTTTTGAGGGTCTTTTTGCTGTAGTTGCTTCCGTTTGTCTTTGACCATTTTGTTTAATGTGAGCATGTTGGTTTCTCCCTGCGCCTCTGTACAGGTTCCAATAGACATCGATGAAGCCAATTCTCTTGCCCTTAAGGCCGGGGAGGCTGTCAAGGAACAGAGGCACGGACGAGAAATGGACCTCCAGCGAAGATTCACCCAAGAAGCTTATCGTAAACCAACCATAGAACACACGGAGGCCCTCGACCTCCCCCCACCCCCTCCCCACCTCTCGCCAGGCTCCGACTCCGACAGTCAGAGCATGATCCTCCCAGTTCCCCCGCCCCTTTCGTCGACGGCCCTGGAAGATGAGTTTACCAGGGTTAGTTCCCATAGTTACGAATATAGTTGGAAAGATAGATGTGTCAAGATGGATTGGACTGATTGGCTTACCTCCTAACTTGGCTACACTTCCTTTACTCTCTCCCCTCTCTCTCAGCCTCCTGGCTAATTGCACCACGCTTAACATCAGTATAACGATCGAAGGATCATTACAACTACAATATCTACAGCATCAGTTTATGTATAGCAATATACTCCTCTAATTCACCTAATGCCACGATCGCAGCACTGCATAGGGGTTAAGTGTCTTGGTCTCGTTACACAAGGCGATCTTAGCGCTCCCTACTTAAACATCGGCTTAGGAAAGTGATTGTAATCCCCTACTCAGTGGTAGAAACTTACATTTATAGTCCACTAGTCCTTATAATGATATTATATAGCCAAACCCCTTAAAAATTGCAAATTTCTACTAGTCCTTATGATACCTTAACTATTGGGCAGTTTGGCAAGGACTATAGGACTAATGCCAGTTTCTAATGCTGCTACTTCAACATAAGCTTACGATCATTGTAGTGCTAAGGTGATTGTAACCCCCTACTTGAACATAAGCTTACGATCGTCAGTGCTAAGGTGATTGTAACTCTCTACTTAAACATAGGCTACTATCATCGTAGCACAAAGGTGATCGTAACTCCCTACTTGAGCGCTAAGATCGTTTTGTGGAAGGGGAACCATGGTTCACTTACTGTGATGTCATTCTCTACAGCTACATCTCAGTCATGTAGGGTTTCATCCATCAATTTAGGGGCGGTCGGGTAGCCTAGTGGTTAAAGCGTTCGCTCGTCACGCCGAAGACCCGGGTTCGATTCCCGACATGGGTACAATGTGTGAAGCCCATTTCTGGTGTCCGCCGCCGTGATATTGCTAATAATAATGCTAAAAGCGGCGTAAAACCATACTCACTCACTCACTCATCCATCAATTTACTTACAACACTTATTTTCGTTTAATTTGTATTTTGTTTATGTAAAGACATGTAAAATTAGGTTTTAAAATATATAATTTTGTATGGGTATTCACATTAATGACATTATTTTCATGTATGCTGTCTAAGTTCTATTTGTAACACCACAGCATGATACCTTATCAAAGAGCAAGTATGTTATGGTGCTTGAGGAATATTATGATAATATTGTTCCTTTTTTTCATTCTGTTTTGTGATAAGGTAGGACTTGGTTGTACAATTCAGTAAGAGCACCCTATAAGTTAAACAAACCATCATCCTTATAATTATGTGAAAAGGTTTGTTATGGGGTGGATGATGTATCTACCGAAATCCACTTGAAGCAGATTTCAAGATGCTTGAAAATCAGTTTGTCAAAAGCAGATTTTGTTATTTATTAAGGTATCCACAATGGATAACTTAAAGATTGTGAAAAATGATCCACCTGAATGTATTATTCATAGGGGTGACAGAGTGTATCCCATCCCATTGGTATTCATGTCATAACATTGTTTGACTTCAATTTCCCTATCTGACGTGACATTGTGCACCTTCTCAAGCACTAGAACAACTTTGAATTGCACACAATCTCTGATTCACATGATAGCGAGGGGTTGCTATACCTGTTTGTTTCTGACACACAGAAGTGTGTATCATCTCTGGTCAGAGCTGGTTTGGGGGAAATTTATGATTCAAATAAATTTAATCATGTGAAGGAAGTTGTGAGTCAGATGCAATATTTCAGTCCCAATGTTTACAATTAACTGCATCATGTAACATTGAAGTTTTGGGTTAAGAAGGCGATTCTGGGGGTGATTTAGTAAGGCCAAAGAAAATAACTTTATTTTGTGTGTTGTTGGTGTGTTGTAGTCCCTTGATTTGGGAAAGGTCTATATTCATGTTAAGTTTGCAAATTCATCTATGTTCATTCATCTATCTGATCAAGAGCAGTAGGGGGAAGTGGCCAGGGATTATTTTTTTACTTCCATCTTGAAAAAGTGTAGGGTAGGGAGCAAGGTTAATAGTGTTACCGAACTCTGGTGTAGCAAGTGTAATATAAGCAGAGGTAGGTACGACTATAGGAGAAGTACTTCCAGGTGTGCATTCATTCAAGATGGTAATTGTAAGCTTGACAAGAGTTCAGACCTGTCACAGGCCCCAGCGATCGGAGGGTAATTCAAGATATATCAAATGTATAAAAAGGAGGTACTTTGAATGGTGGGAGTGACAAAGTGAAGTGAAGAAATCCCACTTTTTACCAACATGACAGAAAACCGGACCATCTGACAAAAAGTCATTGACAGGTCTATTGTTTTCGTACACAGATGTGATATGAATAATGAGTGTAACAAATTTCCAGATTAAGGAATTATTTGTGTGTCTTAATGTCCTATTCCTATATAGACACACCCAGCAGTATTCCCCTAAAGGGGAGTGTCCAAGTTAACGAGGTGTCTCTTTATCAGCATTCGTCGTTTTTAATTGTTACAGTCCATTGTATGTGTAAAATAGGATCAAGTTCTTGGTATGAAAATGTTGATTTTTAATTCTTGAACTGAAAATGCAGTCATCAATAAGGATTTTGTAAGAAAAGCAACAACCTTGTTACTTGTCAGGTGTTTGGGGTACTTGTCAGATGGTATTGGGTACTTGCCAGATGGTAGGGATATTTGTCAGATGGTATTGGGTATTTGTCAGATTTTATTGGGTACTTGCCAGGTGGTAGGTGTACTTGTCAGATGGTATTGGGTATTTGTCAGATTTTATTGGGTACTTGCCAGGTGGTAGGTGTACTTGTCAGATGGTATTGGGTACTTGCCAGATGGTAGGGGTACTTGTCAGATGGTATTGGGTATTTGTCAGATGGTATTTGGTACTTGCCAGATAGTAGGTGTACTTGTCAGATGGTATTGGGTACTTGCCAGATGGTAGGGATATTTGTCAGATGGTATTGGGTACTTGTCAGATGGTAGGAGTACTTGTCAGATGGTATTGGGTATTTGTCAGATGGTATTTGGTACTTGCCAGATAGTAGGTGTACTTGTCAGATGGTATTGGGTACTTGCCAGATGGTAGGGATATTTGTCAGATGGTATTGGGTACTTGCCAGATGGTAGGGATATTTGTCAGATGGTATTGGGTACTTGTCAGATGGTATTGGGTATTTGTCAGATGGTAGGAGTACTTGTCAGATGGTATTGGATACTTGCCAGGTGGTATTGGGTACTTGCCAGATGGTAGGTGTACTTGCCAGATTGTATACTACTGTACATGTCTAATGGTATGGAGTACTTGCCAGGTGGTATTGGGTACTTGTCTGATGGTATTGGGTACTTGTCTGATGGTATACTACTGTACTTGCCAGATGGTATTGTCTATTTGTCAGATGGTAGGGGTACTTGTCTGATGGTTTTGGGTACTTGCCAGATGTTAGGGGTACTTGTCTGATGGTATGCTACTGTACATGTCTAATGGTATAGAGTACTTGCCAGGTGGTATAGGGTACTTGTCTGATGGTATAGGGTACTTGTCTGATGGTATTAGGTACTTGTCAGGTGGTATTGTCAGCATGGGAACCTGGATATTGAGTTCGATTTGATTGCATGACACCTGGTGTTGAGGATGTGATTCTCCTGATTCACTGTTGTAGCTAACTAGATGTGCCACTAATACCAAAGCCCATGAACATTAACTCACCAAACTAAACTCAACATTGCATTAACTGATATATGTTTACAGATGACTATTGTAATGCTGTTTATTGATACTACTAAACAGACAACAAATCAGGAAAACTTATTCGCATATTACCAACAAATTTTGTTTTGTAACACTGACTAATAATAAAGTTGTCCTTGAATCGTGTTCATGTGATGTTTGACAGCAATCAAGAATTTTGGGATTTTTTTTTCTGCTTTTTAATTTCTTGCTTCTAGTAGGTAGCCTCTTTAGTTGCTTTGAATGTTTGCAGCGATATTGTAGTAGACTTTGAATATTAGTTGTCACTTTGCACTATACATTTATCATGTACATTAACAATGCTTTTTTTCAATTGCACTTAATCAAAATAATGAACAAACAATGCTAAGTAAAGCACATTTCTTGTTTCTTGAAAAGGTGGATAGTTTCTTTGGATATGAAGATCTGAAATAACATGCTTTTGATAAACTGGAATCATGATTAAGTTTGTCATTCTTTCTTTTATATGCACATGCCTCTCATGCTTCATGTTATGGTTTTAGTATAAATTTTTCAAAATAATAATTATTATGTTTTGAAACCAAAAGTTCCAACCAAGTGTTTTCAGCTTCTGTGGTCTTTCTTATTTGACTGAAGTTGACCAACATGATTAGTTGTTGTGAAAAAAATGTCAGAAGAAATATTGTACTGAATTTTAAGACATTCTTAAAACGTTATGGGTGCTAAGCGAACATTGGCCACATTTTTTTGCTAGATTGTCGTAGGAAACAAGAAATCTCCTTTTTGTAAACAAGGAAGTATTTTGGATCATGATACAATTACTGTGGTTATTTGTGTTGTAAAAGTTAATCAATTTCAATAAATACCATATGATAATAGTAAACTAAATCTATCTTACATTGAGAGTTACTAGATTTAAAGAGAATGCAAAGATTTCTCTGTAAAAAATCCCAAACATTTCAAATTTTGCCATTAGTAGATATGTAAGTTTTTTGTGTTTCTTACTGGTGGTACAACTTCAGACATGATTAATTCAAAAACACCTCGAAAATATGACTAGTTTTCTGACAAGTAGTATGAAATGAAATGATCTCATAATTTGGAATGAAATCTAAACATTTTCTGGTTTACTTGTTGTTCAATAGTACAATATTCAAACAATCTCATGGTCACATCCATGTTACAAACTGTCAGGTTTCAGAATGTGTGGCCTTTTTCTGTAGCCAGATCAGGTCCAGGGTTTGGATACATTATGTTAGATGGGAATGGTTGGACTGCTGACGATGAGGGCAATGTCAAAATTAAAAGTTGGCAACAGCTAAATATTCTGCCACTTCCTTGTTTGAAAGTTTCAATGTTCAACTAAACAATATTGCTGTTGAAATCACTTGAGGTCTTGCTCCAGGTGGTATGTACATGTTATGGCTTAAGGCACTACATCAGCAAGGCATCAGCTTCAAGCTTCACTGACAAGGCATGATAAAACAATTGTTTTTAAAAATCTAATGTAACAATGAGAAGATAACATTATTTGTCATTCAAATCAAAATACACTTTGATAGTGCAAATTGTTAGATATAAAATACTGTTCTGGATGGCACAGGTTTTAATAAATATGTGTTTTTAAATATCTTCTCAATTAAATATACTTCAAAATGAAAGTGTAATGTTACTACTAATTGTAAGGAGGCTTTTGCCATTTAAACTTTTTTGTACAGATTACTCTGAAATGTTGCTGTTTGAATTTCTTATTCTAATTTGTGAGTATTCATAGGAATAGCGGTGTACGATTTGTTATGAAATGGATAAATTCACATCTTGATTAATGATTAGTGTGTCGCAAATTACACCAGAGATGTTTTCTGCTTTCAGGAACTGATCAGACAGAAAGCAGATTATGAACGGCGGAAAAAAGTTGCAGAACAAATTCGGCGTCAACAGGAGGAAGAAGAGGTGAAAAATGATGAGAAGGAGGAGCGAAGGCGGGCGGCAATCAAAGTACAGGAAGAACAGAGGGCAGTGATAGAAAGACAACGAGAACAACAGAGAGAAGAAGCACGTCTTGTGGAAGAAGCACGTGCCCAGGAAGAAGCTCTCAGACAGGAAGAAGAGAGGTTGAAGGAGGAGACTCGATTGAGGGAAGAGCAGCATCGGAGGGAGGAAAGTCGGCAAGCAGAACAGCGGAAGCCAGAAGGTGTTCGAAGAGTTAAAGGAGAGAGCAAGTATGTATTGTATGGAAGTGTTTATTGTTTGGTTCGGGGAGAATTTGGTTGATAAGACTGACGAAGGTTCTTATGAGTCCGAGATTGCAGGGCCCACTTGCCTAAGCCGATCGTATCACTATGACATTTGTCAGTCTGATTCAAGGAATGAGAGTTACAGTTGTCATAGCACTGTGATCACTTTGCGCAAGTGGACTAACGCTATATGGTAAAGAAATTAAAGACAAACCGTGACCTGCCACTGGACCATGATGACACTCCATTCAAAAGTAGCCTCAGGATAAATGGAATTCAAAGTTAACACATGAATTATGTACCAGACATAGAGATGCTATGCTTTGGCTTTGATTTCCTGCTGGATTCTGCTCTGTGCACAGAAGAATATGCCCACTCTGGACACCATGATAAGATCTTTCGACAATATATAAAATATTTCTCTCTATATATGCATTATATTAATTCCTTTTGAGGGGACCTTGGGTTAGCCTAATGGGCAAAGCATTGTCATGTCACCCTGAAGGTCCGGGTTCAGATCCCACTTGTGTACAATGCTGGCGAGGATCTGAGTTTGATTCCCCCATGGGTACAAATCCATGTCTTGTGTCTACCTGACATGGCTGGAATATAGCCACAAGCAGTGTGAAGCCCTTCTGACTGTACACAAGGGGTGGAGGCCATTCTAAGTGTTCCCCACCACGGCATGCAAGCGTATTGCCGAAAATAGTGTAAAACTAAACTCTGACTTTTTGACGATCTTGTCATGGTGTCTGGTGTGTGGTTACGCCAACAGACTATAGTTGTTAGGTCTATACAGGTTTATCTATAGTTTCTTTACCATGTGACATCTGAATGTACATTTTACTATAGCTAGGTGTGTGGTTACGCCAACAGACTATAGTTGTTAGTTCTATACAGGTATCTTTACTTTCTTTAACATGTGACATCCGAATGTACCTTTTACTATAGCTAGGTGTGTAGTTACGCCAACAGACTATAGTTGTTAGGTCTATACAGGTTTATCTATAGTTTCTTTAACATGTGACATCCGAATGTACCTGTTGCTATAGCTAGGTGTGTGGTATGCCAACAGACTATAGTTGTTAGGTCTATACAGGTTTATCTATAGTTTCTTTACCATGTGACATCCGAATGTACCTGTTGCTATAGCTAGGTGTGTGGTATGCCAACAGACTATAGTTGTTAGGTCTATACAGGTTTATCTATAGTTTCTTTACCATGTGACATCCGAATGTACCTGTTGCTATAGCTAGGTGTGTGGTATGCCAACAGACTATAGTTGTTAGGTCTATACAGGTTTATCTATAGTTTCTTTACCATGTGACATCCGAATGTACCTGTTGCTATAGCTAGGTGTGTGGTATGCCAACAGACTATAGTTGTTAGGTCTATACAGGTTTATCTATAGTTTCTTTACCATGTGACATCCGAATGTACCTGTTGCTATAGCTAGGTGTGTGGTTATGCCAACAGACTATAGTTGTTAGGTCTATACAGGTTTATCTATAGTTTCTTTACCATGTGACATCCGAATGTACCTGTTGCTATAGCTAGGTGTGTGGTATGCCAACAGACTATAGTTGTTAGGTCTATACAGGTTGTGGTATGCCAACAGACTATAGTTGTTAGTTCCATACAGGTTTATCTATAGTTTCTTTACCATGTGACATCCGAATGTACCTGTTGCTATAGCTAGGTGTGTGGTATGCCAACAGACTATAGTTGTTAGGTCTATACAGGTTTATCTATAGTTTCTTTACCATGTGACATCCGAATGTACCTGTTGCAATAGCTAGAACCATGTTTGCCTGCTGCATCATGCACAAATGAAGGCCCTGATGACGTCCGTTGTTTGATTCTTGTTGCATCTGTCAGTGTCTCATCCAGGCAGACGAGCACTTGGTGTCTGAGGGTGAAATGATACACCAAAATTCTGATGGTTCATGATACTTGGCCTTCCATATGATACATGATACATACAGACCTGCATATAGACATGATACATGCAAGCTATGTATTTTGAATTTCTTAGCCATAGAACAACCCCATCTGAATAGGGTTAAAAGTGATCTTGAAAGCCCCCCTGCCTATTCCAAATCAGCTGTTTTGGATCCTTTTGGTTTCCTTTTTATTGGTCTGTCAGCATGTTATCACCCATCCGAAATACACGAGTATTTCAGTTCGTGACCTTTGTGTCAGACCCCAATGCATGTTTATCGTTTCCCTATTGCGTAGATCGATGCTTCATTGTCTGGTCCAGACTCGATTGTTTACAGACAGACATGATATAGCTGGAATCTGCTGAGTGAGGTAATATGCAACAAACTACAAGGCCTTTATCTAAATGTATAATCAATGGCTTAAAGTCCTTGTAAATTTATTGCTGATTGAAATATACAAGTGGTCAACTTTTGGTTTGTTGAAGGTGTAAGAAAATTCTCTTTGTGGAAAAATCTGATCAAAACCCTAAAGGGCATGGTTAGCCCAGTTGCCCTAAGCGCTGAAACAACTATGCAGAGTTGTGTCCCCTAAGTTGCCAGGAT
Organism: Haliotis rufescens; assembly: GCF_023055435.1. Classification (NCBI taxonomy): domain Eukaryota; kingdom Metazoa; phylum Mollusca; class Gastropoda; order Lepetellida; family Haliotidae; genus Haliotis; species Haliotis rufescens. The sequence continues at coordinate 31,991,121 of NW_025964383.1, forward strand.
CCACTGTTTGCAAGTTTGAATCATGTTGAAGAAATGTAAACTGATTTAGATATATAAAGTCAAATTAACTCATTGAAATCATATATGCTTCTTATTTTTGTGTATGTCAACTTTATGTCTGTGACATGCCTCAGATATTGAGCATTATGTCTGCACTAAGACACTTCTGCCACGACCTGGTTGGGACACTGACAATTAATCACTTAACAATGAATTAAGACAGAACTGAAACAGGTGATGTCAGTACCATGTCTAATATATGTCATTATTTTATGTGAACTTTCTTTTTATTGACAGTAATTCAACAATTAACCTACTAACAAAATGCACTTGTAACTGAATTTATTTCAGACAGTTACCTACTGCTACCCCTTGAGTGTTTGAAATGGTGCATGTATATTTATCCAGTTGTCATTTGATCTGATAACTTTCATTGAACTGTGGTCAGCTTTGGATAACATAGTTGGATGTGAAATAAAAATGAAAGTGATTTTTTAACCCCAGCAATGATAAGATATCATAAGTTTTTGAAGATGTCTAATTTGCAGAATTGACTTTAACTAATTTATGCAGTGAATTTGTCATTATCAAATCATTCCAGAATTATGTGCTTGCCCAAGCAATGTTTCCAATAATTTCTTTTGGCCATGTAGAGTGTGAATATTTTATGATTATTGAGGCGAGTGCCCAGCAACATGAGTTGTTTCCCCTGAATAATCTTTGTATTTGAATTGTGACACCTAACTGACATGAGGGGCAGTTACACAGACAGTTGTAAGATAATAAACATTTTGAAATTTCCAAACACTCAAGGGGTTAACAGAATTGTATGTAGCACATTAACCCTCTCTGAGCTGACAGTCGCATGATGGTCTCTCTTTGTTGCTTGGCCATGTCACTCAAGTTGCCATGTTTCTCATCAGGGCGAGAGTGACCTCGCGACGGAATACAGTAGATAACATTGCCAGGTATACTATGGTAGATGATCAGTGGGTAGTGTCTGTCTGAAATGCAGAATCAGCTCAGAATCAAGCTAGGTGCATAGTAATTCATATGAGTCAATGTTCTCAGTCGGAAACTATTCTTTTTTGTTATGGTCAGATTTTTTCTCCACCCCTTCCATTATTTTTATTTTGCCACATTTTTATCAGTTACTCTTTATTTCCAAATTACCTGCATTTAGTGCAGCATAGAGATTGTGTATATCAGACAAACATTTTGTGCACTTGATGAGTCTATGTTTTGGTGGAGGGGCAGCAGGTTGTGACAGGAGAGTTTATGCCGAGGTGGAGGGTTGACAGGTTGTTGTAAATGCTGTGTACTTTGAGTACTGTTTGATCTGCGGTCCACATGATCTCAGCAATGCCAGACAATGCCATGTTGCTTCTGCTATCACATAGACGTGTAGAAATCTTGCATTGCTCTTGTAGACATTGCGCAGTGCTTCGCTTCACTTGGGTATAGGGGAAACAATGTACTGTATAATGTCTTGCTCTTTCTCCATCACGTTCTGAAGGGATTGTCGGCAGTGGTATCACATATGAATTGACGTTGTACATCAAGAAAATCTTCATCACCCAGTTTCAGGGAATATGTCTTGAAGTATTCACAGTGTTAGCACCGCAGGGGCTGATGGATCTCTTATTGTACTGGAGGTTGTTGATTCGTTGCAGTTGTTTGAGTCAAACATAGTACCTTTCACTTCCTGGTCTGGCTTATGTAGGGGGCATATCATGTTCATACATATTTCAAGGGTCAAGTTAATACCTCTATGAGATCGGCTCATCTACGGTCATATACAGTATATAATTCAACATGTATCTGCTGTTAAATGCTTGCCATAAGAACTGAAGTTTGTCAAAAACATTGGCAAGGCTATCTCTAGGTTTATGGAACCAGTTAAACATGCAGTATCATCGATGATCTTGACACTCCAAACCCTGAATGACTTAAGACAGTAACTGACAGGTTACTCTATCTTAAGCAGGCGCTAGGGTAGCCACGCTGTTAAAGTGTTCGCATGTCATGCTGAAGGAACTGGTTTGATTCTCAACATGGTTGCAATATGTGGAACCTTTGGTGAAATATTGCTGACAGTGAAGTAAAACCATACTCGCTCACTCACTCACTATCTCTCACTCATTAACCTAAGTCAGTGACATACAAGTTTGTGTAAACTCAAGATACCATGCCATGAGGTCATCTTCTGTTATCTGGTGTATTGCAAAAACTTTGTTGTCAATACAGTGTCTGTTGGCTTAGCTGACAGTGTTGTATTGGTGGGAGACATTTAATGTGTAGAGTTGTCCTACAATGTGTGATTACTTGCATGGAAGACTGTTTCCATGTCCTGGGGTAATAAGGGGTCGAGTGACACACCCAGTGGAGAATTCCTTCACAACATATGAAGCTAGTACCTGACCTTATCTCAGACAATGCCTATGTCTGCTGACCTTATCTCCCTGAAGGGCAGAGGTGTGAGGACCACACACAGGGGGCGGTCTTTCTTTTGTGTAGGTTGTTGTTGTGTATGATTATTGGGCTTATAATTTGGATAAATAGTTAAGATATATGAATGACTTTCAAAAGGAACTAGGAGTTTTACTTTTAATATGGAAAGTTTAAGCACTTGTCTTTAGGTCTCAACTGAGAAGATGAGACTAAACAACACTTTGAACAAAATTTATTTTTCTCAGTTTAATGTGGTAGGAAAGCCTAAAGTGATGATAGATGGGGAGAATCGGAGTTCGAGCTCAGAGTAAGTAGATCCAGACACAGCTAAGGGGTGCAACTCTGTCAGGTAGTGGAAGTAGATGTGAATGGCATCTGTAGGGGTTGTAGTGTTACTCTATCTGTATCTAATGGCATCTTGTCAATATAGGTATGTTTATGAATAAAAAAAATATCATGTACAGGAACGAAAGTAAAAGAACAAACAAGGTGTTATGCTTGTCTTAAAAACTGATCAACTGTGGAACTTCTTAAGCAGTGTTAATCTTCTGCATCCATCAATGCAGATGAAGTAAAGGATCAGGTACATTGTACTTTTCAGTCTTGACTTGTCTGGAAAGGTTATTGGGTAGAATTACAGTGCCACATACCAAGTTTCAAGCCAGAGGTGGCAGAGTGGAAATATCTCTGTGAGTCAGGTATGGTGGAAAGCAATGAGAAGGACATCTGTTGAAGGCAGTACTAGGATTAACACTGCTGGGAATAGCTGCAGTCTATTTTACTATATGGGCTGGAAGTGAGTCAGTGGTGTAAGGCATCCCATTTCTCTGTGTGAGTTGCCTCCCTTAGCTGTGCCACAATCTGCTGGTCATGATGAAACATTGCAGGTTTGTTGAGGCCTGTCAGTGTTAGAAATTAGGCATGAAAGTCAAGTTTTTTTTGTTAAAAGTTAAAAGATCTGGGTGTTCCTAGGTTCAGATAGTATAGGAGCAAACCACAAGGACCCTCTTAACCCCCTTAATTCAAACACTGCCTGTGATCATGTGTCTCACACTTGGGCAGGCTGCTTGTGTAAGTCTAGCACACATGAAGCTTCTCCATCTAACATGACAAAGTTGCCTAACCTGAAAATTATTTCATATCCGTCCAGTAAAGTCACTGACTATATTAACTCTTTCAACACCGTAGGCCGGTTATCCGGCCAAGAAGCATCGAGTCCCCAGACACCGCAGGCCGGTTATCCGGCCAAGCTGTAGTCACGTCAAAATAGTATATATTTTTATGGACCTACCTGTAATGTCATTCATTTAGTAAATCTATCACATTTCACAATGTCTGAAATGCATATTCCATATCAATTTAACATTTTTTATCGTTAAATTAAAAAATTATTCACTATTTCTCGCGATGTTATTGAAAATAAAATTTCGACAACGGGTCCACATCGAACACGTCAAAGAGGAAAATAAAGACGTTTTAAACAAATCTTTAAATATATTATACAAAGTAATAAATAAAATAAACAAATATATATCTTAAAGTAATCTAAGTTATTATTTCCATCTTTTCGTGCGATCGCGTGTAATGTAAGTCAAATGACATCTCGGCTTTCGTCGCCTTGAATTCTCGGCTCGGACACGATGTTTAATGCAAAAATATATGCATGAAAAATCTTTGTCACAGCTCGTAACCTAGCACGATACATTCACGAAGTTCCATATTTTTAATATATATCGTGATTTCCTGCTCAAAACGTTCAGAATAACACAATTTAACAAAATTCTTTCGCAAACTTCTGTAATTTATCGAACACGAGCTTGGTATCACAGCTGTAATTTGATTGGCTGCCTGAGGTCACGTGCTCAAAATTGACCAATCACGAAACTTGTAGCAGATTTCCGCAAGAAAGCGTCATTAGAAACCAATTTTAATCCAATGAAATCGCTTGTTATAACTACGAAAAAAAACCAGTTGATGTTACGTGCGTGTAGATGAAGGAATAAGCTTTCCAGCGATGTGTCATATGCCATTCTTCGACGAACGTGTTATTCATACGAAACCTCGAAAACGGGGGTATTTCTTCATTTTACTGAGCGGACAGTCGCTGTTATCGGGAAATGGGTGATGACAGAAACTGTTCATAATTCTTTTTGAAATGATTTTCCAATTACGTAAACAATGAAAATAAAACAGAAATAGGTACGTGGATATTATGAAATCATATATTTGCCGAAAATCGTCAAGTTTTCGCTTCCTTGGTCCTTAATCTGGATGTTAACAACGTGTTAGCGTACATTTTTTATTTACAACAAATTTAATTAAGTTGTAAATGCATTATTTTAAATAATGTGAAAAACATAACTTTCATATTTATAAACCATAGGATCAGACCTTTCAAATGGTGTATAACATGTAGCAGCAAATATATTTTACAAGTAGGTATTTTCTTTGATAAATGTTGGCTTCATCTATCACACAAGAGTCTCTGGGAACTCGGTGTCCCAGCAGTAAAACACTTCTGGTTGACTGGTGTTGAAAGAGTTAATCAGTCTCACTCAGTACAAACTGAGTTTTTGTGATAGTCATTAAAAGTATTTGATTTACCACCCTGCAACTGATAATCCATACTGTTATATTAGTATCTTCTGATAATGGTTCCAACACAATCTTGGATTATTTTTGGTACAGATTGGACAAGGAGGTGTTTTCCTATCCTTGTCTTTTATGATTAAATTTAGTTATGTCCAAATGTGTCCTAAATTGTACTGCACTTTTGAATAGATGCCGAATAGGAAGGAATAGATATGGATAGTAACCTATAAACACCGATCACAACATGGTGTGTGGCAGTTCTTACCATAACCCTCTGATAACTTTCCCTCATGTGCATTTAATTTGACGATCTCGGCACCACCCAAGCTATATTAAGCTTTCACTAGGATCAACAAGCAGAAACGAAACTATTTTACCTCATGGGTACGGTATCAATGCTGATAAGGAATAGACTCTGTGATACAAAAGGATTTATGGTATCAAGGTTGTAGAATTGATTAGAAATGACAGCGATGTTTATATGGGTGGCCCAGTCATCTCATCTAAGCCGCTGCGTTTACTTCGGCAGTCCTGGAAAGCGCCATTATTCATTATACCAAATAGGGTAGCCAGGTCCTCAGATTGACAGCAACACACTTTACTACCCCACCAACCATGCTAATCAAGCAGCCTAAACATAAACTCCTACATCGTAAAGAGAGGGAGTTTCAACAACAATATTCACCAGTATTTCTGTCCATGTTAACTGGCTCTGTCAGGCCTCCAGGTTGCTGTGACATGCTTATGTAATCAACTTAGGAATAAAAACGGTAAGACAGCTGAAAGTTAAGGAGATGACTCATAGCACAGAGCAAGAAGACTTTCAAATATGCAGATTTCTTTGGCAAAAGTGTCGTCTCCAGAAAGCAGTCCTGTTGTGAATCAGATGAGCTTCCAAAATACTGGGAAGTCTCAGGAGGCTGGTGTGAGGTCTACTAGTAGTCCCTGTGTATAAGTACTTCTGTGGAGTGCATGTTACCCTGATGTGTTAAGAATCTCACATTCCATGCAGCCACAGTGCACAGAGGGAAAGTCTACATTAATACTCTGTATATAAACGTCACTTATTTACCTGGCTTGTTTAAATGGAGGGGGAAAGGGTTCTTGTATAGGTATTGAAAATTGCACTGTTCCACAATTAAGTTTGGAAAATTGCTTGTCAACATAAGTAATTTATTGAAAAATTAATATTTGATAATGTTACATGAGTTGAATAGTGTCATAATGATGACGTCTTTGTCAAGTGGCTTAATCATTTGTTCATCAGGCCAAAGTGCTGTTTCAATCACAAATTCAACTAGTCAAACATTATCAGTCACATAATGTCAGTCACATTTCATAACTGAATGCAAACAAACAAACTAAAACCAACAAATTGCAATGCAGTTGATCAATCAGAAAGCAGTAGAATTCATTGCATATGTACTTAGAAACTCGGAATTCTGTTGGATCTGCTTATGTTTTGAAAGAACTATTTAACATCTAAACCATCCCAGAAAGATGCAAATAACCTGCTCCCTGAGACGGAGAAGATGGGTCACATGGACTATTTACAGGAGCATCATTGTTGATGAGGAGCTGTGTTTAGATGCATGAGTCACGCAGTAGGCTGTATCTAAGATAAGGAGGGGAGGGTGAGCACAGCCCTCCTGTCTTTCAAGTTAACAAGCACCTGTTAAAGTAATGCCAAGCTTGTTTTATGGGCTATGTTCTTTGTGATGCGGTTATGATGTTTGGGTTAGTTTTGTTATGACAATGACAGGAAGAAATTGGTAAAAGTGGGTTATATTTTTAGCCAGGAACTGGATCTCGTTTTCTTGGACCAGGTATTTGGGCAGGTGTTTGTTATGTAGTGATGTGGCATCAAGTTATCCCGGGGCGGAAGGTTGGACCAATCACATGGAGATGTGCAGAAACTAACGGCGTAGTATATCAGAGATATTGCATGAGCGGATGTACATGCAGGTTTTTCCTGAATGGATAGATAGTCTTGATTTGGAGTAATCGTGATGTCTCGCTGCAATTTTGTGATAGGTGAGTTGCTCAAATGCTAAGGAGATTATGCTATCTGTCTTGCAGCTACTTGTGTGAGATATGGTTGTGAAGCTATGCACTTAACGCAAACATAACTTGCTTTTTGCAGTACTTGCTTTTAGTGTGAAATCTGCACTGTGCACTTAGTTCTGAAAATAGGATGTTTGATCATTGTCTGGTTTGGTGACATGAGACAGGGACAGAGCTGAGATTTATATTCTGTATAGGAATTATATGAGTTCTGGACATGCAACCATTGTCATTTTGTGAAGCTTCTGAAAACCCATGAAAATATGTTCTACTTGTTCTTAATTTTAAGAAAAAGAACCCTATCTTGTTGTTCCAACCACAACATACCAGTATCTAATGCCTACATCTATCAGCTATGAAGTTCTTACATATGATGATAATGGATTTCAACATTAAAGTATAATATTAGGTGACAACTAATACAAGGTAATAATAGCCTGGGTTAGTAAAGCTTGTGTTGAATTCTAACCCTGCAAATATAGGCTTTGATACCTCAGTAAAGCAGACCGCCACTTAGGGTTTGTAATACTGTCAGTGGACACACAGAAGAGACAGTGAAAATGTTGCCTTTGTCTATAATTGCCCAATAAGAAATACTTGGGAATGTCAGCTTCATGTATTGGAGACAGATTGTAGGGATTAAAAGAATAGGCGTCATGGAATATTTATGCAGAGCCCTTTTAGACTGAGTGATCTTAGCGCCAAGCCACTAAGCTGATTATGTATCCTATAGCTAGTTTTAAGTTGTATCACTCCAATTGCATCATGGTCTACAGCTCTGAGTCATGATCCACAACGCAACGTTTCCCCAACAACTGCTTGAGACTCCCATTGTTAACATGGCCTTTAAATGGTCATGTCATGATGTGTCAAACAGGACTGGAGTTGAGATAGTCTTATAGCTAAGATCGCTTTAGGGAAATGAACCCGGATGAATTTACTGTTGCACCTGATTCCTTTCCCTCTTGCTGCATTCAAGCACTCACTCTCTAACACCTTCTTCTTCTGACTTTCTTGCCAATGCAACATTGCAGCCTACCAGTGTTCAACCTGAGATTGCATGCACCTTTTTATTTCAGCTTCGGCTACCCAGCCACGTTGCATGAAGACTACTATGGTAGAACGTATGATTACGGTAGCTATGACTATAACGACCATGGCTTCTACATCTCAGACTATGGCTATAGGTCAGTGGTATCACATCGGCCAGTCTAGTGTAGCATGCTTTCTGAGTTTGTATCTGTGTGTGCTTTGTCATAACAATCATGCTGTTGTCAACTTAACACTTTGTATTTTCATATTGTTTTGATTTTGTCTATGGCTGTATTGGTACTTTTTCAAACAAATATTCTGAACAGGACTAGGAATTTCGAGAAGATGTATTGGTTTCTGTAACAAAAAGATAGGCATGTAATTTTATAAGTATTTCCTTTTTTATTATCAGAAATTTTTCATAATTGTCACTTCTCATGACATAGAAGCATTGTGAGTTAAATAATTCCAAATATATAGGATTCTTTCAGAAGAAATAAAGGAACGTAAAGTAACGGATAATTTTTTTTTAGCTTTGAACAGTTTGGTTGGATTGGCCTATATATTGTGTTTCATATGAAACATAATAAATGAAAAGACTAATACCTGAAGGTCCAGTCAGATGGGTGCGTAGCCTAGCTGTTAATGTTTCGCTCTGTTTCCCACATGGGTACAATATGTGAAACCCATGTCTGGTGTCACCACTGTGATATTGATGGAAAATTGATACAGCGGCAGAAAACACAACTCACTCACCAGTCAAATGGTCAAATAATGCTTTAGAAAGAAACAATATTTTTTATCATTGAGTTGAAATAAAGCTATGATAGAAAACAATCTTTCCATATTTTTTGGACAAGGATTTTACCATGTTTACAGTTCCAACTACAGTCAATTATAATCAACAAATATATTATTAATACAAATATGAGAGGAGCATTATGTTTGAAAATGATCATATCTTCATATATGTTTTCATACAACTGGTATTACAAGTCATGCCTAGTCTGGAAAATGGGAAATTTAGCATAATGAAAACAATATTGTCTTGAGTAAAACATTTAACCCTTTCATTAAATGGTCCTGATGTTACACTACAGCTGAAAGGGTTAAGTTGGTTTTATTCCTGACAGCCTCTTGGTAAAGGAGCATGTAGCAAGAACTGGATGAATATCTAATGGCTTTTGAAAGTAGTCTAGATACTTGTACTTGTTGGGGTCAAGGTCAGCCTGCTGCGGGCAACAAATTTTGTGTGCAAAATGAAATAAATTATGCTAAATTTTCTTATTTAAAAAAATTCTCTTTTTTTAATATGGTTTACCTTGCTGAAAACTAATTATTTTTGATTTATGCAAGTGTGTTCAAAACTTATAAAACTGATTTGCAATGTAAAGTTCCACCAGGTTCAAAACAAGTTCCTGTATTGTTGCTTTATAAATTATGCTTGTGTGCATCATATATTCATTGCTAAGGAAATCATGATGGAGTCGGGCCATTGCTTTGTTTTCAGATAATTTCACTGTTTGTAGATATTTTGGAATTATTGCCATTTTTTGCAGGAATGAAGGCTACTTTGTATCACTTATTATCAAGACATTTAGTGTATATTATATATATGTATTCATGATTAAGACATAAAATCAAGAACTGTACAAAGTGTATTGCATGAAATCTGTAGGTCATCTTGCATGCGTTAGTACATCATCCCATGAACATTCAAATTAAGATGAACCCTGATAGGATGTGGATATCTGTCTTCCCTTTCCCTCATCACACCTTTTTGAGACATCTAAGGTTTTTTTTTATCCATTATACTTGGTCCTCTGTATAAGTGATCACATTCTGCACACGTCCTGTTCCACCTCTGTCTCTCATCTAGGCACAAACAGGTGCTTTTCTATGAATTACATACACCAGGTCATTTGTACAATGGTAGATTTAGTTTGCACAATTGTTCCTGAAATAATGTTTTTTTCCATTTTACTGCATCATATATTTGTACATTTGTAGATTTAGTGAGAACAATTCTTCCTGAAACAATGTTTCCCCACTTTAAAGCAATTATATTCAAACCAAATTATATTTCTGAATTTCAATTCACTTCAGATGATGTACCTCAGTAATGACTAATGCCATCTTAATTCAGCGCGATCATGACAGATCCTTTTGATAAGTTTTAAATTTCTACTTGTCAAGTAATGAAATTCTGAAGTATGGAGTCATCAAATTTGTTAAAAATTACTGAAAAAAAACCCAGCACAGAAAACATCACTTTGCATGCTTATATATATCTTCCTTATACATGTATCATCCTTCGTACTTCATATAAATATCAGTGAATATAATTCTATTATCTATATCCTACATGGTATTTTTAGAGGCATTCGGTTTAAGCAACAAAGGTCGTTTGATTTTCCTGTTAGCTCTACCAATGTTTTTAGTATAAAAGTTAAATGTTTCTCATCATTATTCTTACTTACACTTTTGATATCCAGTGTCATTGTAGCTTCCTCTTCAAAGTTTTATGTACCATTTCTATTTAAAGAACTTGGCTTTGAACATGTTACTCTTTAATTAAAATGAATACCTCTATTCATATATGGAGTCATACATTTCTTTTGAGAAAACTTTGATTGGAATGTTTGTATTGCTAAGATTTTAGTTTGTACATGCGTGTACTTCCTGTGTTGCAGGAAACAGCCTCTAAGTTCGTCATCCAGTTTTAAAGAGGACAGGAAACTACATAACAACACACAGTATCGCCGTACTACATCAGACACCGCTGCCCGACGTCTCCAGGGTAACCAGAACTCCCATGTGGACAACCTCAACTACATCAACCGCAAGTGAGTGGTGGTATTGAAGGGGGATGACTTTGTATTCAGAGATATTCAAATGTTGGTTCTGTGTGTTGCTATTTGCCAATCGTTGCTGAAACAGGTAAGCAACTACAAGTGAGTGGTGGTGTTGAAGGGGGATGACTTTGTATTCAGAGATATTCAAATGTTGGTTCTGTGTGTTGTTATTTGCCAATCGTTGCTGAAACAGGTACCGGTAAGCAACTACAAGTGAGTGGTGGTGTTGAAGGGGGATGACTTTGTATTCAGAGATATTCAAATGTTGGTTCTGTGTGTTGCTACTTGCCAATCTTTGCTGAAACAGGTAAGCAACTACAAGTGAGTGGTGGTGTTGAAGGGGGATGACTTTATATTCAGAGATATTCAAATGTTGGTTCTGTGTGTTGCTACTTGCCAATCTTTGCTGAAACAGGTAAGCAACTACAAGTGAGTGGTGGTGTTGAAGGGGGATGACTTTATATTCAGAGATATTCAAATGTTGGTTCTGTGTGTTGCTACTTGCCAATCTTTGCTGAAACAGGTAAAGGGAGATAATAAAAGGATGAAGAATTGTCTCCCTTCTTCATACTTGTCGACAACATTAAATTATGTTTCATTGTACAAAAATAAATGACTTTACGTTATCTGTAGCAACTCAATGATGTTCCTTGTGCGTTGTAGGCAAAGAAAACAATAATACAATTACATAATAATGATCATGGAAAGTTTTTCATGTCATGATATGATTTTCAAAGTAGTATCACAAATAAGTTCGAGTTCTGAATGAATATGAAGTTCAACAATATTGCTTTGCAGTGGTGTAGATGATAACGTCAACAACTCAAGCTCGTCAACACCGATCCCATCTCCTAACCCCAGCCCTTCAGGCTCCCAGAATTCCCTCCCCTCCAGCCCCTCCACAGGGCCTGTCTCGGGCATCCCTTCCATCGCCAGAGTGCGGGAATCGGCCGACAAGTCCACTCCCCACCAGAGCCCTGTTGTACGGCGTGCCAAGGCTACCGACAGAACGGGTGTGGCCAGTCCAACGCCTGGTCGCGGAACTACTCGTGCCGGTGGGACAACTGCAGGATCCAGGTTACAGGGTACTGCCAAGAGGAATCACAACACCTCTGTAAGTTGGGAAACTCATTACTGGTGGAGTCATTACAGGAGTTATTCAATGCTTTCCATGAACCATGACTTTCGCCAGGCACATACTGTCAGGAGAATGTCATGAAATACATCCAGTCTTTCCGAGAGGTCATGACAGTGTGTTTATGAGCATTAAAACATTCAACAATTTCAGAATCAGTTTGTGGGGGGATAGAGTATTTTTGAAAACTTGAACATTTGACTGGTACCTTATTTGCTAGGATTTAATTAATCAATGCTTTCCATGAACAACAATATTGCAAGGCACATACTGTAGGGAGTTATCATTAAATACTGTGCGGTACTGGTAAATCTGAACAAATAAGGGACCAGATCAAAAGTTCAATGTAGGATAAGAAAAAGGTTAGGCCTGGTGAATTCTGTTGCGTTTACACTACTAGTGGTCCTAAGAGGTTGCAGGCCAAGTTAATTGCCATTTCTCTCAACTGACCATGACCCTGATAACAATGTCATGGTAGGAATTGGATCAGGTGGTCAGGCTCGCAGACTTCATTGATGCATGTCATCGTATCCCAATTTCTTGGATTGGTGCTCATGATGTCAATCACTGGATTGTCTGGTTCAGATTCGATCATTTACAATCTGCCGTCACATAGCTGGAAAAGTGGAGCGTTAACAACAAACAAATGTAAACTCTGACCCGGTAGTTATGATCAGGAGCGCTGCTCTCAACTCAACTGTAAATAACTGTCAAAATTCATTGATGGAAGCTACGATTTAAACTACAAATGATGCTTGTAATCAAGTGTAAGGTTGTTTCTACTCATAGAGAAACTTTAGCTTGTCAAAATGAACTTGCAGAGCGATGGCCATCACTGGGCACTGATAAAGGGAGATAACTCCTAGGCCTTGGAGGGGACTGTGGAATCGGTTCTGGAGTTCATTGTCAGTCTATTTGTGCCAATTTGCACAAGCCTAGTCTTCCTTTTGTCATAGAGAACACCTGATTTTAAGATGCGAGTGTTTGTAAATAGAATATGCAGTACGATGGTGATGTTTTCCAGGAAGAAGAGTTCAAGCAGAAGCACCAAGCCATGAAGAACCAGCATAGCCAGGAGTCCCACAACCTGAAGAAGAAGTTGGAGGACTCCAAGCTGAAGACCATCCAGAAAGACGCGGTGCATAACTATGTGTCCAAGGTTTCTGCAGCACGCTCGGTACACGCTCTCACTGCACTCACTTCACAGGGCAGGGGCTGTTGGGCAGACAGGGTAGAAGTTAACAGAGGCGTTCTCCTATATTATTTCAACCTTGGGATCCCAAATCTGTAACAACCATCAGGGTTATGACAAGGACCGTGAAACATGTTCTTACTGCAAATCCTTGACTAAATGCCAGGTGAACCGATACACTGGAAATAAATGTCTGCATTACTATGTCCATTCCTTTGTGGCCTGGTCAGATGCTAGGCACAAGCCACAGGGATTGAAACAAAATTGAAAAAACCCTGATGCAAACAGCTGTCTAAAGAAAAAGAATGCCTGCCTTGAATAAATACTGGGTGTTAGGAGTCTTGAAGTATATTCAAGGATTTGTGGTGGTTTTAAATGCTGCAATGGATGAACTAGTGTATGAATGCAAGTGATTACTGCAATGTTATTAAGGATTATCATTTTGCATAATGGTCTGTGAAGTCAGGTTCATCTATGGTTAAATAAATGGGGGAGGGGGGTCCTTGTTGCTTCTGTTTGTGTCCACTGTTGAAAGTCATGTTCACAATCACGTCACCACAGCTCCAGCACTTTGGTTTGACACTTCTGATAAATGGTGGTGGGTAGAAGCCTTTGGTATTGTTACATTCATCAGCACAACTTATTCTGTCTTAACTGGATAATGACTAAAGGGAGGAGGGTCGCATTCTGGGCGTTTCATTTGTTGCAGTAAGTACATAGAGTGCTTTATGAAGTCATGGAGTTGTTTTCTTAGAAGAATATTTCAGTTGACAGTTTAAGACTGATATGGGTATGTACTTATTCTGAATGGAATTGAAAGTAACTTATGTCTGATTAGTGGGACATTTTGTCATCATAAAATTGGAATTTAGTATCTGAATCTAAGGTGGTTATGAGAATCTTTTTCAGACGTTTAAGCATTGGATCAGCTTCATGACAAGAGAGGTCTTGTGCCATTTGTAAATCGGACTGACACCCTGCCCAAATGTTTCTTATTTCATCTCAATCTTCATCTTTTCCCACTTCACGTTTACTCACTATTGGTCTTCAAGTATGTACCAATTTCATTGTCTAGTTCAAGGAGCACCACCTCTTTCTTTCCATGTTCATTTGAATTCTGTTGTTACAGTTGTCTCCCCTTTCAGTCTTTTGTTTCCTAGCAACTGGTATTGTAAAAAGTCTAAATGTACTACTCTCCCATGCATGCCTTACCACTATCAACTGCTCTGATAAAAACATGTCTAAGTTAACGATTGTTTACGTGATTAATTGTCATTTTCTTAAGAAAAGAAATGAAAAAGTGTTGTTATTGACTATTCAGTGTTAAAAATATGTTAAGTAGAAAATAGCCCATACTGTATCCTATGACCACATCTTGAATTTAAAAGTACAATGTGACAGTTTTGGAATCATTTCATCACTTACGATATGTGTACAAAGCATTGAAACAGTTTTGTTCCAAGTAAGAGCAATAATTCAACAATCTATTATAATTTTAAAATGATTGATCTGTAAACTTTTAATGTATCTGAACAAACATACATTAACAATGTAGGAATGAGATCATAAAAATGTTTTCTCTGTTACAGAGAGGTGATGTTGAGGACAGGAAACGCTCAATGACACCTCGCAACACAAACGTGGGCACAACACGAGGTACGCGATCTGGTAAGTGTCTGAATGGACAAACAGACAGACACCCCAAATCCAGAGACACACACTCAGGACCAGGTATGTCAGCCAATAAGGCACCACCGGGTTGTGGATCCTACTGTCCTGCTGACTGCTTCTGTCCTGCTGCTGCTACTTTACTGACAACTTGCTTCAATCTTTGAGTGAACCTCACATGGATGAATGTTAGAATGGAATGCCTCCAGACTCTCTTTCTGTCTGTTTTTTTATGATCACAGAGTTTCAAAGTTTTTTAAGTCTGGTGAAAGGTTTTCTCAACAAATTTTGTTTGAAATATTAATTGAAATGGGACATCTGATGATGTTGGTGTTGCACATTTTCAAGAAAGACTACTCCCAACTACCAATTTGTGAATGAAGCTTTAGGCAATATGCCTTTTTTAAGAATTGTAACTTTGATCTTACAAGACCTTATCAAACCCCGACTGTGAGGTACTAAAAACTGTTTGAATTCGCAGTATGCAACCATATTTGTAAGTAAAAACTGAGAAACTACATGATACAATTATACATACATTGTAACTTAACTCTTGGATGTGCTGGTAAGATTAGATGCTCATTATCCAAGTTTGTTATTATTTTTCCTTTTAAATGATACGTTTATTATTACAGTAAATGATTGAAAAATACTATGTTTACTTTTCTATCACTTAGATTAAGCCTGGTCTTGCTTTTTGCAATCTCTTGGCATGAGAGATTTCTACTTGTAATCATAACCTTGCATTGTTCATAGAATGCCCACCCAATGTAACCACCCTATATATCCATAACATAGTCTTGTCAATTCCCATCTACACAAGTTGTTTGCAGCATGTTGCAAGATACAAGTGACCATGACTTTGTTTCTGATTGCAATTACGTCTTCTGTCCCTACACTAAGAGAGAGGGAAGGTGGCCTAGTGGATAATGCATTGGCTTGTCATGATGAAACCCAGGTTAAATGCCAGAATGGGTGGAATGTGTGAAGTCTTTCCGTTGTTCCTCCATGTGAATGAGTAATGCTCAAAGCAGAATCACACAGTCAGGATGCTTAGAGATGGGGGAGTGAGTGGGGTTGTATGTTTCTTCAACCAATATTCCAGCAATATTACAGTGTAGGAAACCAAGAATTCTCCTCCTTCACACATGGGGCCAATGTTGGGAGTCTAATCTGCATCTGTACTGTGATGACCAAACATATTAACGCAAGGCCACTAATGCCCTTTGAGAGATAGGCATACCGTATTCGACATAATAAGCGCCCAGGGCGCTCTCAAAATTAGAAATAGGGGGCTCTTATTAGAATATTATGTTGGTGAAAAACTATAGAGTTCAAAGAGCGTAAATTTCGTGGTTTATGCTGAAATGTTTATAAACGACAGATATATTTTTCCAGAATTTAATTGCCCATAATTAAGGGTGCATATAACAAACATATTATGCACGAATAAATAGCCTTGTGTATATTTATCGGTCGGAAGGGGTGCTAATTAGGATTGTTCACAAGCCAGTATATTAACAAATATCGCGGTGGACGCTTTTTAGAGCGAGGTGCTTATTACGTCGAATACGGTTTAGGTTACATTCAGATACATCTGGCTTATTATCAGACCAAAATGTATGGACTGGAGATAACAGAACGGTCATATTTCTGAAATAAGCCAACTCCCAGCAAGGAATTGCCAATCACCTCCCCTGAGTGAATGAATGCTGTAAGTCCTAGGCGGTAGGTGCAGGTCTTACAGTATTTATTTACAGGAATAACTTGTAAAGTTCTGAGGTTTAGAATAGATTATTCTATTTATTATTTATTGTCACTTTAAGAAAGAAAATGAAAAAAGCTGCATGAAATGTCAACCAGCAGAAAAACTCACTGAAGTCAACCTATAGTTTAAATGGCGTCATGTCGTCAACATGTGACATCATGAACAATTGATGATGTCATAATAGCTCTCAACAAAGAGGCTGTGTCACATCATACTGTGTCAGCTTTGAGAATCACTGAATGTGCAAATATTGGAAATTTATACCATTCGTTCTACCCTTATGGGTATTGCAGGGTTAGAAGTTGGCACTAGTCCTATAGTCCTTGCCAAACTGCCCAATAGCTAAGGAATCATAAGCACATGGATATTTGCCATTTTTAAGGGTTTTACTTTATACTATCATTATAAAGACTAGTGGACCAAAAATGTTAATTTCTACTGCTGTATTGAGAGTTTTACTTTCTTACATCTCTACCTCTGCTTAAAGATTTGAATAAGGAACACATTTGTAAATGGTTGTGATAAAACTTTGTTACATGACTGGCATATCAATTGAGTTTCTCCATCAACAAGTGACTGAACGGACAGGAAGTCATGTACCTATACACACCATATAAGCTTTGAAGGGTTTGATTTCATGTGACTTGGGTGGAAGGAGGGTGGATTAATACCACCTGGGCCCACTTGCACAAAGTGATCTTAGTGCTATGACTATTGTAAGCCTATGTTAAAGTATGGGAGTTACGATCATCTTATCGCTAAGATCACTTTGTGCGAGTGGTCCCTGGACTCAGGTTTCCTTCAAGAAAACTGGGACAAGAGGCCTTGTCTTTCTGTTGGCTGAATCCTAACTTGTAATGTTTTAGGGCATGTTGATATTCTTCCCTAGATCATGGTCACTCATTCATTATAACAGATTTTGTACCCAATGTATTCTTTACTAACTTTTTGAATAACTTGTAATTTATTAACATACTTGTCAATATTCATTTATATTTTATATCATCTATATAAATCTTGTTTCACAATAAATACTTAACAATTCATTAAATTCATAAACACTTTGATTTGGCATGATTTTAAGTTTTGATGTACTGTTCTGAAATATATTTCCCGACCTAATGACAACTATTTACAAGTTCATTACCTGCCATGTTGATTAGCATGAGATAATAGCTGTGGTGCATTCACCTAATGTACTGTGACTGGGATGATTGAACAGGGTTTGTACAATGGTTTGGATGTCCAGATTCCGAGGCCCTCTATAACAAACAATCCTACATCAAGGAATTAAGTCAGTCTTCTTTGAACCTTAGTGGGGATTCCGGGCAAGAACAGGTCCCCAGCAACTTATTCTGGTCATAAGGGGCGACAAAATGGATTTGTTGATCAGACTCGGTGACTTAGTTGATTGCATGTCATCGTTCCATGACGGCTTGGATCGTTGCTCGCGATTTAAATCACAGGAACTTGATTATTTATAGGCTGATGTCATACAGCTTGAATATTGCTGAGTTCGGCAGTAAAAGACAAAACTGAAAAAACATGGCCTGACGTGAAATCATGTGAAATCATTTGAGTCCAGATGCTTTAACATCCTCTGATTGGCTTTGTAAGTCATCTGACTTGATTCAGCTGAATCAAGGGGCTGAAATTGTGCAATCCCTGTTCAAGTGTCCATTACATGTTTTGTCTCCATTGATAATAAACAGATCCACCCAACAGCTCTGTGCATGCTTTATGTTTCTTCCTGCTTCAGTGCTGTCTCAGGCGTCGATGAAGTTGTTGGAAGAGTACAAGGATGCCGACCCCAACTTCACAATTCGCCGCCAACACGATCAAAGATTGGAGGAAATTGAACAGATAGAACAGCTCAGGACGGTTAGTTGCATCCCAAGTCGAACATAATGTTGAAATTTGTTTTGTGGAGACTCAATGAATTAGGTCAGTTTTTCTTCCAAGGACTTGTCACACAAAACTAGTGCCATAGCTTATTCATAAAAGCACCAACAGTGCTGTTAATAGGAGCCAAGAATTTGTGTTCAGCTTCCTCTTTGTAAATGTTAGCAGAAACACTTCAACTGTTGATATTATGTCTGTGTTGAAGCAAGGGAGTTTCAATAGGTACTGCACTGGTTTAGAGTCAACAGGACCCAACCCAAGGGTGACCTGCATCCTGATCTACAAAGCAGCCAGTTGACGACGACGTGTTAAAGGGGCCCGTACTCCTTGGCCTTGAACACATTTCCAGTCTAAATCTAGATGTTGTCATCAGTGACATCTTAGCTATTGTCTCTGTGCTTTACGTGTAATCATTTACTGCTAGATCATTATGCATAAAATAACTTCAGTTCCCAGACAAACAACTGAAGGTCTGAGTTTGCTAGGACTCCAAATTAATGGGAGCCTAGTCGTCTTTATAATATCCATCGGACAAGTAGAACTTGATAAATATTGGAAAGTTGCCCAGTGCCTGCATACATTATCATAAAGACCAGTAAGTTAAACTTCAGCCATCAAACTCATTCATATCATCAGCATTGATTCAGTGACCCTTTCCCTTAAATTATAGCTATGTGCTTGTGTCTGTTAACCATGGTAACATCTACAGACAGTGGTATCTCAGTACCAGTTGTCTGGTCACTGGGTGGAACGGGGTCCAATCATAGCCATCAGACACCATGGTTGATAGTCACATGTCAAAGAGGCACCTTTAATTGCCATCATCCATTCTCCATGGGGGCACTTTGAGTCTTGAAAGAAGTGGGTGCCAGATATGATTATGTTACTACCTTCATTCCTTGAATTAAACATCCGCTACGAGGTTAAAAAAGTATGGAGGATTTGGGACCAAATTTTTAACAAATTATTTAAAATAATTTTGGGTTCAAAATCCAAATCCATATTTGATTTTAGAAATGACCTTCCCATTAATTCCTCTTTCCCCTCCCCACCCCCCTACCGAGGTTCGGGGACTGGGGACCATGAAGCTTCCCTCCAGGCCTCAATGTGCCCATGACCTTGAGTTCACCTTGCAACATGGTGCCCTCATTCTGTCTTGCGGAAATTTGAATTCATTAGTAAAAGTCTTTAGTTGTTGCCTTGAATCTGTCCACTTGATTTCATTAGCTACTGTTCTAACATAGTATGTGGAGTTCCTGGCTATAGCCATTGTACAAGTTCTCTTTTATGTGTATTTCTTCTCTCTTGTATGTGATAATTGCTCAATAATGCTGACAACAGACTCCCGGTAGCTTATTTCTTTGCATTGGTTAAGATTCAATACCTAATCATTGTCTCTTTAGCATTTTATGTATAGACAATTCCCTGGACTAGAGAACTAGAACTGTTAGCAGAAACTTGTTTTTTCTATTCTAAATTTTAATGCTTTTGTGTGAGTTTTTTGTTTCACTTTTGTATTGGCTTTGTATTTTCTGTATCACCAACAGAAAGAAGAATTTGTGGTTCTGAGAGATGTAAGTCTGTTTAAGCATGGTGTTACACCCACAGGACATATTAGGCATGACACCACCGTGAACCATTTCTCTGAAACCACCGATCTGTTGTCTGAATGATAAGGCACCAGTCAGTATCTATCGCACTATAACCCACAAATGTAACAAACTTTATGCATTATGAAAACACCATGCAAGGAATAGTCCGATTCATCCAGGACAGCAGTCTTCTGCATGTAGGGCCAAATGTGATGGGGGTAAAAGCCATCCCCAGTGCTCTGTGCTTGTCACATCCTTGTTTCTTCTGTGTGTTGTATCTCCATTCTGTTACAGCATAGGATACATACCGTAGACACATTCCCCAGCATAGCTTTGTTTTGGAAGTGACATCACCAGTGCAATTCTTATTGATATCAACATTGCTAAAAATAATGACCCTATCCGTCCGAGCTTTCAATATATAATCCAATCTGACGATTTCTGAATGAACTGTTAACTGGAAAAGATGTTTTCCTGAGTACTATGACAATAGAGAAAAGTGCTTAAGCTGCAAGACAATCGCTGTTGCATTTAACATGGCTTGCAAAAGTAAAGTTGAATACTGGTGCATCAATCATGCGAGAACCTAGTTAGATTGGATGTATATTTTCAGTGTTATGCCATTTCATTCACAACAAAGTGATGATGGTAAATGATCCAGAGTAATTATTATGGAATGGAGATTTAATACACTGGATAATCAAGGATATATTCAGATCAAATGTGAGAGGATAGTGTATGGTGACCACCTTGGAATACCAACTTTCAGATGTCATTGTACCCAAATCTGTGGACCAATGTTCTCGTGTTGTTCTGCTCCTGACTTTCTTCCACTCTGATCACATGATCCAGCTGAAAGATTATGGATTAACCAACCATATAATCTCACTCATTCAACACTGGACTCTTTCAACTGCTAACAAAAACATAAAATGCACTTTCGATTATTAGGTGTAACTTGTGTACTGTTCTCCTGAAAGTAGTCATAAATATGCCATCTTAATCTAAACGTAGGTATAATACCATGTACTATATTCCTAACACTAATCTTGTTATTCTTGTGGTTTTAATAAAGACAAGTAGGTATAATATCTTGTACGATTTGCTGTAAACTAACCTGAACACTTTGTCTTATTAGTTCGTGGTTTTTTTTATTCCAAAATACTGTTTTCTTGGAACTAATCCTGTCATCTTGAATGTCAGTTGGTCTATCCTAGATTTGTACTGTAGTATTTCCTGTGAACTAACCCCATTAGTGTGGTTGCTGTATTGTGTGAGCTGCTCAAATACTAAGTCTAAAAACTAACATAAGTCTTTCCTTAGAACTAACCTCACTGTCAGTGCTTCCGTGGGCAATCCGGGTAAAAGAATGTCCTCTGTATTTCACGATCGTAAGAGCCACTTGAAGTGAGTCCAACTCTTTGACATGGCTGATTGTGTTTCATCATACCTCGGCAGTGAGGGACATAGATCATGCTATATTTCACTGGTTTGTCAGGCCTAGTTGATTATTTAGGATATTGCTGATGTGACAAATATCAACGAGGCCAATTATTGAAATCGTAAATGTACCAATGAACCAAACATAATGTGAGAGTTTTTGTTGGCAGTTCTCTTGAAACTGAATCTATCAACAATTCAAAGGTTTCTGTTCACTGCCATTGACTTAGTGAACTGGGGACATGGGGATCCAGTAGTTTAAGATGCTGAAATTTACTGTCCAGAGTTGTCTCCCTTAGGTGCATCAGGATGAAAGATTGAATTCCGAGATTCGCCTTGATAAGGACTGTACTTATGCCTGTGGGTTTCACTCAAGGCTTTGCTCTGCTTGAAGCTGATATGCTGATGTGTAACTGAAATACTCTTTAAAGAGTCGATAAACACAACTCGGCCAATTTCCGTTAACTTTATATAAGTGGCCCTGGGCATGTTGACCAGAATGGAGATCAGGAGGTTACATGGATGGATGACCAGACCAAATCTCTTCAGTGGTGAGGGCTCCATTCAATAAGTTGATGTCAACACAACGACTATGGTAACACCCAGACTCCAACAGAAACTGATGATAGTCATAATGCTGAGATCTTTGTTTGGAATAGTGCCCTGGCTTCAAGAGGGTGTATTGTCACTCCCACTATTAACTCTCGATCGTCTCTGGCCACCATGAAGTAACTCTAATATTGCTCACTCTAATAAACCTCCCTCACTCTATGTGAGTTCAGGGGCGGTGGGGTGGCCTAGTGGTTAAAGTGTTCGCTCGTCATGCTGAAGCCCTGGGTTCCCCACATGGGTACAATATGTGAAGTCCATTCCTAGTGTTCCCCGCCGTGGTATTACTGGAATATTGCTAAAGGTGGCTTAAAATTCAAGTCACACACTGTGAGTTCAGGGGCGGTGGTTTGGCCTAGTGGTTAAAGCGTTCACTCGTCATGCTGAAGCCCTGGGTTCCCCACATGAGTACAATATGTGAAGCCCATTCCTGGTGTTCCCTGCCGTGGTATTACTGGAATATTGCTAAAGGTGGCATAAAATTCAACTCAGGCATGTTGTAAACATCGTGTGATATTTCCACATGGCTTCTAGGTCCTATTTTCATTTACTTAAAATGTCTCCCCTAACAGAAATTCTTTGCTTGTTAACTCTATTTTTAAATCATGTACGGTTACTAAAACTTATAACACTTTTCACCTTCCATCTGTTAAACAATTATCATTTGAACTGTGGATTAAAAATTTTGAACTTAAAATATATCATCTACTCTGGCAAACAAATTGATTATGTATACTAGTATGTCCTTTTGTGCTTTGTGACAGGACATTTTGTTGTAGACAGACTGTGGTCAGCTCAGTTCTGCCAGCTTGGGTATGAGTGATTTAAGGCCATGTTCTGTCCTGTGTAACAATTCAACAATACAGTTTTGTATAGTGATACCAGGTCCATGATACAATACATTGATTCACATGCCCTGTATTGTGATACATTACAAGTTATGTTGATATAAAAACATGTAGATAGTAACAGAAACAACCAGCTTACGCAGATTCTCTAGTATTTCCCTGTTGACTATAATCAGCATAACATTGACAGTGCCCTGTAGCCTATATGTTTCTGCCCTGCAAGATCCCACCTTCTATCTCTGACATTTAATAACAAATCAGGGTTGTGATTCACTTGCAAGAAGAAAGAATATCAACTGATGAAATATAAGTATTGCACCCATAGTATTGGAATATGTATCACATTGTTATGCCTCTGTGCCTGTCTGATGTGAATCAAGTGTGTGGCTTTAGTGTGATCAAGTTTGTGATTTTTGTGATGCATATATTTGTTTGTGAAACTATGTTTGATTTCACGTCGTCATCATCATGATCTTTGTTCACAGACAATCGAGTCTCGTCTGAAGGTGACGTTGCCTGAAAACCTACCTGATGCCTTGAAGGATGGCGTTGTGCTGTGCCACTTAGCCAATCAGATTCGACCACGCTCGGTGGGCAGCATCCATGTCCCGTCTCCCGCTGTGGTAAGAATGATAGAGACTGTTAAGTGAGTGATTTTGGTGTAACGCCGCTTTGAACTATATTCCAGTTATTTCACCGTGTGGCAGTATAATGTAGGAGAAAACCCAGCAGCAGGGGTGCGGTGCTGACATACCTAGAAATATTATCAGGGCAAACCGGCATTTGAACCCACGATGGCATGCCCAAGGGAGGCAACTCTGCACAGTGAATTGCAATGCCTTAGATAACTGGGACACCCGTACCCCTCGAGAAAGACTGTTTAAGGATTCCCAGTGCATTGATGTGTCACAAAGACTTTCGGCAGTCATACTTATGCTTTGGGAACGGGACTCGGGGAATGTGTGGTGAGATGTGCTTGGTCGATGCAAGATTTATGCCAGCGTGAATATAAACATGTGATTATTTCTACTTATTTCATTAGTGTCATAGGTACTAAAAATGGAGTGGTCAATAACCATCCTTGAAATGACATATCACTGAATTATGGCCTTAACCGTTTCAGCCCAAGCTGACAATGGCAAAATGTCGAAGAAATGTAGAAAACTTTCTTGATGCCTGTCGGAAGATAGGAGTGGACCAAGTAAGTACTATGTTGCTCTATCAAATGATACAGGTGTTGGAGGAATGGGTTATCGGCTGTTGTTTTATACTCATTAGAGTCTTGATGATGGAGCCAACGGGTAGGACAGTGGGCTGAAAAACAACTTGTTGTGATTCAAATTACCAGACCAAAGTCTTGAACCTTAATAATATTTTTTTCAATACATTACAGGATATTCCTGTTGTCAAGCTGGTGTATATTTAATTTTCTATGACTTCAGACTTATCATAATTCCAAAATTGTTGTAATTAGAACCACAATAGTTATTTTTTTAGCCTTATGGACACTTCTACTAATAATAGCACTTTAACATTTGGTTGAAATGAAGAAGACTTTTGTTACTTTCTAGTTCATGTTACTTAGTTGAAAATTCTGACCTTCATGGAGTTATCCTCTCTTGGGTATTTTCCCAATGCCCATACCCTGGGTACAGGCAGAGAGGATGCTGGGAAGGTTTATGTCTTATGTGAAAGGTAAGAAGTGGGCTGTGTTGGGCGAGGCTTCTGCCTGGGGTACCAGCAAGAGTCTTGATGAACATGTAGAATAAGTTGACAGACAATGCTACTCTGTAGTCCACATCAACCTCATTCCATTTTGCCATCAGTACATCATTTCTCGAAACAACCTTTTTATGTCCATAATTGTTGAAAACAAGATTCTACTCGATATGTCAGAAATACTGTGGCATGTAAACCCTTTTCTGTTGGATACTTTTTGACAATAAAGGAAGAGTGAAAGTAATACTAAATTGTGAAGGGAAACACAAAGTTTTTAGTGTTGTGGCTATTTATAAGAAATATTGGTAACTTTATTACCTACTGTCGCACATGTTGGCCTTATACATATCAAGTAATATTATGCTGGTAATTTATGCAGAAACTGTGAGTGGTCTTTTTTATGTAGGGGATCACTTATTTTGTCACAGCAGTTTATTGCCAATCAACCACCTCTGCCCCTTTCTCCCCACAATGAATAATAACTGGTCCCTTACATAGCGTATCTATGAACTTTATACTGAGTGCGGCAAAGGTGGAGTGAGGGAGGTGGTGGAACCAGTTCCTGGAAGAAGTTTGTAGTCTATGAACAAGAGGGTTGTGTTTGTCATTAAGGCTTGGTAACGCTGCTTTAGAAATGACATACTCAGATGACATGATCAAAGAGATGTGTTTGTTGATTGTGACAGTGATAAGTAGGCATGCAATTTGTGAAATTAACAGCAGTTGTGTAGACCTGTTTCACTTGAATATTCACTACTAAAATGACAATATGAGCTTCAAAGGTACTTCACTGAAAGACACAAATAAGTCATTCAGAAAAAAAATAGCATATTTATTTCCGTGGTCATTAGAATAATTTACTGATAGCTTAATTTCTTCATTTAGAACCAGGCTAAGACTGTGCATTGTCTTCATCTTTTCTTTTGTACTGGCAGCAAGAGCGCAACACACTTCCTAAAGCAAATACTCTTCTTATAACTTCATTGAAACCTGGGAAAACTGTTCCTTTGACTATTGAATTCATATCCAAGTTTAAGGGAAGAGACAATGACATGGGACGACCCCCTGTATGTGATGTTGTAGAATCCCACCTTGTACATGTGGGTCTCTCTCCCCACGTCCCCACTCAACAATAAACTAATGGCAACAGGGGCCTTTCCTCCCACACTAAGCTGATATTACTGGAATACTGCTAAAAGTAGTGTTTAACACCTCACTCACTCACAACAGAGTTGACAGATACAAAGCAATTGGAGTTGTGTATAATTACTGTTGGGCTGGGTGACCCTGACAGACACCATGGCCAGCTGCTAGCTGAGTATTGACTGTGTCCTGACAACTAGAGGCCCCACTGGTGTGTGTGGTCCAGTTACCGTGGGTGACCCTGACAGACACCATGGCCAGCTGCTAGCTGAGTATTGACTGTCTCCTGACAACTAGAGGCCCCACTGGTGTGTGTGGTCCAGTTACATCGGGTGACCCTGATAGACACCATGGCCAGCTGCTAGCTGAGTATTGACTGTGTCCTGACAACTAGAGGCCCCACTGGTGTGAGTAGTCCAGTAACTGTCGGTGACCCTGACAGACACCATGGCCAGCTGCTAGCTGAGTATTGACTGTGTCCTGACAACTAGAGGCCCCACTGGTGTGTGTGGTCCTGTTACATCGGGTGACCCTGATAGACACCATGGCCAGCTGCTAGCTGAGTATTGACTGTGTCCTGACAACTAGAGGCCCCACTGGTGTGTGTGGTCCAGTAACTGCGGGTGACCCTGACAGACACCATGGCCAGCTGCTAGCTGAGTATTGACTGTGTCCTGACAACTAGAGGCCCCACTGGTGTGTGTGGTCCTGTTACATCGGGTGACCCTGATAGACACCATGGCCAGCTGCTAGCTGAGTATTGACTGTGTCCTGACAACTAGAGGCCCCACTGGTGTGTGTGGTCCAGTAACTGTGGGTGACCCTGACAGACACCATGGCCAGCTGCTAGCTGAGTATTGACTGTGTCCTGACAACTAGAGGCCCCACTGGTGTGAGTAGTCCAGTAACTGTGGGTGACCCTGACAGACACCATGCCCAGCTGCTAGCTGAGTATTGACTGTGTCCTGACAACTAGAGGTGCTTGCAACAGTGCAAAAAAGTTTACTCTGATTTGGTTCCTAATTGTCATTCCAGAGGACATTTCTACCTAAAATCCCGAAAAAGTGATGTCAGTTTTCACAGGTTTCAATGTATGATTTGATCATTTCTTTGCTTGAACATCACGAAATGTGTATGGACTAAAGAAAATCAATATCCATTCCAGAATTTCTCTTTGCAAAGTGCATGATTGCTTTATCATGATATTTGTATAAAAACGGATGTTTTCAAAGAAATCTAAAGTCTCCTACTATTTGTTAATTTGTTCAGAAAATGTGTGTAACGCTTTTGCTGGTATGCATGTGATATTTCTTATTTCTTTTTTCCATATTTGTCTTCCACAATCCACTAACATTCTGCCTGTTCCGGCAAAACATACCAGCTGTATTCTGGCAAGCTTCGTGTTATTGTGACTTTTTACTTTGCTAACATATTATTAGTACATGTACATTGTGTATAAGACAAATATGATCAATTTTGAACTTGTTATAATTGTTAGTCTAAAATAACCCCAACTGGTTTTATTAAGTCAAGCCAGAGAGATGTTGTAATCTGATACTGGTCTGATGTTTTGGCACTGAAATAGTGACTGGAATGATGGGACTTGTACTGACAGTAACAGTTACTCCTGTGTAACCCTGTGTTAAAGTATTATAATTGGGGCACTATTGCTTCATGAAGTGAGGACAGTATTGGATCTGGTCTTCTTTGGCAGGCACCCTTCCATGCTGATACCTGCTTGATCATGTACATGATATATGTGTCATCAGAACTAATCAAGGTTCTTAAACTAAATATAAAGCGACGTGCATGTGTGTGGCTGCTTGTGCCAGGCCAGGCCCACTGAGACACTGCACACCGAGACAACCAGTCCTTGTTTTGTACCCGTAACACCAGGCAGGATAACAAGTACCACCTTTTGATATGACGCAACCAGGACATTGAACCACTGACCTACCGTTCTCTGGGCAGAAACTCTATCCACAAGACCACGGAGGCAGTCTTCACTGCAGCGGCAAACCTGTTGATTTTTCTGTTTGGGACATGAGTGTTCCTGTGATCTCACAATTCATAATGAAGAGATTAGCTGCCAAAGATTGTAAGTCTTGGTTTGTCAGAACCATACCCATCACCTGTGGGCATTGGTTTCATTCTGGACATCGGATGTCACAAAATTATTGTTCAAATTAGCATCGTATCCAACGTGTGGTTCCACCAGATTCCATTCTGGGCTTCCTTCTACAAAATGCAAGCATGTTGTGATGTCAATGTTACCTTCAAAGTCAACTTGCCCAGTGATACATGCCCTGGCAGCATGGATTGTTGCTCATTCTATCAACCACTGGTTTGTCTGCCGCAGACTTATCTAAATACCAGCTGGTATGATATAGGCCATACATGCCCTGGCTGCATGGATTGTTGCTCATTCTATCAACCACTGGTTTGTCTGTTCCAGACTTGACAAATTACCAGCTGGTATGATATGGTGTGATACATGCCCTGGCTGCATGGATTGTTGCTCATTCTATCAACCACTGGTTTGTTTGCTCCAGACTTGATAAATTACAAGCTGGTATGATATAGGCCATACATGCCCTGGCTGCATGGAATGTTGCTCATTCTATCAACCACTGGTTTGTCTGCTCCAGACTTGACAAATTACCAGCTGGTATGATATGGTATGATACATGCCCTGGCTGTATGGATTGTTGCTCATTCTATCAACCACTGGTTTGTCTGCCGCAGACTTGACTAATTACAAGCTGGTATGATATGGTGTGATACATGCCCTGGCTGTATGGATTGTTGCTCATTCTATCAACCACTGGTCTGTCTGCTCTTGCCAAAATAGCAGGAAAACAATTTATTCCTTTTTCTTTATCAATTGTGTAAGGAGGGAAATATCTTTATTTCATTATGTTGTCTACATCACAGTCAATATGCATGGTCATAATTTCTCTTTTTTTGTGTCTTTTTTTCTGTGCTTCAGCTTTAATCAGTACGAAGCTAATGCTAGACTTGTCATAAATTATTTGGGTTTGAATGTTTTGAATTTTTTTTTAAACCTTCTGTTTTTGATGAAGGACCCCCCTTTTGTTCCTGTTGATGGTTGTTCACGAGTATTTTCTCACTTTAAATGTAACTACGTAGGTAATTTGTGTTTGACCTCCAATGTGACAGTGATTGTTACATGTTGTCTTGGTTACTGTCCAGGTTTGAGAAAATTATTCATTGTTGAGATTATGTTCAGCAATTAATCAAGATTGTGGCCTATTTCTACTAACATGATATTTTATGCTTTTTACCTATTATTACCCGGGAATAAACATTTATATGTACTAACATGCTTTGATATTTTGCCGCTTATGTAAATCTTGGTTATTCTACGGAAATTCACTTAGCCAAGCCAGTTTAATTCTTAACACCTTTGACCTGCATGGATGGATGTTTTTGTCATAGCTCATTGTATTGTTTATTTCAGTTTACCAATGCCTGCACTTGTCCATCATCCTATGTTGCAATCCCAGCATGCTGTTGTCAAAATGGCTGACTGATCTGTTGCACAGTCTTAGCTTCAGGGAGAATCTCAAAACTGAAAGTTACATGCAAGATAGGTCTAAAAATCTCAGTCTTTTAAACAGAAGAAATGATTAGACAATTTAGTATGTTCTGTAAACAGACAGTATTTGGGTCTTGTTTGTGGAGTGTTGAGTTGCTGTCCTGATATGATGTGATTATAAATTATCATGTTTTGAAATGTTAAATTCTATTTATAATTTTAGGACTAGGACCAAATGTTTGCGTCCTATTTTTCAGGCTGACCTGTGTGCATGTGAAGATATAGTGGAGGAAATTCGACTTGCACGCGTCGCTAATACTGTGCAACATTTAGTCACCTTTCCACGACTAACATCTGTTGATTATTATGTGACATACCTCTGTATAGCCATCCTCTGTCTCACATGCTTTTTCCTCTTCCAACCACCTGTGTAGTTACTGCAGAAGACAGCAGGCATCTTTCACACATGGGATATAGTCCGTATTGGGCAAATAGAAAAAATGACAAGGGAGGCAACTCAAATTTGGAGACTTGCCTATCACTTTCATGCATGTCAGTATTGACCATGGGCTAATCAAAAATTTACAAGGGAGGCAACTCAAATTTGGAGACTTGCCTACTGGTATGTGGTCCAAATAAGGTCGTAGTCAGCATGGCGGTTACAACATACCACCAACACAGGGTACCATGATCTCATGAGCAGGTGCCCTAAAGGAATTAATACCCCTCCTTCTATATATTTGTGTGACCTGCAGGTCGTAAGATAATGTGTAATTAGAGGTGTTTTATATGCTTTGACTAAATAATAGCAAGATAGTGGAATAGCTTAGTGGTTAAAGTGGCAGGTCGTAAGATAATGTGTAATTAGAGGCGTTTTATATGCTTTGACTAAATAATAGCAAGATAGTGGAATAGCTTAGTGGTTAAAGTGGCAGGTCGTAAGATAATGTGTAATTAGAGGCGTTTTATATGCTTTGACTTAATAATAGCAAGATAGTGGAATAGCTTAGTGGTTAAAGCGGCAGGTTGCCACACATAACACATGGGTTCAGTTCCTCAGATTGATACCCTGTGTGAAACCCCTGTCTTGGTGTCCCCTGATGTGGCTGGAATATTGCCAAGGGAGACATAAACCCAACTCAGTCACACTCCGTGATTAATAGAAGAGGACCTGTGACAGGATGGTGTCATTGTGTTTATGATTCAGGGTCTTTGTATCCTAAATACTGCACTGTCACAAGATTTCTATGTTGCTTGAAGCACAGGCAGATATGTTGCATGAAATGCATGGCAGCACCCACTCCTATGATTTGAGCAGACAGCAATATCTATCAGGGTATCAATCATTTTATGTACTTCATGAGTTCAAATGGTGATTTCTCATTGGACAAGAGCCATATACTTTAAATTGAGTTATTACACTAGCCTGTGACCAATATGTTTAGTATCCAGAGATTTCATATGTGTTCAGTAATAATAATAATAATAATTTTTATTAATAATAATATTAATTATAGACTGCATACACAAGGTGCATGCTGAAAGTGCTAACGTTATTACTCCGGCCAGTGGATGAGTGTGCACTTGATTTTCATTCTCAGCTCCCTGGGGAGTATACGTGTATACAGCCCAACCCAATACCTGCTCAGAGGCTTCTATGGAACCCTTGTGTTGATTTTATATGTTGACTTTGGTGCCTGACTGTCCGTTATGGCAGTGTCTTCAGAGTGGTCACAGACAATTGTTACTATTTGTGACAAATTATCACTATGTATCCAACAGTATTTGCAGAGAAAGAAAACATGCAATACTCATAGTGATATGCTTGATAATATACTCACTCAAACTTATTAATTCCAATATTTATTATACTAATTTTACTGCATGTTACTGCATATCAGGGCTCGATTGAAGGAACTGATTTAACTTGCACCAGGTGCATGGTGACATGAAAACCTAGTTGCACAAGACAGAAACAGGTTGCACCATTGTCCCCTACATTTATCACAGTTGAAACATTGTCTTTTAGTACCCACAGTTTGATGACATCACGCCTCCAAAAGCTTGACACATACACATAACACATTTATTATTGATGTAGTGGTAAATAAAGCTTGGAGGTATTGAATGTTTTCAAAGATTGCTGATAGATTTTGACAAGCGCTTGGTCCAGGAAGACATAAATATTAGGTTTTCATTTTTCAATAATAGCTTGCACTGGTGCATGTTTTATACAGCTAAATCGAGCCCTGCATATGTAAGAAAATCTCTTGCCGAATGTTCCTGGTCACTGCTTTGCGCCATGTATAAGATGTGAATGACAGCCGACAAATAGTATTTTGTGGCAGTGAAGTGAGGATGTCGTTAACTATGTCAGTATGTTGCCAAATTTGATTGGTTGAATCAGTTAGCTGTTGTATGATTTCAGCCAATCAAACATTAGCAAGCTGTGATACATTATCACCATGCCTTAGCTAGTAATATGTTGTTGATGGTTTATAGACTGTTGTTTCAATACCAATCTGGCTTTCATTTCTCTGGGTCAGCCCTGGCATAAGACAGCTGTGAGCAAGCTTAAATGAAAAGATCCCACCAAACTGCGACATAAAATATTTTACAGTGGAACCTCAGCATTGTCATTGGGACCATCAAACACATTTGGGGTTTTTCAGGAATTCCAATGATGGAAATGAAATTTATTATCAAATACAAAATGGACAAACTCAAGTATATACAAGATTCAGATTTTCTAAGACATTTCCAGTGATCTATCATGATATAACATTTATACTAAGTTTTCATATAATAATTAGATCCACAGCAAGCGCTTTTATAAGTTATCATGGTGTAACATTTATACAAAATTTCATATAATTATAGAATAGCAAGTAATACATAATATAGGTAAATGCAGAAACAAAATATCAGTAGTTTCAGTTATAGTTTATTTTGTTAGATAGATGCTATCCTAAGATAACGAGAACACATCTCCCAGACAACTTTTGTCTTATTGAATAGTATTAAATAGTATTTGCAGGAAATGTTAATTATTAGTCACCAACATATTACAGTATAAAATCGGAAACTGTTATTCTTGAGATCTTGAGCTCCTAAAAGAGGAAATACGGTACATAGACTTAAGGAGTGTATTGAAGACCCAGCAGCACCTAAAAGAGGAAATACGGTACATAGACTTCAGGAGTGTGTTGAGTTTAACAATGTTTGAGGTTTCACTGTATGTTCTCCCCGTATAATTAGTTGCTATGGCAATGTGTGGCATTACTCGTATACAGAATGCATCATAATCAAAATAATAACAGTGGAATCATAAGACATAATTATGGAAGGCCAGTTGTCTACAGTTTCAGAATTCAGTATCACACAAACCCAGGTCCTGGTTTAAAAAAATCAGTATTTGAGAAATATTTGGATTTTCGTTGTATCCAGAGACCATATACCGATGATCTCTGCTGTATCACCTATAAACAATATTAAGCATGTCAGCTTTTCAGTTTACTGCTTATGAACCTTGTTAATTTGTATTATGCAATAAATAGCTTATTATATTATGCCATGAATTCAAGGTGTGTTTGCTGTTGCAGTGTGTCTATATCACAGGTGCAATGATGAACTGGATCCTTGTTACTGTTAATCAGTTGTCCGACATATGCAATGTAATCAAGTGACGTTATTGTTCATGACTTGTTGACTGCTGTAAATGATTGTTGTTGTAATCAAAATATTTTGATGTTTTGTAACTATAACTCGTGTGCCTAGCTTAGCAAAAATGTATAGTGTATACTCCAATATTGTGTATGTCATGATCTTGTCCTAATATCCTGTTTAAAGACATGGTTGAAGCTCAACATTTCTGAGGTAGTTTCCTAATCGTAGGTGTGAACTTTTACTTTTAACAGTTCATATGTGTGTGTCAAGGCATGCAAGGTTTTGTATTTAATCCTGTTATTCTTGAAATATTCTTGTAATATATTTCATACCTTTGATGTATTGCCAACAATGTGGTTATAACCCTATTTTATTATTCCCCTTCAGTGCTCAATTTGAAATACTTTTCATATTTCTTTTATTCAGTCTAGCCCTTTTATTTTATACCAGCTGTGTTCAGCTGTTTCTTTGCTTTCAAACAACAAGAACAATCATCAAAATAATGTAGAAACAGATGGCCTAATATTTTTGAATGTCATCAAAACTCAGCCTTAATCAAAGCAATAGCTTGTTTGAATATTGACAGTGGACAAAAGGATGACAAGGGAGTGTTGCCTTTGCAGTCAGTGTTAGTGTATACAACAGTTATGAGTGCTCATATAAGACATGGTGCCTGGGGTGTCCGATACAGGTGTTATGATATATTGTTCCTATAAAGATGCAGTTAAGTCTTCTGCTTAGTCTCATCCAAGAAACACATCTTAGGGCTGACACTATTGTAAGTTCATGTCATGGGTAAGCCCAACTTGGAGACATACAGCAGAACATGGTTGTAACCAACTCCAAGGGACCGTTGAAATAAATATCCATAGTTTGTTATTCTCCAAGTCATGTTTCTCTTCTGCAGCGTGAAACACGAACATTGTGGTACACAAGTTAAATGAGTTGTTGATCGTGCGTTTAGAACAGGAAGAAATAACAATATCGGTTTATTTGCATTTTAGGTGCCACAATTCGCTGTGCAGAAATGCGTTTCTTGGGCACACCAGAAACTTATGATCATGGGTTTCGAATCCTAGTTCGCCCTGATTATGTTTCTAGGTTTGTCAGAACCCTACCCGTGCTTGTTTGATACTTGCACCTGCTTCACTTTGGGCTTTCCTCCCACACTTAGTTGACACGCCAAGATATGACTGGAATACTGTTGAAAGTGGCGTTAAACTCACTCACTCACTCACTCACTCACTCACTCACTCACTCACTCACTCACTCACTCACTCACTCACAGATGCATTGTATGAAGTAAGGTTAGGTCACCTTTTGGGAACCTCAAAATCAAATATGTCAGTCACGCTATCTCAGTTAATTGTTTGGTTTTATATCTTTGATATGGACTTGTGTTGTAGTGACAAGTATAGTTTGGATTCATCGCTGAATTATGAAACTTGAGCGTGCTAGATTTTGACATACTTTTTTTACTTAATATTTAGTTTAAGGTCTCTTGGAGATGAAATATCAGTTTGCTGTGTTTGTTAATTTGTTCCTTTTGTGAATTCTAAATGATTAATTAAATAGTAAGCAGTCAGGACTTCTGAAATAGTTCAGTACAACCGTTGTTTCGTTAAAACCATGTTCTCCTGTATATATACTGCTGAAGAAGTTCAAGAACACCCGAATCCTTTGTATTACTATAGTTAATGTCTTGCCATGATGGGTTCAGAATCTCATTCAGCCTGACATATTGTATATTGGCTAGTATGTATCATGATACAACACTGTACTCCCACTTCGTTACATCCCTACTATATACACATACATACAACTCTGTCTTACCACGTTGTTACATTCCTTCTGTGCGTACATACATCCAATGTTCATGTTCACTGATATATATATAATTTATTAAGTGAACACCCTGATTTGGATATTTGATAAAACAAGAATCATACCTTGAATGTACTTGGTGAAAGAACAAAATCTGTGCTTGTTAAACATATTACATTGTTGCATTGCATTTATTGTTGTATTGATGTTGTGAAGGCAATTTAGATCTTACAGAACATTAATTTGGTTGTTGAAAGTATTATGGTTTTCATTGCTTGTGATCCTGTTTCGGAGATTGACGTTTATACACTGCACATTCCCCTTCTTCTTTCTTACTTCAAACATCAGTCCATCACAATGACAAATCATGCCAATCGCTTCACTTCATCGTTGTTTCCTAAAACTAATTATATAAACCTTGTTAGAAACAATAATAATGAAGATATCTTGCCTGCAATTACCTTGAGATGTTTGACATGCAAGTTGTTTTCTGTAAGGTGAAGGTTGAAAGTCTGTAATATATCAAGATTGCTTTTTTGACCTCATACTAATCCCTGAAATGATTGATAAAGTAGGTAGTTGTTAATCTTAGCATACAGGTCATTCATCTAGTTAAATGAGCAGTATAACCCAAACACAGAAATTGTTCATATTCTTGTTTTTTGCATGAACAGTTTTATTAATAACATTTTGTGATGCTTTGCAATGCTATACCACTTTTATTTATTTCAATTCTTCTTAATCCTTTCAGGAGCAGATATGTTCAGCTCACGATATTCTTGAAGAGAAGGGTATTTCCCGTGTGGCAATCACAGTTGCTGCCCTTGTCGCCATAGGAACCAACCCCAAACAGTCGGCCGTATGACAATTGGGCGAGCTGCTAGGGGCCATTGCCTGTCTATTTATAGTGTTGGTGCTCTTCCTATCAGCCTCGGAGCAAATGGGTGTTCCCGTCTACCCCTATGACTAGAGTTATCTCCCTTGAGGATACACTGGGGTTAGACATTAATGGGTCCACCTTTGTTGGATTTTTGTGCATGTGATGTCAATGACTGTCAAGCATATGCATTTGAAACATTAATAAATACCATTTGTTTATGAATCACGTGCACAAAAATGAGTCAAAATGTGCCTTGTAATGCAAACACCACTCTGATATCTCTCATACTTTAGCATAATAAACAAAGTTTCCTGTGTAAATTTTGCAAGAGTTTTCGTTAAATACATCAATTTCTCTCAGAATATGGAGGGTTGGTCAGACAGTGGTATTACAGCACATTTTGGCTCTAAATCCTTCATCTTAACAAATTCCTTAGGCTTGATTAGGTATTCATTCAAGCAATAGGGGTCTGTAATAAGATACTGATTGGGTAAAGGAATGCTACAAGAACTGTATATATTCGTGTGTAACTTACATGGATGTAAATGTGTAAATATGGCCACAAGACGTACTTAGTTAAGTGCAAGTCACATTTTTCATACAAGTATCATTTGATTTTAAAAATAATTGTAGACAGTAGATGTTTTACTGAGGACCAATACTGACAATACCGAAGTGCTGGGTTTGACCTTTTATGACTGATGTTTGCTTATTTCCTTGAATTAAATTGATAAGAAGAAAAAACAGTTACGTATACTATTACTTTATATATGAATAAGCCAATATGCAAAGAACATGTTGTTCCAAGAAGTCACTGCCAAGCCACATTTGCAAGTCTTGAGAGAATTGCAATTATGTTGATATATCCATCCATACTGAAATATCTAGTCATGAGAAATGGTTCTGTGGAAAAAAAGTAGCGAAACACTTATACTCTGTGATTCTATAATATCATGCCTTATGTGAATATCAGTTTTTATATCAATTGTATTCTGATTCTATTCCATATTCTATATTGTATATCCTTAATATTCTTTTTTTTTTCTAACTACTTCATTTGTGTAAATACATACTTTGAGCCACATGTGAATGTGATTTCTATGTTTGTTACTAACTGACACAGAAGAATTAGCATTCCTTTCCCAATCAGTTGATTCCGAGGTTTTGCTTTGAAAGGCGGCACAGGATTGACTGTACAAAGTTGTAGAAAATAAGGTATTATTTTCAAGTGCAATAACACTGGTTTTAAGACAGAATTCTATAATATATTGGATTTGCTTCAATGTCCTTTAAACCTCTTGTAATAAGTTAAGTGTTTCATTCTTATTGAGGAATCATTGTATCAAGTAGAGTTCTCTTTCAAAGACAACATTCTTGAACACAGAGAACTGGTTTCAAATTTTACTAAAACAGCTGTCATACTATAAATGCCCATCAGTAAATTCACAGACTGTTGTCTGTTTTAGTAATTAGATATAAACTCAGTTCATAGATTTTCTTGTGTTGTTTAACTTTTTATTCATATTCACAACGAAGTACTCTATAAACCACAATGATTCACTGAATCTGGATTTATTGCTAATAGGTTTACTGGACATTGAAGCGTCTCTTCACAATCAAAAAGTGATGCATACATTTTCCACACATGCCTCAAGAATTTTCGTTAGAATTTCGAATTTGTAACATTTCAATGAATGTTTCTTAATTTGATGCTACAGTGTATTTACATTCTCTCTATAACTTGCCTTGGACATTTCAACTTAATTTTTGCCCCTTTAGTGTTAAAATGTTTATGATTTAATGTTTGCTTTGTTTATTTTCTTGTCAAGCCTGTAACATAGCATTTGGATGATTCTGTTATAGCTGTCACTCAAGGGGCTATATTTTGAGGCTGTGTGGTGTATGACTTCTGAGATAACTAATCAGACCAAACTAATCAGAAATAACCAGATGATTTATCAACAACCACTTTGAGACTAGGGAGCACTTGGATGTTTCGTTCACACAGGAGTACACAGCACTTCAGTGTCGTGGGCTGGGTGGGGCTTGGTCATATCTTGGTGTGGAATCTGTGTTAAGCTTGGTCCTACCTTCATGCTATCTAATAGTCAGGGAACTCACATGACACGCTATTCGACACATTGTGGACCCAGGTCACTAATGGATTTATTTTAGTGAGTAAGAACCATACATCAGCGGGCTATGTTTGACATTTCTACTGCCTTGCTAATCATGTACTGGTGTAAGGTAAATCCAAACAGTCAGGGAATTAGGAAAATAACACCATGTTGCAATGAAATGTGGCTTCATTTTGGTTCCTGGTGTTCAAACATGCTGTAAACAATCTTCAAGTGGAGGGACTCACAAGGACATTCAATGTCGCTAGGAACTAATCTTGCTCTCAGCTTTGCTGTGCTGTGAAGGTTGATTATAAACAGTGTATAAATTTTCAAAATTCAGCCTCCCAATTTCATGTTAATTAAAATTAATTCATCCACGATCAGCTGGTGTTTATTCCTATTTAACACTTAATTCCTCCTGAGTCTTCTAGTCATTCATATCGTTTGATCCAATCCATGTTCACTGACAGTGAACATCAACCAGGAATTGTCTGATCACCAGCCAGTGCGTTCATCACACAGATTCCTAGTCAAGACTATGACAGCTTATAGTGGGGAAGGTTTGGGGACACATGTTAAGCAGGAACAGGCAATTGGACAAAATTACCGACCTAGCAGCTGAATTACATCGGCTTTGGCCAAAACTGGGCCATGTTTGAACTTAAGGAAGACATGTATGACATCTCTTGCTTCAGTTTGAATATGTCCCCTGTGTATGTAACTGACTGTTGACATTATTGCAACTATCACGAGCTTCCAGATTTACTCTTAACCCTTTCAATGAACACACCTGTAAGTGTTGCCAATAACTTAAGGCTTGGATTGCCATGCTCATGGTGAACTTGTTAACTGAATCATGGCCTTGGCATTGTCTCAGCTTTGACCAGTGTGAAACCACTCCTCCAAGCAGGTGCATACTTCAGTGGCAAATAACATTGAAAGGGTAAAGAATTGATTAATATTACATGTTGGAATCCACCTTAACCCTTTTTAATCATGTTTCATTTGATATTTACTGCTGTAAATTGAAGCTGGTAGTTAAGGGGTTAAGTGGTAGATCCGTATCTACTGGTGTTCTGGCTTGGAGTTGCTCAGCACTGATGTCCAACTGCTTATTGTCGTCATCATCGTCAGTTGTTTAGATGGATCAGAAAATAATCATGTATTGCAGTCTTAATCCCAGAAGGCAGTCAGATTATAACCAGGAAGATATTTCACAAGATGTTCAAATCACTTTCTTAACTCGCCAACAACTACTTATAAACAAACTTAAGAAAAGCCATGCTGGAACCTACTTTTGCAGTGTATTGGGATGAATTCCCGCACGGAACCAGACGCTGGAGATCCACCCATGGATGTGTTTTCATGTGCTGTATTTACAAAAGAGTTGAGTCAGCATTGTGGTTTTCTTAAGGTGTTTATCGGGAAGTCATTCAAAAACAAGATGCTCAAATCAGATTGTAATTAACACAATCAGATATGCAATATTCTAATTTTGTTCCAAGTTTGGTACCTTCTATTACAGTTACTTGTTACGACTTTAATATGTGTAGGACAATATGCAAGTTATCACACATTCCAGTACCGCATTTCATTACCCTCATTTGTCAGTCTTATTTGAGATGTACATTAAAAGATTTTCCCCTATTATAAACTGACTGCTTTCTAGGACTAAAACTAGACATATACCTGTTAGTGTGTGTGTAAATATTTATATTTTGTTTTTGGAGTTCATAAATTACAATTTAAAATGATTTATAACACCATCAAATATTCACCCAAATATAGACGTATAATATAATACATGGAAATAATCATTATCAGTATACTGAATCAGTGTTTGAAATTCAGGATGAAAAGCAAGGGGTCCTGGTGCCCTAATGTTAAAAGATCAATATTTAGGGAGTCCCTGGATGAAGTACTGTTGGGGGAGCTCAAAGGACCCCAGGAGTCCCCTTAATTTAGAACCCTTGAATTATTG
The DNA here is from genome assembly GCF_023055435.1 of Haliotis rufescens. NCBI lineage: Eukaryota > Metazoa > Mollusca > Gastropoda > Lepetellida > Haliotidae > Haliotis > Haliotis rufescens. Next base: position 32,031,161 of record NW_025964383.1, read on the forward strand.
TCAGTTATGATCCATCCTTCATACACATGTAGACACATTAATCAATGTTTAGTACCATACAGACTAGGCGGAGGTAACCATGGAGATGTACTCGTGCATGGTTATACAACCTGTATACTTGTTTTCTGTTCATTTGACTGTTCCTTTACTTACACACTGAAAACAAGCCTTGTTTTGCTGCTTCGCCGTATCCCAGCAACAGCTGGTAAGCTTGCAATGCTAACGCTGTTAGGTTTGGATGCCTTTTTAGTTACAAAGTTCCGTGTAAGACCATGATCAAAACCAGAATTTTATACAAGTTATAGTTTTGCGTTGTTGCATTCAGTAGGTTAGGATTTATGTGACCTTGAAGAAATATCAAAATATCCCTTTTCAAGGTGAAGGTTTCAAGATAAAACCATTGCCATGGCAACCAGTGAATTCAGATAATTGATATTGTAGCTGAAAAGGCATATCTGTTTGTTTTGTTGTAAATGGTTTTATTTAAATTTTGTAGATTTCATTTCCACTATGTACAATTTTTATGTGAAAGGATTATATGATTTTCCTAAACCACTATGATTACATGAACAAGTACATTTGTAATCACATGGCATATCCCTATTTATTGTTGTAACTTAATGAAAAGAAACAGATTTTTTGTGATAACATGTTTTGTACCTTCAAACACTGCCGGTGGTCTCAATGTTAATACCCTATTTCATACAATGGCACGACCCTTTATTACTGACCATATATACACACAGGTCCAAGTATTTCATGAAATGGGTTACAGGATTGCCTTATTGACATTTAGATTCAATCAAATATGTTATTTGTTGGTCATGTAATCCAGACATATTATTCTTTCATTCCATGACTTTTTATGCTTTAACTAGTTTTGATAAGTTAAGCAGATATCAAACTCTTTACTTAAATAGATAACCAAATACTTAGGATTTCATTTCATTGGACTATTGCACATTGACCATTTATAAGGTAAGCTCCTTTTTGTACTGTAGGGGTAAGCTGGTGGTGTGATTTCGAGGTATATGTATATCATGAGATTTTGTTTTCGATCATAATTCAGTGTTTTGAGTGAGAAGCTATCATGGAATGATACAATGGTATTTGAGGAATATCAGACTACTGCTTTATTCAGTGTCCTATGTATCTAGTCTAATGCTGTCATTGAAGATAACCAGGTGCTCCCTCCATGCAAGATGCTCTCATTGGCTGGCTGGTCGACTGAATACAAATGGCCATGGGCCAATTATACTGGTTATGTGAGTGAGTGAGTATGGTTTTACGCCGCTTTTAGCATTATTCCAGCAATATCACGGCGGGGGACACCAGAAATGGGCTTCACACATTGTACCCATGTCGGGAATCGAACTTGGGTCTTCAGCGTGATGAGCGAACGCTTTAACCACTAGGCTACCCGACCGCCCCTGGTTATGTGAAAGGGTCAAACTGAGAGAGTGAATACTAAAGTTTCTCTCCTCCTCCATTTGAATGTTTAGTTTGTAATCGCCACGCCTCTGCTTGAGGGCTACACCAGAGTTTAGGCTTTCCTCCTGCAATAATCTAGCATTAAAGGATAAACTGAAATACTGTTGAAATGTCTCCCCTCACTCATCGTGGTAACTTGGTCACGCGTGTTTCAGCTGCCTGGTGATGAAACCGTGTTGTATGGAGGGAGCACTGCATGTATTTTGTCTCGTGTATCCTACACTGTAAATAGCATAATACAGATTTCTGACTGGGTGCTACTGTCTCCATCTCCAAGCATAGACTGCACTTACAAGACTGTTAACAGTTTCACATACTGGCATAGTGTCTCATTAACATCAGTAAAGCCTCTTTCTTTGGAATCTTACAGAATTTTTCCAAAATTGTAGGGTAAAAGTTGAAGTAAATTACGTTTTGTAAGCAATTTCTGGAAAGAATTGTTAGTCGGGTGAAATAAGGCAAGTATGGCAGTGTATAATATATAATGAGGGGATTATTTGCATCCTATTTTGTCTTACAACCTTCTTTGACATTAGTAATCAGACTCGATGGGAAGAAAAGAAATTGTTTTCAGAATATTAATTGTAATCAACATCGTCAAATTTGGGTCTGTGGATGTGTAAGATCATTGAATGAAAACTTGCCTTAGTCCACTTCTAAGTGGTTTTGTTTAGCTGGTATATATATTGTATATAACATGTGACAGGTCTTTGTTCATAGGATTTGAATTATTTTCATTAGAAAATGTGTTCTATTTGGAACATCATGGTAAAATATTTTAAATATTTGGTGGCAAAAGAGTTGAGAATTTGCTAGTATATGTGGTAATTATGATTTTCAGTGTAGTGCATTCAATAAGTGTAATGTGATTTGGATCAGTCTCTATAGCTATGTATGATGCACCTGTGTTTTGTATGACCAGTTCATACTTGATAATCTGTCGGGTAACCATAGTTATGGATCCCCGGAATCAGATCTGTACTGATATCATGTTTAATATTCAGTATGAAGCTGCTAGCCTCAATAAATAACTCTTGTAAATAATTCTGTCTTGTTTTTCTATGTGCGTGCGTGTGTGTCTGTGTGTGGTGTGCTGACTTCGCTGAGAAGTGCACTGCAAATCCGCTAAATTTCATTGTTGTGACTCTTGATATTTGTTTATTTAGTTATCGTGTTACACAACAGTAAACAATATCCCTGCTGTTATCATGGTAACCTGTAAATAATCAAGTCGGGTCAAGACAAACCAGTGATTGATATTATGATCAACATCCCATGAGATCTGGGTTTGTACAATGACATCTAATCAACACCCGAACTGTAACGACTATCACAAGCATACATTACCCAGGACTATTTCTACAATGAATCCCCAAGGTTTAATCAACTGGATCAGACAAACCAATGACTGAAAGCATGAGCAATCATCAACATAATCAAGGCTAAAGGACAAGCAATCGTCCATGTCATTGTCTGACCACCCAATCCTCTTTAGGTGCCTCTGAGGACAAGACTGAACATTAGCAGTGATAATGATAAAGGTAATTTAGAATGCATCAACTTCCATTCACATTATTATTACCCCCTCAATGGATCAGTGTGCACTTGAATTTCATTCTCAGCTGGGGGGCACGGGGGGCCCAGTCGGCCGAGTCGTCTAAAAAAGATTCGCTGTGCAGAGTTGCATCCCTTGGACACGTCAGAAACCTATGATTATGTTTCTAGGTTTGTTAGCACCATACCCTTGCTTGTGGGTTTCACCGAAGTTCTAAACTTCCGAGACCTGGAATACTGTTAAAAGCGGCGTTAAACACAACTCACTCATTGTCAGCTCCCTTTGGATCATATAATTCCTGTGAGGCATTAGGTTAAAGTCATATTACATCTTGACCTACTAGGTACCCACTCACTCTTGGTTGAACAGACATCCCATATAACAGGTTCAGTGTGCTGTGCTGTGCTGTGCCTGGTCATTCTTCCACCTACTCCCTGTGACTAATGTTTCTTGTTTTCGCCCTACTCTCAGTGAATGGACTACATTGCGTAGTGCACCTGATTTGTGTTGACAGTACCACGTGCCACCAGTGATACAGAAGATGGGGCTGGGGATGCAGACACATTGAAGTCGGACAAGAGCACAAATGTCACAAAAATATGTGAAGATCTGGGTTAGAATTGATCTTCAGCAACCCATGTTTGTCGTAAGAGGCTACTAACGGGATCGGGTCATCAGGCTCGCTTACTTGGTTGATGCATGTCGTATCTCAATTGCGTAGATTCATTCTCATAATGTCAATAGTTGGATTGTCTGGTCCAGACGATTATTTACAGACCGCCATCATATAGCAGGAATATTGCTGAGTGGGGTGTAAAACAACAAACAAACACAAAAATACATTATAGTCTTTATTCTATGTACATGATGTAACACAGTTTCACTCCCTTTGGCACGAGCAGACCAACAATTGATCCATCTGATTGAATAACAACCATCCCTGATATCTTTACTGTAGTTCTTCTTTGATAATAAGTCCATTTTTCAGTGTAAGGTAGTAAAAACAGTTGTCCACCCTAATGATAATGATAGCTTACCTCTCGTGACAAAAAACCGGTACTTCATGCTGAGAAGAGCATTACATATTTTTAGTCCCACTAACTGTAGACGGTTAGTCTGTCATTGTGCAGAATGAGGAATGGCGGGCGACAAACCAAGGATGTCCCACTCCTTGGATAAAACAAATAAATATATAAATAAATAGAAAGTCTCACAAAGGGGTGTTCCAAGATCAAATATATCAAGACGAGATGACAAAAGCTAGAAATATTCGAGCATTGCTGAGGGTATATTTCCTTTTATCAGTACGTTTTAGGATATATTTGAGCTTGAAAGACACGGGCGAGATTCCATTTATCATCCAAAGCATTCTTCCAACTTTTTCAGTTTGTAAACCGTATTAACCAGTGTCTTGAGTGTAAATAGTACACCTATTGAGCTAACTAGCTTCAGTGGCACAGAGATTAGTGATGTCATTTGATTTTGACATCATTGTAACTGATGACATCACATTGGTCTGCAAAGTATTGTGGTGCAATTTAATTGTAGTGACATCTCAAGGAGATATCACTTGTGAAATCTCCTGTGGAAGCAAGTTTTGGGTGATAAATGAATAAATAAATAAAGATGCTGACACTAAGACTGTGGTTGGAGTCACAACATTTTGACCTCCTAAATCTGAAGATGGATTCATAAACATTGGGGTACAATAACACACAGTCAGCCTAGTCATAGATTCTCCTACAATCCCAATGGATCATATTGAAGACACATTTCAGATGACAGTCAAATGCAGTCTACTGTTGAATTGTTGCAATACCTGTAGTAAAATTCAAGTGGGCAACACAGATAGCCCAGTAGTATACGACCAAACGATTTGCTATACAGAGTTGCCTCTCTTTGCCATGCCAGGATCTGCTGTCCATGGGTTTGAGTTCCTTTCTTCCAAAGCAAGACCCGCTGGACCAGTGATGCTACCTGCTTCTCTTATAGACCAATAAGGAGCACATAGGATCTATTTCATTTTGTGTCTGTAAACCAAGGAATATCAAATGTGTTGTTTGATGACAAAAATAAATATATATAAAAACGCAATATGGTTAATCAAGTTGAATTCACTTAATTTTCAGGAATTAATTTTTTCCACACACCACCTGGATGAGTATTTTGTCCTTGACCCCTGACACCCAATACAGTATTCTGATTGGCTGACAACAAGTCTGTCATGGGCATAAGAAGATCAAGGTCATGTGAATGCAATGCCTTGGCTCTGTCCTCAAGCTGACACAAAGCTGAAATGATGTTACCATCCTCAAACTTGTCTGCTTCTTTGCTGTGCTCAGCAATGACCTGCTGCTGTTTAGCCAGCACCTCATCCACTGACATGGCCTCAACAGGCCTTCGAACATGTCTTTTGCTCTTACTTTTATGCTTAATAATGTTTGACCGCTGCTTAACAGTCACAGCCTGCTTACTTTTGTGCTTTAAATCGCTTCTTTTTCGGGGTTTTCTTGCGTGCACTTTCTGCTTTATGCTACTATGATGTCTGTTATTTTTTTGTTTCGAAAGATTGGAACATTGAGCTTTTTGTACACCTCGCAAACACGGTTTCCTTGGCGATGATTTGTTGGCTTCTGGGGAAATAAGTTTACCAGACACATTTTTTGTGGAACTTCTTAACTGCCTCTGCACAATGTGACGACAACTACTCCGACTAGGAAGCTTTGCTGGAGTATTGTTTGAACACTGTTTGGGCTTCTTAAGATTAATATGTCCTCTAATCGACTGAATTGTATGACCTTTGACAGATGCTGTCATATTCTGCTTTAAAGGTTTCGTTTTACCATCTTTGTCATCTTTCCCTAATTTTGATATTGTCCTGACTTTGTTTCTTTCTGGACTCTGCTTTTTGTGTTTATCTGTTTTCTTTTTGGAATCTGAACCTTTCTTTGGGCTTCCTTGATTAGACTTGAGCTTGACCTTCTTGCAACACAAATCCTCACTTGATTCAGCATCAAGTTTTCTCTTCACTGGTGAAGTTTTTGTTTCAGACTTGTCAGCTGAAATCTTTACTGGACTAGAAGATAATCTGAAAAAAGCAAAAAAAGCAATACAAGACTGTTATTTCTTACAGTAATGAGTTTCAGCTTAGTACCCCATGCAGAGTTTAAATTAAGCAGGGGCCCTTTTCATAACCATAATGTTAAAAGTTACTGATTTAGGGTCCCTAGATTCAAATACCATAAACTGATCTTTATAGCAAGATTCAACAAGAAATATTCAAAGGTTTGAGAGGTCTGCTCCGGAAATGGAAAACACCTTGTTTTCATCATGAAAAACCATGAAAACAAAACAAAAGAAAAAGAAAAAAAACAAGAAATTATCAAAAGGCACCAGTTCCAAACTAGACTGATCTATATAGAAAGTGTTCAACAAGAATTATATAATGGTTTTGGAGTTTTGCTCTGGAAACGGAAATCGGACGTGTTCCTAGTAATACCATGAATTATATCCCTGTTTTTTCCATGGTTTTAAAGTGCAAACTAAAACTGAGATGATAATGCTAATATTAGTGGTAATAATCATGAGAACTTCTTCAGAAAGTGACCCGTGAAGATCTGGGGTAGAATAGGTCTCAGCACATGCTTGCAGTAAATGGTAAAAGGTGACGATGCTGGTTGTAGGAGGCGACTAACGGGATCGGGTGATCAGGCTCGCGGACTCGGTTGATGAATGTCAGCGTATCCCAATTGCTTGGATTGATGCTCATGATGTCAATCACTGGATTGTCTGGTCCAGACTCAATTATTTTTCAGACCGCTGTCATATAGCTGGAATATTGCTGAGTGCGGCGTTAAACAAACAAACCAACCTTGAGAAGGTGTTACTCACATCCTATTTGGGTTTCCAGGTGCTGTTTTCTGTCTCAGTTTTCGATGGCTGTCAACTGGTGTTCCCCCTGATGTTGGTAGGGGCAGAACAGCTGGAACAAAAGCTTAAGTCACGCTGAATGTGTAGACACTCATGCTCATGGTCTGAACTTGTGAGATGATCAATAATCTAAAAAGATCAATAATCGATGGGAAAAAATATCAATGATTATCGTTATGAAAATTGTGTCATCGATAATGACTGATATAAACTATTGTGATGAAATATAGTTTAACTTTACTGAAACATACTTGTTATTGTCAATTATGTCAAATCCCGAAGACGGAAAGCAACTGGTTTTGTTATTTCTCAAATGTCCACAAAGTAGTCCATGCACAAATATGCCACCCTCACCAGTGGCATGAAATATGTTGATTTCTTTTAGACTTTTTAAAATATTTGCTCAAAGTTACCTTTCTCATATTGGTAGATAATTGATGTTAACGATTATCGATCTCTGGGATCTATATTGGTAGCCAGCCCTAGTTAGACCACTTGCAATTTGCAAAAACATTCGCGTCAGCCCAGCCCACACCGACCAGACAAGCTGATCAGTAACAGTTGTCATCAATAAAACAATTTAGTTTCATTTGTTTCATATACTGGTACTTGTGTATTGTCTGCCATACATGAAGGGAAGCTCAGTGGTAATTTAGCATAACGAGTTACGCCAGAGACACTTCAACATGACTAACACCAGTCTCAATGACTACTACTACATGTTGTAATACATTTGGGCAGAAAACATGATAGAAATCAACTAAGAATGTGTATTTCAAGATTTAGGGACAACAGATAGCTTGAAATATGACATCTTTCTGTAACTGACTGTAAATCTTTTGCATGACACTTAATCATGTTAATGTTTGCTTACAAAGTCGCAGTGCTTCACACTTTCAGTGCCTCTCACATCTACTTGTAAAGTATAATGGACTAAAATAATTAGTATGATTAAACTTACTCGTATGTAGTTCTACATTCCAAACAGTACAAGTATCTTCAATTTTACCACAGGCAATAATTGCTTATTAGTGGCAAAATGGCAGCAAATCAAACTTGTCACATGATAAAAAGTGCTAGCTTTTGGATATATTTGCTCTTTATAGGTGAAAGAAGATTTGTGTTGCAGCTTAAAGAGCAAAACATGAATGATATATTTTGTCAAACATTCCCTATACATTGCTGTAGGTACATCACAACAAATCATCTAAATGTTACTTTAAGTCCAACTTGATGAGAGAATTTCTATCTAATCTGTCTGTCCGAATATAAGAATAGTTACTGAGGTACACACCATTATGAACAGAATCAAAATCAAACGTGTTGCCATGGAAACAGGAAAAAATTATTTCTTAAAACAATTCCTAAATAGCAAAAGGCACCACTTCAGCCCTTGATTAATACATGTACCAAGTTTGGATGAAAAATATTGAACAGACCCATGGTCTACCTTCGTTTCTAACTTGTTTCCATGGAAACAGGAAAACAATATTTCTTAAAACAATTCCTAAATAGCAAAAGGCACCAGTTCAGCCCTTGGTTAAAACATGTACCAGGTTTGGATGAAGTCTTTCACAGTTTTCAAGTTGTGCTTGGAAATGCGCCTACCCCACCCCTTTTAGACTGAGTCCAAATTGTTTCCATGGAAATCGAGAAAAATGTAAATGCCAAAAATCTGCAAACAGCAAAAGGCACCTCTTCAGGACCTGTTTGATTTATCTGCCAATTTTTGTTAAAAAGTATTAACGGTTTTCGAGTTATGCTCCGGTAATGAAATGACTATGGCCAGACAGATGGATGGACAGACAGACGAGGCGTTGACTATATCGCCCCGCATTATATGCCGTTGGGATAATAAATTAACCTAAATCAAAAGACTTTTGTCTTCTAAACATAGGCAAATGATATAAATTCACTTTGTTTAATTCTGATAATATTTTATGTACCAAATGAATCATCGCTGCATTGAACATGTTGACCAGTATTTAGCTATGGTTATAGACAGACTTTCAACGAAATACTCACAATTGTATTTTCTCTATGTCATAATCCAGAGCTCCAGATAACTTTTTGAGCAATTGAGTTTTTACTCTAGGGTTTTAATTTGGGTTACTACATTTTTCATTGGGTAACCAATATCTTTTCACTCATCTATTCATCACTCTACTGGGTATTTCTCCAAAAGAGTGAATATTTTAAGATTTAAAAAAAAAAATGAAATAATGTTTTAGATGTTCATTACCATGATAACTGTTCTAAGTGTCTAAATATATAGGACCCGTGAAGATTCCGGGGTAGAATAGGTCTACAGCAACCAATGCTTGCTGTAAAAGGTGACTATGCTTGTCGTAAAAGGCGACTAACGGGATCGGGTGGTCAGGCTCGCTGACTTGGTTGATGTATGTCATTGATCCCAATTGCGTGGATCGATGCTCATGATATTAATCACTGGATTGTCTGGTCCAGACTCGATTATTTACAGTCCGCCCTCATATTGCTGGAATATTGCTGAGTGCGACGTTAAATAACAAACCAACCAACCAACCAACTAAATATATAGGCTTGACTCGGAAAGTAAATTAGTTTGTAATTGTGTTTCGGTAATAAGCTCCTTTGTAAGCATGCTGACAAAGATTCATTGGGCATACACGCTGCTGTTTTTATACATTTGAGTTTTTCATTTAGTGCATGCGTTTCTGTAGGCAAGTTAATTGAAAGTAATTGGGTTTTGAATATTTTGGGGGGGTATTTTACGCAAATACGCTGCTTATCCGTAGATCTGATAATGTGAAGCAAACATTTCAAACAAGGACTTGTTATTGATCATCAGTGAGTGAGTTGGGTTTAATCCCGATTTGAACAGTTTTCCAGTTGAATCACGGCATGTCAGCTTGATGTGCCCAAAGGATGCAACTCTGCACAGCGAATCGCAGCACCTTAGACGACCAGGCCACCTATGAAGTTTGCATGATACATGATAACAGTCCAAATTGGCATCTATTTCGTTACTGAAAATGATTTGAAGCTTTTCTGCAATGTGTACCTTCTTTTGAAAATGAATTAGGTGTGTGTGTCTGACTGACTGCTTGTACTGGTCTGGATTGATATTGGTTTTATAGTGCTATCCCCCTGAAATACCATGCTGCAGTTTAGTGAGTGAATGAGTGAGTTGGGTTTAACGCCGCTTTTAACAGTATTCCAGTTATATCACGGCGTGTCAGCTTAATGTGGGAGGAAAGCCTGAAGTGATGCAGGTCTCAGACGGTTACCACTTCTGTGAAACCCACAAGCACGGGTATGGTGCTGACAAACCTAGAAACATAATTGGGGCGAACCGGGATTCGAACCCACAATCATAGGTTTCTGGCATGTCCAAGCGACGCAACTCTGCACAGCGAATCGCGGCGCCTTAGACGACTGGGCCACCCGTGCCCCCCATGCTGCAGTTTAACATGAATACCCTATTCTGACACAGTATACTAACTCTGAGCCAACCAGTTCTTTTATCCCCTAAATGCCAAGCACCAGACAGAGAAACAACAAGTACATATCTATTTGGTATGACACTGGTCAAGATCAAACTTACCGACCTTCCACTTTCTGGGCAGACACTCCATAAACTAGACCAAGGACGCGGTCCGACACAACTATGCTTCTTAGACAAATGTTACCATTCAAGATATGATACATCACACTCAAAATCTCATAAGGTAATATATCAATTTTCTAATAACAGTTCCTATAGGTAGCACGGAGACATAGTAGAATACTTACCAGGTCTTGACTTAGAATATCCACTGGCATGAGAGTCGGTACTGATGTCACTCTGGGAATCGGCATCCCTACTGGCACTTGCTGTGCTTCCTGGAACAAGAAACTGTCCTGGTAAACGCCCACTCAACTTGGAGTCAATGAGAGATAACGGTACCTTATATGTAATTTCTTATTGAGCCCATTCTACACCACGCTGGCAGCACTTAATCATGTTCATCAGGGGGCGTTGGGGTAGTCCTGTGGTTAAAGTGTTTGCTCGTCACGCCAAAGACCCGGGTTTGATTCCCCTCATGGGTACAATGTGTGAAGCCCATTTCTGGTGTTCCCTGCCGTGACATTGCTGGAATATTGCTAAAAGCGGCATAAAACCATACTCACTCACTCACTCACACATGTACATCAGTCATAAGTCAGGACCATCAGGATTGTAGATTTCTTTAACAAGATCTCAGAATCTGACATGGGCATTTAGCATGCATATACATCATGTACATGGTTAAGGAGACTTGGGGAAACATTTGAAAAGTAAATAACTTCAACTTTTTTTCTGTTGGTCCAAAACATTTCCAAGTTTTTTTCTGGATAGAACCAGTCATCAATTTGATGTTCATATTTACCAGGAATTGTGACAAGTCTTCCATCATCAGTCTTCAGAATGGAAGCAGTTGTCTTCTCTTCTACATGCAGTTTCTCTGCACCACCTGAAGTCTCCTCATCAGATGACTGTCTCCTACACTTCAGATACTTCTCAGGTGACATCTGAGGTTTCCCCGAACTTCTCCTGTATGAGACTGTAAGGTCAGCTGCACCTTTGAGAGTTGTTCAGGTGAAACATGAGTTTCTCTTAGGCATTACACACTGAAGCATATTTAACCGTTTTTATATTTGGGATAACACTTTCTTAGTAAAGTACAGATTCTCGTACTTTTTTAGGGTTGAGTCCCGTCGGGGATTCGAACCCACACTTGCCAAAGTGAGGCACCTAATCGCCCGCACACAAAGTCAGCGATCTAACTCACTCAGCCACCGAGGCTTCCACAAAAATGAAAGTCTGACAACTGGTAGTCTAGATCACGTATTTGAGTACCCTTCTGACAAGTGTAAATTGGCACGGCTCCCATGGCCGAAAGCTATGAATACACTGAGTCTGAAGCATATTGACATGGTTACGGACATACAACAAGACTTATTATCATGATTATCAAACATTGGGAAAGTAATTAATTCTGCATATTTATCAATATTCTTGACGGAAAGATGGAAATTCTGCATCTGTACCCTGTCGATCTATTCAACATGTTCAATATATAAATGAAGGAACTGATTATCTTGAAAATATCAATGAAAAATTGATTTACCTATTATTGAACATGTTGAGTAATGCAACCTTATCATGCTTATATTAATGTCAACATGCACCAAGCATTCCAAGTGCATGTAAAAAAAACAGATTTGTGTCTTACCCTTACATGTCCACTCAACATTGATCTTTGAACACAGTCAATACTCTAAGTCTAAGCTTTATGAACATACTACATCTATAATCCACATGTTAAGTAAGGATAAGAATTTATGGATGAACAACTTCTTTATTACAATTAAGAAGAACGTTTCGGTGTAGGTTCTAACACCGTTATCAAGCAAGTGATATACAGAGTGTGGTTGGCAAGTTTATATGCAAGTAGGAGCCAATGTTTATACAGTAGAGTAGAAGTTGTTATACTGGATAACTACTCTACTGTATCTACTCTACTGTATAAACATTGCCTCCTACTTGCATATAAACTTGCCAACCACACTCTGTATATCATGATATCACTTGCTTGATAACGGTGTTAGAACCTACCCTGAAACGTGGCTCTTAGTCTTAATTGTAATAAAGAAGTTGTTCATCCATAAATTCTTATCCTTACTTGGTACTCCAACTTCTAAATGCCTGTCAAAGAAGTTAATCCACATATTATTTGTCGTGCTTTGGGGGGCTTAATGTCATCAAACTGTGGCCATGTCAAGCTTATGTGCACTATTCAACATGTTCAAATAAGAAAAAATATCATCTGATCATGATAATACATGCAAAAACTGGACCAAAGACATTTTTCTAAGTTTACTAAAACAAAAATTCCGTAAATATGGTGAATTGTTAATTGAGTTCTGCAAGGGTTATCAAAAGTACATAAATTAAATATATATATGTACATATTATCAAATTCCAATTTATTCTGTTGGTCCAAAATATTTCCCAGTTTTTTTTATGTAGATAGAACCAGTCATCAATATGATTATGATATTTATGTTTACCAGGAATTGTGACACGTCTTCCATCATCAGTCAGAATGGAAGCAGTTTTCTTTTCTTCTACGTGCAGTTTCTTTGCACTGACTGAAGTCTCCTCATCAGGTGACTGTCTTCTACGCTTCACAGACTTTTCTGGCGACATCTGAGGTCTCCCCAAAGTTCTGGCTGAGACTGTAAGGTCTGCACCTCTGAGACTTGTTTGCTGTGAAGCATGAGTTTCCTTTGATGAGCAATCTACAGCTGACACATTAGAATCTTCTCCTTGCGATGTCTGAGACTGTTTAGAAGTCCCATCACTCCCATCAGCTTTCCCTACAGACACAACACTACTTTTACCACCACTACCGCGACTTGATCTTGTCAAGTCAAGGGGTACTTTACTGCAGGTATACTTTGATGCACATCCCTGCTCCTTTGTGACGTAAGATTTTGACTTTATAGAAACACAAACACCTTGATCATCCTTTGTCTGTTTACTTGGTACAGGATCAGCGGTGTCACACTTGTTCTTGTGTTCCAAAGTCTTAGTGTTTTCAGTTCTGGGTATGTGATTAGATGGTTTGTGTGAAACTAGAGCTGTGTTAATGTCGTTACTCGCATTGTAATCACAAATAATATCTGAATCACTTCCTGCACTTGATTTATGAGCTCTATCTTTGTCTCCACTTTCAGTGGACTGTCTACATTCCTTCCCTTCATTACAGCTGTCCTCGCTAGAAACTAAAGACGTCTTCTCCTCTGGTGATCCTGGACACTCAAGATTTGATTTAGGAACTTTCGGTCTTTTTCTCTTTACTCCACTGACTGTGTAAAAACCTGGTCCCACGATGGTGTTGTAGAGCCCATCAAACAATTCCTTCACAGCCACAGTCTGCTCCATCACCTGTACCAGGGTCTAGCTCACAACCTGCAACTATATTTGAAGAGTCCATTAAACATCTTCACAGTCAAACAAGCCTTTCAGGGGACAGCAACTCTGTAGCAGATCATTTTTTGCAGGCTAGACAAGAACAAATTGTTTCTAATCTGCAACTGAACATGTTAGATACTCAGTGTTCATACATACAACAACCACAAACAGCTTTTTGGTAGGAATAAAGAACAATTTAAGAAGTCGCAAATCATGCAAATGCTTTACCATTTATGTTCACACAACATTCATAATATAACAGAAACACATTCTGTACCACAAACTGATATAACAAGCAGGGAAGCTGAATGGCAAAGAGATCTAAACATGCTTAAAGATTTTTCACTTACATTGTTGTGTATTAAGTTGTGTGATACCATCAGAGTCTTTGTTACAGTTAATTCTACCCAATTCAGCAGGGCATCCATGTACAGTCAAATCAGTGGCACACTTCCATAATCACACATTATTGTTCCAACCTGCCAACTGCAAGCTGTCGCCTAGTACATTCACAAAGAAACTCTGACACTGATAATCTTGATAATGACAGTCTGACACTTATCTTATTTCATGATAAACAATACACTAATAATTTAGGTGTGGGGTCAACATTGTCAAGGTGTCGCACACTCTCGGTCATGGATTTCTATTGCATGGTTGTATTTTCAGATGTTGGACACTCTTGAAAATAGAATCAAGATTTTGTTAATTATGTTCCTTGACAAACTTGTGTATTTCTTCTACCATGTTTTCCATGACAGGTTGTAAATGTTGTATGGGTAAGGAAACCTTCGTCGGACATCGCAGTGTGTAAAAGCATGATGACAAATAGCAGAACACTGACATTTAATGTGCACAGCCATAACATAGGCAACTTTGTTATGCATCAATAAATCGACCTACAATATGAGTCTAGTTACCAAAACTAGTTATATCATGATGCATTAATGTATCAATATACTGACCTACAAAATGATAGTCTAGTTATCTAGATACGTATGATCACAATATTATTTTTTTCATGTTCGATATATATGGATATATATCGCCGATTGGTGGTTATCCCCGACCTGCTTATTGAGGTTTACATGTGTTCCGTGTAACTGGTAAGCTTGCTGAGACAAGCGCCCCAGACAATCAAACTCTCTGCGATACGCCTGTTTAACTGCATTCTTATCTATTACTACACTCCCACTGCCAGACGGGGCTACCCCAGGACCAGCTGTCACGAATATACTTTATATAGTCGGAACTATGAAAACACTCTCAACCATGTACAGAAAGTTTGTTGTCAGGTACACGTGAGCATCAGACGCCAAATTAACAATATATAAGTCAAAAAGAAACTTACCGTTTTAAATTGCTCTGGGTCAACCAGTTATCCCAGTGAATCAGTCAGTCTGGCTTGAAACATTGTGACTTGGTAAATGTTGCAAAATGATATTTTGACAGCTGAGCTATTTGAGCAAAAGCGTTTCAACATAATTCGACCTCAAATCGATACAACTGACACGTAATTAAAATTGTATGATCACATAGTGAACTTATTGCTTGCTCAGTCCTTATTTCAAAGCAACGGTAAAAACAAAACAACATAAAAAGTCTCTTTCGACTTTACCGCCATGTTGAATCAAGGGGCATAACTCTATATACCTTTCGAACTGTACCGCTTAAAAAACACTAATTTGGAGGACCGTACTTATTTATTTTCAGATTTGTTGGATTTGCAATCATTAACAATTTATTTCAGAGCACTATATTCACACATTCAAACATTCTGAGAACTTATAATTTAATAAAAAAACAAAAACAAATAATCATTCCTGATACAATTCAATTCCCGTTTCACGCACAATGATTGGGATGACTGGTGATTATCCCTTCGACTAAGTACCAGCTAACACATTTAGTGTCCCTCACAAGCAGTTCACACACAGTGGTCGGTGATCTTAGTCCTCTTCCAGCGGCCTTGTTATTAAAGAACAACAAATGCCTTGAGTTAACTAAATTGTTCGTGGTGACATAGTCTGAACTACTAAGCTCTTAAGGATTAGAATTTATGGATGTCAACTTCTGTATTATGCGGAACACAACGTTATCAGCTATTTAATCAATGTTTTGCGGAAGAGCTGATACTTTTCAGATGCTATTTGAAGTACTAAACGTTTTTTCTGGAATTTAAGCAATTGTTTCATAATAATATTTAATATCATATACATTTTCATTGTGTACGAATCCGCGTTTATGGGTACGAGTCATCCAGTTGATTAGGTACGGGAGAGTACGGGCTATCCAACATTGTGTACAAGTCCGCCCAAATATACAAGGTACGGATCTCCGTGGGTAGGATTGTCCACGCAGTTCCCTTTCTTTACAAGGACAGATAAAACATGCCAGCCGTATTTTTAAAAAACATGTTCAAAATGTATTGAAATGTGGTATGTGTTTTAAAGTTGGCAGAGTGACTCATTATATACTATGGGTGGCGGAAAAGCTCTGAGTCTATCTGTTATGAACAGCGTTGATGGAGTTGGTTGCTAATTAATTTTCAACACAATCCCCTCCGAGGACCACACACTTCTGCCAATGATGCTGGAGTGCCCGGATCCTGGATCACCTGGTGGTGTAAAAAGTCACCTACAGCAAAAATGACGTCATCATCACTTTGCACAATGCTTTCCAGACAGTTCTTTCTTCAAGTTTGGGAAGAAGTGGAAATCAGACGGTGGCAAATCCGGCGATTACGGGGGATGTTCAATGGGTTTAAAGCCACAGTCATGCACTGCAGCCATGGCAACAACAGACTTGTACGCATTCGCTTAAATTTGTTCCAGTGGAACAGAATAGCTATAACACTGGCTATTAATGGTCTGACATTTCTCGAGGCAGTCCACCGGCAAGATTCTTTTTTCTTCTTGAATCCCAGAAAACCGAAGCCATCACTCTGCCAGGTGAAGGACCAGACTTTACCTTCTAAATTCTTGGAGACGTTAGATGTTTAGTCCCTGGCTGATAGTGGTGAACCCAAGACTCATCCAGGGTGACAGATCACTCAACAAAATCAGCTGGGTCTGCTTCAAAACGACGTAAATCTTCACAAAAGATGAAGAACCTGGTGAGTTTCTGATCAGGACTCAGAAGCCATGGAACTAAGCGTGCTGAAACCTTTGTCATGCCCCTTCGTTTTTCAGAATGTTCCCAAGTCTAGGAGATGCCTTGTGTATTGAGAAAGTGAGATCGGGTGAGTCGTCGATCATACATAATTTGATCATGTATTTTATCAACATATTCCTTAGTGGTGGCAGTTGGAGTTCTTGCTGATCTTTGATCATTTTCGAGGCTGTCTCCCCCCCTCTTAAACCCCCCTGTCCACCTCTTAACAGTGGCAAAGGACGGAACATCATCCCCTAAAGTTGACACCATGTCCGCATGAGCGGCTGTTGGAGTTAGCCATTTCAGTTGGCGATACTCGATGGGAGCATGGAAACCTATTTTTTTCCATTCTCACCACCAGAGAGTATCTAGTACTTTTGATGCCTATTAAAGTGCGCTGCCTGATCGTGTATTGGATTCAAATGCAGCCTGTGACTATATACAAGTATTGTACTCAATATATGCAAACTGTTAAGGGTGTACTGTACACACTCCGTAGTTAGGCACAGAACGTTTAAGCCACCCCTCGTACGGCCCGTTGCAATATTTTTGTTTGTATTTTGTTCTACGCCGCACTCAGCATTAATAATATTCCAGCCATATGACGGCGGTCCGTAAATAATCGAGTCAGGACCAGACTAGAGCTATGAAGCTCAAAGAGATTCGAATCAGATTTTCATTATGGCCTCCACAGCAGCCATGTTGACAAAAGTATTTATGGCCAGTACCCGGTCCTTATTGTTGAAATGTATATGGGATTTGCTATATGTTTTCTTAGTGTTGGAGTTCAACACATACTTTCTGTTTTTGCATTATTTTAAATTTTGACCTTGTTTTGACCTTTGTGATTAGATGATAAGTGCTTTTACATTTTGGCTCTACAAAATCTCTGAAACCGAAGACTGAGGAAGCAGAACTTGTGCATGTTTTTTCTTATGATGACATCATATTTTGTTCAAATCACTAGATTTTCTGTTACTTTTTCGTACACAGTATTAATGCTGATACTTGAATATCAATGCAAATATCAAGACCTCTCAAAATCCGAATTAATGAACGTCACAGTTCAGATTCTAAAGTTGACTCAAAATCAGCTATGTCAGACCATATCTATGGACAAAAAAATACGAAGTTGAAATAAAGGAAAAGAAATCGCAACAATAGTTAAAAGTTATACAAATAAAGAATGAAAGTTACAATTAAATGTAATTATTTACATATGAACAATAAATTCAAAATACAAAACAATACCAATGAACAACTCACCATCAAGAGACGTCATATGTAAAGAAAGAAACATATGCACAAAAGAACGTCAGTGCACAGAAAGGACACCAATCTGGACACTTTTGTCTGGAGATAAGCTATTTTTCAGCTGCAGCTGCAAAACCAGACCTTTTAAAAAAGAAGAAAATATGAGCCTTAATATTTTAAAAAGAAAAAGACCTTGCAATTGTTCTTTTTGTGGCAGACAATTTCCTTCTTTTTTTTTGTTATTGAATATTCTGAAGCAATTTCTGGGACAATTCATTTTTTTTCAATAAAATCCCAGCACCCCTCCCAGAATATCAAATATCGGTCCCTTGGCCAGGTCAGACATTGTAGTTCCCCGATCCCCGTTCAGTTGGTTCTTACGACAAGCGTGGGTTACTTGGGCCCTTGTTTGGGCAGGAATCCCTGCAAGCAAGGCCAGCTTGAAAACAGACACACGACAGGGGTTTATGTATCGTTCGAATTGTACTTTTTAAATAACACAGGTTGGTCGTTCCAACGAAGGCCAAAGGTAAAACACAAACCCGGGACATTCTGAAGTGAGGGTTAATATACCCGGACTCGCATTGGGCTATCTGATTTACAGTCGTCTAAGACGCCGCGATCGCTGTGCAGAGTTGCGTCCCTTGGGCACGCTAGAAACCTATGCTTGTGGGTTCGAATCCCGGTTCGCCCCGATTATATTTCTAGGTTTGTGCTCGTTGGTTTAACCGAAGTGGTAAACGTCTGAGACCTGCATCACTTCGGGCTTTCCTCCCACATTAAGCTGACACGCCGTGATATAATTGGAATACTGTTAAAAGCAGCGTTAAACCCAACTTACTCATTCACTCACTACAGTCACTGATAACAACGGTACCCTCTTTGCTTTAGACACACACACTTCCAACTTTTTGCACATGTGGTCATAAATGAAATATTAAACATATTTCGTTTGGCAGGTAATCAATTTTTATCTCCAGATCTCAACCCAATCGAGTTCAAGTTCAAGTTCAGCGCAACCTTGTGGCCTTATGTGACATGACAACGAACAGTTTTAAATGCCTTTGTACAACGACAACATGTGACTATCGAGCTCCAAAAAATTCATATTTGTATCAATGATATAAAATTAAATATATCGACTTTATTAGGTGCAATAAATTTACTAACAATCTACCTGTGCGTTTCCTTTTTTGAAGAGTGTATATGTGTGAGGTGCGGATGCGGATGCTACCCTTTATCGCGAACACATGGTTTTCAGCGATTCCTCTTTTTGATGTTTACGACTATTTCACCTTTAGGCGGTATGGAATCTAGTTGATGATCTGGGAATGTATGTGTCTCGCAAAATACTTTACTCTTTCCTGATATTCCCGCCCATTGTTCATACCAGAGACCATATAATAGATCTATTATATAGTCTCTGTTCATATATAAATACACTTCAAATAATTGTAGGTGAGAGCACCGCCTATTAGTCAATGACCCTTTGTAGGTGAGATCTCCACCTGTTGATCCCCGACTCTTGTAGGTGAGTTCCCCGCCTATTTGGTCAACGACCCTTTGTAGGTGAAACGTCCACCTTATTGGTGAACTACACTTGTAGGTGAGTCCGCCGTCTGTTGGTCAACTACTTTTGGAAAGTCTTAACAGTAAACCTCGTGCATATTTGTTAGGTGACATCCCGACCGACCAGTAAACTGCCGCCAAACTACACTTAAAGGCTACATATCTGTCTACTGATCAATATACTTGCAGGTGCTCTTGCCGCCGACTGGTAACTTACACCTGTAAAATGTATTTCGACCTACAGGTCAACTATATTAATAGGCGATATACCCAACAAAGGTTCCTGTGACACCAATATTTTAGTGTATTTTTCAAACAAGTAAAGTTTGGTTTTCAATATTGTAGTACATGTATGGAATTAAGTCACACAAAAACACAACTGCTACTGAAAAGCATGCATTCCATGCAAAAGTTGACTTTTATGCAAGCCTCATGCATTTCACTACCCAAGAATGGGTATAAAAACATGTGTGTTAACGGGATTCCATATGCATTGTTTAGCATCGTGCTGACAACAACCACTCAGAAAAACAACAAAATTAAGCAATTATTCAATATTACGAAATTCCACGCCTGTCCGAAAATGAGCGTCTGCGAGCCATTGGTATGCTTGAAGCAGGATCGAGTCAACGTGACGTTGCAAGACAATTTAACGTCCACAGAAACACCATTTGGTGTTTATGGCAACGTTGGCAACAGGCGAATGCAGTCAGAGACCATCCTCTGAGTGACAGGCCACGCGTCACAAATAATCGACAAGACAACTGGATTCGAACAACACACCTACGAAATCGATTCCAGCCAGCAACAGTGACTGCAAGAAGCATCCCTGGCCTTCGACGAATATCTTCACAAACCGTACGTCATCGCCTCAGATGTGCAGGGATTGTTGCAAGAAGACCCGCCAGACCTCCCATTTTGACAGGAAACCACCGTCAAGCACGTCTACAGTGGTGCAGACAGCCTCTAAGCATGGACGGCCATGCAATGGGGACAACTTCTATTCACTGACGAGTCTCGTTTTCACCTCAGCCACAGCGATGGACGGATTCGAGTGTACCGACGTCGAGGTGATCGTTACGTCAATCATTGTGTCATGGAAGAAAATCGGTTAGGGGGCGGTAGCGTTATGGTATGGCGTGGGATTACAACAAGACAGCGGACCCGTTTGATAGTGGTAGAGGGAAATCTCAATGGACAGCGTTACCGCAACGAGATCATCGGCCCTGTTGTTCTAGCGTTTTTGCGTCGTCATGGCCCAGGCATTACCTTTCAACATGACAACGCCCGGGCTCATATTGTTCGACTGGTTCAGGATTCTCTTCAACAAAACAACGTGAATGTCATCCCCTGGCCGGCTCGCTCCACTGATCTCTCACCAATCGAGCACATGTAGGATGAGATGGATCGGCTCCTTCGACGTCAACCACGTGTTCCACAGACACTCCAGGAACTTGGAAACATGCTCCAGCAGATATGGACAGATATCCCACAGGTCTTTGTTCGACGCCTGGTCCATTCAATGAGACGAAGATGTGTTGCTTGCATCGCAACCAGAGGTGGACACACACGCTATTGATTTGTAAATTGACATTTTGGCATGTTAATGTTTTATTATGAAATCACGCATTTTCTGAAGTCAGTATGGCAAATTAAATAATTTGAACACTTACAGGAGTCTTTTATCAGTTGCAAACCGAAATTGTTTCAGATTTGGTAAAAAACATAACTTTGCATTAAATCCTATTCAATGTCACAGGAACTATATTGTTGTTCAGTATATATTCCTGCTACTGGTCAACTGTTCTTGTAGGAGATATACGTGACTACTGGTCATATGCACTTGTAAGTGATAATCTGGCCTACTGGTCAACTGTTCTTGTGGGAGATATTACTGCCTACTGGTCATATGCCCTTGTAAGTGATAATCCTGTCTACTGTTCAACTGTATTTGTAGGAGATATTACTGCCTACTGGTCAACTGTACTTGTAAGTGATATTCCTGCCATGTAGGGTTGAATCTTTTCAATCTGTTTAAGGCCCACTGGCTGCTTGAAACGTCTCATTGTTGCTTCAATATATGCTTACATATTTATTTGTGTGTACTCACGGTGGTGTGGTTTGTGTGACTAAATAAATCACAATGGTTGATGAAATATATTGTCAGTTAACAAGGTCTAAGACAATCCCACCAGTGCATATTTTCTGCATGAATCATTTTGTGTTGTATACAGCTCAACCTCATAAGACTGGACCCTGCTAATCTGGAAACCATTTTGGGATGACATTTTCAAGATTTATTTCATGGGTTATAGAGTTTTTGTCCTCTGAAGTATTAGAAAATTACTTTTAATCAGTACACATGTTCATATATCATAAGAGATTAGTCATTTGTAGGTGTTGTATAGTCCTGGCTCTACTGTACATTGTAATACATGGCATGTGGAGGCGGTGATATCCACGTGGACAGGGTTGACTTCCAGATGCCATCTGCTCCAGCAGTCCCTCCTGGCTGATGAACATCTCACCAGATTGTCTACAACATTGCAGTGAAGTAATACGGAGGCTGAAATCTACGTCCCTCCTGGCTGATGAACAGATTACCAGATTGTCTACAGCATTGCAGTGAAGGAATATGGAGGCTGAAATCTACGTCCCTCCTGTCCCCATTGTAGTGTTCCATGTCACCTGTTTTTTTCTTGTTTGCATTGTTTTACACAACTGCCTTTAATTGTGTGATTTTGGCCGGATTACTAGTGGTGACTGGTCTTTTATTATGGGGATTGGGGTGTCATGACAAAATGATGCAGCGAAAGAGGGGAGTTGGCCAAATTTATCACAGCTATATGGCAGGTTGTAATTTTTAACATAGAATCTAAATAAATTTCAAATTTATTTCGTCCTGGGCATTTATTATAGGGGTGAATTCAGGGGGTGGGTGTTGCCAAAAGATGTTGCACAAAATGGGTGAGTGGGTTAGTAAACCATGATAGTCCAATCATCCCCCTACCCCCCTTCCCCCAATAAATGACCAGTTTCTTAGTGACCTTGTTCGTTCAGCTGGTTGGATAGGGGCATTTCACATGTCAAAGTGACAGTCTTGTTTAGTAATGAATGCAGCCATTGCGTCCCAATGGTGATGGCTTCATGTGTGCCACATCCAACTTGATCACCTGTCAGTCAGTATGAGTTGATGTGTTGGCTGCCACGGCTGAACTGACTGGCACCATCGTACACATAGACTAGTGGTATGTTGTCTCTCCTGTCCATAGGTTCAAGACACAAGCAGTCTGACATATTTTGTAGTCCATGTCATATCCATGTGTCAGTGGTATTGTTATTACAATGGAATCATGTCTGAACATTTGCTATTTACATTGAAATAAAATATGCTGGAAAAACATAACATTGTTTGAGACTGTTTTTGTATGTTCTTGGGTAGCAGAATAATGACTTTGCTTCTGATTTTCAGTGGTCCATTCGTATATCTTTTACAGTTGTTTTGCCCTTTACGCCAAATGGAATCTGTGTTGGTGAATACTGGTAATAAAGACTGGTTATTCTCTTACATTGATGTTTACAAGCTCTACTCAATACCACAAAGAAGTCATCATTCTATCATTTTGGACATAAAAAGAACATGGAATGTTTTGAGGTTGCAGTCTCTATTACTGCATGTCGAAGCTTGTACATGGTAGCCACAGGGAGTTTTCAGTTCCCTGACAGATTTCCATTGTTGCTGTATCTTAATACACAAACACAATACATTAGATGATTAATGACCTCCATCCTCCCATTCCACCCATTTGAACTGAAACTGAACACTGGAACGTTTTTGACAAAGTAAATAGTCAGGAGAGAATAGACAAAGACAAATACACAGTCGATCAACAAAATCCAGTTTTATCTGACAAAGGGCAACTTTTCCTGACTTCTTTTCTGAATATCAATTCACTCCCTTACTTATTCCTGAGTATAAATTTTCCCTTACTAAAAGTCAAATTTTCTGACTCTAAACAGGAATACCCCCCCCCCCCCCCCGACTTGCGATTATAGGGATCTAAAAACAAACCTTAAACCCTTTTCATTATTAATTGGTAATGACGAGGTAGAAGCACACACTTCCAAACCCTTGAAAAATTGGTCTTCAGCAACCCATGCTTGTCTCCCCTTGCGAAGATCCGGGTTAGAATGGGTCTTTAGCAACTCATGCTTGTAAGAGGCGACGGATCAGGTGATCAGGATGTGACTTAGGTGATGAATGTCATCGTATC
Source organism: Haliotis rufescens (assembly GCF_023055435.1). Lineage (NCBI taxonomy): Eukaryota > Metazoa > Mollusca > Gastropoda > Lepetellida > Haliotidae > Haliotis > Haliotis rufescens. The sequence continues at coordinate 32,055,369 of NW_025964383.1, forward strand.
CTAATTTGGCAATCACTGGATTGTCTGGTCCAGAGTATTTACAGACTGGGATATTGGCTGAGTGTGGCCTTTAATCAACAAACTTCCAAACATAGTTAATTTTTTTGCATGGCGTCAGAGGTTTGCGCAATAGGCGAGCACGTGCTACCCTGCTGAAGGCACATGTTGTTGGTCAAGATGAAATTACATTTGACCCTTGAATACTTCTAATTTTCTTTCCAGCAATTTCAGAATGTATAAGTTTTCAGAAGGTTTACAGAAGAGCCTTGAGAGTCCTGGTTGGTCATGATAATCATGCGTGAGTGAGTGAGTATGGTTTTATGCTGTTTTAGCAATATTCCAGCAATGTCAAGGCAAGGTATGCTAGAAATGGGCTTCACACATTGTACCCATGTGGAGATTCAAACCCGGCTCTTCGTCGTGACAAGCCAACACTTTAACCAATTTCTCAGTAAAGTACAGATTCAAGTACTAGTTGGGTTGAGTCGCATCCGGGATTTGAACTCGCACTGCCAGAGTGAGGCACCTAATTTGCCAGCACACAAAGTCAGCGATCTAACCCACTCAGCCTCTGAGGCTTCCACAAAAATGAAAGTCCGAAAACTGGTAGTCTAGATCGCGTACTTTGTGTACCCCTCTGACAAGTGTAAATTGGGACAGCTCCCATGGCTGAAAGCTATTAACACACAATACCATCTAGAAATTGGTCAAAATTTGTAAAAATGTTTTATTTGGGATAATACTTTCTTAGTAAAGTATAGATTCCAGGACGTTTTTGGGTTGAGTCCAATACTTGTCTCCCCCTGGGAAGATCTGGGTTAGAATTGGTCTTCAGCAACCCATGCTTGTCTCCCCCTGTGAAGATACGGGTTAGAATTGATCTTCAGCAACCCATGCTTGTCTCCCACTGTGAAGAACTGGGTTAGAATTGGTCTTCAGCTACCCATGCTTATTGCAAGAGGGGACTTAAGAGATGTTGGTCAAAGTCGCTGATTTGGTTTTTAAATGTCATCATATCTCAATTGCGAACGTCGATGCTCATCATGTCAATCACTGGATTGTTTGGTCCAGACTTGATTATTTACAGACTGCTGTTATACAGATGTCAATCACTGGATTGTTTGGTCCAGACTTGATTATTTACAGACTGCTGTTATACAGATGTCAATCACTGGATTATTTGGTCCAAACATGATTATTTACAGACTGCTGGTATACAGATGTCAATCACTGGATTGTTTGGTCCAGACTTGATTATTTACAGACTGCTGTTATATAGATGTCAATCACTGGATTGTTTGGTCCAGACTTGATTATTTACAGACTGCTGTTATACAGATGTCAATCACTGGATTGTTTGGTCCAGACTTGATTATTTACAGACTGCTGTTATACAGATGTCAATCACTGGATTGTTTGGTCCAGACTTGATTATTTACAGACTGCTGTTATACAGATGTCAATCACTGGATTGTTTGGTCCAGACTTGATTATTTACAGACTGCTGTCATACAGATGTCAATCACTGGATTGTTTGGTCCAGACTTGATTATTTACAGACTGCTGTTATACAGATGTCAATCACTGGATTGTTTGGTCCAGACTTGATTATTTACAGACTGCTGTCATACTGGTGGAATATTGGTGAGTGGCGTTAAACAACAAACATGGAAACTTAATGTAGAAGGTTAATGGTGTGAAATTAAAAACAGTTAAAATCACAAAACTGAAAGTGTTTTATTCAGGAGATTAAGAGTTCAAGTAGCAAAATTGTAATCATATTTGTGTATTTAAAACATTTACGGTACATTATTACATCTTGAAAAGTAAAATCTGTCTTTAAAACATATCTGTGATTTTGTATGCACTAGCATTTTTGGGGGATCAAATATCACCTAGTTACCAGTGTGGCATAGCTATTGCAACAACAGAAATATCTATAAACACTATACAATGGTAGATTCAAACCTTATGTCTGAAATCTTGATACATGAACGAAATCTTGTTTTGATTTTGTAAATATAGTTTTAAAACACATTTCATCATTTTGTTACTTTGGCATAGTTTCAGCAACTACAGGAATACATTTATTAAATCAATACAAGTGTCTGTACACTCACTTCTGTGTCACATCACATTTCATCCAAAGTTGCTGGGGCATAATTTCAGATACTACAGCTATAATTTCATCCAAACAGTATTCATATGTTGATTCAAAACAATTATGTTACAGTATTATAACAATCTCAGCAGAAGAAATCTTGTTTTGAAAGAATTTTTACATTTTGCCTGTGTACTCACTTCTGTTTCACATCACATTTCAGAAAGTTGTTGCTGTGACAAAAGTTCAGCAACTACAGCAATAGTTTCATCATAACAATAGTCATGTGGGGATTTAAAACAATTGTTTTTTAGTATTAAATCAATATTAGCAGAAGAAATCTTCTTTTGAAAGAATTTTTACATTTTGTCTGTGCACTCACTTCTGTTTCACATCACATTTCAGTAAGATGTTGCTGTGACATAATTTCAGCAACTACAGCAATAATTTCATCATAACAATAGTCATGTGGGGATTTAAAACAATTGTTTTATAGTATTAAATAAATATTAGCAGAAGAAATTTTGTTTTGAAAGAATTTTTACATTTTGTCTGTGCACTTAGTTCTGTTTCGACATCACATTTCAGTAAGTTGTTGCCGTGGCATAATTTTAGGAACAACAGCAATAATTTCATCACAACAATATTTGTGTGAGTATTCAAAATGTATTTCAACCCCAGGAGAAACCAGGAAAGTAGTGAAACCAGACATGTGAAGAACTTGGTTGTATTTTGTACACAACAAACAGAACACAAACCGAACACTTCTATGTCCGCTTCATTCACTTTCCCCGCCTGTCATTGAAACAGTTGATAGAAATCTCTCAGTTACACAGACAACTTGACATAACCAGTTTATTTCCTATCTCAGCGCTTGGTAGACGAGGGCCCTCTTGGTGTCGGTCATGTCGACGTCCTCCCCGCTGATCAGACTCATGGACGTAGTGTTGCCAGGTGACAGGAACCCAACACCAAACACGGGGACAAGAGGTTCCCGGAACACCTCATCATACTTGCCAAGAACAATCCCCCTGTCCAAGTCAATGAAGGCCACTCTCCCCCTCCCCACATCCAGCACCACGCCATAGTGGAGGGTGGCCTGTGTGCCGGGAGTGTGGGACATGGTGTTCTGGTGACACTCGCCCTGCACCCTCTCCCGATACACCGTGGTACAGATACTCTCCCTGTGTCTGTCACAGCTCTCTACACGGACACACCAGGAGCGACGCTGTCGAGAAACACGGTACTCACTGTCCACATGTCCTGCCTCGCATAGCCCCATCTCCAGGACATGCCACGGCACTCCCCTCACCACACGCACCCTGTTCTCTGTTTCCCAGTATGTTGGTGTGGTTGGGAGGGGGGTGAGGGTGGAGGGGGGTGGAGGAAGGGGGATGGGGGAGCTACAGGTCCCCTCGTACTTCTGTAGCCTGTTCCGCCCCTCATCCCGTGTGTCGGGCTCCGAGTTGACCAGCTCACCGTCTGTAGTTACGTGGCAGTATCTTGTGTTGGCCCGAGCCGCGTCCAGGTGACGTTTAGGACCTGGAAATCAACATTGTATTTGTTGTGTAGCAAGTTTATTTCACTGTTTGTTACAAACTGAGACACAGAAAGAGATTTACTGAAAATATCGGCTGATTGTTTGCTTGTCTCCAAACAGCGCGCTGAATGTTCGTCTGTGTTTTTCATCAGTACAGAATATCTCCCACAACTGCGATATATTAGCGCGCTAATTACAATGTAAAACTATTACTACGAGAATTCAAAATGCATTTCATTAAGAAACAAATAGAATAATTCACAGGAAAAGGCAATATAAAAGAATTTTTGGTACACTTTTGATTTACCCCCATTGTGCAGATATCTGCCAGACGTGGACGATGTTCGTGTATGAAATACGATCTCAGTGAGTGAATTTCCCCTACAAAAGTGTTTGTGTGTGGATTCTATTTGAATCTTTTACAGAATAGGATGAAAAAAACTGACAAGTATCGTGTTTTATGATAGTTTTGACATTTTTGTGTTTATCATACACCACATGAACAGGTATATTCTATGTCCGCTTCAGTCACTTTCACCGTTACACCGTCACAGTCTGTGTGTCGCGGAATGTTCACAAGCGCTGGTCAGTGATTGATGTCGCAAGTCCGTCAACAACGTCAGCATTCTGAGTTATTCCAGTGTAGAATGAATAAGATTCATGATTGTATAATTGTACTTACACAAGAATTCGTATAGAGATTCATCGAACATCCCGACCAATACAATACGGAAGTTAAATATAACACATTTGTGACGTAGTTGCATTGTTTCACGAATGGAGATCTGAGTAGGTTGTGTGTAATTAACAATTAAATAGTTTCAATTACATTTGTATGATTCTTCAGACTTAGAAAATAACAGGTATACTATAACGGTATTTGTCCTACACAACCCCTTGATCAAAACACATATCTCCTGTATTGTTCAGGGGAAGATGTGAGTTTATAAAATTCTCCTTCAGGATCCAACAAAATTGTAAAGAGCCTTGTACAGATCAACAGAAAGATTGCTTTTCACAAACAGACAGTTACTCGTTTGTTCTCAGAATGTATCATACATTCAAACTGCTTCCTTATACTTTACCCAACTTCCTCCATTGGAAATCAAAGTCAAGAATAAATGTAAACTTTCACACAACTTCCCGCCCTTGCCATACTTGTAACAGGCAATGTTATTAGGAAATATGTTGGCTAATATTTTATGTCCGTTTCAGTAACTACACATTAGATTAAAGTTGGTTGGTTGGTTTGTTGTTTACGTCGCAGTAAGCAATATTCCAGCTATATGACGGCGGTCTGTAAATAATCGAGTCTGGACCAGACAATCCAGTGACTGATATCATGAGCATCGATCCACGCAATTGGGATCGATGACATGCATCAACCAAGTCAGCGAGCCTGACCACCCGATCCCGTTAGTCGCCTCTTACGACAAGCATAGTCACCTTTTAAGGCAAGCATGGGTTGGTGAAGACCTATTCTACCCCGGATCTTCGAGGGTCTGGATTAAAGTGACAATGTCCTCGCCTGGAGTGGGGTGTGTCTGTCAGTACACCAACAACAGCTGTACTGGCTGAGACACCTCATAGGTTTTAGTGTCAATATTACACATTCAGTGTGAGAACGCGAAACACCAGTTTCACCGCACGACCGTTCGAGGCTGGACTGGTGCCAAGTTATAACGTTATAAGCTAAACATGCATCTCCCAAACCTGAGAAACATATTACAAATTCAACCTTTAAATTGGTGGGTACAGCTTTAACACGATGGAGAAGGAAAGCCGCCATGTCGGCACAAACAAGCAGGAAATCCATAGGGCGATGACAGTTGCAGGGTATTTCGGGATAGGTTCGTTGTTGTTGTCGCCAGTTAATCAATAGACACCTTTAATCAGTCAGTAGGCTCATGGTCTGATATTGTTCTTAATCAACTAAAATGGTCCATGATGACATGTAACAAAGAAAGGTCAGTCCCGAACGCTTTCAAATGATACCGCTACCGTTAGGAAAAGGGAGCGCTGTTTTGCAGTCTATCAGGTCGAATCCCGATCGTTCTTAGTTCCCCACTCAGTGACGAGCCTGGCCGGTCTGACCCTGTCGTGTATTGATAGATGGACTGAGAGTACGTAAAACTAATGTGAGTATAAAGCTGGTGTTGCGTTTCTTTATTATGCGAGTAGGGGCGGTCGGGTGACAATTCGGATTAAGCGTCGATCGACCAATCACTCCTTGACTGAGATAACCCGATGCTGACAAGGCGAGCTGCAAAGTCATGGATTAACTGACAATGACGACAAGGATTGACAATACGACAATACGTTTAGATAACTGTAGTGGTGTCCCACTTGACGCAGTTACGACAACATATACATATGCACATTAATCTTGCTGTGGAATACGATAACTCGAGAGCCTCCACTCACTCACTGACTGACTGACTGACTCACTCACTCAATCACTCACTTTCCTGGAAATACTTACATGAGATAGGTGCAGGCCTGCATTCCAGTCCAACAATATGTACAGTGCTTCCAAAATCTGAAAGATAAATGTTAAATATATTTATACCTTGTTTATATATTTTCTGTTTTCATAGGGTCAAAGTTTGCAGTCATCAGCAGGTAAAAGAAGTAACCGATAAGCATATCTTCAACTTGTTACGCAAGCCTAGCAGTTTAATGTTTATATCAATCATGTTTTCACGATTGAGACCATCCGAGGTTTAATATCTGGCGTATATTTACCCCTTGAACAGTTACATGAATCTCCACGACTGTTGCCGTTGCGCTCGGCTGACTGTGTTAAATTAGTCCCTGCATGATACTGTATGATACTGTTTGATACAGTGTACCGGTCTGGCTATTCAATAATTAGCAATAGGATAGTCAACTGGTTTTCACATTCCTCACTGACAGGGAACAATTGGTGCGAAGTCCATTCCTAATCATGGCCTGTGAGTATGACGATAATACTATCAAAACACATCAACGTGACATACACGTAAATATATGTTTCAAACTTTCATATAAATTATTCAAGGTATATTTTGGTTTTCTACACTCCTAGAATGTACAGCTATATAAATCTACAAACCCTTTTCCAAGGAGTCATTCTTTGCCGTCAGATACGCGAGTTGCTTCTCGTCTCCTGCCATCACCTAGAAGATAAAGAAGACGACGTCAAGACGTTCAGAGCCAGTGAGAAACTTCACAAAGTGACATAACATTCAAGTCTGTACGTCATCAAACACCAACCGCCCTGACCATGTCCTGAATCACCTGATTCTGATTCTGTGTTGAATCAGGCCAATAAAAGACTGGCTTTAAGACGCTGGTGATCCAAATTTAAGCAATGAAGAATGGAGGGTGTTGTCCCCAAACACATATACAATAGGATTCATGGGACCATTGATTCAATGTTAATAATGTATTAGTTTGTTCGTTATGAGCACAAAACTTAATCTTCATTTGGAAAAATGCCTCATTTATTCAATAATATTTCAAATAAATGTTAAAATTATTTTATCGTTCCAACATCTTATTGACATAATGTTATAGCTTATTTCAATATAGTTCCGTTGGACTACAGACTCTAAATTTGTCATTTTCTCCTTTTCGTTGCCTATCCTTTTCAAACCATAGGCACTAATAACTAGGTTAATTAGTTATTGCCATGATTGGTAAACAAGACAATTAACGTGAAGATTTAAAAGCCAAAAATTAATTATTTCTTTTCTATTTCCGACTTTACTTTTTTACATAAAATAAAAGCGACAAAAAGCCTTCCACATTAATAAGAAATCTCTGCCAAAACCAGAATCGCGTGTACAATTCCGACCATTTCATAAGCATGCGTCCATGTTCCCTTTCGTCCCCATTTATACCTTCAATGTAAGTGTAGTTAAATCTCTGTCCTTCAGGGAGCCCAGCTGGTACCTCCTCAACTGATGCATCAAACCTGTAGGTATGAAGGGGCTGTGACACCCATCTGTAGATTACACAACACAGAACTTGTTATTGACAGTACGTGGTGATACAATCATGTATAGGGCGTATATACTTTTGGCAAATTTACTCTATGTTTCCATTTTAAGAATATGTAAATACTGGTTAATCACATCCAATTGAAGCCATATTTTACTAACTAGAAGATAACTTGGTTTTAGTTATAATACATATCAAGTCAGATTTGAAACTTATTCAATGCTTTGGCAATGATCAATTCATACCTTTCACAGTGTATTGACTTCCCCCTTTCACTCCAGGCAGTTTTGATGTTGTGTCGGGGAACTGTAATTAGGTAGGCGACATTGAAACAAATACAAGGGTAATTATTATGTGGGTTGGTTTTGTTATCACAAAAGACGCTTCTAGCACACCGTACACATTTTCATATCTGTACATTCTCTGGTCTTTGTGTCACGCGTTTACACTTGGAATCGTGTAGTTTTAATCTAATGACAAAATTAAACACGAAGTCTATAATGTTACCAATGAGTGAGTAAATATGGCCTAACTCCCCCTTGAGCAGTATTTATTTCAGTTATATAACAGCATGTCAGGTTGATGGGGGAAGAGTGCTCGAGCTGATGCAGGTGTTAGACGTTTACCTGTTTGGTGAAACCCACGAACACAGGTATTGCGCTGACAAACCAAGAAACTGATTTTGAATGAAGTGACATCGGTTGAGTCAACTGTTTGGAAAAGGTTGCCGACCAAATAAGCTGTATCAGTCAGTGGTTATTATTGTGTTGTGAAACCTCTGATTAACCATTTTAAAAATGTTGAATACACGGCACTGGTGTGGCTGATAGATGTAAACATGTTTCTACCAACAGTTGACAGTACTAATCACTTTAAAACACAGCTTAACTGACACCTTGCATGAAACAACTTTAGCATTAGCGATAAAATTGTAGGACAGTCACCAAACCACAATCAATATGACCATAACCTGTTATCCTTAAAGACAGTTCTCCTTCGAGAGAGCTATATCTTGTAAAACAACTTTGAACTACATTATGTACATTACATTTAGATGACACCAATGATTGACCGTGATACCAACGCTTGTTATTTTTCTAACATTACCCATGGGATGAGTTGACTGTGTGTCACCGTAACCCGCCATGCCGGGCACCATGATATAGTTGACACACTGCATCGTAAAACAACAACCAAACCGAACAATACATGTGCTCATGTATGAACTGATTGAAGCGCCTTAAAAGACGATAACTGTTACCTTTCGCTTTGAGTCTTTCATGAATACTGTCCCTCGCTTGAGTTTAATTCTTCTTGGCAAGTTGCCTTCATCTTGGTCTTCTCGGTGGAAACTGCTAACACTGTCCAACCCTGGTAGCTCCACATTAAACAGGGATAGGACATCCGGGTACCCCATCAAGTAGTCAACAGCGTTCTGCCACTCAACTAGAGGATACAAGATATTATACATCTAACTTGTGTGACTATCGCAATCGTAAATTTCGTTATGTTATCAGACATTCGTCTCTAAGTTAGGCCCATGTAAGAGTAACACTGATGATCGGACGCATTTTGTGAAACACCACTTTAATATACCCACCGCCAAAAGACGCGAATACCATATTGTTAGTTAATAGATGTATGATATTAACTCACTCATATTCAAGAGATATTTGATTGGTTCGATGCACAAACGAACATACTGCTATGTTGTGTGAACCGACGCTCGTGAATGCATGGCATGTGATGGTATAAATCCATGACTCGATATGCGTGTTAAGTTTGGATGTCACGTGCAGCATATTGTGTTAGAATAAAGTCATGCTGCGGTAACACTTGACTGATTGTTAGTTTTGTCATTAATTGGTACACACTGGGAACATCTCTTCTTAACGTACATACATCTCTATAGGTTTTTATGGTTCGCGTTCCTTTTGGCGGCGACTAGATATAAGCATAAATCAATTTACACTTGCCGTGTGTCCAACCCTCAGTTTGTAGTTTGTCGAGTTGTCTCGTTTTGTAATCTCTGTTCTGAAACCAAAGGAACTGGCAGTAGCAGTGAAAGTAGCATCAGAGTCACCACCCTCACCGTTTCGATTATGTTATGATATTAATCTTTCCACATTTCTCTGTTGAAGATAATGTTAAGCTTGAATATGATTTGAAGCAGTTTGAAATATTTGCAGTTTGAATTAACGACCAAAAGATATTCATAGTTGTTTCGATATTTCTGTACAAATCTTCAAGAGTGTAAGAATATGTAAATGGTTACCGATTTTAAACTGCCCAATTCTTCATTTAGAGATTCAATCTCTTGCATTCCTGGAGAAGAAACAAATGGATTACTGTAGTACATACAACAGTGGATATGTGTTCACGTGACTTACTGAATATATCATGTTTCCTATGCTGAAATTAACACTAAACAACATATATGGAAATGTTTTACCACAACATTTGAGAAATAGAAGGTTGATTGCAATTGTTTATAAATGGTAATTCAACCAGCTGTTATGGGTTGGTGATATAGATACTTACGACTCTCTGCCTCGCCAACATCTGTGTCCTGGACTTCCAGTGCCTCGCCAACATCTGTGTCCTGGAGTTCCAGCTTGTCTTCAGTGTGGATATCCTCCAGGGGCTCCTGAAAATAGTTTCAATCTTCAAAAGTGTTTGTTTAGGATTGTCGGTGTCGGAATGTTCCACTATGTAAACTGCGTGTGTAATGAATCGTTTCTTTATGATCAACATCATGTGTGCAACGAATCATGTTAGTTGATATGGAAGCCGGATGCAAATTCCCAAAAGCCCAATGTATGCCCCTTGTCGTAACACGGTGGTACTGGTGTTTGATCTTCCTCCCTAAACTAATGCAACTGACAAGTAGATCACTGTTAAACCAAGCTCTAGACCATGCACTTTAAGCGGACAGCCAGGAAGCACATTGAGATAATATCCAAACCATATTGCAGTCTTTTGACAAAACACATCATGGCACCTACCGTTGAAGAAGACACATTTCGTTTACTCTCCCGTGTCACATAGATCGTCTCAGGATCTTAAACAACAATAAATACATACGTTTGTCTTAAACAATAACTGTTCATATTCCACCTTCCTTCACATAGATACAAGTATGTACATTTCTGTAAACAAATTTATATGTTTATATATGTCCTCTTTTATGTGTTTCCTTTTGTTTTTGTTATTTGATACTTGACCCATGAAGATCCGGATCAGAATAGGTCTTCAGTAACCCATGCTTGCTTACTATGCTTATTATGCTTGCCGTAAGAGGAGACTAAGGGGATCGGATGGTCACGATTGATGCGTGTCATCGTATCCCAATTGCGTGGATCATTGTTCATGATGTCAATCACTGGATTGTCTGGTTCAGACACGATTATTTACAGACGGCCGTCATATAGCTGGAATATTGCTAATTGAGGCGTTAAACAAGAAACAAAATAAAATCAACAACAACAAAAACTTGATACTATAATAATTAATAAGAGCTGTAAAAGGCTGTAAAAGTGTACCTGTTTTTATGAATGTCCGTGGTCAATTAGTTTATATGTGTTCGTCCACATAACCAATAATCATGAAAGTGTGAATGTGAAAATTCCCTTCAATTAATACCAAAACCAAATTACTGATGTAAATTATCTCCCTTTACTATTTATTTACAGAGATATCCAGAGATGTATTATTGTGGATATATTTTGACATTTGTCATCTTACAAAATGCGTATATTTTGGATATATTAATCATTCCAAGAAATATAAAATGAAGATACAAGCTTTTATATCAACGTTCTTCGTCCTGTGTTAGTTGATCCCATAAAGTGTGCTCATATAAGTAACACAAATTTATGACTTATAATCTGGGTCGAACTTGGTAATATGATCTAAGTCAACAGAGTTGCGTCCCTTAGCCTTGGTCGATCTGACTCTTGGTTTGTAAGCCTGAGAGGGACCTTTGTGGAGCCAATTTGTTCAATATTCATACCTAATCACTCACCCCACGACCTGAGTCTCTTGAGGTTTCGAAAGTTATCAAGTTGAACACACTGTGCTATTACTGAAATATTGCCCCAATTGACTTAAACATAAATTAAGTTACATGTACATCAACTCAAACATCTGTACATATAACTGGAATATGAATGGGTCAAAAAGTAAAATCGGTACTGCAAACGTTTCTGTTATCAACTATTTAATGAAAAGGGTTTGTTCCAGTTAGCAACGGAAGAATACAATTACAAGCATAATAGGACCAAATGATATAAATCTCAAACACACAGTCTGCATTATTTTGGAAAATGATGATAATGTCTACTTACCTTTCTCAAGGTAAGCCAGTTTAACGCCTTGATAGATGAGATTGGTTCTGTCCTTTACCATAACCTGAGACAAAGAAACAAACCATTTACAAAGTGACGCAATACTAGTAATTAATAATATTTGTACAAATCGTGCGTTATTTAAACCTAATGTATGCTTCACGAGAGTTTAGCCTTAATTATGGTTTGCCATTTGTATTCTAATATAGACCTGGATTCTTACCGATCGTAAAAGATGAAAAACACTCTTTTCTTGTTCCACTTTTTCTCGCAATGTAACCAGTTCTGCTTCTTGTAGAACCGGGTGTTGGTTACCAAAGAAAAATGCTGGAAATATTTAATAAAATCTTAAATATATGTAACTTAAACAAAACCACGAATAATATAGCAATTGCCTAAACAATACTTTGCAAATTGTCAGTTATTCAAGTATATTATCAATAATTTTATCAATGGCAATGGTGGATAATAATCTGATTAACTTTATAGTTAATAGTTTAGCTACACAACTTTACACTATAATTAGAAATTAATAAAACGTTTTCCAGAATAGCAAATCAGAAAAATCAAATTCATATAAATTCGACAACCAAATCAGTCAAAGTAGATTGAAAGGCTCTAAAGTAGATATGAACGAACTTCATATAATATTGGCTTTAAACTCATTGCCATTTAATCTATTATTTTATGTGTCCAGAACAAGATAATACATGGCACATGATGTTCGCAGCCCTTCAAAAGAGCAGAGTCGCTTGTACGAGTCCAACTATATGACTAACATGTGTTAATGAATCACTATCAAATAGTGATGATGCCAGATGTTCGCGAAAAAGTGAGCGTATCCTTCCCCATTGACACCCGTCACAAACACTTGCGTAGGCAAGTCAATTGTTCTCTTGAAAGAACGTGAACATATGTTACAAGTCGAAATAAGGAATTGCATCGGAAATAATATTTGCCACTAATGCGTCAAATTTTGAAATGTCCTTCATTTGTCTTCCATAATACTTTTTGAAAGACTTACTGAAGCCTTGAATATTGTAACCTTGATTAGACAAATTTTAAGCAAGAGTCGTATGACGCTCTTTGACATCTTTTTAAGAACGATTGTACCTTAATAGTTGTGAAATGTAGACACGAAAGGCTGGAGCTGCTGGTTGGTTGGTTGGTTTGTTGTTTAACCCCGCACTCAGCAATATTCCAGCTATATGACGGCGGTCTGTAAATAATCGAGTCTGGACCAGACACTCCAGTGATTAATATCATGAGCATCGATCCACGCAATTGGGATTGATGACATGCATCAACCAAGTCAGCGAGCCTGACCACCCGATCCCGTAAGTCGCCTTTTACGACAAGCATAGTCACCTTTTACGGCAAGCATGGGTTGCTGAAGACCTATTCTACCCCGGAATTTTCACGGGTCTGGAGCTGCTGGAATATTGTCCACATAAAGGGAGAGTTGACTATTGGAAAGCTGAAGTCATCCCCCTGAAAATCATGACAATACTCACATCCTGCACCAGTTGAAGTACTGTCCCTAGTCTGTTGACGTGGCTTGTTGTCCAAACTGTCCTTATTTTGGTGAAACTGAAACCACCAAATGACGAGTGATCCGTAGAGGATTTTAAATTGTTTGAATCTTATTTATAACTTTATCGTGATTGCAGTCAAATCTTGTTAATGAATACACAATGCCATTTAGAAAGTGCTAAAACTATCTGCAATTGTTTGTCACATAGTTTGAGCACATACTTTGTATATACATGTAAATACTGTAAATTATTTAACTTAAGATTTAACGAATGTTATATTTGGGATAACACTTTCTTGGTAAAGTACAGATTCTCGTACTTTTTGGGGGTTGAGTCCCGTCCGGCATTGTGCAATGGCATTGTGTATTCATAGCTTTCGGCCATGGGAGCCGTGCCCATTTACACTTGTCAGGAGGGTACTCAAAGTACGTGATCTAGACTACCAGTTGTCGGACTTTCATTTTTGTGGCTGAGTGGGTTAGATCGCTGACTTTGTGTGCCGGCGATTAGGTGCCTCACCCTGGCAAGTGTGGGTTCGAATCCCGGACGGGACTCAACCCCAAAAAAGTAAGAGAATCTGTACTTTACTTAGAAAGTGTTATCCCAAATTTAACATTCGTTAAATCTTAAGTTAAATAATTTACAGTATTTACATGTATATACAAAGTATGTGCTCAAACTATGTGACAAACAATTGCAGATAGTTTTAGCACCATTTGCTGTTGTTACAGAGTGGTCACAAAGCGACTTTGAAAAAATATTTATGTTCTTAATAACGTAATTACTCCCAATAAGATCTACTTACAGCCACATGTGGTCTAAGCTTCTCCATCATCAACACCAGCACGTCAAACTCTCCAAGGAGATATTTCATCCTTCGTCTCCATTGATCTGAACAAGTTTAATGAAGAAGATTTATAATGTGATAAAATGACTGAACATCGCTATCCTCACAACTCATCATCACCAATCACTCCACATACCTAAATTATTTAAGTTTGTCATAGACTATTTTATTTCAGAGTTATTTTGTTTACTTAAATAAAAAGTTACCGTTGGTAAATACATCCATTAGTTTCTCGATTCTGGCAGTCTCCTGAAAAATCAAATTGAAATGTTCTTGCAACATCAGTGATAAAGCAACGACCATATTTATTAAATGGAATTGCAGAGATACAGGTTGTCTGGGAGTTAATGTCTTTGATAGGAACTTCAAAGTGAGAGAAAAATGCATCTAAGAAGTTTACAGTGCCATGTGCTACATAATAGTAATGACATGGCCCACTCAGAGCAAATCGTTTACACGTACAGTATCAAAGGTATTTAATTGATGGAGGCACATGGAGTACATTCCACTGTTATATGTACATTTTCATAATGAAACTATAGTATACATTACCTTCTCTACCATCCACTTTCTGTACTTAAGCTGCTTGATATCAGTTAGATCTGAATTAAACGGAATGATCTTGCTTATTCAACGAAAGTAGTAATAATTGATTATGTGATAACATGAAATAAATGTGTGTTCATTATCTTATGTATCACACCAGGAATATATAGCATAAGCGTGTTTTGGGGGAAGCAGACAAGAACATTTAAAGATACATGTACTTACAGTTTCCAAATTGCCAATGGTGACGTCTTGTTTCCGGTGTCACACTGTTTGTTTCATCAACAATGTTCACGTATGAGGACAGATCCAGTTTTCTGAGGTCGTTCACTGATACCACTGATGCATAGGCTGACCTGGAAGTATGGTCGATTAAGTCATTGACAGAAACAAGCAGAAATAATTAACTCAATCTTGAGTTCAAATCCTTAGATATTCCAATGTATACTTTGTTGAGAGTGCTTTGATTTAGCTACTATGATATTAACAAACCTGAGTCTGTCCCTCTCTTCCCGTGACCTACACACCAGCAGAGTGTCCCCCAGCCTGCTCAGTCTCCTGGCCACCTCCAGCATCAGAGTCGTTGCCCCGCTACCTGGCACACACCGGACCTGGACATCCTTACTGTTAATGTTCTCCACCAGAATGATACATTGTTCTTTGGTGAGAAATCTTATACAGTCATCATTTGCGTCACCATTATCTTTAAGCACCGACTTTGTCTCAGCAACACCCGCCCAAAACGCTGTCAGGACTCTATCATATCTCCTAGGATTCATTAACAATGAACGCATAGGAACAAAATGAGAAGAATCGTCAGCCAAAACCTTCAGGCGAGTTTTGAATGCGACA
This sequence comes from Haliotis rufescens, assembly GCF_023055435.1. Lineage (NCBI taxonomy): Eukaryota > Metazoa > Mollusca > Gastropoda > Lepetellida > Haliotidae > Haliotis > Haliotis rufescens. Next base: position 32,071,120 of record NW_025964383.1, read on the forward strand.
CTATCCTTGAGAGTCGACGTATTGATCACTCCATGTATTGAGTTCACATCTTCATCCATGAATCTCATGAGTTTATGTCTCACTCCTCTCGCCACAGACGTATTGTATGCCAACGCTTCCCTTGACTCTTCATCACCATCAACGAGTGACAGGACCATAGTTTGCTTAGTGGGAAAGGCTATGAACACATCACACACGGCATTACTTGGACGAGGTGATGTGGTAAAATCCAGAGCAACTGATAAAGTGTCTGATAAGAACATGAAATATGGCTTAGTCTTTGGAAAGTTTGTATTCTCTACTTCTTCATCAGTTCTGTGATCCAAACCTAAGACAAACACATGGTTTTCTACAAGTTCTAAGAGGCAGTCTTTCACGTTTGTCAACGTGGTTTCAAGTTCCAAGGGTTTTATGTTTCGACCTTCTGAAAACAAATAGAAGAAGTAATAATGGAAACCTTTTAAATTTTGTGTCGGAAATTATGCTCTGTGATGGTAGTAGAACTCAGTTCCCTCTTTTGTGCCCCTGTTGACTGAATTTGACACAAGAATCTATGTATTGGCACAAAAGTACCACCTACATGTCACTAAACATCTAAAGTAAACTTTTGACAGTAAAATATCCCTCCAAGAATAAGTGTTCATTGCTGTGTCTGATGAACAGTTGAATTGTTTCTGCATATGTTTGTCACAGGTGCCATCGGTGAGGAAGGATACGCCCACCTTTTCGCGAACACTTGGCATCATCACTCTTTCATAAACACATGGTTATAAGACAGTTGAAATCGCTATGCTATAGTTTGTTCTGAGATTCATTGTTTACCAATGACTCTCGTGACCAATTGCGAAACTTTTTACCATTACATTGGCAATATATAAGTCAATATGTTTAAATTAAATTAAATGAATTGTTGTGTAATGTCCAGAACTATCAACAAACTCTTTACTCTTAGTAATTAACACCATTACCTTTAGGAACGAAGTATCTCCGGATCTCGAAGATGCTGTTTCCAATTTGCTTCAGGTCAGGTCGGAAGAAATCGTTTGTTGCCAAGGCAAAGCCGTGCTCCTCATCTTTTGCAATTTGTTTCTATAATATAGAATCAAAACGTGAAACTTATCCTTAGTATACCACAGTTGTCATTTCAAGAAATTCATTTTGAAGCTGGACACTCTATGATATTATGGTAGGATATGTTAAATGTACATTTTCTTCTATATTTGAGGGAAATGTTTACCAGAAAAGTGATAATAATTTAATGCTGTTAAAGATGGAGGCTAAACATACCAGTAGCTTCAACATTTTGACGAGGATACGTATTGGCCCTGGAAAAGTTAAAATATAACATAAGAGTACCTATAGCACTCTGAGTGTAGAAAAGAACATACAAAGAAGCGAGCTAGCAAGCAGCAATATTTCTGTTCATGTTAGACATAAAACAATTAATCTTTTCCATAATATATTTAAACATATGACACTAGGAAGTTTGAAACGCATTACGTCAGAATTTGACCTTCGACAATACGATTAGTAAATACCTCAGAGTTTAGAGTAAATGTGTGTTTTCAGTTTTGTAGAGCTTTTGATGAAAGATTTGACACATAACATCTAATATTCTGACTGATTATTGATTGTTATCACAATTCATGAATTAGAATTTTCCAGGGATTACAACAGGATTCTGAAACTTCTGTTTTAAAGAAATTGAACAGCATGTTACCAATCTCATAACAAGAATAGAAAATATTACCAAACAATAAATAATTCAATGGGATCATTACCTCCTTTCTTGTCTAGTGTGTCAGCTCCGTCTATTTCCCTCGTGTGAAAGCATGGAACCATTCAAGGGTTTCCATCCGGATGACTGACTTTTTTGTTGGATCATATTTGTAAGCCAATGGTCCCCGTGGATCGTAAAACACTACACCATTCACGTGTTTTACTAAAATATGAATAATGTACTGTTCCTTTGTTTCGGACTTGTGATTTCTAAGTTCACCACTGCAACACAGCTCTGTAACATTTGACGGACAGGGGATAAAACGTATGTCTACTGAATGTGCGTCAGTCACTTTCTTTCCATCAAAGTCACACACAAGAACAGTGTCGCAAATCTTCTGCTTCAATGTCTCCTTCAAACAGTCTTGCTCATCAACACTAAAAGGCTGGAGACGGATTTCTTTTGACTCGTATCCATATTCACTTTTAAAAACACATTCCTCTTTGACACCATAGAGGTACGAACCACCATTTTCAAGTTTGCTCAATGCACTTATGTACTCAGTAATGTTAAGATTCTTAATAATATAAGCAACTATTTCATGATCCCCTTTCTTTTGGAGAAAGTGACTTTTCATTTGAATTGACCTGCTTTCATATGCACCTACAACATCATTTGCAGTATGTATTTCCTTAGGTAGAGTGAGGGAAGTGCCTTTGACGTTTCCTTTTTCTCTGATAAATGTTCGTAGTGTATCCGCAGGAATGTCAACAATGCAGTCATCAAGTGCAATCTTGGTTTTAAAGTCAGATGTTGTGACGGAGGAAGAAGCACTGACATAAAGAGCTAGGAAGTCACCGAAATCACAAAGCACCCTGTGGCCACTCAGCTTTTCCTTCCGGTAAACATCAGTAAATAATTGACCATCATGAATCAAGTCGTGAAGCTTTGCATCCACAAACTCATCGAATGCGCCAGTAAAATGATCCCCAGGTGCCAGGCCAACAAGATGAATTAATATACAACCAGAGTTGGAGTTGCGCAAGGCAGATACCTTTTCCAACAGCTGGTGGAGTTTACGATCTCTTTTCTCCCTTTTCTTCTTTTTGTTATCGTCCTTTTGCCCTACACCATACAGGTACTTAACATGAATCCCAATAGTCAAGATGATTTCAGTGGAAGAACACTGGAGGAAATTAGAAACTGCTTCATCAGACCGTGGAATATGTTCACTGAAAAGGAAATATACATAGACTTAGAAACTGGTAGATAACAAGTGTATCGGGACCAAATTACAAAACAACCCCTTGAACAATCCAGTTCACATCACGTTTATTTTGATGATAATTAATTCCAGGAAATAACCTATACTTTCGCATATAGTGTGTTCACTATATTGTAGTACGTTTGTTTTGTTTGTTTGTTGTTGTTTTAGGCCGCACTCAGCAATATTCATTATTTGATAAAATGTGACTTATTTAGTGTTCTATCTATAGAATGAACATAGGCACTGTAACCATATATCTGCTTCAAGAAAAAATAGACTTAGTCTTCACAATGACATGTGACATATGCGTACAGCAGAATAGGTATTTATCAATTATCACACTTAATATGACCACAAAACATCTGATTTAGAATTAATTGCCATCAAAGGAATTTGAAGAACATGATTGAGTACACATTGTTTGGATTGATAACAATATAAAGGGAAATGGAAATTATGGTTAAGCCTCTATTCACATACAACAAACGCTAATATAGTCTTGAGGATTCGACACGAGTATTGTTATAACAGACACAAACGCATTGAGGAATAATTCAGGGAGAGTTACAAAGTACTGTAAATTTAAGACACCAAATTATATCCTTACACAGTAGCAATTTAAATGTTTCACAAAAAGTGCAAATATCCTGAGATAAGTAACTTACACCCAGTTACATAACATAATTGAAAACCGTTAAATTAGAACCATCTTTTAGCAATAAATAGTATGAATCGACCGCATAAGGTGTTTGAAATACTCACATCAGACAATCCTTGTGCAATATTTCTTTAGCTCTTAAATCCTTGGTGAACGATGTAGAAGTGTTACCGTCTCTTGCATACAGTATACAATCAATTTTGACGTTAGCACGAACACATTCAAATCCTGTTAGTGTGTCGTCCCCTTCTTTTCTGTATATTATGTCCTGGTCCTTCGCGAACACAAAGACATATGTAAAACCTGATGGTAACTTGCTTCCATGTCTGAGATACGTGACTCTCTCCCCTTTGATGCCAACATCCACACATTCAAAGCCTGTTGGAATTGTTTCTCTATGTGTCACATATCTGATGTCATCGTCTCTGACATACACAGTCACGTGTGAGTCTGGAGATATTTCATCTCCACAGTAATTGCATAATAACATGACATCTGAACAATACCTTGGGTAACATAACACTTTGTAAAAGAACAAATAAATGTTGTTGTGAAATGTGCTCGGTAGTCATTCTTATAGGCCTACAGCAGATAATGCGTCCACACACCACGTGATTCACAGCCAATACGTATCAAGGAAATTAGGCCACACCAATACTGATAAACCACCCAAGGTCAAGTCAAGATAAACTAGACCAATTTTGAAAAGAAATTTTCATGGCGATGAACACTTATGAAAAGCATTAACAGAGAATCCTGTTTATTTTCTAGAATGAAAAACAAACAAACAGTACTTCGACAAATGACACAAAGTGATTGTGAAGTATATTCCAAGCGTCTTGTCTGATTTGTTTCACATTTAAATTGTCCAAACATTTTTGTGTCTACATTTACATAATTGTGTATACATGTAGCCTAAATTAGAAGTAGGGGCGGTCGATTAGTCCAGCGGTTAAAAGCGGCGTAAAACCATTCTCACTCACTCACTAACTTCAAAGTAGACATTTATTTTGGCTTGGTTGAACAAACAATGCTTACTGTTATTAAGAACGGTACACATAATTGATTTTAGCATGATGCATACATCACTATGCTTTACATTAAAAAAACGTTGTTGTTTTACGATTGAAAACTTATTCTACATAAGTAACAAAAACCTTTAAATATTCATAAGAAACCTAGCCACAATTCCGACCAGATCATGAGCATTAGTCCATGAATCACCATCAATAGTGATGATACCAGGTGTTCGCGAAAGGGTGGGCGTATTCTGCCCAATCGGTGGCACCCGTCACAAAAACTTGAAAACATGGCAATATTCATCTAAAAAACACGGGAACATATGGTTCAAGTCAAATTAGGGAAGTGCATCAAACATTCATTTTTGTCACTGATGCGTCAAATTTTAAAATATCATCCACACGTCAACCACAAAACCTTTTGAAAGCTTCTTTGAGGCATTGAATGTCGTAACCTTGATCAAATAACTTCTGAGCAAGAGTTGTATGACCCTTTCTAAATCTTCGTAGAAAGAGCAGGTTGTGAATTGTAGACATCAAAGGCTTGAGCTGCTGGAATATTGTTCGACAAGAAGGGAAAAGTGACAAAAAGAAAGTTAAAGTCCCTCTTGTCATACAATCTTGTGGATAGTGTTTTGTCACTCTGAATCACAATTTATAAGGCTCGCCAACTGAGATACAACAGTTTAACATGAATACCACACTCAGACACAGTATACTGACTCTGAGCCGACCAGTCCTTGTTTTAGCTCCTTAAGGCAGAGCACCAGACAGGGTAACAACAAGTACCATCTTTTAACGTCTTTTGGTATGACGAGTCCGGGGACCGAACCCCGGACCTTCCGCTCTCCGGGCGGACGCTCTACCTCTAGACCACGGAGGCGGTCTATAAGAGATAAACAACTAGTGGTCGTTGTTTATCGTACAATAAAACACTGCAGAGAGATTAAACCATGAGGGGCTGCGCCATTGAACGATAAACAACTCCCACTCGTCCTGTACTTCTTAAATACAGATTAAAATAAATAAATGTAGCAAAGAGGGTTTGGGTGAACCTGGCACATTCATGCTGGCCAGGCTCATCATCAGCTCAGGGCCCTTGCCCCCTCTACATGCAGCCCAGACAGCGAATGGGACTTCTCCCAGGAAGCGCTGCCTTGTCAAACCCACCCAGAACCTTTCGGAGAATGTCAAGACTCCCCAACACTGCAGCCTTCAGCGCTACCCAGATTGTCAGAAGGGCTGTATTCCTTGCAGCAAATCCGGGTATTCTTCCAGTGTCAGTCAACAGATTGGGAGGTACCAAACCTAAGGCACCGAGAAGAAAAGACATGATCAGGTAGGTTGGCCTGGATAGGTCTGAGGCTGTATACGGGCCTATTCCAAAGAAGTTGGCAAACAAAATACGAGTATATTCCAACAAAATCATGGGGAGGGACACCATTAGGCTCTTAATGAAGCCACGTGAAGGGCTTATTACATAGATGTAGATGTAAGAAGTCGGGCAATGAATGGGAGGCAATAACAGCTATTGATTAATTTTCAAACTTTAAACTTGATTACATTAGAAAACATTGAATAGAGAACCCCAACAATTGAAAAAAGTTGCACTATATACCTATTTACATGCCTTGCAAACGTGTGCATATCTTGCAAAATTCTATACTCTTGGAAATGTCATGAAAATAATAACTGTCCTACCTGTTACAAGGATTGTGCAGATTGATTTATATTCTGGTTTGTACCATTGCTCTCAAATGTAGCTTTATCCCACCAATTTAGTTATTAGAAATTCAATTATGGTGCGTCTTGGCACCCAGTGCAGGTTTCCACATGAGAGTTAACAACTATAATAGCGATATGTATCTCCAATTGGAGCGAGAATAATATTAATCTTGACTGACTGCCTGAACATGCTGTCAGCCCGTTAATGGTCATTAGCAACAGCGTTACCGGTCCTCTCTGACATTCGGAGCGGAAACCTCCCCTACCCAGCGCAGCTGAAACGTAGAAACGTATGTTTTATTACAAGGATTTGTTTGTCGTTTTTGCGTAAATCATAAGGTTGCACATTTCCCTCCCTTTTCCAATGAAGAGTGGCATTCTTACCCGGATCGTCACGGGGGAACGCATTTTATACGTGTGCAGCTGTTTATTGTAGCCATTATATTAAAAGGGGGCACGGGTGGCCCAGTGGTCTAATGCGCCGCAATTCGCTGTGCAGAGTTGCGTTCCTTGGGCACGCCAGAAACCTATAATTGCGGGTTCGAATCCCGGTTCGCCCCGATTATGTTTCTAGGTTTGTCAGCACCATATCCGTGCTCGTGGGTTTCACCGAAGTGGTAAACGTCTAAGAACTGCATCACTTCGGGCTTTCCTCCCACATTAAGCTGACACGCCGCGATATAACTGGAATACTGTAAAAAACGGCGTTAAACACAACTCACTCACTCACTAAAATGATCATTACAGGTGCATTGAGAAGGTTGTGTTAGGAATTTTAGCTAATGATGGAAAAGCAGTGCATTAATGTTAATGTTAATGACAGCTATGGCTTGCTGACGGTTGCATAACGAAGGACGTTTTGGCAATGAAGTTCATCTTCATGATAGATTGCCACGAAACCAAACAACAATACACGATGGCACCCGTCACAAACACATGCACAGGCAAGTTCATTGTTCAGCTGAAAAAAACAAGGTACAAGTTGTCATTTTTGTCAACGGTGTGTCAAATTTAGAAATGCCCTCCGCATGCCAACCATAAAACTTTTACTGAAGCCTTGGATGTTGTAACTTTGATCAAACAACTTCTGAGCAAGAATCGTATGGCGCTCTTTGAAATCTTGGTAGAATGCACGTGCTCGATTGTACCTCAAACGCTGTGAAATGGTGACACAAAGGGCTGGAGCTGCAGGAATATTGCTCGACATAAAGGGAAAGTAGACTATTGACTGTAGTAAAGTCATCCCTCTTGTCATACAGTCTTGCGGAGAGTGTTTTGCAACTCCGAATCTTTATGCATAAATCGGAGGGCAGGTGTGGCCCAGTCATCTAAGGCGATTCGCTGTGCAGAATTGCGTCCCTTGGACACGCCAGAAACCTATGATTGTTGGTTCGAATCCCGGTTCGCCCCGATTATGTTTCTAGGTTTGTCAGCACCATACCCGTGCTCGTGGGTTTCACCGAAGTGGTAAACGTCTAAGACCTGCTTCACTTCAGGCTTTCCTCCCACATTAAGCTGACACGCCGTGATATAACTGGAATACTGTTAAAAGCGGTGTTAAACCCAACTCACTCACAATTATGCATAAATCTGAATATGTACTTCTAGCCTAAATGCCTTACTCCCAAATTATACACAGATGTTATCAATGAAAAAGTCCTACATTTCACAATGTGTTTTCTCAGTAAACTTCAGATGACATTTGCTTTCATTTTGGACAAATTGATCTGAACCTCTGAAGAGAGATACACAACTATATCGCTATGCAATGTATTAAAGTATTTTGTTTTGTCCAGATATCAATTCGGGTATGTGTTTGTCGACTCAGTTGACGATTGACCTTAAATGTGGTCGATTGTGACAATCAAAGTTACACGAACACCTGCTCTGGTTTAATCACGAGGCTGATTTATATAACGTCGAGTAGAGTATTTTGATTGACATTTCGTGATAACGTATTGCATAGTTATGAGCCAAGTATCGCATGTTCTCGTTTATCTGTCTGGTATTACAGATAACTCTTCACATGTCGTGCAGGGGCAGTTATCAAGATAAACCATGAATTCAAACATGAAACACAATGTACAGACTTTACAAAACGAGGGTTTGTTGGTTGGTTGGTTTGTTGTTTTATGCCGCACTCAGCAATATTACAGCTATATGAGGGCGGTCTGAAAATAATCGAGTCTGGACCAGACAATCTAGTGATTGATATCATGAGCATCGATCCATACAATTTGGATCGATGACATGCTCCAACCCGTCAGCGAGCATGACCACCCGATCCCAAGAGTCGCCTTTTACGGCAAGTATGGGTCCCAACACGGGTCACAACACGAGGGAAACAGTACCCCGTCATTTTAACACTATCAGTGAGAATATGTGGTTGACATATTTCAGTGAAATGTTTCAGTCCGACAGTACAAACCGCAAGGACGATCAGATTAATACTGAAGACCCGCCTTTAGATGAAATTGATTATATTATCCTAGAATCGCCTATTACAGAGGAAGAAATAGAAAAGGCTCTTCATCATATACAAAATGGCAAATCTGCGGGCATAGATGAGATTTTGATCTACAACTCTGGTATATTTCCTTCAGTTTGGATTCCAGTCTATTATAGTACCGCTACATAAGAAGGGAGATACGAAGACAACTACCGGGGGATTTCACTATTAAGTGTTATAAGTAAGATATATATGGGTGTTCTCAATAACAGACTTTCCAATAGGGCAGAACTAGAGGACAAAATACCAGAGTCACGGGCAGGTTTCCGATCTGGGTATTCCACCATCGATCATATTTTTACTTTTCACTGTATTATAGAACAGTGTTTGATTAGAAAGAGGAAAACACTATATGTTGTATTTGTAGATTTTAAGAAAGTATTCGACTATGTAGAAATAAATTAAGGTACTGTTTGCAATGTAATTGCCTGAGTGGAAAAATGTTATCAGCCCTAAAAGCCATTTACTCTTCTGTTAAATCTTGTGTTCGACAAACTTCCGCATATACCGATTTCTTTGACTGTCCAAATGGTGCACGCCAAGGTTGCATACTTAGCCCTTCGTTATTATTTATAGGGGCACTTTCAAAAACTATAAATGAAAACGGTAAACATGGCATACAATTATTTCCAGATATGTATGAAATTTTGTTACTGTTATTTGCAGATGACGTCATCCTTGTTTCAGAATCTATTGCGGGTTTACAGACTCAGCTTAACATCCTTGGGGGGTTTACAGATACAAGGGGATTAACTGTTAACATACAAAAATCTGCCAAGGAGAAATGGACATACAAAGACATATTTTCTTCAACTTTCAAGATGACAAAGTGTATCGCTGATCTAGCAAATCGTGGAAAAAGGGCTTTGATGGAAATAAACATAAATTTTAATAAAATAGGAATGATTGATCCAAAAGTATATTTTAAATATTTGATACACAGGTGTTACCAATACTTTTATGTGGGTCAGATGTATGGGGTTACCAGCGGTATGATCAAATAAAACGAGTTCATCTCTTGGCATGTAAAAGTTTTTGAAAGGTGGGAAAACAAAAGCCAAATGCCATTGTCTATGGTGAATGTTGTCGCGACCCATTTTATGAGTGAGTGAGTGAGTATGGTTTTACGCCTCTTTTAGCAATATTCCAGCAATATCACGGCGGGGAACACTAGAAATGTGCTTCACACATTGTACCCATGTCGGGAATCGAACCCGGGTCTTTGGCGTGTCGAGCGAACGCTTTAACCACTAGGCTACCCGACCGGCCCCCGCTTTATGTCAATGCGCAGGTCCGCATTATAAAGTATTGGTTAAAATTAACCCGAATGCATGAAGGGCGTATTCCAAGAAAAGTATATAATATGTTGATGTATTTCGACAACATTTGTCGTAATACTTGGGTAGCATCTGTTCGTAACATTTTTATTTTCTCATGGTTTGGGATTTGTATGATTTAACCTGTTTGTAGCTTTCATTGGGGTGCTTTAAACGTGTCTTGTAGATGAATTTCGTCAAAACACTGGATGCCAACACTCAACAGTAGTACCTGATATATGATGTATAAAGAATATAAAACACTGTTTGAACCTGAAAGATATTTGAGTATCTACAATGGCAAACATGTACGCAGTGTTTTTATTAAATTAAGATGTAACGTTTTACCTTTATGGCAGAACGAGGGTAGATGGCAATCTATTGAACCATGTTAACGTATGTGTCCTGTTTGTAATATCATTTCGTATTGATCTGTAAACATTATACTGAGCTGTGTAAAGTTTATTTGCCAGAATTGTATTGGAAGTTTCCAACGATATATATATAAATTCAAAACATTATTGTGTACAACTCAGGATGAAGGTCTGCAATATTATGTATATTATGCGTATAAACAAAGACATAAAGTCGTAAAATCTATGTAATGTGCTTCACATTGTATTATTGGCACTGCATTTCTTGTATATGGGCCAAAGGCCTACACACAAATAAACTAATTTTGACTTTGACTTTGACTTTGACCCCAAGCCGCCATAGAGCACCCCCGAAATAGTCTTCTTCTATCAGTCCCAGTATACTATTCGGACGTTTGATAACGGGGATCTATGACTAATAAAAACTGATAATGACACTGGAAGCATATACGTCGTTACTACCCTTTTTTCCTTTATCTGAATCTGACACTTAGACAGAGGTTTTCCATGATTGTAGGATATAGCAGACATTAACTAATTTATCAGAGATATTTTCATGATACAAATGTTGTGACATTTTAAACCATAATTAATAATCATCTACACAGCGACTTAAGTGGATCTGCCAAGAGGATTTTTAAAATCAAAATTAATATCACATAGCTTTGAAATGAGAGTGAGTGAGTTTGATTGTAAGCCGCTTTGAACAACATTCCAGTTATATCACGGCGCGTCAACTTGATGTGGGAGGTAAGCCCAAAGAGAGGCAGGTCTTAGAACTTTACCACTTTGATGAAAACTACCAGCACGAGAAATAATGGCTTTGAAAGTCAATGAACTTATTGACATGACGTGAATACCATGTATACTTAAATGTGTATACAGACCGCCGTATTGTACTTCTAGAAATGGTTATATATACTTATATTTTATGGAAAAAAAGGTGTCGACGAAGGCTTCGTATTTATAACCAGCATAATAAGATTAAAAAAACACTGACATATTTACACTAAAACTAGAGCTATAGGTAGCCAATAACATAAGATAGGTCACCATACCTGGTACCATGGGATTTACACCATCCCATTAGTCGCAATAATAGCCGGTTGTATCAAAATCAAGCACATATATATCAATTGCTATAAAACATTGGTAGTCATAATACTTCACACATTCATTCTCAGTTGGACAATTAGATTACGCGGCTTCAACTATCGTTATAATCTACCAATCTTCCAAAGCATTAATTTTTTTTACAAAACAGAGCATTACAAGAAATATCAATTTAGTGTCATTTATACAAAACAAATGATGAAACGTACTTTAGTATGGTAAAAACTTACAATAACGAACATTGTATGTATGTAAATCAAAATTGTAAATTGTAAATAAAAGCGAAAAAAACCCATTCCATATTCATAAAATAAAAGTGACAAAAACTTGTCCACAATCATAATAAATCTATACTAAAAGCAAAGACAATTGTCCACGATTCCGACTATACTAACATTATGTCTTTATGAATCACTATCTATCAAATGATGATGCGACCAGTTGTTCTCGAAAGGTTAGTTTATCCTGCGCCACTGGTGGCACCCGTCACAAACGCATGCAAAGACGTGGCAACTGTTCACCTGAAGAAATACACGGGAAAATATGGTAAATAATCGAGTCTGGACCAAACAATCCAGTGATTGACATCAAGAGCATCGATCCACGCAATTGGGATACAGTGACATGCATCAACCAAGTCAGTGAGTCTGACCACCCAATCCCGTTAGTCGCCTCTTTCGGCAAGCATAGCCGCCTTATACGGCAAGCATGGGTTGCTGAAGACCTATTCTACCCCCGGAATGACCGGTCAAGATCAGCAGGGAGGGGAGTACAGTTGGTCTCCCTGGGGATGCCTACTTCTTGTCTGAATGTAGTATCCCCAAATTTCACATAGATGCTATCAAGTCCAGCATTTCACATGGTTTTAGGGTTTGACATTAATTGTCAAAGATGTAACCATAGCTATGGTCATCGCGTATTGTGACAAATGCCTTGCAACTTATTCGTGTTGTCCTAAAACGACAAAACAACAAAAGCAAACAAAACAAACAAACATACCGAACTTAATGTTTGAGGGCAATAATATTTCGTCTTCCTTGTCTTTTGTTCGTAATGGGTAGCCAATATGCCCATGTATGTAAACGTATTTTATTCAACAGTAAACATGAACTTTTAAATCGGGGTAACGTGACTTTAGCTGTAAGTGAAGATGACAGAGGAGACAAGATAGATAACAAACCTTTGTCCTTGAGTTTTGTATCAACAGAAACAGAGTCAAGCACATTGCTGTACTTTGCATTTTTGAGGAAAGGTCGCGACAAGGTCTTACCCTTGAGCTATTGTTACAAAGACAAGCATAATCGAAAAGTGTATGCCTCTTGCTGCAAAAACATAAAGATATAGTCCCGAACGTTCAGACCTCGTGCATGAGTGAGTGAGTGAGTGAGTTGGGTTTAACGCCGCTTTTAACAGTATTCCAGTTATATCACGGCGTGTCAGCTTAATGTGGGAGGAAAGCCCGAAGTGATGCAGGTCTCAGATGTTTACCACTTCGGTGAAACCCACGAGCATGAGTATGGTGCTGACAAACCTAGAAACATAAAAGGGCGAACCGGGATTCGAACCCACAATCATAGGTTTCTGGCGTGCCAAAGGGACGCAACTCTGCACAGGGAATCGCGGCGCCTTAGACGACTGCACCCCCCCCCCCCCCCCCCCCCACACACACACACACACCCACCCCCGTGCCCCTACCTCGTGCATGATGCGTGTCACATGTGTGATAGTGATGCGTGAAAGACTGATCGATACACTGTTGGTTGAAATGTTGTATTTTTCATGATATTCACGTTCACGCATTAATTTTTGTAGTTACCACAGGATGAAGTGACTTCGTCTTAGTGGATTTCTCTTACTGACTTATAACATATAGTTTATCAGACTTTAAGTCAAAGATAGAAAATCCAGCTTTGTAAATGGTCAGTTACCATCTTGTAAGAAAATATGCACTGGACCGACATCATGACGTCATAGTGTTTCATATGACGTCATCTGCTTTTACGTGATAATGGACCCCGTTCTGACGATCACAAGGCAAATCTGATATTGTCACACCAACATATTCCACCGAAAATGGTCTTAGTAAACATTCACAGTCTGCACCCTCTCGGATTTTTCCACACGGGAAGTGAACCATTTCCTGTGCTAAAGGAAACAGTGTCGGTTCGAATCCCGGACGGTACTCAACCCCAAAAAGTACGAGAATCTGTGTATAAATGTTATATTTGGGAAAACACTTTCTTTGTAAAGTACAGATTCTCGTACTTTTTTTGGTTGAGTCCCGTCCGTGATTCGAACCCATCTAGACTACCAGTTGTCGGACTTTCAGTTTTGTGGAAGCCACGTCGGCTGAGTGGGTTAGATCGCTGACTTTGTGTGCTGGCGATTAGGTGCCTCAATCTGGCAGTGTGGGTTCGAATCCCGGACGGGAATGTGTACATTACAAAGAAAGTGTTATCCCAAATATAACATTTGTTACATTTGACCACTTTTCTAAATGGCATTGTGTGTTCGTTTGCAAACATTGTTCCAGTTTTTTCTTTTCGTATAGTTCTCGAGTTTTAGGTATTTATGGCTAACCGTTTCAATGCTGTAAAAGCAATGACCCTAAGTGTGCTAAAAACGAAACCTTTTGGTAGTGAAGTAAGCTGATTATATAGTCTCCCAGATACGAAACGCACAGGTTAATTTCGACATCTTTAATCTGCTGTGTACAAAGTGGAATAACCCGTGTAATAAAATATCATTTGCAGCCACATTACACAACGAGAAAGTAGGAAATGATACATAAGTCTACAATAGTTCAATCAGTGGTGACGTCAGTTCACAAGAGGGCGTTGTTCTCAGTGCCTGTTGTAACCACTATGTCTCTCCAAAACCGCTCTGTATCCTGTCCGGGTTAATTGACGAAGTCTTTGGATCCGAACTTGTGGAATCCTAACCCACTCGTCCTGCAATGCGTGTAAAATATGCTGAAGCGTCTCGGTGCCGGTATATCTTGACGTAGCTGTCTATCGAGATCACCCCACAAATGTTCAATGAGGTTAAGATCTGGCAACTTGGAAGGCAATATGGGAACTGTAATGTTCTCATTCTGTAGATGGTCAATAGTGGCACGTGCTTTGCACGCTAAATTCTTTCCATGTATGCGGAAAGCATTTTAAAAAAATGTTACAATCTAACACCGTTTCTGAAAAATAATTAGATTATCTCTTTCCACATAATCTATTCGTTTTTTTGAGAGTTTACATTTTCTGAACTCCTCACAGACTATTTAGTCTTTTTTCATTTGGATTTTCTCACTTTTCATAGATATTTACTTTTCATAATTAACAGCCTTCGATGTGAATAGGGGGCACGGGTGGCCCAGTCGTCTAAGGCGCTGCGATTCGCCGTGCAGAGTTGCGTCCCTTGGGCACGCCAGAAACCTATGATTGTGGGTTCGATTCCCGGTTTGCCCTATGTTTCTAGGTTTGTCAGCACCATACCCGTGCTCGTGGGTTTCACCGAAGTGGTAAACGTCTGAGACCTGCATCACTTTGGGCTTTCCTCCCACATAAAGCTGACACGCCGCAATAAAACTGGAATACTGTTAAAACCCAACTCACTCACTCACTCGACGTGAATAGCCACCAGATTTGCTGATGTGTTAAATATTTATCTTACAGGTTTGGTAAGGAAACAAAACTGAAATTTGTTGTGACGTAAAGGAAACTTAGAATACATAATTATAACATTCCGTTGTAAGTAAATGTATTTATAATATACCTTATTCGCCTGACCAACTTCTGTACCTATCTGTAATTAATCTTTATGGCGCCAAACTACTGCAGGGTACGACTACTGTGTAGGGTTTTAAAGCCCGATAGCAATAATTTCATTGTACTTATATTCAATGTATATATATCGTTAATGTTAATATATCGATGTTTATAAAAAACACACATTAAAAACGACAGAACTTTAAGTAATCAAAAGTTATGAATTTGACCATCACAAGTAGCTTTTCATTTTACGTCTGTACTGTACTAATATACACCATTTTATCATGCTTTTACTGTAAGGTGAAAATCATGTGAAATCAATGAAAAACAAATAATGTGAAATCATGTTTTTGATATGAAACAATGTTTCTTGTCTCACAAATCCCGAATCAGTGAGATTGTAGCACGTAAAACATTATGAATGAAAGGCGTGGATTTGTGAATGAATGGAATGAGAAAACAATGGTCCCGTTGTCCAATCAAACATTGACCTTTGTTTAACTGACCAATCAGCTTCGAGAATCTTTAATTACACACTGTGCAAATATCAAAAAGATATTATATATTTGAGCCCATATGGGTAATAAAAATAAATTATTGTGCACACTGTGAACAAGTACGGAAATTGGTTACCCACAGTTTGGTAATAAGGTTTCTGTTACGTGTGTTTACGTTTCTTGTGTACATCAAACGTCGTTCTAATCAGTCACTCTTTGCATGAATTTACGCAATGACCTGGAAAATACAGAATGAGTGAGTGCGTGAGTGAGTGAGTGAGTGAGTGAGTGGGTGACTAATAACTTATGTGGCATCAGTTGTGTTGCAGCAACACTATGGAAACTTTAACATATTGTCCTCGTGAGAGTCAACCACTGTGACACCATTCTTGTCTTGTGAGTATATGCGTTTTGTACAGATGTACCCATAATAAGGAAGACACTGCCGTGTACATGTATGTCTAGTGTAAATGTATATAGTTCCCATTGCCATGGTGTGACCGGATAGAAAGGATGAGCGTGTGCTCATGATGTCAGCTAGTGGCTGTCTGGCCCTTACACTGTATTTCAGTGTGAACACACAATGCCATTTAGAAAGTGGTTAAATTTAACAAAAATGATATATTTGTGATAACACTTTTTTTGTAAAGTATAGATTCTGGTACTTTTTGGGGTTGAGTCCCGTCCGGGATTCGAACACACACTGTCAGGATGAGGCACCTAATCGCCAGCACACAAAGTCAGCGATCTAACCCTGTGCTATATAATTGCTGTGGAAATTATAAGAATGGACCACTGATAATCAGTGATAACATAGGGTGAGTATATCCTGCCCTACCGGTAGCACCCACGATTTATTGTCTGACACAGCACGATATGGCTGAAATATTGCCCATGTGACGTTAAATAATAACTCACTCACTCACTCTGACACAGCACAGATATATGCCTGCCATGCGACGTCAGCCCGTAAACAAACCAGATTATCAAGTGATCGATAAACCAGAACATCCTGCGACACATTACTTATTTTATTGAAACTAATAAAAACGGTATATTAATTTTGAATAACGTTTGTTGTGTACAAGTGCAGATATTTTGCAGCTTATAAGTAAAGAAAAACGTTACGAAATATATTTTGCGACACAGTGGGGCGCAGTTTTAAAGTCTCAGCCCAAACATTTCTTTAGTAGTTGACTCAGCACAGATAAATGCTACTGAGCTTATGATAAAACTCGGGGGACATTCAGTCACCAACATGCTTAGGACTATCGTAGCATTCTAAGGACTGTACATTCCTTGATTTTACACCGCTTTTTTGGATAGATTCTGTACACTGTGATCTCAGGCCGCTATTCAAAATTCAAATCGCTCCACGTATTGTACAGAGGGACGGGTGGCCCAGTGCGCCGGAGTGTACTGTGCAGAGTTGTGTGTACCCATGGGTTCGAACCCCAGGTTTGCCCTAATTATCAGTCTTGGTTCAACAGCCCCATACCCGCGTTCACTGGTTTCACCAAAGAGGTAAATGAAACGCATCAGTTCTGGATTTCCGGGATTTTTCTTATCTACTTAGTAGTTACTAAATTAATGTCAAATGAAATACAGAGAGTGCGGCGTTAAACACCAAACAAGCAAACACAACAGATAAGCTATTATCTTAGTAACCTGTATCCTTATGAATTGTGTTGTCAGTCATTAATGAAGTATTTACAGAATGGATATCAGCAAAACCAACGAGTAGATCACGTTGAAGTGTAAATATACTCTTATCAAATAAGAGAAACAACTGTCTTTGTAGTAGGTAATAAACCAGGCAAGGCCGCCCGTATTTTCTTCTGTGATTCCCATCTCCCGTCCGCCCTGCATTTTCATTCCCATGTGAAATGATTAATTTATTCTCTCAATTTTCTCCGCATCTGTGGAATTTTTTGCCCCGATGTGATAAAACAGATACTCCTACCATTGCACACTCATAAAAAACCCAGGTGAGCTTAATCTTTCTTCAGCTCTGTTTCTTAACTATTCGTTCCCGAAGCGACACTTTATCTACGTCATAAAAATGATTTATGCACTCTTTACAGGTGTTCTAAAATTCCAAATTTCATACAATCTACACAATTAGTGAATTAAAAAAAATGTTCGCCCACCCTCCTTTTGGTTGAGGAATAGAGATGAGTAGCACTTAAAAATATGGATGGCCTAATAGGGGGGAAGTGAGTATGGTTTTACGCCTCTTTTAGCAATATTCCAGCAATATCACGGCGGGGGACACCAGAAATGGGCTTCACACATTGTACCCATGTCGGGAATCGAACCCGGGTCTTCGGCGTGACGAGCGAACGCTTTAACCACTAGGCTACCCGACCATCCCCCTTATAGGGAAGTATGGATACAAACAGACACGCCCCCTTGATAGTTAAACTCTGTAGTTCGTAATACACTGTACGCGGGGAACATAATCTCCATGCTTTCCATAGTGCAGTTGTTTCAGATACGAGAAGACCAAACTATGCGATCAATGCAAAAAACTCAGAGCTATCAGTACGGAGCTTATTGTTAAACCCTATCACATTGCAACACTTTATAGACAAGTCCTTGGTGTTGTCAGTCTCATTGTCACTTGAGGCTGGGCCGCATTCTTATCTGTGTTGATGTAGGTTGAAACTGACATGGGATGGTCAGTTATAACACATACTATACAATTGTGTAAAGTACATATGGCTGTACTTCTTCAAATCATTCTTGTGTAAGAATGAACGTTACTATAAAGTCTTTACAACCAAGATGTGAATGATTCGGTATTTTGTATTGGAGAGTCATCCGAACAAAATCTGACATTGTAACAATATATCTGCATCAGACACGTTGACTACGAGAGCGCTGTTACTGGTGGTATATACGAACGGCGTAATATCTTTATCTTAATATGGTCACATCAGTACTGAATTTAGAATGAAACGCGACAATATAATTTGGTTGGATTGATAACAGCCTAAAGAGAAACACTTCAGTCCAAATGCACGGGCACGGGTGGCACAGTCGTCTAAGGCGCCACGATTCGCTGTGCAGAGTTGCGTCTCTTGGGCACGCCAGAAACCTATTATTGTGGGTTCGAATCCCGGTTCGCCCCGATTATGTTTCTAGGTTTGTCAGCACCATTTTCCGTGCTCGTGGGTTTCACCGAAGTGGTAAACGTCCGTGATCTGCATCACTTCGGGCTTTCCTCCTACATTTAGCTGACACGCCGTGATATAACTGGAATAATGTTAAAAGCGGCGTAAAACCCATTTCACTCACTCACTCACTCTCGCTGGCTGCCTGAATAACATCCGATACATTGCAAGGTAGAGATATTCGAGTAATGGAGATAACCACTCACTCTCAGTGATACAGCTTGCATATAATACGATGTACAGCATTTCAACGTCAGTGCGTGATGAAGCTCTGTACCACGCCTGTGGCTTAAGGAGAGAATCTCTCAATGTGCAGTAGTTTATTCTTACAAACTATAGACCTATTAACTTTAGCTAAACATTTTCAGAATGTGACAGGCGATTGGTTAAAACCAGATTAAGTCACTCTCATTTTATTTTAAAAACTCCAATTTTTTCATAGAAACCATAATGCCGCTCTCCTTCAGTCAAAACTAAACTAATCATTATACTTCCCCTCCTTCACACGCGCACTGCGCGGGTGGCAAAGTCGTCTAAGGCGCCGCGATTCGCTGTGCAGAGTTGCGTCCCTTGAGCACGCCAGAAACCTATGATTTTGGGTTCGAATCCCGGTTCGCCCCGATTATGTTTCTAGGTTTGTCAGCACCATGCCCGTGCTCGTGGGTTTCACCAAAGTGGTAAACGTCTGAGACCTGCATCACTTCGGGTTTTCCTCCCGCATGAAGCTGACACGCCGCGATATAACTGGAATACTGTTAAAGCGGCGTTCAACCCAACTCACTCACTCACTCACACGCGCACTATCATTGGGTTTTAAAGTGTTGACTTGAGATCTTCGACCCGCTACAAGGAAAGACGATTCTCAGAGAGTGCATGTGCACACATATAGATGTCTTAACACTTAATGTGTGTGGTAGTCACAGTCAGCACCTCAAGGTATGAGCATGTGCTATGACTTTTCAGGCAATAAAAACACGTCATATCACATGTCAGAGGCGTGGTCTGTGGTGTGGTGGTGTACAGCAAATATTCAAGTGGCGGTGGCTCGAAGAGTCTAACGTCTACCGCATCACTCACTATTCACTATATATCACATACACTACGGAGTATGGTTATCCATAAATGCGTGTAATCATCTCATACCGCAGGTATGGATTATCGGGTGACCTATATTCGGTAAGTTATACAATGACAGACACCATCAGCGAGTGTGAACTTACTGTTGGGGTATGGTAACAAGAGTTACCTCCCGTGGATTACGATAGCGTGATTATGTCAAACGAAAATAACAAACGCATGTAGGCGTGTACCACATTGACTAGTTTATTTTTAGAGGAAAGTCAAGATAAGTTAGCATGTAATTATGTGCAGGAGCATTGAGTTCTAAGAAATTCCCGATTTGGACTTGTTTCATCAGGTGAAAATTTGACTTTCCTTTCAATGTGTTTGTGATCGCTCACCTTTTGTGATACACTCACCTTTTCGCGAACATTCTGAATCGTACAAATGACGTTTCTGAGGATTTGGAAAGGGTTTTATCACTTTTACTTATATATAAGGCGTATCGTCGCTGTGATTTACGGTTTTACCAAAACAACGACATGTGCATATTTCTGTTTCCTAGACTGAGGAGAGGGTGGAGAATAAGGAGAGGGTGGAGAATGAGGATAGGGTGGGAATGGGGAGGGGGGTGGAGAATGAGGAGAGTGTTGAGAATGAGGAGAGTGTTGAGAATAAGGAGAAGGTGGAGAATGAGGAGAGGGTGGAGAATGAGGAGAGGGAGGAGAATGAGGAGAGGGTGGAGAATGAGGAGAAGGTGGAGAATGAAGAGAGGGTGGAGAATGAGGAGAGGGAGGAGAATGAGGAGAAGGTGGAGAATAAGGAGAAGGTGGAGAATGAGGAGAGGGTGGAGAATGAAGAGAGGGAGGAGAATGAGGAGAGGGTGGAGAATGAGGAGAAGGTGGAGAATGAAGAGAGGGTGGAGAATGAGAAGAAGATGGAGAATGAGGCGAGGGTGGAGAATGAGAAGAGGGTGGGCATGGGGAGATGGTGGAGAATGAGGAGAGTGTTGAAATTGAGGCGAGGGGGAGAATGAGGAGAAGGTGGAGAATGAGGAGAGGGAGGAGAAGGTGGAAAATGTGGAGAATGAGGAGAGGGTGGAGAATGAAGAGAGGGTGGAAATGAGGAGAGGGTGGAGAATGAGGCGAGGTTGGAGAATGGGGAGAAGGTGGAAAATGTGGAGAATGAGGAGAGGGTGGAGAATGAAGAGAGGGTGGAAATGAGGAGAGGGTGGAGAATGAGGCGAGGGTGGAGAATGGGGAGAAGGTGGAAAATGTGGAGAATGAGGAGAGGTTGGGAATGAAAAGAGGGTGGAGAAAGAGGAGAGGGTGGAGAATGAGGAAAGGGTGGGATAGCGGAGAGGGTGGAGAACGTGGAGAGGGTGGGAAGGGTTGTCGAGTCGTCTACGTTGCCATAATTCACTTTGCAGAGTTGACTTCCTTAAACTTGCAAGTATCCGATGATTCTGGGTTTGAATTCCAGTTTCCCTCCAGTTACTGACATTCCAATTAAAGTGCGTAAGTGTGTCAACTCATTTCGTTATTGATTTGAATATGTACTGTTACCTTTGCGAGAACCGCCTCTGTGGTCCAGTAAAAGAGCGTCTACCCCGAGAGCGGAAGGTCCTGGTTCGATCCCCGGCCGCGTCATACCGAAAGACGTTAAAGGGGCACTGATCTAACGCAATTCCCCGGACTGGTTGTTGCCTTTGTTATTGTTTTTTCCCCCGTGAGTACCCGGATGATACGCAACGCAACTGAGCGTGACCAGAGACTGGGCTACCGTCTGCAAGGAGAGCTAAATAAACTTGGAGGCTGGAGGCAATATTTGTTTTACGCATTTTTGCATAAACACTGATTGGTTAACTGTGAACTATAAAGATTTCGACAAAGGGCGCACGTTAATTAATTTCTTCAGCCTAAACAAACAGACAAAAAGAACAGCGGAGCTCATCGGATGTCGTCATTTGGGAATACCCCAGATGGTTATAGTTTAATACTAAAAAAAGTATCCATGCAGTGAAAGCATTTTCGGATTTCGGCTTGCGGCGATAATACGATTACTACTCCCTTGTTGTCATCCACGTTTTCTCGTATAACCCTACACTTGTGTATTTGTCGTCATTCACTTGATGCTCAGTTAATGAATTTATTACAGGTACAATTAGTGGTAGCGCCACTTAGATTACCTGACAAAGGTTCCCATTTGGCATTTATTGTGTCTGGGGTAATTATTCAATCTAAATCCAGGTTTGAAGTGAGGTGAAATGTGTGTTATGTAATATGCACGTGGCAGCCCAGCAAGAGATGAATGATCAGTTGATTTACGTTTTTTGTAAATCAACGGATCGTTCCTAGTCATCAAAGGATTAACAGAAAATACGTTGATTGATTAATCACTGTTATCTTGCACAGTGGATATGTCAAGAGAGATTGTTTACATGTCTAGGTTTACTAAAACAAAGGGAATACACTCATATCATGGTGTGAAGTGCCGATCTAAAAACAACATACTTTGTTCAAAGGGTTAACTGATAATACGTTGATTGATTGATCATTGTTAGCTATCACTCAATGGATTTTTTAGGAACCGTGGACGTTATGAAAATAGTTGTCACGTGGGCTTTCTCAGCCGACCATTGAGACTTGACACCTATGTAAAACACCTGAAACAATCCAAGTGATCAGTTGAGAAACGAACACGGCTTATAATATCCCGAAACGGTATATATCTTTTAAAATATTTGATTGTTACTGAGACACGTGACATCGAATAAGTTTCTTTGTACAGTTGCAGACGAGTGGGATATTGTTGCTTTGTGTGGATATTCACGGATATATTCCTCGAGAACAAGGAAGCTACCTAAAATTTATACACATAAATTTGGTCGGTTGTAATTATGAAATTTGCATTTTGTTTTCCTTCATTTGAACGGATTCGTTCTTGTTTCTCTACGTCTTGGTTGGGAAATTCTTCAATGCGCGATGGACGTTGTTTTCACAGGTCTTTTCCTTTGTAAGCGTGTATATATTAGAAAGTAAGCAGAGACTCGGAATATACCCGTGAGTTTACAAGGTAGTGTGGAGTCGTGTCTTCAACCTGAAAGGTATGCGGATCCTCCATTCCTGCCTGAGTATGGTTTTACGCCGCTTTTAGCAATATTCCAGCAATATCACGGCGGGGGACACCAGAAATGGGCTTCACACATTGTACCCATGTCGGGAATCGAACCCGGGTCTTCGGCGTGACGAGCTAACGCCTTAACCACTTGGCTACCCGACCGCCCCTTCTTCCATTCAATAGGGGGATTACATGTGAGTTTTTAAACACGTATCGCTCACTCACATTAGCAACACATAGTCAATGTAGGAGGTCCACGAAAAGTCAGCACAAATATCAATATCACTCGGGAACTGATAGGTTCACTGTTACTAATGGATGAGGAGCAATCAGTATCAGTGCCGAATCCACAACCCGCACTTCTCTTTGCTGATGCAGTAAAGTTCCGAATAATATGTGAACCAATCGTCTTGGGAAATATACTTGACCAGAAATTGGCCTTTCTTTTGATGTTTGATAGAGGTTTTCCGATGCCATTTCATAACAATATCCAGACCCATGCATAGTCAGGTGTTAAAAACCACGTAACACCATTACTGATGATGACTTATCCAACCATAGCCAATTTCAATTACAGGCAAGATTCAGGTAAGATAAGCACAAAGCCTACCTTAACGTTTAATATTAGCGGTCACATTCTCTCTCATGATACCAGCAAACTTATGAGAGTCAGGTTGGTGATGGAATGCTAATGTTTTGCATCGTGAAGGCCTCGAAATATGTGAACAATCGGGAACAGATTAAATATGACTGCCTCATGGAGATACCCTAATTGAACAACATAGCTCATACAATTGTAGACTGTATATGAGGTCAATACTTTGTCATCGGTTTTATATGATTTTGTTTTTGCTATATAATAAAGAGACAAAAAATAGACTCAAAATATTAAACTAGGTTAGCTTCAACAACGATAGGAGGTTCCTAAAAAGCCTGAGAAACACAACGAAAATCTATTACAACTTATATTTGATATCATAAAAACTAGTATTATAAAGAACTTTCATCACCATATTTATGATCCTTTAACATAGATATTTTATAGAACTGTAGTTTCATAAAACAAGTAGATCTTAGGAATCCATTAAGAGCTTTTGATGTGCAATTCAATATATTTTCATTTTATATATTGTCAATTTCGATTTTTTATATTAATATAATATCAATTTGTAATTAAGATCAATGTCTTTTTTCAGCCTACATTTGACAACTATACCAGAAATACATATGTTTACTAGCCTCAGGCTTCTACAATTAACACGTGTTATATGGCAGTGTAATGTATTGTGAAAAAAATGTTTCTGTTCATAAAATTGTGTTTTAACAATAATTAGGAGTCAGGAATGTATTGCTGTCCAATGTAAGCAGTGGTGTAGATGTTACTCTATTTAGATAATTTGGGGTCAAGTGAAGCCTTGAATTTTCTAGAACGGCTACAGAACAAACCAGCATGATAAAGAACCTTCCAGAAGGTATTCAGACTATATAACTGGAGCGTGCCTCTCTCATCTCACATTACATCAAGACCAGCGGCTGTGTGAAGAGCATTGTTTTCATCCCGGATATCCAGCCAGGGCCTATTTTTAAAGCTTGACCACTGTTGCTGGTAGGTGAATATTATAACCACTGCCAGTCTATTGTGTATTGCCATTGTAATTGCTGTGCAGTAATTTGTAAACCTAGTTATTTTTAATTACACTTGTTAATTGTATACTATTTCTTCCTTGCCTGTACGTGCAGATTTCTGGGTTAACTTATTGTTTCTATTTGGAAGTCGACATGTATGTCAAAGGAGAGAGTTAGTGTTGTTTACGCATCAGTATACAACAGACAGTCTTTCATGTCACTCTCTTTTGAAAACTGTTGTTAATCATATAGGTGGAATATTACTGAATGCCGCGTTAAACAACAAATCAACCTACCAAACATAGTAGCATGACGCTGACACACCCTGTAATGTCCACGTGGGAAAACGTGGGAAAACATGTAACTGTTGGACAACTGTTTTCCACTGTCACGGAGCTGTGCTCCAGCGACCAGGGTGCCATCAAACAAGAAGAAAGTAATAATTGTAAACGTGGTAATAGGTACATAAGTTTTATTACTATCAGCTAATGGTATCAATAGACGACAATATAAGGAGGGAAAACCCAATGTACAATGACAATGATCACTTATTAATTAAATCAGAGCAAATACCCAAGCTGATTAGGTAAGCAACTGTATAGTGAGTGAGCGAGTATGGTTTTACGCCGCCTTTCCAGCAATATCACTGCGGGGGACACCACAAATGGGCTTCACATATTGTACCCATGTCGGGAATCGAACTCGGGGCTTCGGCGTGACGAGCGAACGCTTTAACCACTAGGCTACCCGACCGCCACTACTTCTTACAAGTGAGACATGCTCAGATATTTTACATTTTGAATTGGAAGGCATAAGTTTTTCAATTGACGTTTTTAAACCTGCTTTAGGGTATTACATATGGAATGTAAGACCTAGGTTTTACAATTGAACTGTTAGTAACTGACCTTTTGATATGAATATAATGTATTTTTCTATTGGCATGACTAGCGAACCACTAGGAAACCCCACCGACCCCAAGCAACTGTATAACAGTAATAAAAGAGAGTAGCTAAATCAACACTTTGACAAGATAATATTACAAGGTGCAAAGACAGCCAAATAAGTCGGCTGCGAGAAATTAACACCTGAGAGTTAATTCAACACTCTAATGAGTGAATAACCTCGGCTGGGTTAAATAGCGGAAAATAAACACAGAAGACCTATCCCTAAAATAAGTCTCTTGGACAATAAAATACACGATAACGCCTGAATATGAAACTAGTCTTATTGACTAAAGACTCAGTCACTTTGACTGGGCAAGGAAATTCTAAACTCCCCAAAACTACAAGTTATTTGACCTAAAGTGTATGTAGACTCACAATCATTAATAAGGTACTTGGCCGAAAGAATAACTTGACTCACAATAGTGAATATTAGGGCCTAGGCCTAAACTAGGCAATCGCTGGGAAGGTTGGTTATCCACAGATAACTAGAAAAACTAGAGTATGAAAGCCTTAGGTATACGTTTAGCTCAATACAACCAAAGTACGTCAGTACTAGATTAAAACTGCCTGAGGAGAAGAAACCCCTCAAATGAAAACTATAACTGAAAACGGACAATCAACCCTTTTAATAAACCCACAAGATATTTACAATAAACACATTATGTACAAATTGAACTTCCCTGTTATGGAAGTATGCACATGGAAGTATAGCCCTAACTTCCCTGGTATGGAAGTATGCACATGGAAGTATAGCCCAAGTAAGGCTCTGAAAACACGCAAGCTATGAGTAGGAGCATCTCGCGATCAGCCCTATAGCTCATCTGCCACGTCCGTCAGTTCGTTATAAGCGTGTTCGTTATAACCGTAGTTTACTGTATTAAAATAAAGGGCTGAATATACGCTATTCAACGGTACTACTAAAGATTTACAAATAGATATGTACACTTTTTGAGGTGGAAGAAATGACCATACATACAGGAGAAATATCTACAAGTACTAGATAATCCCGCTAATGCGTGAAAATCAACGTTACAAAGTTACAACAACATTTTCAATACCCATAGTAGGTAATAGTACCCAGAAGATAGCAAACATATATGATATAACTTATATAAAATCAATACATGATAAAAGTATGTGAGTATACAGCAAGAAAATATAATTCACGGTTCACCGATTCCCTAATAATGTACATAAAGACACTCGACAACGACGACCGCCGGACATTGCCTAGTCCTGCACCATGACTGTGGAATATATGTATTTTATGAAAAAATAGTAATCTAGAAACGCTTACAAAAGCAAGTCTAGCCAGCTCAAGCTAGTTCTGAAATCAGCACAGGGATTTTTTATTATTTTTAGAGTCAAGAAGGATATTGTGTAATATAAGCTTTCAGCGACTAAGTGTTAGTCTAGACATTGCCGAATGGTGACGGAAGCCGAACACTTAAGAGCGAGGGAAGCGGTGCAGTCACTGGACCGTGACTAGACTGACCCACTTTAGCTGTATCCAGACACCGCAAACAACAAGTCACTGTGTCGAAGTATTTGGGTCATATGACTTTGCAACTCAGCTATGCATTCAGTTCATAAGCTCCACAGTAGTGAAAAGAAGTTGACAGCAATAGGGTTGGCAGGAAGGTTAACCAGTAATGGAATTACGACAAGGCTGTGTATGGGATAAGTAAGGAAAACACTTAGGAGGGCTCGGAATTATTCTGTGGCTGAGTGATATGTTATTTCCATGAGCCAAATACAAGTCGTGATCCGTCCCTCTCATAATGGCAGCCAGCCGGCTAAAGCCACTGATGGACATGACCAGAGTGTCGCACATGGAGAGAATATACTGATCCAGAATCACCTTCTCCATTGAAGAACACTCATATTCTACCGGTGGTTTATCAATATGAAGAACATCCCCTTTTACCTCCAGATAGGAGTCAGGGAAAGATTTACGAAATAGTTCCCTGACATCATCGGAATCCGTTGCAATGAATAACTTATCACGACCCAGGTGTAACCTCTTTTTGAAGAACCTGACCAGAGCTGTTTGATTTGGACGGTTCGCCATGATTCTATCTCTTGGAATTGTCAGGCTTTTACCCATACGTATGTGCGCACACACCAGTTTGTGGTAATTTGGGCCAATGCTACCAAGTATACCATTTAGTGCATTTTGAGACTTTGGAGAAAGTTTAAACAGTTTCTCCAGTGCGTATTTGTATATATCGAGGTGGCTTAACTTCTTGGCCCAAAGTACTCTTTCAAACAAAGGGTTTTTCATAAGAGAATAGACATAATCAATGTTTCCCGTGTACATCAATACATCTTTCTGAAAAATTGCTTCCAAATCGGTTCTTTCGAATAAAACGCCCGTACTTAATTTATAATTAACGAACCAGTCCTTTCTCTTGCCTTCAAATAAGTTCATATCTATAGTCCAATTAACGTCCCTTGGAACTATAAACTCAGAGAAGTCACACGGCCTTATCATACTAATGCCAAACTTGCGTCCAAGCATTTCAGACAAGACATACGCTGTTACCATCCCCTTTTGTCTGTCAGCATACCCCCCACAGTGACTTATATTACATGTATAAATCACATATTTGTCTTCGATTGTCCCCCTTTCTTCTTGTTTTTTATATGAAAATTGCTGATAAGGAGTGTTAGGTCTGCTTCTGGCTGCTGTTTGCTTGGATATTCCTTCAGTCCTCGGTAGCATAACATACATGTATGCACAAAGCGCAACACCAGCCATTAATGTGAAAATCATCCAGTGACGACATAATGTCTGTAACAAAATGAACAAAATGAAATTACTATGATACATATTTAATAATATACAGACAATAATGTGTAAGAATGTTAATGGTAGTAATAACTATCGAATTCTACAGCGCTAGAATCAGGATGGATAAAAGATAAATGGGTCGGTGTATTCCATAGTGCTCAGCGACAATAAGTATTCTGTCAAATGCAGTATGATGTTACTATTTATCATAAAAAAACTGGCTCCCACAGGAGATACCGCTTGGGTGAGATCAAGCAATGTCTACATTGAATATATCGCTGCAATGAAATTGCATCACAATGCTTTGCAGTGAGTGAGTGAGTGAGATTGTTTTAACGCAGCTTTTAACAGTATTCCAGTTATATCACGGAGTGTCAGCTTAATGTGGGAGGGAAGCCCGAAGTGATGCAGGTCTCAGACGTTTACCACTTCGGTGAAACCCACGAGCACGGATAAGGTGCTGACAAACGTAGAAACATAATCGGGGCGAACCGGGATTCAAACCCACAATCATAGGTTTCTGGCGTGCACAAGGGACACAACTCTGCACAGCGAATCGCGGCGCCTTTGACGACTGGGCCACCCGTGCCGCCCCCCTCCCCCCAATGCTTTGCAGACCATTGTGACGTCATTGGTTACCATGACGTCACAATCAAATGTCATCACTAATGGCTCTGCTACTGAAGGTTACTTTTTACACTTAAAATACTGCTTAATACTTTCATCAAACTTAAAAAGTTGGAAGAATAATGTTGGATGATGAATAAAATCTCACCCTCGTGCCTTTTGATATAAAATATATCAACATTCATTGATAAAAGTGGCAATGCTCGTGTTGATGTATTTAATATCACAATATATGACAGTGAGATTCTCTATATGCCCACGAAGACCATACCTGATCAGAATGTAGCGAATGCATAAGGCGTGGCAGTACAAAATCTTGGATTTAATGTAGTGTGTGCTGTAGTATTTGCTGTAATATGTGCTGTAGAGTATGCTGCATGTATGCTGTAGTGTCTGCTGCAAGTGTTGTAGTGTCTGTTGCAAGTGTTGTAGTGTCTGATGTAGTGTGTGCTGTAGTTTGTGCTGTAGTGTATGATGTATGTATTGAAATGTGTCATGTAGTTAGTGCTGTAGTTAGTTCTGTAGTGTATGATGCCAATGCTGTAGGTAGTGCTGTATGTGTTGTACTGTGTCCTGTAGTGTATGCTGTATGTGTTGTACTGTGTCCTGTAGTGTATGCTGTAGTGTATGATGTATGTGTTGAAATGTGTCCTGTAGTTAGAGCTGTAGTGTATGCTGTAGTTTGTGCTGTAGTGTATGATGTATGTGTTGTACTGTGTCCTGTAGTTAGTGCTGTAGTTAGTTCTGTAGTGTATGATGTAGTGCATGGTGCCTATGCTGTAGTAAGTGCTGTATGTATTGTACTGTGTCCTGTAGTGTGTGCTGTAGTGTATGATGTAGTGTCTGATGCCTATGCTGTAGTAAGTTCTATATGCATTGTACTGTGTCCTGTAGTGTGTGCTGTAGTGTATATACTGTAGTGTCTGATGCCTATGCTGTAGTTAGTGCTGTATGTATTGTACTGTGTCCTGAAGTGTGTGCTGTAGTGTATACTGTCGTGTCTGATGCCTATGATGTAGTTAGTGTTGTATGTATTGTACTGTGTCCTGTAGTGTGTGCTGTAGTGTATACTGTAGTGTATACTGTCGTGTATGATGCCTATGCTGTAGTTAGTGCTGTATGTATTGTACTGTGTCCTGTAGTGTTAGCTGTAGTGTATACTGTAGTGTATGACGCCTATGCTGTAGTTAGTGCTGTATGTATTGTACTGTGTCCTGTAGTGTGTGCTGTAGTGTATACTGTAGT
The DNA here is from genome assembly GCF_023055435.1 of Haliotis rufescens. NCBI lineage: Eukaryota > Metazoa > Mollusca > Gastropoda > Lepetellida > Haliotidae > Haliotis > Haliotis rufescens. Next base: position 32,101,673 of record NW_025964383.1, read on the forward strand.
GTATACTGTCGTGTATGATGCCTATGCTGTAGTTAGTGCTGTATGTATTGTACTGTATCATGTAGTGTGTGCTGTAGTGTATACTGTCGTGTATGATGCCTATGCTGTAGTTAGTGCTGTATGTATGGTACTGTGTCCTGTAGTTAGTGCTGTGATGTATACTATAGTGTATGATGTCTATCCTCTAGTTAGTGCTGTATGTGTTGTACTGTGTCCCGAGTAAGTGCTGTAGTGTATACTGTAGTGTTTGATGCCTTTGCTGTAGTTAGTGCTGTATGTATTGTACTGTGTACTGTAGTGTGTGCTGTAGTATATACTGTAGTGTCTGACGCCTATGCTGTAGTTAGTGCTGTATGTGTTGTACTGTGTCCTGTAGTGTGTGCTGTAGTGTATACTGTAGTGTATACTGTCGTGTATGATGCCTATGCTGTAGTTAGTGCTGTATGCATTGTACTGTATCATGTAGTGTGTGCTGTAGTGTATACTGTAGTGTATGATGCCTATGCTGTAGTTAGTGTTGTATGTATTGTACTGTGTCCTGTAGTGTGTGCTGTAGTGTATACTGTAGTGTATGATGCCTATGCTGTAGAAGTGCTGTATGTGTTGTACTGTGTCCTGTAGTGTGTGCTGTAGTGTATACTGTCGTGTATGATGCCTATGCTGTAGTTAGTGCTGTATGTATTGTACTGTGTCCTGTAGTGTGTGCTGTAGTGTATACTGTAGTGTATGATGCCTATGCTGTAGTTAGTGCTGTATGTATTGTATTGTGTCCTGTAGTGTGTGCTGTAGTGTATACTGTCGTGTATGATGCCTATGCTGTAGTTAGTGTTGTATGTATTGTACTGTGTCCTGTAGTGTTTGCTGTAGTGTATACTGTAGTGTATGATGCCTATGCTGTAGAAGTGCTGTATGTGTTGTATTGTGTCCTGTTGTGTGTGCTGTAGTGTATATATACTGTAGTGTATGATGCCTATGCTGTAGTAAGTGCTGTATGTGTTGTACTGTGTCCTGTAGTTAGTGCTGTAGTGTATACTGTAGTGTATGATGTCTATCCTCTAGTTAGTGCTGTATGTATTGTACTGTGTCCCGAGTTAGTGCTGTAGTGTATACTGTAGTGTCCGATGCCTTTGCTGTAGTTAGTGCTGTATGTATTGTACTGTGTCCTGTAGGTAGTGGTGTAGTGTATACTGTAGTGTCTGATGCCTATGCTGTAGTTAGTGCTGTATGTGTAGTACTGTGTCTTGTAGTTAGTGCTGTAGTTAATGTTGCCTATACACATGTTCTAGATTTCTGTCTGATGGAACAAATATAAGTCGGGTATCACATACTTTTATTGACTGTGTGCTGCTACTCGTTACGTATATGTAACTAATTCTCTGTGTATTATTCATTATGTGATTCAAGCCATGACACACAAAAACACCATTGAACACAATACACTGTATATTCGTCAATGAAGGACTTCCACGGAGTCAAGTTTCTGTATGTGGAAGAAATCTGGGCTGCCAACCCTCTCTAAGTGATGAATAAAATATGTTTTGAAAATCCTTCCACTTTACTTTGATATGGCCATATGCATACTAAATACAATATAGTAGTATCTTTGTAGTTAATTCGTAAGAGACACATTTTATCCTCCAACGCACACATGGACCCTTCCTATTAACTTCAGTTAGCCCATCTACTCCCAGTACATCACCAATCCAATTACATAAATATTGTTGATTGGGACAAACCAACAGAACCAACAAACTGCATTGACACGACAGCAATTGGACAGTGATGTAAAAAGTGGGGTCCTGTCCATAAAATGAAAAATCTTCAGGGTTCAAATTCTCTATCCCCCTGAATTGACCGAAGGCTGATAATATATGAGTTTTAGAACATATATTACACTGTCGCCATGACAACCAATTATCAATGTGAGAAACCGATTATAGTTCAAATAATTTAATCTCTTCATCAAATATGGGTTACCAATAGACACAAACAAATAAGAATAAATAAAACGATTCTGAAGCACTCACCGTCCGAAATATATTTGAACACATAAACGTCTTTCGTTTGTTGCTGATAGGTTTTTCCTTGACAATACTGAAAATATGAGATCGTTGTAAACATTGGACACCATAAATAAGGACGATTGAACAAATATATATTCCATGAGTATTCAAGCATTTTTGAATAAAAAAAATACCCACAACAAACCTTTTATATTGTTAATTTACGCATTTAAATTTTTTTGAGTAGTCGAGATTTCACTGCAAACACGAAAACGTCGTTTTTTTCCGTATATGGTCATTGGACGGAAAAACGACGTTATTTGGACGTTTACAAACCATCGTTTTTCCGTTCAAATAACGTCGTTATTTGACATCGGAATTTACTGTGAGAGAACGAGCTCCTCCTTTTCTTGATTGACATTGTCAATCAAGCAACAGCGTCAACCGGTATTTCTACATCTCAGATTTCATTGGTCAGTTCTCGCGCGTTAGATTACAGGCCCGCCTTTGACGCTGCACTCGAAGCGCTAAGCGGAAGTATTGAAATCAATCGTTCTGCGCATGCGGATTACTTAATGCCTTGTCCAAATTTTCCGTTCTGTGCATGCGCGATTTCGCGTATTGTTTCCGAGATTTCATGTCACCACTATTTGACAATGATTCAGTTACAGTCTCGTGAAAGTTCGGAATCGTACAATTCCAAACTGGTGATGCCTATTCAGACTAATGCTTAGTCTCTAAACCTGTATAGTTTTGAAAGAAACAAGTAACTCAATTTAAATTGAAGAGGAGCCCCAGTGATATGGGGGATTCCGAGATGAACCTAGTCTATGGCTGCCACCCAAACCGATCCAAACTGTATCGTGATGTCTTACTGTCTTACTCGCCGGTGGAACGTAGACAACATCGCTAATACAGATATAACGTATTTGAATGTTGATACTAAAGACAAACACTCATTATTTTTGCAGTGACGATATAACTCTTATAGACGTTTATTGGTAACTTTCGTCAGTTTTGCTCTTCATTTTGATAACTTTGTTTTCACATATACATGTAGCAATACCCGACAAGCCTGTCATACATAATTATTGGGCAGTTTTCAATCTTGTACTTACTTACTCTGGTGTTCCTGAGCGAAGCTTATTGGCTTGGGTGTTACACCACGTTTTTCTGGTAATCCTATTATTATGTAATGACACCTTGTACAGTGGATCACGGCTCCGTGACTATCCATAACAATCAAGATGAACATTCAGTTCAAGTAAAATGATGAGTTTGTTATTACGCCACAGTCAGTCAAAAACTAATGTGAAGTTTGATTACACACTTCGAACATCGTGGATCCTCATTTTGAGAATCAAAGTTCATATGCTATATATGCAGGAAATACTGCTGATAGCCTCTGGTCAACTCCGCGCTACCGCAGAATGTTCGTCCAACTCTGCGGTTGGCATTCAAACACGCTGAAATGTTTTCGCCTTGCATCCAAGATGGTTGACAAGTGAAATCGTATGAATTTGGCTATTTAGGTCGCTGTCTCATTTTTGATTACCCAATAAAGTCACTTCAACATTCAATTTCCGATACAAGTAAATGAATAAGTGTGCTTTACGCCACAATTAGTCAAAGACCAACGTTGTCTGGTTAGATGACATTGTGTACACCCTATCCCCATTTAAGTCTCCACTGTGCGTGTTCCTGGTGACGAAAAGGCCCCATGTACCTTGGAATCTCATTAATACATTCATGCGCGGCATTCTTTACCTTAAGAAGACCATAGTTAACAAGCTTATCCAACTGGAACTACCATCCCGCCGAGGATGAATTTTGATTTACCAATCCCTGAATTGAGAAGACGTGCGTTACGAAGCTCCTCCAAGTCGTCATCAATATCCGTACATGTCTGTGATATTATGACCCATCAAAAGCCGAATATATTTATTGTGCTTTATTGACGACAAATGTCATAATTGGGATAACACTTTCTTAGTAAAGTACAGATTCTCGTACTTTTTTGGGTTGACTCCCGTCCGGGATTTGAGCCCACACTGTGAGTGAGGCACCCAATCGCCAGCACACAAGTCAGCGATCTAACCCATTGTCGGAAAACTACATATTCTCGTAATTTTTAGGGTTGAGATAATAGACGTTAATGGACAAATTAAAGCCAAAAATGATTGGTAATCGGCAATGGGCAAACGGGAGGCCGGGGTAATCAGCGCTTATCTGATGGCTTCCCTTGTTACGTTTCCTTCTTTGCTATCTTTTTACTTTTGTTGTTCTTACAGGTACATATATATGTTCTCTGCCTCATAGCATTTATTCACCCGATGAAGGTGTGAGTATATACTCCGAAACGTTGTGTTCCTCATAATAAAGACGTTGACATTCATGCTTTTTTCCTTATGTATATCACTTCTTAATGCCCTTCAAAGACTCAATCTAGCTTTGTTTTTAAATGTGGAGATATTTGCTTAGAATATAATATGATCATGCCTATAAACATTTGGGTCTTTGTCTACTTGAGCATTTAAACATAAATTTTATAGCTGATGACATTGCTAAATCTTCAGGAATGCAATACACGTCATAGCAAGCTGTGATCTTTATTCACACTTTAGATATTCGAAATGGAAATCTGTAAGTTTATTGTAATCTTCCGCAACTTTCACCTCCTGACCAGTTGAACTTCTTAGTGCATTCTGATGCCATTGGAAAATTCCAGGGTGCCCTTCTTTCTGTGATGTTTTGACGAATGAAATCTATTGCGTTATGATAATCTCTGTTTGCTGATATTTAATATGTACATATTGTAAAGTATTTACGATATTTTAAACGTGTAATTCGATGCATACAATGCAATGTTAACATAAGTGCGGATGCACGAAGGCGGTTATAGTCATAGTTATAGTGCGATGGATGTATGTAAGCACGAATACCGATACATGAGGGCGGATATAGTTATCGTTCGATGGATGTTGGCGAATGGTGGGAGGATGGATTATGTATGAATGCGCATGGATCCATGATGGCTGACGTAGACATAATGGTGGGGAAAGAAGAGTGCGATGTGTGTGTGCGTGTGTGTGCGTGTGTGTGCGTGTGCGTGTGCGTGTGCGTTTGCGTGTGTGTGTGTTTGTGTGTGCATGACAATTCCTGGACTGCGCCGTATCCATCCCAACACTGTCAGGAATCGTTTACGTCAGTACGGGATTCGACCTGCCATACGTCCCATCCTGACACACTGTCATCGCGTCAACCGTCTAAGATGGTGTCGAAATCATGTTCGCCAACCTCGAATATGGTGGAGAAATGTTGTCTTTACAGATGAATCGAGGTTCAACATTTCCCACAGTGACGGGCGCCAACGTGTCTACCGGCGTTTGGGAGAACGTTATGCACGCAACTGTATTGTGGAGAGGAATCGTTTTGGAGGTGGCTCTGTGATGATTTGGGGTGGGATAACAGCACTGCACCGAACCCCTTTGGTGGTTGTTCAGGGCAATCTCATCAGTGTTGGCTACAGAGATCAGATTCTGAGGCCTGTGGTCATTCCTTTCCTGCAACGTCATGGCCCGGGATTGACATTTCAACAGGACAACGCTCGTCCTCACACGGCTAGGGTCACAATGGATTTCCTTCACCATAACAATGTCATGTTACTGCCATGGCCTGCAAATTCTCCAGATCTCTCCCCAATAGTGCATGTGTGGGATGAAATGGAGCGCTGTCTGCGTCGTCTTCCACATCCTCCAGATAACGTCCGTGACTTGGCACAGGATTTGAGGAGGATATGGCAGTCCCCATTCCGCCGATGCACTGCTGTGATTCACGCACAGGGTGGTCATACCCGTTATTGACTTTGTGACTTTGTCGTTTGACCCCCCACTCCATTTTGATCTTCTGACGTCATTGTAACAGATGTTGTTCAGGTCCCGTTGACATTTTCTTATGGTCCGATGATTCAGCTGCTACGGCGTCTGCATCATTTTGTTCTTGCTGTGTTGTATTTCAATCCAGAATATATTTTCTCCGTGCACAGTTTCTTTATGTGGCTAGTATATCATCGAGTATCAGTAAGAAACTAGAAGTAACTGCCTTTGTTCTGTAAATCTCACCAAGTTTCAGCTTCCGGCTCTTCCTTTGTGGAATGAGGTTTCACATTTGTAAAATGATCTCTCTTATCTGTCTGTACCATCAACTGTGCCCTCACCCCCCTGCTGTTTTCCTGTCCCATATTGCCAAGCAGGTCACCCACAAGGAGGAATACGGCCCTCCCGCATTCCAGTTGTACCGTGCCTAGCACAATATGTTGTGGCGCCTTGCTGTGGCCAAACATTTTGTAACAATTTGGCCAACTTTGATATGTAAACAGCAAATCAACAAAAACGGAAAAAATCCTACTTATTTTGTTGATACCATAACAATAAATCAAACCAATAGATCGTTCGAGCTAGCATGAATATAAAAAATATTTAGCAAGTCGATACTGTTGGTCCAAAGTGAAATGTTCTTCATGAAAACTGTCAATCATGAAATCAACGCAATAATAAGTCAGCACATTAATGCGAGTATAGAAACCTGGATTAAAATGCGTCATGACATTTATGAGAGTAGCCTTTCAAAAATCACCGTAGACTCACAATTCAATAATGTAGTATTGGCTGATAGACGTTCGACCGAATAATATCATTTGCTAACTTCAACTGGTCATCTAATTTCCATTAATGTATGTTACATAGTTAATATGTTCACGGGCTTCATCACTGAATATATAGTGTGGAGGTCTGCTTCAGTTGAGGACAAGTAAAATAAATAATGATATTATTATGCTATTATCATTATTATTCCTTCAGATTATTAAAAGAAGTTATTATGTTTTCATATTAAACATAGAGAAGGAGGTATGGAGATTGTGGAAGATATTTTTAGCACAAGAATTGTTAACATAATTCTTATAGATATTATGTTTTGTTTGTTTGTTGTTTAATGCAAAACGCAGCAACTTAAGGATATTACAACATACATAAATTTAGGTTCAGTTGTAATTTTAGATTTGTATTATTTGGCAAATGTTACAGAGACCTGATAAGTGATATAATAATGTATAGTCGCTATTCTTAAAAGTATGAATATGTTAGATTTATCAACCAGAAATATTGCACACCAAAGGATAATCCTATTTCATGACACTATTTTACGTCGAAGTCGACGATATTTGTGTATGTCATTGCTACATGATTGGCTATGACACGGATACGTCGTGATAAAGCAATGAGAAATTGATTTTTGATTATATAAGATAGCTGTGCGATAAATCGCAAAGAACAAAGAATGAAGCGATATTTATTTCACGATAAAACATTGTTCTATCATGACGTCATTTATGAAGATTCGAACATGCACTCGCAACTTGAAAACGTCGTAAACTTGACCTTATTTTTGTAAGGTATGTGTCTTGTGTGTTGCTTCCAATAGATGTAGCTGGGGAAGGTAGATAAAGGCAGTGCCCGAACAATCGCATCCGAAAGTGAGAGCGAAAATTGTGAGAATATGACCAAAAACCAAAAGAAAGACCAAATTCACCCCCCCCCCCCCCCCCCCCCCCCCCCTGTAAAATGGATTCATCTGGCATGGCCGCGGTCGGATTCTATTCAAGGAGTCATCATTATTTAAGTACGGGTAAATATTTTATAACGTGTACCTTTTCCTAATTTAACACCCTTAAAAGAGGCTGTAAATAATGTGGCTATCTCATACAGAAATAAACGAGTCGTGGTCGTTGTTTATCGTACAATAAACAACGCACACTCGTCGTTTGTTTCTTAATTACATGACCATATACACTAACATTATATCTTTTCATGTTTATCAGTCAACAAAAGCGACATAAGCCTTTCCATTATCACAAGCAACCCTTGTCAAAAATAGCGCCAACTGCACAATTACGACAAGACCAGGAGCATGTTTCATGATCCACCATAAAAATGATGACACACGGTGCTCGCAAAAAAGCGAGCTCATTCCGATCCACTAGTGGCACCCGCAAAGGCAAGCAAATTGTTCACCCGAAAAGGCAGAGAATTGCATCAGACATCATTTTGGTCTTTGATACGACGAACCTGGAAATGTCGTCTACACGTCCAACACAAAGCCCAAACAGGGACCCTAATCCTTTAAACCCGCCCAAAGTTCTGTTAATTACATAGTTTTTACATTTTCCCCTAACCTTAAGTGATATATACTAGTTCTGAAGTAAATCGAATTTACCCGTATGAATCGTCTTATGTCATTTATTGCCGATAAACAGAATATGCACACTTTCTGAAAGTAATGTGTGATAAGTCAAGCACCAAACCTATACTCTCGATATACATGCTGCGCTTACTTAAAAAAGCTATTGGGTTAACAAGATACGTATATTAAAGTGCCATGCTTTCCTGATGTGTTATCAATCTAATTTGAAAAAATGACATAAATAGTTACCACTCATCTTTCAATATTTGGTTGGGTTATCACGAACATATTTGAATATATACAACAGCTGTACTTGCTTATCTTTGTACTTAAACGCATCAGGTTTGTCTGTCATACAGGCCCCGAAACAAATATGTCCGATGCAGCCCAATATTTGGCAAAATGAAGAAGGTCTCTCGGCTCCTTTTTATTATATTTTACAACTATTGTTTAATAACTGTTTTTTCTGTCAAATATGTTCCTTTCAGAGATTAGATGTTATTCTAACATCAGGCCTGTGGTACGTTCACTACATCAGCGTTGACATTAAAACGATATTTACATATATAAATACATACAGAGGAAATGCTTAGCATTTAGCTTTTAAGGAAGAGTGCAGGGTGACTTGTTTTATACATATATATATATGAACATATATGTATGGACATTTGGATGAATACAGATATACCTCCTTACAGATAGTGTTCGTAGATGATTGTAGAACATGCATGAAGACAATGGTATAATTATGTGAGTAATCGGGATAATACCACGTTTAACAATATTCAGCCATATTGCGATAATGGTTTCCAACATACAAGACGGACCATGAAAGTATTACTTGAACTTAGAACTGGCTTTCTGGTGTGATGTAACACCCCATAATCTCCTGTAGAAAAAGAGCTTAAAGCATGAATAAAGATCACGAAATAATACGGATGTACATACATCTGGACATATATTTGCGTAGTATTACTACGTTAATTCATCAGTATATATGTATTTTGCGCAAAAGGATATTGTAGGATCGACGCTGGCATGCGCTTATAACCTATTCACCAGTGCTGTAATATTTAATTCATTTGTATTTTGACACATATCGATAGGAACATGGTGAATCTGTCTAAAGATATATAGACATGCATGGAATCGTTTGGATAGTTGTACCTCACGGCTAGACTAACGCTTAGTCTCTGAAAATATAATATTTTGATCAAAACAAGAAACTATATTTAAATTTAAAAGGAGCCCCCGTGGCCTGGAAATTTCAGCCTGAACCTGTTAAACATCTAGGCTTGTTTCATTTGGGACAATAGCATTGCAGTGAGGCCTGGGCGGAAGGGAAAACCTGTTTACACCCATCAGATTCCAGTCATTACTTCTCTCTTCAAACGAAAATAAAATACGAAAAATGTCGGAAGTGTTTCTTCTTAATCCTTCTAATTTTCTATTTAGAAACATGTTTTAACTTGAAAGTTATTATATGTATCTCATGTTAAAAAAATGAATTATTGGTATCTGTGGTGCTGGCACCGTTTTGTCGCCATTGTGTAGCTTTCGTGGAGTTGCTATGAATATCAAATGCATGTCTTGAAATATGGACAGAACCCATCATTGAACCATTTGCAGTCTAACCCATCTAATTTCCGTGATTGGATATATTATCCATCTACTTATACACACTCATTATGGACATATACATAATTTCATGGTACCTTATTATTAAAAAAATACCCGTGATGATCGGGATTTGAATAGGCCTTCAACAACCCATGCTTGTACAAAGGCGACTCACATTATCGGGTGGTCAGGCTCGCTGACTTGGTTGATGCATGTCATCGTATCCGAATTGCGTAGATCGGTGCTCTTGATGATGATAACTGGATTGTCTGGTCCAGACTGGATTATTTACGAACCACCGTCATATAGCTGGTATATTGCTGAGTGCGGCGTTTGACAACAAGCACTCAAACAAAAACTATTATTAAACACCTTCCAACAATGAGAAATTAAACTTATATTTTCTATATATTCTATTATATTTATAACATGATTTGATTCATAATTTAATTATTGGGTTGCTTTCTTGTCTGTCATTCAATGTACATGTTCAAACCCCTTAACTTTGAATATTTGATTTTTTCACAAATAGTTACGTTAGTGAGTGTTTTTACTATCATATTTCAGTTTATTTAATTCATAATACGAAATTAATAATTCATTTATCACAAATTATAATGAATTCAAAATGTAGAAAGATACACAATTTGCCATTATTTGACTTTTAAACTATATAAAGTATAATATAATGATGAGAATTCCTGTAACGGACAGTATTTAAAAAAGAAATATTAGTGCATTAGTCAGATATGCCCCTCAGTAGTATTATTGTATATATCCAGAGAGAGGTTTACGTTGTAGTTCTCATTATTTGTGGATAATTCAACATGCAACATAGAAAATATATATTCTACCATAACGAAAGAATACAGAGTATACAATAACTCGCAATTGTTCAAAAGAGATTTCAAATCACAATTACATATCTTATATAAACAGAGGTGCTAATGGTTTAATCTCTACATTGTGCCCATGTTCGTGAGCCCTTGTTCTATTCAGCAAACAGCCCAAACCCGAAACTCCACAACATATCCGATTACACTGACCCAGTTCTCCAGTTCTTCATGCGATACTGTCGCTCTTGTACGCCTCCCAGTCCATAGAAAATAAATTTAAAAGGAATCCAACTCAAGTCTAGAACTATTTGTCAAGCCTAGATTGCCTCAATTCTGTTATTGTTCTTAGCTGCTTCAGATTATATTTTGTAGATACATATTTTTAACTACGAAAATTGTACTGACACCGTCACTGTCCCTATTGAAGCTATTTATAGCTCAAATAAGACTTTCGAATTGTCGTCCATTGTTCGATGTCAATACATCAGTGACAAGTGAGGATAATATAGTAATCGTTGATGCCGCGCTACACTATAATAAAAATTATAATCAAGTTGACTAGTATGTACATTACTACAGTGAGCCTGTACATGATCATGTCCTAATGATCAAATGTCATAATATCAAATACTAATATATTATTATGTGATGAATTTGACTGGATCAGTGGTAACATGTGATATTAATATTTCATCAATTTCTTTCCTGGTTGGTCTATCCATGTCTACAAAATGAAAATAATGCAATTAAAAAGGAGCACAGAACAATTCTTAATTTCAGACTAGAGCTGTTGAAATCTAGACTTTCCCAATCATTATAGACTTGAGTTGGTCTCATTTTATACATTATTCTCTTGGGTCTACGTCACAGCTCATACCACACAATAACAAGACCAGTTAGTCCCCCGCCGGAGCGCCTGGATTTTGGTTATATCATCTAACATGGCCAACTCTGCTCGTAAGTAAACAAGAACCTAATAAGCGAGTGGTCCTTTATGATCATGCTGGGTTTTTGTCCTTTGCTTGAACAGTAATGTAACTTAACTTCTTTTATTGAGTCGTTTATTTGTAGATAATTTCGTACACATATATTTCATCTAACATGGTAATTATAATCATAACTATTTTTCAATAATAATGGTATGCACAGTTCTTTATGTTGTTCTGTACACGGATTCCCCAGTGGCTATATTGCATCATATAGAATACTCATGGATTTGTTTGCCACTGTACCAAATTAATTATGATCATATTCTTAATTATTATCCCATTCAGACCCGACATTTTAACAATAACACACATAGATCTAGTTCAGAAACACTAGACTGAAATTAATACAATATGATTCCAAAATTATTAGATATACTTATGATTAATTTCGTTGGGTAATAAGAAAACAAATGTCAAATAAATTGATTTTCATGTGAATAAAATCCAGAGGACAAATATCAGAACCAATGACAGACACTATCATTAAACACGATTGTTAAGGATACTGGGCGTTCAATAATTCCGCTAAACCTTCATTTCACAGTGGGAAAATACGGGGCATAATCGGCGATATTTACTTCATCAAATTTACAAAATGAAGATCGTATCATGTATACGATTTCGTGATAACAGTGAGCTGACACGAAATATTAACGCACATATCACTGTTGAAAATGTGGTGTGTGTCATTGTTTACATTTCACCGATGTGACGAACACTTTCGAGTCTCGAAACAGCTTAAATAATGTTTTCCTTCACTAAAAGTAACAACGGACGTTATTCTCGTGACATATACGTTGCAAGAGCATTCATGAAAATGCTAAGAAAAATATTTAACCACCCGTTCTAGCGATTTTCTATAGTAAATACATGGAGTGTCCGCCATGTTTGTTCGTCTAGTGGAGGCGTCAGTGTATTTTATTAAAGCCCAAAACAGTAATTTAAACACATATAATAACAGATCATATACATGCATGGTGCCTTCACTTACTACTAGCTTTAATAGGCCATCCCGGAATAAAATAGTTCCCCCAAAAGCGAGGAACATCCCTTTTAGTCTGTTTATAAGAAATGAATTCCAAACAATATCCTTAGTAGATGAGAAGATCTATTAACGAATTGCCTCAGTAAGTCAATCACAATGACAGAGCATCGTTATACATTTACATCAAGTACAATACGTCATAATGGCCGACACGATAAACGTGACGGGAGATATTTCCGAAGTTGTTAATAAACCTGTGGTTATTTCAAGCCTTTGTCATCACTGATCAATTGGCCGATCATTGATAGGTGATTGTAAAGATGTGTCAAATAGATACTAAGGTTATCTCATAGATTGCTGTAGATTGTCACTACGATAGTTTTTATGTTTGTTTTTTTTCGTTTTTATTTCTCTAGGATTGGTTGTAGCGAGGGTATACCTTAAACGGGCTATGCAACCAAACTCTCTGACTTATCCCAGAATAAGCTAAGATGCTAAATTCAAAATTAAAGGGTCTAAGTGACGAATAACAACGCTTCTGTATGAATTCGTACATGTACCAGGAAATTCCCAGGGTTTTCCCCAGAAATGTGGAAGTGGTCAGTGTTTATGTCATTTCAAGAATACAGAATAAACTTGGTAACATGGTTTGGTTTGACTTGTCTGAATTCCTTTAACATGTTACATATCCTAAAACTGGCTTATCAGCAAATCTCGCTGCACTACCCGCGACAGATACTAGAGCAAGGCATGCCAGAAATACGAAACCTAATGCTTCCGAAACGAAGCCTTAGGCATCACGTGCGTCGGGGGACCAGCACCATCTCATTGGCCGTTAACAGTTGTACAAGGCGGGGCAAAAAGCATCGTTTTTCCGTCCATTTTACGCTTGAAAAACTCGACCCTTTTCCGTACACTTAAGCTTTCTAGACGCTCGCCAATTAATCAATTTTAATGAATATTTAGTCGTTTTTCCGTCCAATGACCATATACGGAAAAAAACGACGTTTTCGTGTTTGCAGTGTTTGGTTTTATTATTTCAGTCGAAAGTCATTTAAGCTTAATAACCTTGTCCGTCATGGTGTGCTGTAAATATTGCATCCCCAGAAATCACTGGATATAGCGCATACTCATGCGTAATACATATTCGCATTTTGCATGACGATACAGAGAATCACTATGTGATAGGCTCAGATAATATTTCCAATATGGCCGGAATTGCGATTATGTTCAAAACTTTATGAGTATAATGTAAGCAATTTAGAGGCACCACTATTCAAGGATTATATACTCAAAATGCTTCATAAATCCAGAGGTTTGATTCAAAGCAAATATCGAAGATGCAGTAAATGTACATGAAGGGTTGTGTGAGAAAGTCAAAAGCCTTACATTAAAAACATTAAAAAACCTAGTTAAATAATAGCACATACAACACACATGATTACCTGATAACTCACTTACAAGGAAATGATTGACATTTGTGGATTGATCTTTAACTGTGGTAAACCAAGATTGGAACATTATAACCGATGCACCATTAATAACGATTGCTTAACTAATATATCCAGCGAGTAGTCAAGAAATGATTTTATAACATCAGTCAAAGTTTGCGACGGAAACCTGATGGTTTGCAATGTTGAAGGCATTGATTCGAAATATGTAAACAATCAGGAACAGTGTGAAATTGACTGCCTCATGGAGATCACCAATGACCAGTTTTTCACAACCAAATAGTACCCAAGTTTTTTTTTCCATACAGCATTAAAAGTTTTAATTGAAAGGAGGTTTATAGTGACAAATCGAGCATAATTCATATAAGGTTCATATTGCCGCCATATTGTGTTGTGTGATAGTCATCTGGGGAACACTTATGGATAGTAGATCAAGATTGAATCTTGTTTACATATGGATTATCCAGACCTACCTCATGACATAACATTATAATTTAAGATGCTCGATGGACCCTGGTTTCCCTGTCTAGAACTACAAGTCAAGGATACAACATCCGTCGATCAATGAGCTGGTAGCACTGTGACAAGCTACCAGGTAACCACGGGGTAGTGACAACAGAAGCGCTGATGATAACAATGAGCGAATGAGGGCATACGGTAAATATAGATTGTCAATGCAAGAGAATAACTAGAGCTTAAGACTAAAGCCCCTATCTCACATACACGATTTAAGAAATTGCGAAGACGATTTAAGAAAAGTTGAAAAATCGTGTTGATTCGTGCTCGACCTTGTGGTTTATGCAAATTTCTTAACCAAAGACGACCCTCATACGACCAAAAACGACCCTCATGCGACCTTCATAGGACTGAACACGACTTTTCAGCTCGGCTTAAATCGTGTTATAATTTTTTACATTGCATCGATTTAAGCCGAGCTGCGACAACCATACGTCTGCGCGAGACCGACCACGCCACGTGAATGAACACGAATGAGTGAGCGACCTTCATACGTTCTAACACGATTTAAGGAAAACCGTTTAATCGTGTTCAGTCGTGCTCAGATTCGTGAATGTGAGATAGGGGCTTAAGGAATACACTCCAAGATTTAACATTGATTACGAGTTGAGGATGGTCCAACCATTACACTATGTACAGAACCTACCTCAGACAGGCTGTAGAACAGCAGCGTGTGGAGAGCATGTCTGCATCCGTTTTTTTTCTGTCGATTCAACAAAAACAAAGCCACCAGTCAAACGAAGTACGAAAGCAGGCTCTGTGTCAGTAAAGGTAACAGTAACCTTGAGGGCTTTATATCCAATGCATATTT
Source organism: Haliotis rufescens (assembly GCF_023055435.1). Lineage (NCBI taxonomy): Eukaryota > Metazoa > Mollusca > Gastropoda > Lepetellida > Haliotidae > Haliotis > Haliotis rufescens. Next base: position 32,117,124 of record NW_025964383.1, read on the forward strand.
ATTTTTTTTCGTTATCTCCAAGTATATTTTTACCATCAAATTATCAAATGATGATCAGAAAGACAGTTTAAGCTTTCGAGCAGAATAGGTTCCCTGCACTAAATGAATGCCACGAGAGCGGACATAAATCAGGGTTGGGAGGTAACAGAGTATGTGGCCTGGTTAATTGTCACCTTAGATCATTGCTTTTAACACTGGCCTGCCTCCTTAAACGTCACCGTGGTATATCTGGAATATTGCTGACGGAATATATTAAATAACATTCACTCAATGACTCATCAAATCAATATTGTAACATGGACACTGCTTAGAACCTTATTAGTTGATGTGGTTGAATCATTAGCGTTGTTTTCAGATATTATAATTAATATTTTAATGACAACCAACATTATTGCCGAATTCAAATGAACAGTAATGACCACAAACAATTCCAAGCATAATTTAACCATGCTCAGATTCGTGAATGTAACGTGTAAAATACAATTCTGAACAGCTCTAAGAATAACTAACAGATTCTAACTGACACATCGGGTTGACAGCAACACAATAACGTCACCACAAATACAAGCAAAGACATGTTTAGTTGTCAAGACTATTCACCAACGGATACCAGCAACTTTAGGGGAAAACAATACGTTTTCAAAGTCTATATAATTTAATCTTTCAGCGACAATGACAATTTCTGCTAAATTTCTACTACTGTAACATACGTGCCCGTGACATCATATCACTTACACATTCACTACTGTCGTATCTAGATAATTACCAAAAGAAAAAAGATCTTGAGATATTTTTAAACAAAATATTTATGTCGTTGTTCTGGTGTTGGCCAGAGAATAAAAGATAGTCCAGAAACGAAGAAACTGATGTAATTTGACCCATCAGTTACGAAAATAATGGCCGATGCAATTCCCTATTTTGACTTGTATCATAATTATGTTCCCGTTTTCTTTCAGGTGAACAATTCACTTGCCTATGCATGTGTTTGTGATGGGTGCCCTCGGTGGAGCAGGATACGTTCACCTTTTCGCGAACACCTGGTATCATCTCGGTTTGATAGTGATTCATTTCGTTAAAAGTCACCAGTTTCAATTATCTCTCACCCTCCCAGAGTGTAGATTGTTCATGGACTTGAATCTTTCTTCTTGCGTCACATGCAGATAATCCAAAAAGGAAAGCACTCATTCCATGGCAGTGTCATGTTTCACCTCCGTCACCTCTAACAAAACCTTCAGAAAACGGTGCTTACAGTCGATTTCGAAACCGTGGACGACTCTGAAGTTTGGGGAACATCGTACAACAAATGAATTGAATATGTCCAAATATCCTTCTGTAAACGGTATCTTCGTCTCTCTAAGAATACACCTAATATATATGGTACCCTTTGCTATTGATGTGCCTGGATAGTACCGAAGAGTACGACGTCAACCAGTGACTGCCTGGGCCTGACACTAGTTTACGTGCCTTCTTCATAAAGCTGGAGTGTCGTTGACTGTGGTGTATAACATTCAGTCACTACCATTCTTTGTACTATTGTAGCATTCTAAGGACGTACATTCTTTGATTTTACAGCGCTATTTTGGATATATTCGGTATACTGTGATCTCAGGCCGCTACGCAAGTTCTGCATACCCCTTACATAAACTGTGTAAGCCTTGTAACATCTTTTACCTAAATGTTTGCATTCTGAAACCTAAAATCGCTTCACATATTGTAAAGAGGGGAGGGGCGGGTGGCCAAGTGGTCTAATGCGCCGGAATGTGCTGTACAGATATATCTACCCATGGGATCGAACATCGCCAGCCCCATACCCGTGTTCTTTGGTTTCACCTGAGCGGTAAATGAAGCGCGTCTAATATCTCTTTTGTTGTTCTAAACATAGTAAAGGCGGTGGTGGTGTTGGAGGGAGGTGGTGGTGGGTGAGTAAGTGGGTGGTTGTGGGTGAATAAGTGGGTGGTGGTGGGTGAGTAAGTGGGTGGTGGTGGTGGTGGTGGGGGGAGGGAGGGAGGAGGAGGAGGTGGGTTCTTTGTTTGGGTTTGAGGGTGTGTGTGGCGATGGCATGTGGAAATGATAGCTCACTAAGACGAGCTTATCACACACAGTCGACGACTCTGCCACTTTGTTGCTAGGTTGACGTCATATCGGCGAAGGATTTTGCAACAACATTCCACAAATCATGTCATCGGGTATGGTGATGTGATTGTAAACGTTGAGGTGTAAGGTTTCCTTCCACAAGGCGGTCGTGTATTGTAGCCCACTATGACAGCCGTTCGTCCAAGTTAAAAGTCGGTGAGTGGCGATCACCTTAGTGCTACGATCATGGTGTGGAATTCTAAAGGTGTTGCCTGAATTTCTAAAGGTGATTCGATAGACATGGACGTGGTGTAGGAATGCAGGAAACGGTCAGATGTCGATCTTGTTTTATTTTTTTCTTCATCCTACAGACAACATAACACTACTATTTGTTCAACTTTTTTTTAATCCCCCGCTCACATGAACCAACACAACAAAACAAAAGTCACAGGATTAGGGGCGTCCCTGTGATTTTTGTGAATATGAACGTATGTACACGTATGTGAACGTATGTACACTCCTAAAATGCAGTGAACGTATGTACACTCCTCAAACAGGAACGTTGACAGTAAGGTGATCGTAGGTTCAGTGAACAAGTGTCAGGTCAATAAGGACAGAAAGGTTGGTTCTTTTGATGTAGGGAACGCGTCTGGGCACTCAGTCGAAAGTCTGGCATCTCATCCACAGGAACGGAGGTAAACATTTTGGTATGAAACCATGCCAATACCGTGGCATCATTCTTGGCGGTGTCCTTCCAGTCCAACGTATCTAACACTTGATTAAAAGTCCACCCACGCACGCGATAGGTCAGCATGTAGAAACAGTACACGGATCCAGGAGCTGGACGACAGATGCTCACCCAGTGTGTGCCAGGTTGATCGCTTAAATCTGTGTTGACCACGTAGGCTTCGGGGTAAAAGGGGTCATGCTGTTGCCATCCCAGTCTGGCAAAGTCATCTCTGTCCAGGGTGCCCCGGTAGATGGCATAAAGTGGTTCGTCATCAGTCATGAGGGCTTCTAAATCCAAGGTGCTCAACCGAGTGGTTCATCCATGGTCCTTGTAGGAGGGGGAAAAGTGTGCCATGATCGTCTGTCGCTGCTCTTTTTATACCATCATTGCATTCCTGAAACGATCTATTTCCAGAACATTTTCGTATTCCTCACAGCAGATGAGGGTGACTGGGTTCTCGAGAGCTTGTCCAAACTGGATTTCCAAACCCAGCTTGCCAGTGTGTCTAGGATAGTTGATCCCTTCATCAGCGCCAAGGTCTGGTGTGAGATCCACCACCCACAAGGTGTAACCTTGAGCAAAGTCCTTGACAGACACCTCACAGGTCTCAGGTCGCCACAGTTGTCCCGTGTTTCGGAACAGATTCATGTAGATTTGTTTCAAATTGGCACTGTTGTTGCTGAAGTCGCTTTTCATTTCCATCCCATGGACTTCCTGACTGTTGAGTTTCAGCTTCATCATGGTGACATGGTTGTGTTTGAAGTTGTATGGATTCTTCTCTTTGCTACCTACATAGGCACTATTGTCCACCAGTCCCAGGACCACGCCTTTTGGTAAAATGGCCACCGATGAGCTGATCCTTGTCTCTACCACCTGTGGGGATGTCATGGGCTGTCACTCGCACACGTGAAAGGGGATACTTGGCAGTCACCCCTGCATTCAGACTGGACACAGCAGGATCGATGTTGAGTTAATGGACATAGAATTCGGCTTTGGTCAGGGCTAGTTTGTAGACACCATCAGCAGCACACATGAAGAAGAACTCATCGGGACTTCGTAGCAATTCCAGTTTCATAGGGACACCATCCAACAGATAGAGTTCTTGAAGAAACAGGTCACAGTGTAGACGTCCTGTCAGTTCCACTTCTTTGGTGGGCATGATAGGACCGAGTGGCGTTCTGACACCTGTGTTTCTTGCGTTTGCCTCTGCATCAGGATTGAAGGCGTCCATTTTACCAGCACTATCGGTGAACTATCCAGGACATTGAAGGTGAGATGTTTTGGCTCCTGTACCATAACTCAGAAGGGTTTTCAAGTAGGCTCTGTAAGGGTAAGTGCCCATGGAGGGCGTGATCTCCAACTGATTGTGTCCCACTTGCAGCTGCACTTCGCGAAACAGGGAATGCATCACATTGTTGACTGTCGATACGGGGTTATTCGCTAGAACAGTATCTGTGCCATCTTCATCTTACGTCGCACGTACATGTAGACATACTCTCACGTAGCACTGTTTCAAATCAATGTAAGCGTTCACAGGACTTGAAATGTTAAACTGGAGCGGTCCTGCCACAGAGGGTGGTGCCAAAGAACTATAGCGAATCCACTGACCCTCTTGCACCGAGGTGGACTCAGAGGGTACAGTAAAGAGATCTAACTGGGCCTTTGAACATTCGCAAGCATCTTGGCGCATCATGATCATGGATGTTCCTCCCTTTTCTCTGCCTTGAAGGACATCTGGTCAGGTTGAAAGTCTGATGAGGACTGACCTTTAAACCATTTTTCTTTTCCTTTTACACTGTTTCTGGTGGGTGATGGTGGTGGTTGGGACGACTTTACGTCTTTTACAGGGTCTCTGCTCCTCACGTTCCTCCAAGACATCCATCAGGGCTGCTGTTCCACGATGTTCCAGACTCTCTGACCATTTGCGTTTGCCTGCAACCACATCACTCACCAACCCAGGCAGGATCTTTTTACCCATCTTGAGCACCAATGTTCCGGCAGATTTAAGGAGAGGTAATGCCATCTTCAAGATACCTCCGAGACCACTGCCACGTTGATGATATCGTCCTTTGTATACTTTGATGTAAACTGTCCTCGATTCATCTGGTGTGCCAATGCGTGTCCCAACATGTTGCTTTCTGCTTTAGTAACGGCGTCTGAAGTGAAGTGTCACGATGGCTTTCCCCATTTGAAATGGCACGGATCGCCACATGACATAGAGTTTAATACCGTCAAAGGAACCATGATGCAGCCCAAGGTAGTGAATGTGCTGAGGGCTTTTAATCACCACACTGTCTTGCATCATCTTCTTTGACACAGGCACGTAGATCAGCAAGGGAGCCATCATATTGCCCTCAATTTGATCTTCAACCAGGTTGGTGTAAATGTACACAGTGTCAAATCCTGGCAGACGATTCGCTTTTGTGTCCCCTGTGATTTCCACATAGCCACCGGTCATGGGAGTAGCCCCCATTTGCCACTGGGCCAAGGCACTCCAGCGAACGGGCGTCTCTGTGTAGAATTTATAGTCCTCCTCACCGAGGAGTGGTAGTTGAACAAATCCGAGCATTCTCGAGAGTGGACTTTGAATGATCTCTTCCGTGGAATAGAGTGGTCAACCAACATTTCCCATGAGAGGATGATTGATTGCTACTTCTTGAGGGGCTCGGAGTTGCACCTTTCCATCTTCAAGCATGTCAAATCGAAGACTATCTTGGGGATACTTGACATCAATGACAAATCGTCTCCCATCACTTTGGATGCTGTCTGAGGGCTGTTCTTTCAAGACATCCGTAATATGTTCCTGAATCAAACCGTTGAGGGTTTTCACCAAATCTTCAGATGAATAGACGCCTTTCTTGATAGGAATCTTCTTGCTTTCATAATGGACGACACCATACTGTGGCTGTGGTATAGCCCTCCCTGCGCTTTCATACACAAGGGTGTCTTTTTTCAGTTTGAGGTTCAGCGCAAACCAGTCAAAGGGTGGAGTGACGTTGTACCATGTCATCGGAAAGTGAATTTTGCTGACGCCCACCTCCCACTGTTGGTGGTCCAGATGAAGAGGATAAGGCAACTTGATTTCATACGCATTGATGGTGTTGTTTGGATAGATGTCCATGGAGGCATCACTGGACAGGGTCATGTAAAAGTCTTGTTTCGAAAAAAAGGTGGCAGCCATGATGAGTTAGGGGAGAAAACTCTGGGTAGATGAGGTATCAAGTTGAAGTCTTCTGGTGGGTGGGGTCGTCGTGGGTATGCCTGGTGAGGCGGCCAAGGTGGGTGGTGGAAGTATGTATCCCAAACAACTGGAGAGCAGGGCTGTCCACAACTGTTTCTCTCCGTGATCCAAGGCCAACTGTACCATGCTCATGATGATCACACCATATTTCACAATAATCTGAGCAAAAAACACGACTTCACTGCGTGGTAAAGTCATGCCAAAACAACACCAAGGTGAGTGTCGGCGCTGGTGATGACATGGTGGAGCAGCAAGGGGTGGTTCATCGGTACCCACGGATGCTGAGAGGCTTCTCTGCAGAGGTGGTGACGGTGGTGGTGGTGGCGGTTCTGTCATCGCATGTGTCCCCGCCTCTGAATGAGTCTGAGAGACAGCATGACCCTTATTTTATCTGTAAATGATCTGCAGGGATCCACAAATTAAAACTGGCAGTGTAGCCAGTCCATTTCACCAGGACCTCTTCTTGGCCCTGTTTCCGTCGTGGACGTCTTTTCAGCACGCTGTCCACGGCATACACATCGTCTGTTTTCAAGATGGGTTGTATTTCTTCAGGGTAAAAGGTTCCTTGGAGGACTTCACCATGATCATCTTTGATCCGATACACAGGAGGTGTTCTCCCTGTCACCAACCGGTCCACCGTAAACAGTTCAGTGGTCCAATTGGGGAGATAACCTTTCTCAAAGGTCCCTTTGGTTTTGTTCAGACGTTCACGAGTGCCCGGCAGTAAAAGAGAGGGGATTCTTGTCTTGGGGGACGATGGTCTTTGTGTTGTTATTTTCTTTTTGCGCTGCAGCCGTTGTTGTTGTCGTTCCTCCATGTCGTCTAACACCCGAATTTCTGACAGGGGATCTCCTGGAAGGACGTCCACAGGTTGCAGGCCAATCGTCCGATGCACATGACGGTTGTACGACTTGATCAACTGGGGTAAGACTTTCAAATAGTGTCTGGTCCCATGCTGTGTAAAGTATCACCACATTCTATTTTTCAGAGTCCTTTGAAATCGTTCAACCATGGCTGCTTTCGTTTCAGGATTTTGACTGGTGTAGAAATGAATGCCATGCTTCATCATGAGACCTGGAAAGGACGGTTGACAAATTCTCTGCCTTTGTCTGTTTGCAATTGAGCAGGGAGTCGACCTTTGGCTTGTTGCATCAGCAAGGTTTGAAAACCTTCGGTCAAAGCAGCACTGCTCTTGGCCTTCTATCTTGCCCCTACGAGGCAATATTTTACGGACTCTTCTCTTTCTATCTAAGTCAATAAGAGTTATCTTTTCTTACCTTTTTTTCATTCTTCCGGAAAAGGCACGTGTTTGAAATCAGTGGTTTCTACGCCTACTCAAAGGTCTTATCACCATAACTCAAGTGCTGACATGTACAGGTTTTTTACCCTTTTTGTACTACGGGTTTATGATGATTAAAGAAACAAATACAAGCATCTTTTCGAAGTCGTTATACCATCATTGAAAACACATTGATCACATATAGCAGATATTTGAATCCTTGGTTGTCGTCTTGAAAGGCAATCATGTCACTCAAGTCTGCTTGCCACAATTCATCGACCCCTCCCACACGATAGTGGTGTCTCGGAAAGGAGCGTCTGGCTGGTTTGTGCAAGGTGTAGGTACGCTTGATTTGACTTTGCGATGGCATGGTTTTCTTCTTGCTTTTACTGGTTCTTGCATCTTGAGCGTGGATGTGTGCTGCTTTCCACAAAGGTCGCCAGCCTCCAAAACTTGCAGGATGTTCAGGATCAAAGTAGGTTTTTTTCCAACCAGGCCGTCCAAAGGGAAGTAGGAAATCCTTTGATTTGCTTCCCTGCAGCAGCAGCAGAGGGAAGAATGCGCTGTCGCGTCTTGGTCTGTCGCGTCATTTCTCTCAGACTGATGCCACTCAGTACATGAATGACCTTTTTATAGAGAGGGGAGAGATTTTTATTCAATTTTTCTCTTAGGTGGTGCTAAAGGGTATCCATGAACCTCACCTGTTGATGAATCTGTCCTGTTGGATGGATCAGATGGAGGTGGAGTCACATCAACCATGAGGTTGGCATCTCATCTTTTCCTTCTTTCACTGGTGGATCCAGTTGCCACGAAGGAGGTGGGGGTGGCATCTCATGTTCTTCTTCTTCTTCTTCATTGCCATCGTTGAGGATTTCCAATCATTTCATGAGGGACATGACTGTTGGCCAAATGGTGACCCAAATGGCCCGACCTGCAGGCCCCTCTTTGGTTTTCCGGTGACGCACTAAAGTCCACCATGTGTGTGCCAGGTACAGGTTTCCCTTCCACGGTCAGGGTTCCCTCTGGAGTCCAACTCAAGTTGGTATTTGTTTTGAATCCTTGTCATCAAATTCATGGCTTTACTGGACATGGCTTTAAGAACACTCATGACCACTTCGTCTATCACTTGTTGATGAGGGGTCGGTGATGGTGATGGTGGTAGTAGTGGTAGCGTCACTTTGGGCAGTAGTGGTTTGATGGTGTTGTTGTTGCTGTTGTTGTTGTTGTTGTTGTTGTTGTGCTGTTGGCGCTGCAACTCTAGCATGCGTTGCAGCAGTTGGTTGTATTCTTGTTCCCGCATGTGAAAAGGCTGCTGTGACCTCTGCATCAACCTGTCCATCTCTTCCAAATTTTGGAGACGTTTCTTTTCCAAGAGAGGGGTGTGAAGTGTATGACGATGACGTTGTTTGGTGGCCTGTAGACTTTGCCATGTGTCTTCAGGCACCAACACCATCTTGCGTGCGTACTTCATGGTGGCACACCACATACTGATCCCAACCTTCCTGGTGTCAGACCATTTAATACTTTCCTCCAAACAAAGAGGCTAGGGCAGAACTAATAAGATGGATGAGTCCTCCTAATAATCCTCCTCCATGTTGAAGAAGTTTACGTTTCTTGCTTCAGCACCACACAAATGACACAGAGAGTGTTTCTGTTTCCTGAGGCACTGAGACATCTTTCCTGCATGGAGGTGTTAGCCTGAATGAGGCACCTGATCTGCAACTTCTCTCTTTTATCAGGCAGTGGCAGGAGGGAGTTGCAACTGTTGATCTGCCTTCTTGGACTTTCTAAACTAGTTTTAAATTATAATCTGTGATATATTGCTAGTTGTTGTTCTTTCCTTTGACGACAGTTTTTTTATATATGCTTTACCTTGTTCAAGTCACGATATGGCTGAAATTTTGCCGATGTGACTTTAAATATTACCTCACTCACTCACTCTTGGACTTTATTTGGGTCTGCATGTACACCAATCGTCTGAGAGCATCAGCTTGATACGCATTCATGAGATGTTCATGAGCCTTTACTTTTGGATTTGTAGACATCGTTGTTGTTGTTGTTGTTGTAAGTCGGTGGCGCCTGGTGTTACCCTGTTTAAGGAGTGGTGCTTGAACATAGTGTTGCCATTGCAACAGAATGCGTGTCAAGACCCCTGCAAGTGTTCCACTACCACTGCGTTGCATCAGGTAGCCAAGACGTTCATCCATAGGCAGACGTGGATCGACAATTTTAGTCAGGGTGTCATTGTCTCTCTGCAACCATGTCTTATGTTGAGCTTTCAATGGGATGTGCCCTGCTCTCAGGTTTCGCACGACAATCGCTAACCACTACAAAAGACAATTTCTTCTTTTGACGGCAAGGGTTGTCGCATCCCTTGTCGGCAAAATAGACGGTCTCTTGTCTTTTTTCTTCTTCTTTCGTGGGGACTCCTGCAGATGTTGAAAGTGTTGAAGATCGAGTGGGGGCGAGGGTGCTGATGAGGAAGGGTGTTGTTGTTGTTCCTGACTATGCTTGTTCAAGGGTACCATCGAAGAGTAAGACGGCCCTGTCGGGGCTGCTGCTGACGATGCATGTTCACGGGTACCATTGAAGAGGGAGACGATCCTGATGGTGAAGGAGTCTTGTGAAATGCAGAGGTCACAAGTCCCTGTAGCGTTGAGGGGGAGACCATACTGTCATAGACATAATTCATCATCTCTTTGTCTTTGTTCTTTCCCTTCGTAGGATGAACCTGTTGCCCCATAATGGATGTAGGTCAACTGAAGGAAGGTCTGGGAGTTCACCTGCTTTTATGAAAGTCTCTCCATCTCATAGGGTTGGCACATACACGAGGGGAAATTCAGATCTCGAAAACAGGCGGGCACGTACGCGATGGTCTTGCAACGTGGTGGGCTTCAAATCCAAGAACAGGTAAGTGTAAGGCTCTCGGGTGGCGTCTTCATAGGCTTCACGCAGAAAAGGAACTTTTCCTGGAAACACCTGGCGAGCCAGACTGTTGATATCTCTCGGATTTTTAAAGATGACCATGTAGTGAGCATTCAGGCGATGTTGCGGCGATTGAGCAAACAAGTTCTGAGTGAGATACAGCACGGATGTTCAAGAGCGACACCTAAGCGGTCTGCCATCTCTTCCAGCTCATGATGAAGCGGTTGCCATTCACTGTACACCCACACGATGCGATGGGGTGGCGTATCCAACACCTCGGGGCAATGCATTTGTTCCATACATGATTTCACCAAAGGAATTTTTTCCTGATCCCGTGGGTCCTGCAATGAACATCGTAAAAGGATGGCGTAGGGTCAAAGGGGTGATAATGACCTCTTCATCATCATGTGATGCCATCCTGTGTTCGGGCAGACTGACATCAGGCATCTGATCTATTCAAGCATGACCTTTGTCTTACATCTAATTTTTTTTTCCCCATGACCCATACAATTTCTTATGAAAAAAGAAAAACAACGGCCGGTCCGATTTAGAAAACCGGGGCTCAGACCATGTATTGGACTCATCAGCAAGATGCGTTTTCGACCAATCAGGAAGCAGGGTGTCAGTGCCTCTCCTATAAAAAGAGCGAAGCCACGCACACCGTCACAGTCCGAGCACTGAAGAAGAGATCGTCTCGATGCAGCCGCCTGACGTGCCAGACCAACAGTCAACAATTCCATTGGTGGAGGAAAGTCTATTCGTGGACAATAGTGGGCTACCCACGGGGTGAATCGGATACGATCTTATCCCAGAGCCCACACTGGTTTAAGAACAAGTCTGAGGCTATGGCAGCATTAAAACAAACTATTCAACGTCTGAGATATTGGACTCTCTCCCGTTTGATGCAAACATCCACACATTCAAAGCCAGCTGGTAACTTACTTCCGTGTCTGAGATATGGGACTCTCTCCCCTTTGAAGCCAACATCTGCACATTCAAAGCCAGCTGGTAACTTACTTCCGTGTCTGAGATATGGGACTCTCTCCCCTTTGATGCCAACATCTGCACATTCAAATCCAGCTGGCAACTTACTTCCGTGTCTGAGATATGGGACTCTCTCCCCTTTGATGCAAACATCCACACATTCAAAGCCAACTGGTAACTTACTTCCGTGTCTGAGATATGGGACTCTCTCCCCTTTGATGCCAACATCTGCACATTCAAAGCCAGCTGGCAACTTACTTCCGTGTCTGAGATATGGGACTCTCTCCCCTTTGATGCCAACATCCACACATTCAAAGCCAACTGGTAACTTACTTCCGTGTCTGAGATATGGGACTCTCTCCTCTTTGATGCCAACATCCACACATTCAAAGCCAACTAGTAACTTACTTCCGTGTCTGAGATATTGGACTCTCTCCCCTTTGATGCCAACATCTGCATATTCAAAGCCAGCTTGAACTTACTTCCGTGTCTGAGATATGGGACTCTCTCCTCTTTGATGCCAACATCCACACATACAAAGCCAGCTGGTAACTTACTTCCGTGTCTGAGATATGGGACTCTCTCCTCTTTGATGCCAACATCCACACATACAAAGCCAGCTGGTAACTTACTTCCGTGTCTGAGATATGGGACGCTCTCCCCTTAGTTGCCTACATCCACACATTCAAAGCCTGCTGGTATAGTATCTCTAAGTGACACCTAATGTCATCGTCTCTGACATACAGTCACACGTGGATCTGGTGTCAATGTTTTCGTCGCAATATGTATTTCTCGACTGTCGATTATGGCGTGAATATATAATCTCCAGTGGAATACACGTTCCGAAAACTGGCCCATTTCTGTACATAATATGATTCTCTTATTTAGGATTGACGTAAGTAGTTGCCATGGAGTAGGTTTCAGGAATATATCTTAGTCTATTTCACCTCGGGTACCATATTTATTCAGTAACACGATTGCAGTTGTGGTCACGTGGACGCCATTGGAAATGATCGGGTCAAATTCTTGTCCAAATAAAGTAAAATAGAGACAACTGCAGTGTATTAGTTGTTCCCCGCCATATAATGTCATATGCAGAGGAAGGAAGTGTAAGCTATGAGAGGAGAGGATTGGTGTGAAGTACAAATTGGTTGTTATTAATGGAGTTATCTTTGGAAAGCACAATAAAAGACACAGTACTAGCGTCTTTATATGGTCAGCACAAGGAAACCCAAGGCAAGACAATACAAAACTGGGCCTGTCAGGCAGAACTTCATATGTACCCACTATTAGTACAAATAATATAAAAATATAATTGAGTCCTATATAGATAACACAACACATGTCATTCCTAAACATGCTTTGGCAGCAAATATCAATCTTTCTGGTCAAATTTTGAAATAGTAAAACACTAATAAATATAATGAATCCACTGTAAATACACTTCAGTCTAAATGTAAAACTATGTTCAAGCATTCATTGAGGGATTCCCAGTTATCTAACAGCAAGTTAAGAACGTACAGGTTGGTCTAGTTATCTATAAATGTTGAGAATTATCTTACAAATTGTAAAAAACATGCTCATGGGACACATTAAGTAATCACAAACTAAAACTTGAAACAGGTAGATCTACAAAAGCACCAACCCCACTGGAACAACGTCTCTGTGAAACATGTGATGATGTCGCAGGAGATGAGCAACCTTATGCACTGGCTTGTAAAAAATACAACCAAGGAAGAGAATCACAAATAATCCTTAATCATGATACCAAGGTGGTTAACGTCTTAGACCTGCATCACTTCGGGCTTTCCTCCCACATCAAGTTGACACGACGTGATATCAGTAATATAATACTATTCAAAGTGGCGTTAAACCCAACTCACTCACTCTCTCGTGTGTACGGTTCCGTTGGGTCAACTCGGTGTGTGTTGTGATTACTTCCGGTTCAAATTTCAAGCATGTTCAGAAGGATGTGACTATGTTCAACCGGAAACATGGTGAATATATCATGCAACCGAATTATGTTTTTTGCAAACTACAGATCAACCTGTTGATTTCGTATGTATCCTCCCTGGAACCTTTCTCGCTGGCATCCGGGGGTGACGGGTGGCCCAGTCGTCTAAGGCGCCGTGCAGAGTTGCCAGAAACCTATGATTTTGGGTTCGAATCCCGGTTCGCCCCGATTATGTTTCTAGGTTTGTCAGCACCATACCCGTGCTCGTCGGTTTCACCGAAGTGGTAAACGTCCGTGATCTGCATCACTTCGGGCTTTCCTCCCACATTTAGCTGACACGCCGTATATAATTGGAATAATGTTAAAAGCGGCGTAAAACCAATTTCACTCACTCACTCTCGCTGGCTGCCTGAATAACATCCGACACATTGCAAAGGTAGAGCTATTCGAGTAATGGAGATAACCACTCACTCTCACTGATAAAGCTTGAATATAATACGATGTACAGCATTTCAAGGTCAGTGCGTGATGAAGCTCTGTACCACGCCTGTGGCTAAAGGAGACAATCGCTCAATGCGCAATAGTTTATTCTTACAAACTAAAGACCGGTTAACTTTAGTGAAAGGAGATATACACTCTCTCAAAAAAGAAACGCAACCCCTATATTTTCAAGATGTTTATCTCAATATTCAAGTTATTATAACACATTTATTATTGAAGACAACAATGTGAAATTGAGCATGGTGGCGGTACAGTTATGCAAGTTTAAGTCCAGTCTTCGACAGTTCTCTCACTAAGATTCACTTGACGCAAGGGGGCGTCTTTCTCAGTACCTCGTATGAGCGCCACGAGCTGCGATCACAGCATTACACCTCCAAGGAACAGAACGGATTAGACGCCGGATTCTTTCCTGAGGGATTGCTCTCCACTCCTCCTGCAGTGCAACGGCTAGTGCATCTAACGTCTGCGGCGGCGGTGTACGTGCACGTACTCGTCGGTCCAGATAATCCCAAAGATGTTCGATTGGGTAAATGTCTGGTGATCGGGAGGGCCATGGTAACACGTTGACGTTAGAATTCTGGAGAAAATTCACTGTTGCATGAGCAGTGTGCGGCCGAGCGTTGTCGTGTTGATAGAGCTCCCTCTGTTGGTCGATAATCGGCAGAAGATGAGGCTGTAAGACGTCATTGATATAGCGCTGGGTTGTCAAATTGCCACGAATGATCACCAAGTCTGATCTTTGGTCGTAAGACATGGCTCCCCACACCATGACGCTCCCTCCTCCAAATCTGTCGACCTGCCGAACACGGTTCGAGGCAAAACGTTTGTTTCCTCTTCTATTGACACGCTGTCTTCCGTCACGGCGTTGTAAGAGAAAACGTGATTCGTCACTAAACCAGGCGCGCCTCCAGTTTCTGAGGGTCCATATCCGAACGTTGGTTCACCCCCTGAGTCCTTGGCGTCGATGTTCGTCGCGTACAACAGGTCTAATAAGTAGTCATATTGCACGTATACCGGCCTCTCGTAGACGGTTCCTAATTGTTTGTGCGGACACTCTTCTCAAACCTGGCACCTGTGTTGCAGTGACGGTAGGTGTGGCTAGCCGATTACATAGGTGGGTGACCCGGATGAATCGATCCTGAGGTGGTGTGGTAACCCTTGGCCTACCACTTCTGGGGCGATCTTCAGTTGCATGAAACTGGGTGTATCGGCTCCAAAGTCGGGAAATCGTTGTTTTATGAACATTGAGGTGCCGGGCAACGTTTCCAAAGCTTTGTCCGGCCTCAATACGTCCAATGGCGATATTTCGATCTGCAGCACTCAACCGTGGCATATTCGACCTTGTCTTTCGGTGAAAATGATACAGTGAATCACTAACCAACACGTGCTTTTATAAACCCATACTTCTACTGCTCTATCCATGAATTGCACGTGCATGAGGCTTTTGGCATGGGCCACGTGAAAATGTTGCTCACTATGATAAAAATAACAATACAATGCCCTTGTGCACGAAAATTGGTGTGTTTGGTGTGCTTACGTTAATAAACAGTGTATATGGTATAAGTGCATATCAGAAAAAAATTGTATTTACAATCAATACTTTTTCTTCTTGGGGTTTTCTCACATTTTCAGACTGGGGTTGCGTTTCTTTTTTGAAAGAGTGTATATTCCCCCTAAACATTTTCAGAATGTGACAGGCGATTGGTTAAAACCTGATTAAGTCACTCTCATTTTATTTTAAAAACTCATAGAAACCAAATTGGCGCGCACTATCATTGGGTTTAAAAGCGTTGACTTGAGATCTTCGACCCGCTACAAGGAAAACCGATTCTCAGAAGGTGCATGTGCACACATATAGATATCTTAACACTTAATGTGTGTGGTAGTCACAGTCAGCACCTCAAGGTATGAGCATGTGCCATGACTTTTCAGGCAATAAAAACAAGTCATCATATCACATGTAGGAGGATTGGCTGTGGTATGGTGGTGTACAGCAAATATTCAGCTGGCGGTGGCTCGAAGAGTCTAACGTCTACCGCGTCACTCACTATTCACTACATATCACATACAGTACGGAGTATGGTTATCCATATATGCGGGTAATCATCACACACCGCATGTATGGGTTATCGGGTGACCTATATTCGGTAAGTTATACAATGACAGACACCATTAGCGAGTATGAACTCACTGTTGGGGTATGGTAACAAGAGTTACCTCCCGTGGACTACGATAGCGTGATTATGTCAAACGAAAATAACTAACGCATACATGTCTAAGGCGTGTACGACATTGGCTAGTTTATTTTTAAAGGAAAGTCAAGATGAATTAGCATGTAATCATGTGCAGGAGCATTGAGTTCTAAGAAATTCCCGATTTGGACTTGTTTCATCAGGTGAAAATTTGACTTTCCTTTCAATGTGTTTGTGATCGCTCACCTTTTGTGATACACTCACCTTTTCGCGAACATTCTGAATCGTACAAATGACGTTTCTGAGGATTTGGAAAGGGTTTTATCACTTTTACTTATATATAAGGCGTATCGTCGCTGTGATTTACGGTTTTACCAAAACAACGACATGTGCATATTTCTGTTTCCTAGACTGAGGAGAAGGTGAAGAGTAAGGCGAGGGTGGAGAATGAGGAAAGGGTGGGATAGCAGAGAGTATGGAGAACGAGGAGAGGGTGTGAATGGTTGTCGAGTCGTCCACGTTACCATAATTCACTTTGCAGAGTTGACTCCCTTAAACTTGCAAGTATCCGATGATTCTGGGTTTGAATTCCAGTTTCCCACCAGTCACTGGCATTCCAATTAGAGTGATTGTTTTGCGTAAGTGTGTCAACTCATGGCCTAGGCCTGTCCTGTTTCCTCCCTGTCTGCTGTACCGTTGAATCAGCCTGGCTACTGTCAGTGGTGTACAACCAAACCTTCTGGCAATTTGGACCTGTGTTGCCCCCATTTCGGCCATACCGATGTCTCTCTCTCTGCTCCTGCGACAGTCGTGGCATTTCTTTTGTGTGCTTTCATCACGTGTGGTTATACCCTGCAGACGAACGCACTTATACAGCTCACATGCACGTGCAGTTTATGCCATAGGCGGGAAACCTGTTTCACCACTTGTTCTGTCACCGCACGAGCGCCGTCAAAGGTGGCGCGTTCGGTTGAGGTGTTTTTGGTACCTGTTCCTGGGCAGTCATATTCCCAATACCCACTTTCCACTAATTATCGCTGTTTTTAGGAAAATGACAAAATGACAACCTATACTTTCTTTTGCCGCTTAGTTTATTAGTCCGGACTAGCAGTACAAGCAGCCACACACACATACACGTCGCAATATAAGTGCAATACTCTTGAATGAGACATTAAATTCCATTTCACATGACCTATGCAAGAAGAACATTCTAGTAGATAATATAATGATTCTTTTGACTGGGGTAGTATAACCATTATTGTTACTAATGGATGAGGAGTAATCAGTATCAGTGCCGAATCCACAACCCGCACTTCTCTTTGCTGATGCAGTAAAGTTCCCAATACTATGTGAACCACTCGCCTTGGGAAATATACTTGACCAGAAATTGGCCTTTCTTTTGATGTTTGATATAGGTTTTCCGATGCCATTTCATAACAATATCTAGACCGATGCATAGCATATGTGTTGATAGTCAGGTGTTTGAATTCTGAAGGAAAGCCCAGATTGGAACCTAATAACGAATGCACGGAACACCATTACTGATGATGCCTTATCGAACCAATAGCCAATTTCAATTACAGGTAAGAATCAAGTAACATAAGCACAAAGCCTACTTTAACGTTTAATATTAGCGATCACTTTCTCTCTCAGGATACCAGCAATCTTATGAGAGTCAGGTTGGTGATGGAATGCTAATGTTTTGCATCGTGAAGGCCTCGAAATATGTGAACAATCGGGAACAGAATATATGTGACTGCCTCATGGAGATACCCTAATTGAACAACATATCTCATACAATTGTAGACTTTATATGAGGTCAATACTTTGTCATCGGTTTTATATGACTTTTTCTATTATATAATAAAGAGACAAACACAGACTCAAAATATTAAACTAGGTCAGCTACAACAACGATAGGAGGTCCTACAAACCATGAGAAACACAACGAAAATCTGTTACAATTTATTTTTGATATTTCAACTAGAAATATTATATAGATATTTTAAAGAATTGTAGTTTCATAAAACAAGCAGATCTTAGGAATCTATAAAGAGCTTTGGATGTGCAATTCAATATATTTTCATTTTATATATTGTCAAATTCTTTTATTATTTTTTATATATAATATCAATTTGTAATTAAGATCAATGTCTTTTTTCAGCCTACATTTGACAACTATACCAGAAATGCATATGTTTACTAGCCTCAGGCTTCTACAATTAACACGTGTTATATGGCAGTGTAATGTATTGTGAAAAAAATGTTTGTGTTCATAACATTGTGTTTTAACAATAATTAGTAGTCAGGAATGTATTGCTGTCCAATGTAAGCAGTGGTGTAGATGTTACTCTATTTAGATAATTTGGGGTCAAATGAAACCTTGAATTTTCTAGAACGGCTACAGAACAAACCAGCATGATAAAGAACCTTCCAGAAGGTATTCAGACTATATAACTGGAGCGTGCCTCTCTCATCTCACATTACATCAAGACCAGCGGATGCGTGAAGAGCATTGTTTTCATCCCGGATATCCAGCCAGGGCCTATTTTTAAAGCTTGACCACTGTTGCTGGTATGTGGATATTATAACCACTGCCAGTCTATTGTGTACTGCCATTGTAATTGCTGTGCAGTATTTTGTATCGATTTGTAAACCTAGTTATTTTTGAATACACTTGCTAATTGTACACTATTTCTTCCTTGTTTCTTAGCTTCACACTGAATTCCTGTACGTGTAGATTTCTGGGTTAACTTATTGTTTCAATTTGGAAGTCGACATGTATGTCAAAGAAGAGAGTTATTGTTGTTTTAGGCACCAGTATACAACAGACAGTCTTGCATGTCACCCTCTTTTGAAAACTGTTGTTAATACGATTGCAGATTTACCCAAACTGTTTCATCAGAAAGAAATGTATATGTAAATATATGGTAGATATTATGACACAATGATAAAATAATAATTACCAAAATATATCAAGATTATCACAAAAGGAGTGTTCAAACGTCATATTCAAGAACATGTATTCAGTCCTTACAGTGTGTGACAGACAGACAGATTTATTCGGTAATGTGGGCCATATGGCCTATGTTACAGTGTCAGTACAATATAAATTTAGTCACGTTTATATCTTATACAGGTATACAGAAGTCAGTTTTATTACACTGACATTTTTGCAGTTAAGAATATTTGGAAGTGACAGGTAACCGTCATACATATCCTGTAGTTGGGTAATACAATGTTTCCGTTAAGTCTGGTAATAATCACAAGTGAAAAAGACATGATTTTCATTTTCAATACAACCCTTGTTACAATATCTACATACACTATTTTCATTATCTGAGGTTTTTTTGTACGTAGAAACTGAACATTAAAATTATGTAAGCTAATCCTAAATTTACAAAAGGTTCTTTGAGAGATTTATCCTGCAAAGAATCAATATATATTTCTACATTCAGCAGAGATTTAACATTTGAATAATGAGATAAATATTTTGAAGCAGACAATTTTGCAAACCAATTTTGAGAGGCAACATCTTTTAGTCTTTCCTGAAATTGATACAAAAAAATATTTACATCACCAACATTTTGGTAGTCCCAGACATATGAAAAACCATTAACATAATAAACATTTTTTAAGATCTGTCACCTAACTGTGCTTACCTTTCTCATCTAGCTTTTTATGGAAATAATAACATTGTACAGGATATCTATTTGATCCCATGTGGAATAATTTTATCCAATATTTTATAGCTCTGATCTAAGATAGCTGTGTTTGAGGCATATTTACCTACATCAAGAAAATATTTAAAATATCAGGTTTGAACTTTCTCTATACATGCAAAATACCTTAGCCCCCAAATTTCTGCACCATATAAAAGTACAGGACTTATTTTACAATCAAATATTTTACAAGCTGTGGAGAATGATAAGAATGAATATTTTTGGAATAATTTATAAACAGGAATGCATGCCTTAACAGCCTGAGCTGCCAGGTTCTCACATGATTTCGTCCAAATCAGTTTAGAAGAAAATATTACCCACAGATATTTATAGTATGGAACTATTTTTAATTAATTATTGTACCATTTTTCAAAGCGATTTAAAATACCCCCATTTCTAATTTAAACTACAATTTCTGATTTTTTAAAGTTTATCTGGAAACCCCACTTTAAACAAAAACTTTCTAAAATATCTAATTGCCTCTGAAGACTTACAACATTATCAGCAAAGAGTACAACATCATCCGCAAAAAGCAACAGCATCAAATCCTCAATATCTTGAGAAATAAATATACCATTTTGACAATTTTTGTACATTTCAGTGACAAGATCATTTATAAAGAAAATAAATAATATCTGGCTCAACATACAACCCTGTCTAACACCCACCATCTGCTTTACCAGAATCTACTTTAACACATGCTTTCACAGAGCTAAACATACTTTTAAGAATAACATACATATTACCATGACAGCCTTTCTGGAGTAGGGCATATAGTAGTTTTTTTCTGTCGACATAGTCAATGGCCCTTTTAAAGTCTATGAAGGCAGCATAAAATCTTCCTTTTGGTTCAGAGAGATATTTAGTAACAAGAGATTGCAAAGTAAAAATGTTGTCTGTAGTTGAATATTCTTGTCTGAACCCGGCTTGCGCTTCAGATATCAAGTTGTTTATTTCCATCCATAATGTTAGCCTATTCTCTAGTATTGTAGTAAATAGTTTGCCAGTTGTATTCAAAAGGGATATTCCTCTGTAATTTGATGTGTCCTTCGTATTTCCAGATTTATGTAACGGGATAATCATGCCTATGTTCCAAATTTCAGGAAATATTCCTGTATCAAATATCTTATTGAATAAAATGTTCAAGTACGGTGTAAAATATGGCTGTGACAGTTTATAGAAGGAGTTAGAAATACCATCTTCGCCTGGACTTTTGCCTTGTTTTAAGCCTGAGATAGCATCAGTGATCTCTGTATCTGTGATAACACTTGACAGCAACTGGTCAGTAAAAGGGAAGTGTTCGCAGTTTTCACAAGTGTGATTTTCAATGAAGTCTTCAACTATAGTCCCAAATTCACATGTTAGACTTAATTCCGGATTCAATAATTTTTTTAAATAAGACAACCATTTGTCTGGAGAAATGTTTGAGTTCAAAGAATGTTTGCCGAGAGCATGTTTCAATGCTGTCCAAAATGTTTTACAGTCTTTATCTACAGCGGCCTCAGAAATATCAGAAGCTATTTTCTTCTCATGAGCGATTTTTTTTCTCTTTACAACATTTCTTGAACTTGTCCTTTGCTTCAATATATTCCAGTCTATTTTCACTGCAGGAAAACTTTCTAAACTTTGTTAATTTCCGGCTTTTCTGTACCTTAAGATCTTCACACTGTGTGTCGAACCATTGAGGTTGCTGTCGAGGTCTAGAGTTACCTGTTGATATCTTTCCCATATTTGATGCACAAAACAGGACAATGTCCTTTAACTTGGTAACAGCTAGATTAATATCGGTTTCCAAAGCAGTTGTAAAGTCATCCACAATTTTGTTGAAGCTCTCTTGAGCCATCAGTTTAAGTCGTTCCTTGTTCTCACGTAATTGTCTGATTCTAGGGACAGGTTGAAATCTTATTTCTTCAGTTATGAATGTAGTGGTGTCATAAAATACATTTTCGAAGGAACATAGTACTGGCAGATGATCAGAACATGAAATAGTATCGACCGAAAGGTCTGCAATACAATGGAAAATATTACTAGAAACAATAAAGTAATCGATTACGCTGTGTGCAGTACTTGTTCAGCAGTTAGACGCATATCAGTTGATGTTGTAATGTAATCTTCCCTGCTGTATGGTGCAGCGTCCGATCTGACACAGACGTTGACACATTGTGCTCCAGATGGTATATGCTTAGTATCCCTTCTCTTTGTTAACAGTATTAAATCCTGGTAGTATTTTATTCCCACAATAACTACATAGTAGCATAGACCCGTGAAGATCCGGGTTAGAATAGGTCTTCAGCAACCCATGCTTGCCGTAAAAGGCGACTTTGCTTGTCGTAAAAGGCGACCAACGGGATCGGGTGGTCAGGATCGCTGACTTGGTTTATGCATGTCATCGATCCCAATTGCGTGGATTGATGCTCATGATATTAATCACTGGATTGTCTGGTCAAGACTCGATTATTTACAGACCGCCATCATATAGCTGGAATATTACTGAATGCGGCCTTCAACAAATCAACCAACCAAACATAGTAGCATGACGCTGACACACCCTGTAATGTCCACAGCGTGGGAAAACATGTAACTGTTGGACAACCGTTTTCAACTGCCACGGAGCTGTGCTCCAGCGACCAGGGTGCCATCAAACAAGAAGAAAGTAATAACTGTAAACGTGGTAATAGGTTCACAAAATTTATTACTATCAGCTAATGGTATCAATAGACGACAATATCAGGAATGAAAAACCCATGTACAATGACAATGATCACTTATTAATTAAATCAGAGCAAATACCCAAGCTGATTAGGCAAGCAACTGTATAGTGAGTCAGCGAGTATGGTTTTACGCCACCTTTAGCAATATTCCAGCAATACCACTGCGGGACACACCACACATGGGCTTCACACATTGTACCCATGTCGGGAATCGAACCCGGGGCTTTGGCGTGACGATCGAACGCTTTAACCACTAGGCTACCCGACCGCCACTACTTCTTACAAGTGAGACATGCTGAGATATTTTACATTTTGAATTGGAAGGCATAAGTTTTTCAATTGACGTTTTTTAAACCTGCTTTGGGGTGTTACATATGGATTGTAAGACCTAGGTTTTACAATTGAACTGTTAGTAACTGACCTTTTGATATGAATATAATGTATTTTTCTATTGGCATGACTAGCGAACCACTAGGAAACCCCACCGACCCCAAGCAACTGTGTAACAGTAATAAAAGAGAGTAGCTAAATCATATCATAGATAATATTACAAGGTGCAAAGACAGCCAAATAAGTAGGCTGTGAGAAATTAACACCTGAGAGTTAATTCAACACTCTAATGAGTGAATAACCTCGGATGGGTTAAATAGCGGAAAATAAACACAGAAGACCTATCCCTAAAATAAGTCTCTTGGACAATAAAATAGACGATAACGCCTGAATATGAAACTAGTCTTATTGACTAAAGACTCAGTCACTTTGACTGGGCAAGGAAATTCTAAACTCCCACAAGTTATTTGACCTAAAGTGTATGTAGACTCACAATCATTAATAAGGTACTTGGTTGAAAGAATAACTTGACTCCCAATGGTGAATATTAGGGCCTAGGCCTAAACTAGGCAATCGCTGGGAAGGTTGGTTATCCACAGATAACTAGAAAAAACTAGAGTATGAAAGCCTTAGGTATAAGTTTAGCTCAATACAACCAGAGTACGTCAGTACTAGATTAAAACTGCCCGAGGAGAAGAAACCCCTCAAATGAAAACTATAACTGAAAACGGAAATTCAACCCTTTTAATAAACCCACAAGATATTTACAATAAACACATTATGTACAAATTGAACTTCCCTGTTATTGAAGTTTGCACATGGAAGTATAGCCCTAACTTCCCTGGTATGGAAGTATGCACTAGGAATTATAGCCCTAACTTCCCTGGTATGGAAGAATGCACATGGAAGTTAACCCTAACTTCCCTGGTATGGAAGTATGCACATGGAAGTATAGCCCTAACTTCCCTGGTATGGAAGTATGCACATGGAAGTATATCCCTTACTTCCCTTGTATGGAAGAATGCACATGGAAGTATAGCCCTAACTACCCTGGCATGGAAGTATGCACTTGGAAGTATAGCCCTAACTTCCCTTGTATGGAAGTATGCACATGGAAGTATAGCCTTAACTTCCCTGGTATGGAAGTATGCACATGGAAGTATAGCCCTAACTTCCCTGGCATGGAAGTATGCACATGGAAGTATAGCCTTAACTTCCCTGGTATGGAAGTATGCACATGGAAGTATAGCCCTAACTTCCCTGGTATGGAAGTATGCACATGGAAGTATAGCCCTAACTTCCCTGGTATGGAAGTATGCACATGGAAGTATAACCCTAACTTCCCTGGTATGGAAGTATGCACATGGAAGTATAGCCCAAACTTCCCTGGTATGGAAGTATGCACATGGAAGTATAGCCCAAGTAGGGCTCTGAAAACGCGCAAGCTATGAGTAGGAGCATCTGCTTCCTGCTCCTATCAGCCCTATATCTCATCTGCCACGTCCGTCAGTTCGTTATAAGCGTGTTCGTTATAACCGTAGTTTACTGTATTAAAATAAAGGGCTGAACATACGCTATTCAACGGTACTACTAAAGATTTACAACTAGATATGTACACTTTTTGAGGTGGAAGAAATGACCATACATACAGGAGAAATATCTACAAGTACTAGATAATCCCGCTAATGCGTGAAAATCAACGTTACAAAGTTACAACAACATTTTCAATACCCATAGTAGGTAATAGTACCCAGAAGATAGCAAACATATATGATATAACTTATATAAAATCAATACATGATAAAAGTATGTGAGTATACAGCAAGAAAATATAATTCACAGTTCACCGATTCCCTAATAATGTACATAAAGACACTCGACAACGACGACCGCCAGACATTGCCTTGTCCTGCACCATGACTGTGGAATATATGTATTTTATGAAAAAATAGTAATCTAGAAACGCTTACAAAAGCAAGTCTAGCCAGCCCAAGCTAGTTCTGAAATCAGCACAGGGATTTTTTTATTATTTTTCGAGTCAAGAAGGATATTGTGTAATATAAGCTTTCAGTGACTAAGTGTTAGTCTAGACATTGCCGAATGGTGACGGAAGCCGAACACTCAAGAGCGATGGAAGCGGTGCAGTAAACTCAGAGAAATCACACGGCCTTATCATACTAATGCCAAACTTGCGTCCAAGCATTTCAGACAAGACATACGCTGTTACCATCCCCTTTTGTCTGTCAGCATACCCCCCACAGTGACTTATATTACATGTATAAATCACATATTTGTCTTCGATTGTCCCCCTTTCTTCTTGTTTTTTATATGAAAATTGCTGATAAGGAGTGTTAGGTCTGCTTCTGGCTGCTGTTTGCTTGGATATTCCTTCAGTCCTCGGTAGCATAACATACATGTATGCACAAAGCGCAACACCAGCCATTAATGTGAAAATCATCCAGTGACGACATAATGTCTGTAACAAAATGAACAAAATGAAATTACTATGATATATATTTAATAATATACAGACAATATGTGTAAGAATGTTAATGGTAGTAATAACTATCGATTTCTACAGCGCTAGAATCAGGATGGATAAAAGATAAATGGGTCGGTGTATTCCATAGTGCTCAGCGACAATAAGTATTCTGTCAAATGCAGTATGATGTTACTATTTATCATAAAAAAACTGGCTCCCACAGGAGATACCGCTTGGGTGAGATCAAGCAATGTCTACATTGAATATATCGCTGCAATGAAATTGCATCACAATGCTTTGCAGTGAGTGAGTGAGTGAGATTGTTTTAACGCAGCTTTTAACAGTATTCCAGTCATATCACGGAGTGTCAGCTTAATGTGGGAGGGAAGCCCGAAGTGATGCAGGTCTCAGACGTTTACCACTTCGGTGAAACCCACGAGCACGGATAAGGTGCTGACAAACGTAGAAACATAATCGGGGCGAACCGGGATTCAAACCCAAAATCATAGGTTTCTGGCGTGCCCAAGGGATGCAACTCTGAACAGCGAATCGCGGCGCCTTTGACGACTGGGCCACCCGTGCCGCCCCCCCCCCCATGCTTTGCAGACCATTGTGACGTCATTGTTACCATGGCGTCACAATCAAATGTCATCACTAATGGCTCTGTTACTGAAGGTTACTTTTTAAGCTTAAGACACTGCTAATTAATGTCATCAAACAGTGTGTGCTGTAGTGTATACTGTAGTGTGTGCTGTAGAGTATGCTGTAGGTATGCAGTAGGTATGCTGTAGTGTTGTAGTGTGTGCTGTGTGTGCTGTAGTGTAAGCTGTAGTTTGTGCTGTAGTGTAGGATGTATGTGTTGTACTGTGTCCTGAAGTAAGTGCTGTAGCGTATGCAGTAGTTTGTGCTGTAGTGTGTGCTGTAGTGTGTGCTGTAGTGTATGCTGTAGTGTGTGCTGTAGTGTATGCTGTAGTGTATGCTGTACCGTGTGCTGTAGTGTGTGCTGTAGCGTGTGCTGTATGTGTATGCTGTAGTGTGTGCTGTAGTGTATGCTGTAGTGTATGCTGTAGTGTATGCTGTAGTGTGTGCTGTAGTGTATGCTGTAGTGTGTGCTGTAGTGTATACTGTAGTGTATGCTGTAGTGTGTACTGTAGTATGTGCTGTAGTGTGTGCTGTAGCGTATGCTGTAGTTTGTGCTGTAGTGTGTGCTGTAGTGTGTGCTGTAGTGTATGCTGTAGTGTATGCTGTAGTGTATGTTGTAGTGTGTGCTGTAGTGTGTGCTGTAGTTTGTGCTGTAGTGTGTGCTGTACCATATGCTGTAGCGTATGCTGTAGTGTATGCTGTAGTGTGTACTGTAGTGTGTGCTGTAGTGTATGCTGTAGTTTGTGCTGTAGTGTGTGCTGTAGTGTATGCTGTAGTGTATGCTGTAGTGTATGTTGTAGTGTGTGCTGTAGTGTGTGCTGTAGTTTGTGCTGTAGTGTGTGCTGTAGTGTATGCTTTAGTGTATGCTGTAATGTATGGTGTAGTGTGTGCTGTAGTGTGTGCTGTAGTTTGTGCTGTAGTGTGTGCTGTAGCGTATGCTGTAGCGTATGCTGTAGTTTGTGCTGTAGTGTATGCTGTAGTGTATGTTGTAGTGTGTGCTGTAGTGTATGCTGTAGTGTATGCTGTGGTGTGTGCTGTAGTGTGTGCTGTAGTGTGTGCTGTAGCGTATGCTGTAGTGTATGCTGTAGTGTGTGCTGTAGTGTGTGCTGTAGTGTATGCTGTAGTGTATGCTGTAGTGTATGTTGTAGTGTGTGCTGTAGTGTGTGCTGTAGTTTGTGCTGTAGTGTGTGCTGTAGCGTATGCTGTAGTGTATGCTGTAGTGTATGCTGTAGTGTGTACTGTAGTATGTGCTGTAGTGTATGCTGTAGTGTGTACTGTAGTATGTGCTGTAGTGTATGCTGTAGTGTGTGCTGTAGTGTATGCTGTAGTGTATACTGTAGTGTATGCTGTAGTGTGTGCTGTAGTGTATGCTGTAGTGTATACTGTAGTGTATGCTGTAGTTTGTGCTGTAGTGTGTGCTGTAGTGTGTGCTGTAGTGTATGCTGTAGTTTGTGCTGTAGTGTATGCTGTAGTGTATGCTGTAGTGTATGTTGTAGTGTGTGCTGTACTGTATGCTGTAGTGTGTGCTGTAGTGTATGCTGTTGTGTATACTGTAGTGTGTGCTGTAGTGTATGCTGAAGTGTGTGCTGTAGTGTATGCTGTAGTGTGTGCTGTAGTGTATGATGTATGTGTTGAAATGTGTGCTGTAGTATATGCTGTAGTGTGTGCTGTAGTGTATGCTGTAGTTTGTGCTGTAGTGTATGCTGTAGTGTATGATGACTTTGCTGTAGTTAGTGCTGTATGTGTTGAAATGTTTCCTGTAGTGTATGCTGTAGTGTATGTTGTATGTGTTGAAATGTGTCCTGTAGTTAGTGCTGTAGTTAGTGCTGTAGTGTATGCTGTAGGTAGTGCTGAATGTGTTGTACTATGTCCTGTAGTGTATGCTGTAGTGTATGCTGTAGTGTATGATGTATGTGTTGTACTGTGTCCTGTAGTTAGTGCTGCAGTTAGTGCTGTAGTGTATGCTGTAGTGCATGCTGTAGTGTATGCTGTAGTGTATGCTGTAGTGTGTGCTGTAGTGTGTGCTGTAGTGTGTTCTGTAGTGTATGCTGTAGTGTGTGCTGTAGTGTATGCTGTAGTGTATGCTGTGGTGTGTGCTGTAGTGTGTGCTGTAGTGTGTGCTGTAGTGTGTGCTGTAGTGTGTGCTGTAGTGTGTGCTGTAGTGTATGCTGTAGTGTATGCTGTAGTGTATGCTGTAGTGTATGCTGTAGTTTGTTCTGTAGTGTGTGCTGTAGTGTATGCTGTAGTGTATGCTGTAGTGTATGTTGTAGTGTATGCTGTAGTGTATGTTGTAGTGTATGCTGTAGTGTATGCTGTAGTTTGTGCTGTAGTGTGTGCTGTAGTGTGTGCTGTAGTGTATGCTGTAGTGTATGCTGTAGTGTATGCTGTAGTGTATGCTGTAGTGTATGCTGTAGTTTGTGCTGTAGTGTGTGCTGTAGTGTATGCTGTAGTGTATGCTGTAGTGTATGCTGTAGTGTATGCTGTAGTTTGTGCTGTAGTGTATGCTGTAGTGTATGCTGTAGCGTATGCTGTAGTGTATGCTGTAGTGTGTACTGTAGTGTGTGCTGTAGTGTATGCTGTAGTTTGTGCTGTAGTGTGTGCTGTAGTGTATGCTGTAGTGTATGCTGTAGTGTATGTTGTAGTGTGTGCTGTAGTGTGTGCTGTAGTTTGTGCTGTAGTGTGTGCTGTAGTGTATGCTGTAGTGTATGCTGTAGTGTATGCTGTAGTGTGTGCTGTAGTGTGTGCTGTAGTTTGTGCTGTAGTGTGTGCTGTAGCGTATGCTGTAGCGTATGCTGTAGTTTGTGCTGTAGTGTATGCTGTAGTGTATGTTGTAGTGTGTGCTGTAGTGTATGCTGTAGTGTGTGCTGTAGTGTATGCTGTAGTGTATACTGTAGTGTGTGCTGTAGTGTATGCTGTAGTGTGTGCTGTAGTGTATGCTGTAGTTTGTGCTGTAGTGTATGATGTATGTGTTGAAATGTGTCCTGTAGTATATGCTGCAGTGTGTGCTGTAGTGTATGCTGTGGTTTGTGCTGTAGTGTATGCTGTAGTGTATGATGCCTTTGCTGTAGTTAGTGCTGTATGTGTTGAAATGTTTCCTGTAGTGTATGCTGTAGTGTATGTTGTATGTGTTGAAATGTGTCCTGTAGTTAGTGCTGTAGTTAGTGCTGTAGTGTATGATGCCTATGCTGTAGGTAGTGCTGTATGTGTTGTACTATGTCCTGTAGTGTATGCTGTAGTGTATGCTGTAGTGTATGATATATGTGTTGTACTGTGTCCTGTAGTTAGTGCTGTAGTATGTGCTGTGGTGTATGCTGTAGTGTGTGCTGTAGTGTATACTGTAGTGTTTGGTGCCTATGCTGTAGTTAGTGCTGTATGTATTGTACTGTGTGCTGTAGTTAGTGCTGTAGTTAGTGCTGTCTATACACATATTCTAGATTTCTGTCTGATGGAACAAACATAAGTCGGGTAACACATACTTTCATTGACTGTGTGCTGCTACTCGTTACGTATATGTAACTAATTTTCTGTGTATTATTCATTATGTGATTCAAGCAATGACACACAAAAACACCATTGAACACAATACACTGTATGTTCGTCAATGAAGGACTTCCACGGAGTCAGGTTTCTGTATGTGGAAGAAATCTGGGCTGCCAACCCTCGCTAAGTGATGAATAAAATATGTTTTGAAAATCCTTACACTTTACTTTAATATGTCCATATGCATACTAAATACAATATTGTAGTATCTTTGTAGTTAATTCGTAAGAGACACATTTTATCCTCTAACGCACACAAGGACCCTTCCTAATAACTTCAGTTAGCCCATCTACTCCCAGTACATCACCAATCCACTTACATAAATATTGTTGATTGGGACAAACCAACAGAACCATCAAACTTCATTGACACGACAGCAATTGGACATTGATGTAAAAAGTGGGGCCCTGTCCATAAAATGAAAAATCTTCAGGGTTCAAATTCTCTATCCCCCTGAATTGACCGAAGGCTGATAATATATGAGTTTTAAAACATATATCACACTGTCGCCATGACAACCAATTATCAGTGTGAGAAGCCGATTTTAGTTCAAAGAATTTAATCTCTTCATCAACTATGGGTTACCAATAGAAACAAACAAATAAGAATAAATAAAACGATTCTGAAGCACTCACCGACCGAAATATATTTGAACACATCAACGTCTTTCGTTTGATGCTGATAGGTTTTTCCTTGACAATACTGAAAATATGAGATCGTTGTAAACATTGGACACCATAAATAAGGATGACTGAACAAATATATATTCCATGAGTAGTCAAGCATTTTTGAATAAAAAAAAATACCCACAACAAACCTTTTATATTGTTAATTTACGCATTTAAATCTTTTTGAGTAGTCGAGATTTGGTTTTATTATTTCAGTCGAAAGTCATTTAAGCTTAATAACCTTGTCCGTCATGGTGCGCTGTAAATATTGCATCCCCAGAAATCACTGGATATAGCGCATACTCATGCGTAATACATATTCTCATTTTGCATGACGATACAGAGAATCACTATGTGATAGGCTCAGATAATATTTCCAATATGGCCGGAGTTGCGATTATGTTCAAAACTTTATGAGTATAATGTAAGCAATTTAGAGGCACCAATATTCAAGGATTATATACTCAAAATGCTTCATAAATCCAGAGGTTTGATTCAAAGCAAATATCGAAGATGCAGTAAATGTACATGAAGGGTTGTGTGAGAAAGTCAAAAGCCTTACATTAAAAACATTAAAAAACCTAGTTAAATAATAGCACATACAACACACATGATTACCTGATAACTCACTTACAAGGAAATGATTGACATTTGTGGATTGATCTATAAATGTGGTAAACCAAGATTGGAACCTTATAACCGATGCACGGAACACCATTAATAACGATTACTTAACTAATATATCCAGCGAGTAGTCAAGAAATGATTTTATAACACCCTTATGGTTTGCAATGTTGAAGGCATTGATTCGAAATATGTAAACAATCAGGAACAGTGTGGAATTGACTGCCTCATGGAGATAACCAATGACCAGTCTTTCTCAACCAAATAGTACCGCAGTTTTTTTTCTCCATACAGCATTAAAAGTTTTAATTGAAAGGAGGTTTATAGTTACAAATCGAGCATCATTCATATAAGGTTCATATTGCCGCCTTATTGTGTTGTGTTGCGTTGTGTTGCGTTGTGTGATAGTCATCTGGAGAACGCTTATGGATAGCAGATAAATAGTGAATCTTGTTTACATATGGATTCTCCAGACCTACCTCATGACATAACATTATAATTTAAGATGCTCGATGGACCCTGGTTTCCCTGTCTAGAACTACAAGTCAAGGATACAACATCCGTCAATCATTGAGCTGGTAGCACTGTGACAAGCTACCAGGTAACTACGGGGTAGTGACAATAGAAGCGCTGATGATAACAATGAGCGAATGAGGGCATACGGTAAATATAGATTGTGGTAATAAATGCAAGAGAATAACCAGCCTATCAGAGCTGAAGACTAAAGCCCCAATCTCGCATACACGATTTAAGAAATTGCGAACACGATTTAAGAAAAGTTGAAAAATCGTGTTGATTCGTGCTCGACCTTGTGGTTTATGCAAATTTCTTAACCAAACACGACCCTCATACGACCAAAAACGACCCTCATGCGACCTTCATACGACTGAACACGACTTTTCAGCTCGGCTTAAATGATTCGTGCTCGACCTTGTGGTTTATGCAAATTTCTTAACCAAACACGACCCTCATACGACCAAAAACGACCCTCATGCGACCTTCATACGACTGAACACGACTTTTCAGCTCGGCTTAAATGATTCGTGCTCGACCTTGTGGTTTATGCAAATTTCTTAACCAAACACGACCCTCATACGACCAAAAACGACCCTCATGCGACCTTCATACGACTGAACACGACTTTTCAGCTCGGCTTAAATCGTGTTATAAATTTTTGCATCGTACGTTCTAACACGATTTAAGGAGAAACGTTAAATCGTGTTCAGTCGTGCTCAGATTCGTGAATGTGAGATAGGGGCTTAAGGAATACAATCCAAGATTTAACATTGATTTCGAGTTGAGGATGGCCCAACCATTACACTATGTACAGAACTTACCTCAGACAGGGTTGGGAGGTAACAGAGTATGTGGCCTGGTTAATTGTCACCTTAGATCATTGCTTTTAACACTGGCCTGCCTCCTTTACACGCCACCGTGGTATATCTGGAATATTGCTGACGGAATATATTAAATAACATTCACTCAATCACTCATGAAATTAA
Source organism: Haliotis rufescens (assembly GCF_023055435.1). NCBI lineage: Eukaryota > Metazoa > Mollusca > Gastropoda > Lepetellida > Haliotidae > Haliotis > Haliotis rufescens. The sequence goes on from NW_025964383.1 coordinate 32,149,224, forward strand.
TATTGTAACATTGACACTGCTAAGATCCTTATTAGTTGATGTGGTTGAATCATTAGCGTTGTTTTCAGATATTATAATTTATATTTTAACGTCAACCAACATTATTGCCGAATTCAAATGAACAGTAATGACCACAAACAATTCCAAGCATAATTTAACCATGCACATGTAAACCCAATTCTGAACAGCTCTAAGAATAACTCACAGATTCTAACTGGCACATCGGGTTGACAGCAACACAATAAAGTCACCACAAATACAAGCAAAGTTATGTTAGGTTGTCAAAACTATTCACCAACGGATACCAGCAACTTTAGGGGAAAACAATACGTTTTCAAAGTCTATATAATTTAATCTTTCCGCGACAATGACAATTTCTGCTAAATTTCTACTACTGTAACATACGTGCCCGTGACCTCATATCACTTACACATTCACTACTGTCGTATCTAGATAATTACCAAAAGAAAAAAGATCTTGAGATATTTTTAAACAAAATATTTATGTCGTTGTTCTGGTGTTGGCCAGAGAATAAAAGATAGTCCAGAAACGAAGAAACTGATGTAATTTGACCCTTCAGTTACGAAAATGCAATTCCCTATTTTGACTTGTATCATAATAATGTTCCCGTTTTCTTTCAGGTGAACAATTCACTTGCCTATACATGTGTTTGTGATGGGTGCCGTCGATGGAGCAGGATACGTTCACCTTTTCGCGAACACCTGGTATCATCTCGGTTTGATAGTGATTCATTTCGTTAAATCTCTCACGCTCCCAGAGTGTAGCTTGTTCATGGACTTGAATCTTTCTTCTTGCGTCACATGCAGATAATCCAAAAAGGAAAGCACTCATTCCATGGCAGTGTCATGTTTCACCTCCGTCACCTCTAACTAAACGTTCAGAACACAGTGCTTACAGTCGATTTCGATACCCTGGACGACCCAGGTGAACACGTGTTGAACAACAGTGGGTACGCCAGGTTAACCATGCTTGACCACTGTTTGCAAGTGTTAACTCATTTACGTCATACTTCGGTTGACCAAAGGTGCCCATATCTATTGAACCCCTCGGGTGCGATTCTCTGTTTAGCAGCCTCTAAGTGACATCTTCGTTAAAGCTAATTTTGTTTAAATTTTTGATTTTGTTCAGGAGTTGGTGAAAGAGCAAAATCTGTCCTATATGCAAGGGAAGTAATAAGGAGTTTGGTTTAACGCCGCCTTTAACAGTATTCCAGTTATATCGCGGGGTATCAACTTAATGTGGGAGGAAAGCCCGAAGTGATGCAGGTCTTAGACGTTTACCACTTCGGTGAAACCCACGAGCATGGGTATGGTGCTGACAAACTTAGTAAACGTACGTACGAGAATCTGTACTTTACTACGAAAGTGATAACATTTGTTACATTTGACCACGTTCTTAATGGCATTGTGTGTTCATATTAAGGGTTCTCGTGGGTTTCACGGAAGTGGTAAACGTCTGAGACCTGCATCACTTCGGGCTTTCCTCCCACATTAAGCTGACAAGCCGCGATATAACTGGAATACTGTTAAAAGCGGCGTTTAACCAAACTCACTCACTCAGTAGCCTAACAGCTCAAGCAAACAAATCACTCAGATTCATTAACTGCTGTCAAAAGAAAAATGGATACCTGTCATTTCAAGATGCCCTTAGAATATTTTACAGTGTTGTCGTTCCGATCTTATGTTACGGAGCTGAAGTTTGGGGAACATCGTACAACAAATGAATTGAATATGTCCAAATATCCTTCTGTAAACGGTATCTTCGTCTCTCTAAGAATACACCTAATATATATGGTACCCTTTGCTATTGATGTACCTGGATAGTACCGAAGAGTACGATGTCAACCAGTGACTGCCTGGGCCTGACTCTAATTTACGTGCCTTCTTCATAAAGCTGGAGTGTCGTTGACTGTGGTGTATAACATTCAGTCACTACCATTCTTTGTACTATTGTAGCATTCTAAGGACGTACACTCTTTGATTTTACAGCGCTATTTTGGATATATTCGGTATACTGTGATCTCAGGCCGCTACGCAAACTCTGCATACCACTTAGTTAAACTGTGTAAGCCTTGTAACATCTTTTACCTAAACAATGTTTGTATTCTGAAACCTAAAATCGCTTCACATATTGTATAGAGGGGAGGGGCGGGTGGCCAAGTGGTCTAATGCGCCGGAATGTGCTGTACAGATATATCTACCCATGGGATCGAACATCGCGCTTAAATCGTCAGCCCCATACCCGTGTTCTTTGGTTTCACCTGAGTGGTAAATGAGATGCACCAGTTCGGGATTTCCGAACTAAACATTAAGCTGACACGACGTGACATAACAGAAAGAGCGGAAGGTCCGGGGTTCGATCCCCGGCCGCGTCATGCCAAAAGACGTTAAACGAATGTACTTGTTGTTACCCTGTCTGGCGCTCGGCATTAAGGGGCTAAAACAAGGACTGGTCGGCTCGGAGTCAGTATACTGTGTCTGAGTGGGGTATTCATGTTAAACTGCAGCATGTTATCTCAGTGGGCTAGCACTATAAATCGGCATCAGTCCGGACTAGTACAAGCAGCCACACACACGTACATGCACGTCGCTATATAAATGCAATTATCTTGGACGTGACGTTAAACCCCATTTCACCTCACCACCTCGAACAAATATAGGTGATCACTTTCCAAATCCGCACCAACGTATGCATGATGATTGAAATAAAGCCAGTATCAAGGGTCAGCGCTTTGCACAACGATGTCTCTTCCTCTTCTTCATTTACCTTAGCTAAATGTCATACCTGTTGTTATGACACCTTCCCAACCCATACCCCCACCCACGGGTCGACTTTGAGTCGAGACGCAAATTCATTACATGTTTTGCTTTACTCAAAGTGTTAAACAACAAACTTCAAATCAATCCAGGATATCAAAGCTTGTTTTTACAAAATGTGATGTAGAAAAGTTGAAAGAGTATGTCTAATTTATTCAAGATGTCGGGCTGTGATTCAAGAGTGATTCAAAGAGTCGATAGACTTAAACTGATTGTGTACATGTAAGATTGGACGATCGTAGTCGTCGTAAAATTCCATAATCGAAAGTATAATTGGGTGTATATGTGTTTATTACAATTATAATTGTACCTCAACAGTCTCTTTGCCGAATCGAAGTTATCGTTAAAGTTTAGATTCAAAACAAAAATGTTTGCTTATTGTTTAACGCCGCACTAAGAACCTACTTGTACATTTTAGATATATGTCAATATAATGTGTGCTCGTACCACTGCTTCATATGTATGTATGTATGTATGTATGTATGTATGTATGTATGTATGTATGATTGTATGTATGTATGTATGTATGTATGTATGTATGTATGTATGTATGTATGTATGATTGTATGTATGTATGTATGTATGTATGTATGTATGTATGTATGTATGTATGTATGCATGCATGCATGCATGCATGCATGTATGTATGTATGTATGTATGTATGTATGTATGTATGTATGTATGTATGTATGTATGTATGTATGTATGTATGTATGTGTGTGTGTGTATGTATGTATGTATGTATGTATGATTGTATGTATGTATGCATGCATGCATGTATGTATGTATGTATGTATGTATGTATGTATGTATGTATGTATGTATGTATGTATGTATGTATGTGTGTGTGTGTATGTATGTATGTATGTATGTATGATTGTATGTATGTATGTATGTATGTATGTATGTATGTATGTATGTATGTATGTATGTATGTATGTATGTGTGTGTGTGTGTGTGTGTGTATGTATGTATGTATGTATGTATGTATGTATGTATGATTGTATGTATGTATGCATGCATGTATGTATGTATGTATGTATGTGTGTGTGTGTGTGTGTGTGTGTGTGTGTGTGTGTGTATGTATGTATGTATGTATGTATGTATGTATGTATGTATGTATGTATGTATGTATGTATGTATGATTGTATGTATGTATGTATGTATGTATGTATGTATGTATGTATGTATGTATGTATGTATGTATGTATGTATGTATGTATGTATGATTGTATGTATGTATGTATGTATGTATGTATGTATGTATGTATGTATGTATGTATGTATGTATGTATGTATGTATGTATGTATGTATAGTGAAACAATACAGTGTGTCGCGGTATTAAAGGAATTCGATTGTGACCTTTAACCAATAGAAAATATTCATTATATTCATATCAAAAGGTCTGTCACTAAGAATTCAATTGTAAAACCTAGGTCTTACAATTCATATGTCATACCCCAAAGCAGGTTTAGAAAACGTTAATTGAAAAGCATATGGCCTCCAATTCAAACTGTAAAATATCTGAGCATGTCTCACTTGTAAGTAGTACCTCTCACAAGGTCACAATGTGATAGTAAGATTCTTGGCAGCAGGAATGTCGTCCCGGGGTAGTTATCGATGTACAATTAAAGCAAACAAAACATACTTTACCGATGCATGTTTTATTGCTTAAATGAGGGACATGATTTATTTATCAACAGAAATATCTCAATCGCGATGTCACTCATCACAAACAATCGTCGTCACTGACTTCATAGACATAGCCATAATTAATCTGTTGTTCGATTAATATACTCCGTCGGTATATTTTCCCTTTTACCACAATTTTCCGTTTCAGTTGGCTCGGCTATGTTGAAGCTGTTGTATGCACGTATAACAAAAGTCGGTCGAGTCGGCAACACCACTGCCTCATGCGTTTTGATACAGCTGATTAATGTGGTCTCAGATTTTCAATAAATGACCAATTAGATTTCATATACCATGACATTTCAGGCGATAACCTATATATAAAACAAGTCACCATATCACATAAAATAAGAGTGGTCTGTGATGTGGTGTACTATACACCACGGAGTATGACTGTCGTGAGAGGCGACTAACGGGATCGGGTAGTCAGGCTCGCTGACTTGGTTGATGCATGTCATCGTATCAAAATTGCGTGGATCGATGCTCATGATGTCAGTCACTGAATCGTCTGGTCAAGACACGATTATTCACAGACCGCCGTCATATAGCTAGAATATTGATGAGTGCGGCGTTAAACAACAAACAAACAAACAAACAAACATACACCACGGAGTATGGTTATCCCTACTGTTTGTTGAGGCCAGTGTAATCATCTCACACCGCAGGTATGGGTTATCTGGTGACCTATATGCGGCAAGTTATACAATGACCATCACTTTCAGCGAGTATGAACTTACTGTTGTGGTATGGTGACAGGAGTTACCTCCCGTGGGCTACGATAGCGTGATTATGTCAACAAATGCACGCAGGTCTTATTTCTGTTTCCAAGATGCAGTAAAAGGGAGGTCCAGTCGTCATAATTCGCTTTCCAGTGTTTGCAGATTCCCTTAAACGTGCAAGAATCCGACGATTCTTAGTTTGAATCCCAGTTTCTCCCCTATAAATGCAATACTCTTGAATGAGACATTAAATTCACCTCACATCGCCTCATACCACCTATCGAGAAGAACATTCTAGCCGATATTCTAATGATTCTCTATCTGTGTTAGTACAAACGTAGAACTAACAAATCATAATTTGATAGGGTTGTTAATGATACTGAAGTAGATATATATAACATAGTAGTAGGATGATGCACGATGTTTTACTTCTCCTTCAAGTATCATTCACAATCGCACACTAAGTAAAAAATTTTAGATTCTTACCTTAAATGTATTCTTTAATAAATGTTACACCAAACACTTATTACTGGAGAAAATGAGCAGTGAAAACATAAATATTTTCATCCATTGTGCCATACTTGACACTGCCAACTGTAAATCATTAGTATGCAGGTATTTGGCCATCCTGTGTATTAAAAACATGGCTCACGCACTACAGATAAGTGCACATGCAAGTACCGTGATATCTATCTGATCAAGGTGTCATGATATGTTTTGTTTTGTTTCTTGTTAAACGCCGCACTCAGCAATATTACATTTATATGACGGCGGTCTGCAAATAATCGAGTCTGGACCAGACAATCCAGTGATTGACATCATGAACATCAATCCACGCAATTGGGATCGATTACATGCATCAACTCAGTCAGCGAGTCTGACCACCCGATCCCGTTAGTCGCCTCTTACGACAAGCATAGTCGCCTTTTACGGCAAGCATGGGTTGCTGAACACCTATTCTACCCCAGTCCTTCACGGGTCTATCATGATAATTATGTATCAAATCGCACAGTTGGTGTATCGTCCCTATATAGATCATGACATTATGTATCCTTCAGTGGATCCCTGTATCCTATAGGCCCCGATTGTCATGCTGAAATGTTAAATTAGCACTTTGTTGTCATATATGTGTTAATACAGTGCGCCCTCGCCTTCTGCCCTCGAGCTGATATTGGGGTCTCGAGTTGAAATGGGGTATGATATCAAAACTACAATATAATAACCTCTTTATCATATAAAACCATGACATAAAATTGTAAAATGTATCTATTTGCAAATGCATGCAAAACATCTTCACCTTGTTTGGAAATCATTGTCGCGGGAAAGCCAACTGAGCAGACGACGCACTAAGGGACGTAACTCTAATTTGTTACCACAGCGCTGATATCGATCGCCCATTCAAAATGCATTGACAAGCCATATCAGCCCGACAGGGGGTGTAATACGGGTCTGGTTATTACATCCCCTGTTTAATGACCGCATCCATGTTGGCTCCATCATGCAAAATGCCTCATATCATTGCCAGGCATATGATGACGTAAATTGTCAGACAACATTGTGTCATTATGCGCTTCTGTTCAATGACACGTAACCGCTTTTAGGGTAATGATATGGCGTAAAACTTCGCCTCATATAATAAAGAACAATGTTTCATCTTATTTGATAGTGATTCATAGACACATGCTTAATATGATATAGTTCGGATTAGGAAAATGGACGGAGCTTTTAGCAGGCGTTTCTTATGATAATTGAAAGGGATTTGTCACCTTACTAACCGACGGCCTACTCGGGAAGCAAGGGAGTAGTGACATTTCAGAATGTCATACCACATATCTTTGATGACATCCCCGTAAAGTTACAAAGGCTTGAGAATCTAAATAAGAGGCGAACGTGTTTGTGTGATGATGAATATGCTCTTTTCGGTCCAACTACCTGACATTACTTCAGATAAATTCAGCAAATCTTCTCAATTTTTCATTTTCAAATTTAATCCTTGTCAGAGTATGATTTTAAGCACAAGAAATGCATCTGGAATTGTAGTTAATAGTTCACATTATCATTATATTTTAGTCAAAACATTTTAGTTAATAGTTCACATTATCATTATATTTTAGTCAATACATTTTAGTTAATAGTTCACATTATCATTATATTTTAGGCAATACATTTTAGTTAATAGTTCACATTATCATAATATTTTAGGCAATACATTTTAGTTAATAGTTCACATTATCATTATATTTTAGTCAGTATATTCAGCGATTTTAGTATATTTAGCATACAAATGTTACAAGACAATAGCCACGCGACGTAGGACTTCAAATAATGGCCGATATTGCCGCTGTTGTACTCAGTAAACAAACAGGTTTATGAAAACATTGTCTTTTCTTGATACGGAGACAGTGGGAACTATTTCCGAATCAGGTTCTTGAGAACACTCGTAAGACTGAAGCATTTTAAACTATCGTTCTGAAATAACCCCTACAGTGTAGATATCCCTGCAACCCCTTCTAGATAATTTGTATGCGTCTCCTTGTCTAAAGCCATAATCATGCTACTGTATTTAACATCTTGCCCAGGCGTTACATCAGTGAGATTACTGGCAGTGATAAAACCTATCACAGTGTGAGCATCATCTCAGTGCGGCACCGTATCAGCAATAGGTAGCCCTCTTAAAATCAATATAAAGAGATACACATATATTTCGAAGCAAGTGTTCGGTTTCATTATCAAACGAGTCATTCCAGGCATCAATACTTTTGTAAAGACTTTACGGTGCAGATTCTGACAAAAAGAAAACAATAACAAACATCGATGTATGTGCTGCAACTTTATATACATGGAGATAGACATCTACTAAATTTAAAACGCCAACGCGATTATCCACCGAAACAAATTCCACGACAAGACAGGACACTCGGCCTGGAGATGCCACCGTGAGGTGAGGTGACCTATTCCGTAAAGTACATGTTACATGTGTAACAGAAACTGCTCTCATGGTTGTAAGGGAGACGGATGACACAGGAATGGTTACCTGCCATATCACCTACACCGACGTCTTTAGAAACGCACGGATCCATTCCTTGATATCCATTTGGGTGACTAGTCTTTGTGTGTTGTCATATTTGTAGGCCAATGGTCCCATTTTATCATAAAACACAATCCCACTAACTGACCTGACAGAAACGTGAATGATAACAGGCTGACCATTATGTCTGTCTTTTGTTTCTTTAGAATGTGACATGCAAGGAATAAAGTGAACTTCAGCTACATTAGCATCTGGTAATGTGTTCCCATCATAGTCACAGACGAGAATAGTATCGCGAATCTTCTGCTCCAAAGTCTTTTTTAAATAATCTTGATTATTGATTACAACAGGGTCGGGTCGGGATGTTTTAGATGCATACCCATGTTCCGTGGAAGAACTCTCGTTTACTCCATATAAATAGGAACCCCCACCTTCAAGTTTGGTGAATGCGGTTATATATTCTGCAAGTTTAAAACTATTAAGTATGGAACAAGCAAGTTCCTCATCGCTTTCCTTTGAAAGAAAGTGACCCTTCATTTCAATTGATCTGCTTTCGTGCACATGCTTGAGGTCATCCGCACTTACGATTCCTGAAAGTCTGTGGAAGGTTTCACTTAATCGTCTTTTTGTTCTCAAAAAGCTCCGAAGTGTTTCTGCCGTCGGTTCTATTATACAATCATCAAGTGCAATCTTTGTATTGAAGTTTGAAGTTGTCACTGAGGAAGCGGCACTGACGAAAAGAGACAGAAAGTCATGAAAACATTGTAGTTCTGTGTGAGTGCTTAGTCGTTGTTTCTTATACACATCACTAAACATGTTGCCGTCCTGAATCAAGCCATTTAGTTTTATGTCCACAAACTCATCAAATGCGCCAGTGAAAAAATCCGCTGATACTAAACCAACAAGATGAATCAGCACGTATCCCCCGTTTGAATTACGCAGTGCCGAGACGTTTCTTGACAGTTCCTGAATTTTATTTTCCCTTTTCTCTCTCTTTTTCTTTCTAGCGTCTTTCTCGTGTACAGCGGCACCGTACAGGTAGCTAACGTCAATTCCCATCGACAGGACGTTGCTTGCTGAAGAGACAAGCTGTACAAAAGTACGAACTGCTTCTTCACACCTGGAACTATGTTCACTGAAAAGTAAGAGTTAAACTGTCTTAGTCTTAGTAAACAATAAGAAAGTATAATTATGACAGGAAGCATAGTTCAGGCAGGACATACACAACGAATACCCATTAACAATAACTTGTGATATTGACAAGAAAAAACCCTCTCTCCTTACCATATTTCTAATCCTTCAAGAATGAGTGAGTGAATATCGTTTTACGCCGCTTTTAGCAATGTTCAACCGATATCACTGGACACCAGAAAAGGGGCTTCGCACACTGTACCCATGTGGGGAATGGAACCCGGGTATTCGGTGTGACGAGCGAACACTTTAACCATAGACTACCCTACCCCCCCCCCCCCCCCCCCCCCCCCCCCCCCTACTCTTTTAAGATAGATATTGTATAGAATTGCATTTCTGTATCATAAGCAGTTGCTAGGATTCTATAACGGGATTATGATGCGCAAGTCAGTATATTTTGATATAATATCATTTTGTGATTAATATCAACGTCTTTTCTCACCCTGTACCATAAATTCATAAGCATAGGTTTACTAGCTTAAGGTTTCTAAAATTAATTCTGTAGTAAATGTACTTGCACAAGACAGTGGACAAGTAAGTCAAAGGAGAGAGTTATTGTTGTTTTCCGCACCAGTTAATACAATAGCACATTTACCCAAACTATTTCATCAGAAAAAAATAGAAATGTAAAACAGTAATATTTTAATTATAATATAAATTATGATAAAATAAAAAATAAAAATAAAAATAACAATAATAATTTTATATTATCACAATAGGAGTGTTTAAGCGCCATATTCAAGTACATGTATTCAGTCCTCGCAGTGTGTGTCCTACTTACAACAGACACTCTGTGTGCAGTACTTGTTCAGCTGTTAGACGCATATCAGTTGATGTTGTAATGTAACCTTCCCTGCTGTATGGCACAGCGTCCGATCTGACACAGACGTGGACACATTGTACTCCTGATTGTATATGACTAGTATCCCTTCTCTTTGTTAACAGTATATCCCGATGTTTCTCATAAACAGAAACAATATCGAAACCCACTGGTACGCTGCTTCCTGCTCTGAGATATTTGACACAGCCGTCTTTCATACAGACAGTGACACACTTGAATCCTGGTGGTATATGATCACCACGTGCCACATAACGCACTTCTTCGTCTTTGTCATACACAGTTACACGATCAGAACCTGGTAGTATTTCATTTCCACAATAATCACATAGTAGCATGACACTGAAACACCTCGTAATGTACACAGTATAATATGAAAACTGTTTCGCGCTGACTCGTACAGGGTGTATATGTAAAAGATTAATGTTTCCGGGTCAAATAGTTTCCTGAGGAAAGAAATCCATAAGGGAAAATAGTCCAGTGTTAGTAAGATACTGGCTATGGTAATTATATCCTTGGCAAAAAAATCCACTGGAAATTTGTACGTGAGATATTACTCCCTGGAACGAAACACCTTTTTGAAACTGCCAACGCACAAAGCAACATCCGGGTCACTGTGTTTAGGTCACTGTGACCTTATAAGCTGAGGTGTCCATTAGTTCATATATGCCCCGCAGTAGAGAAAGGAAGGTAGTAGCAACAACTGTGCTTTTGTCAGACAGCAAATAATAATTTCATTGGCAGGGAGGTTACCTGTTAAGTATGTCGTTGATGCGCCAGTACTTTGATCGTGTGGCCTGTTTCACCCAGCCTAGTGACACCTGCACATTACCTAAGGGATGGCCGACTGACCCAGATAATCGCTACGCTGTTAACATCGTCGAATAAACAAGCGTATCCGAAGGAACTGCACGCTAACGCTTTGCATGGATGAGTTACAAAGAGATGTATGTACACAATGAGGTCATCACGTACTGACGGAGCGCGAGTTTGAGAACAGTACACAGACAATAGTTTATTAACGTCTCACTCCTGTACATACATAAAACAGCTTAGATAAAATGTACAGAACCATTCAATAGAATTATTAGAGACGAATTATCACAGAATTTATACATAAATGATATAAAGATGATATAGTAAAAAGTTATCCATATAAAAGATGTTTTCTACAATTAAGAATTAAAAAGCAGACTTTGGCAAGTATAAAACACACACTGGAGTCACTGAAAATAAAACAAAGTTTGTCGATATCAGGCATATCTAAAACATTATAAGATTTAGCAATACATTCATTAAAAAGAGTTGCCCTGATATCATCATATAATGCGCAGTGAAACAAAACATGGACCTCGTCTTCTACGCTGTCATTACAGTGAAAACATTTTCTATTATTGACAGGTACACCTTCGTATCGACCGGTTTCCACTCGAATAGGAGCCACTCCACATCTAAACTTGGCTAGTGCCGATCTATAGTTTCTGGGCATCTTATTTAAAACATAGTATTCTGTCCCATATACTTGTTTGTAACATCGATACATTCTCAATTTATTAAGCCCATTTCGCCCCTCTTCCTTTCTTAACATATCACTCCAATATTCATTTTTACACCATTGGTCCACTTGTGTACAAACAGAAAATTTATAAAAAAAACCTGTTGCGTTTAATAGATGTCCTAAATCCATATTACTAAACTTCTTTCTTACCCTACCATTCCAATTTTTACAACCATTTACAGCGTATCTATCAGCCCAGTTAAACACGTGTTTGTTTAACCTAGTAGACATATTCTTAAGGCGACACCATTGTCTTGCTACACTTTTCCACTGTCTGACAACAGGCGGCATCCATCCCATGTCCCCATTTATAGCGACGTTGGGGGCGTATTTGCCGAGTCCCAAATAAAATCTAATGGCTCTATGGTGTACAGCATTTATTGCTGACACATCATAATTACCCCAGATAGCTATAGCCGCCCCGTAGTCAAGAACAGACCGCACCATACTATCGTACAATTTGGAATAGGTTTGGAAATGCATACCGCCTATTGTCTTAACTTTGGATATCAACAGACCCAAAGCCCTATTAGCAGACTTTGCTGCTGCACGTGCCATTGCAATAAAATCTAAGTGGTCTGTGAACAGTAGACCAAGATAATTATACTTAGCAGCAATGTCTAAAATCATATTTCCGACATCAAAAACATGCTTCGTCTGTATGACAGACGGATTTCTAAAATGGACAATTTTAGACTTTTCCTTATTTATCTCTATCTTATTTGTGCAACACCAAGTATGTAAAACATCTAACAGTAGACTGAGATCAGCTTCATTCTCAGCTAGCAATGCTAAATCATCTGCATATGCTAATGCTGCAATATTAAAATTGTCTACAGTTACACCAATATTAAGACTGTTGAGAGTATATAATAAATCATTTCTGAACAAGTTAAAAAGCAAGGGCGATAACAAACACACATGTAACAAGGCGAATCTTGATCTAGTAATTGAAAGCATTATCAACCATCTTAACGTACAATCAACATTTATTGGTGAAATCAGAAACCAAAAGAAATATTTATTTTATGGTCTTTGGTCAAATGGATTAATTTTGTATAGATTTGTGTACTCCTTGTGAAGAAAATATATCTTTGTCTTGTTTATATACAAGCGTAATAAGAAAGTGATATATGTTTTAGTGTTGATTCTGAATATTTATAACATTGTAACTGGAGTAGTCTATCCTGATAGTCTAGCAACAGGTAACCAATAACACGCTCTATATACACAGTTAACAATAGTGAGTGAGTGCGTGAGTGAGAATGGTTCCATGCCGTTTTAAAGCAATATTCCAGCAATATCAGGGCGGGGGACACCAGAAACGGGCTTCAAATATTGTACCCATGTCGGGAATCGAACCCGGGTCCTTGCGACGAGCGAACACTTTAACCACTAGGCTACCCCACCGCCTCAGTTTACAATATCAGATTACAAATTTATAGGGATGAGATAAACAACAAACAACTATTCTACATTAGGAGCAAAAACACTTACGTTCAATTAGAGTCGGTGTAACAGTGTGAACAAAATTCGATATAATTTTGAACGTACAAATAACCTCAAACTCAATATTGTTTTGATAGTACCTTATACTGATTCGTAATATATATTGCAGTATATCTGTATCACATGCACTCATCTCCACTTTCAAATGTTAAATTTGCACATTATTGATACACGTGTGCCTTCGACGATATTGTACATTACAATACGCTAACCCTACACTTAACATGTGTGAGAACCAGTTCATCCGGCTTGGGTATTATCCGGTTTTTCTTAGCCGATCAATGTAGAAAAACACCTTTTGTGAATGCAAATTTATCATCTTGTCTGTCCCAGGATTTGCTTTCGCAGTGGTTCAACAATAAACCTTTCGTTTTGTAATCGAAGTACATGTATATTAATTACAGTAAGGATGTGTATGGGATAAGTAAGGAAAACACTTACTTTCCGGTCAGAACATATCTGTGGCCGAGTGATATGTTATTTCCACGAGCCACATACAACTCGTGATCCGTCCCTCTCATAATGGCAGCAAGCCGGCTAAAGCTACTGACGGACGTGACTAGAGTGTCGCACATGGACAGAATATACTGATCCAGAATCACCTTCTCCATTGAAGAACACTCATATTTCACCGGTGGTTTATCAATATGAAGAACATCCCCTTTTACCTCTAGATAGGAGTCAGGGAAAGATTTACGAAATAGTTCCCTGACATCATCGGAATCCGTTGCTATGAATAACTTATCACGACCCAGGTGTAGCCTCTGTTTGAAGAACCTGACCAGAGCTGTTCGATTTGGACGGTTCGCCCTTATGCTATCTGTTGGAATTGTCCGACTTTTACCCATACGTATGTGCGCACACACCAGTTTGTGGTTATTTGGGCCAATGCTTCCAAGTATGCCATTAAGTGTATTTTGAGTTTTAGGTGAAAGCTTAAACAATTTTTCCAGTGCGTTTTTGAATATATCGAGGTGGCTTAACTTCTTGGCCCAAAGTACTCTTTTAAACAAAGGGTTTTTCATAAGAGAATAGACATAATCGATGTTTCCCGTGTACATCAATACATCTTTCCGAAACAATGCTTCCAAATCACTTCTTTCGAATAAAACAAGCTTGCGATTTCCAAAACTAACGAACCAGTCCTTTCTCCTGCCTTCAAATAAGTTCATATCTATAGTCCAATTAACGTTCTTTGGAACCATAAACTCAGAGAGGTCACAAGGCCTTTTCATACTAATGCCAAACTTGCGTCCAAGCATTTCAGACAAGACATACGCTGTTACCATCCCCTTTTGTCTGGCTGCATACCCTCCACAGTGACTTGTATTACATGTATAAATTACATATTTGTCTTCGATTGTCCCCCTTTCTTCTTGTTTTCTGAATGTAAAACGCAGATGTGTGTTATCTCTGCTCCTGGCTTCTGTTTTCTTTGATTTTCCTTCAGTCCTTGATTGCGTAGCATACATGTAGGAACAAACCATAACACCAGCCATTAATGTGAAAATCATCCAGTGACGACATAATGTCTGTAACAAAGTGAACAAAATGAAATTACAATGATACAGATTTAGAAATATCAAAAAAGTGAGTGAGTGAATATGGTTATACGCCGCTTTTAGCAATATTCCAGCAATATCACGGCGGGGGACACCAGAAATGGGCTTCACACATTGTACCCATGTCGGGAATCGAACCCAGGTCTTCGGCGTGACGAGCGAACGCTTTAATCACTTGGCTACCCGACCGCCCCTAATATCAATATAAAATATGTCAATATAAAATATGTGTATTAATGTTAATGATAGTAATTATTATTATTATCGTCTTCTATCGCGCTGGATCAGAAGGGATAAAAGAATGGTGAGTCAGTGTTTTTCATAGTGCGCACGGACAATATGTATTATGCAGTATGATTTTAATCTATGTTCATGAAACTATATCAGAATGATCTAAATCGTTGCAGTTATCCATCATATAATTTTGACCGTTACTTTTGCCTTTAAAGCCCAATCACTATACCAACAAATGGTTTATGTAAGGGGCCCAATAAAAGCCCAAAGAATGTAATCTCAACATCAAGAGGTCCTGGGTTACCAATAGATAGAAATACATCAGAATCAATAAAACACAAAACCACTCATCTCTTTTCTGCATACTGTTATGGGAGAAATCGCCACAATACTGATGCATCTCAGTTCAATATAGTGTCTGAAACACTCACCTTTCGAAATATACCTGACCACATAAAACCCGCTTTTAAGATGTTGATAAGTTTTCCCATGACGATACTGAAACATATGAATCATTGTTTAGTAAACATTAGACACCATTAATAAAGATGTTGTAACTCATATCTGTTCTTCGAGTAATCAAGATGTTTTCAATTAAAACACCCACCCACACACCTTTTATTTTTTAATTCACGTAGTCAATTCTATTGAGTAGCAAGGCGTGTTTTTTTATATTTCAGTCAAAAACTTAATAATCATAGCATCCTTGTCCGTCGTGGCTCTCTGTAAATATTTCATCCTCAGAAACCATTGGATATAGGCCTACTCATACGTTCTGCGTTTTTTAATTTCAAATGTCATAACGACACAGGGAATCGATAAGTAATAGGCTCGGATATTATTTCCAATATTCAGGAATCAATTACTCAAAATGTTTTGAAGCTTCATAAATTCAATGATTTGATTCCAAGCAACACCGAAAACCTAGTAAATAAAAGGTATTGTAACATGTCAAAAGCTATAACCTTAAAAATACCTGGTTAAATGCAATATATTTCCACATGCCACACACACACACACACACACGCACGCACGCACGCACGCACGCACGCACGCATGCATGCACGCGCGCACGCACGCACGCACGCACACACGCACACTTACTTTATTGCGCACATAAATCACAAAGTAATGACTGACATTTCTGCACTGATCTGTAACTCCGGCAAACCAAGATTGGAACCCGATAACCGATAGACTGAACACCATCTATAACGGTGACTTTACAAATATATCCTACGGGTGGTCAAGAATTGCTTATATCATATCAGTCAAAGGTACGATAAGCATAAAAGTATGATTATTACGGTTTGCAAAGTTGAAGGCATTGATTCGAAATATGTGAACAATCATGAACAGTTCAAAATTTGACTGCCTCATGGAGATAAGCGAGTTCAACTAGTTTTCCTCAAGCTAGAAGAAGACGGAGGTATTTGTCTGTTGATAAATCATGTCAATGCCTTCGATGCCACTTTGACTCATTCGGTAAACTACAGAATACCAACAGCAGTAGTGATGTTGCTTATGTACATGCGACATTTAAATGGTTAATTAAAATTAGATTTACAGTGATAAATAGAGAGATCATCATTCTTATAAGGGTACTGTTGTCGCCTTATTGTGTTGTGTTATGTGATAGTCATCTGGAAAGCGCTTATGGAAAGTAGACTCACATGGAATTAGTAAATCTAGTTTCCATATGGATTCCCCAGACCTCATGCATACCATCATTAAACTAAGCATCACTACCGGGACGACTAGTTCTAGAACACACTATGCGGCGGCCATTGACTTCCCTGCACCAGGTCACCACAGGGTATTGACATACAGAACCGATTGTGATGAGCGAATGAGTGGATACGGTAAGTACAGTAAGAATGGGGACTACATTCCACGATTTATATTTAATTTCGTTATTAGGATGTGGCAACCGTAATACACATGTACAACACTTACCTCAGACAGGCTGTGGAAAAGCAGTGTTCATACTATGGTTGTTACCAAGTTCACGACGCAAAATCACCAATCATTAAAAGGACAATGGGTTCGTTCCTGTTCAGTAAAGAAACAGGACGCAACTTGAAACAGTTAATCAATAGAGTACGTTTCGGGTTAGTGAACAAGCTCAACACATAGCCGTCTAATTAATAAATGATGGTGAGAATGAGAGCTGTTCTAGAGGCACCGAATGCAAATTATAGACAGATGGATGTGTGGCTGTATTGATGTCAACTTTGCATTATGAGGAACACAACGTTTCAGAGTATCATCAGTCACCAGATAAAGGAGTAAGCATATACTCCGAAACGTGGTGCTCGTCATATTAAAGTTGACATCACTACATTCTCTCTCTTATGTTTATCACTTCTAAATGCCATTCAAAGACCAAATGCATTCCATGTGGTGTGGGCATACACGAGGGTTGGGAGGTAACAGTGTTTAGCCTGGTTGATGGCATGTCTGTGGCACCGGTGGCACCCGTCACAAACACATACAAAGGCAAGTCATACGTTCACCTGTATATCCGTAATATTGCCTACGGAATATATCAAATAACATTTAATCGATCACTCATGATATCAATATTGTAACATGGACACGGTTTAGCAGTCTATTTGTTGAATCAGCAGAATCGTCTAGACCACCAGACCAATAGTCTGTGACCACCCGATCAACCAGACCAATATACTATGACCACCCGATCAACCAGACCACAGACTGTGACAACCCGATCAACCAGACTGTGATCACCCTATCAACCAGACCAATAGACTATGACCACCCGATCAACCAGACTGTGACCACCCGATCAACCAGATCAATGGACTGTGACCACTCGATCAGCCGGATCAATAGACTGTAACCACCCGATGAACTAGACCAATAGTCTTTGACCACCCGATCAACCAGACCAATAGTCTGTGACCACCCGATCAACTAGACCAATAGTCTGTGACCACCCGATCAACCAGACCAATCGACAATGACCACCCGATCAACCAGACAAAAAGACTGTGACCACGCGATCAAACAGACCGATAGACTGTGACCACCCGATCAACCAAATCAATAGACTTTGACCACCACCCATTCAACCAGATCAATAGACTGTGACCACCCGATCAACCAGACAAATAGACTGTGACCACGCGATCAACCAGACCGATAGACTGTGACCACCCGATCAACCAGACCGATAGACTCTGACCACCCGATCAACCAGACCAATCGACTGCGACCACACGATCAACCAGACAAATAGACCATGACCACCCGATCAACCAGACCATAGACTGTGACCACCCATTCAACCAGACCAATAGACTGTGACCACCAGATCAACCAGGCCAATAGACTGTGACCACCCATTCAACCAGACCAATAGACTGTTGCCACCAGATCAACCAGGCCAATAGACGGTGACCACCCGATCAACCAGACCGATAGACTGTGACCACCCGATCAACCAGACCGATAGACTGTGACCACCCGATCAACCAGACCAATAGACTGTGACCACCTGATCTGCCAGACCAATCGACTGTGACCACCCGATCAACCGGACCAATAGACTGTGACCACTCGATCAACCAGACCAATATTCTGTGACCACTCCATCAATCAGACCAATCGACTGTGGCCACCTGATCAATCAGACCAATAGACTGTGACCACGCGATCAATCAGACCGATAGACTGTGACCACCCGATCAACCAGACCAATAGACTGTGACCACCCGATCAACCAGACCAATAGACTGTGACCACCAGATCAACCAGGCCAATAGACTGTGACCACCCATTCAACCAGACCAATAGACTGTGGCCACCAGATCAACCAGGCCAATAGACTGTGACCACCCGATCAACCAGACCGATAGACTGTGACCACCCGATCAACCAGACCGATAGACTGTGACCACCCGATCAACCAGACCAATAGACTGTGACCACCCGATCAACCAGACCAATAGACTGTGACCACCCGATCAACCAGACCAATAGACTGCGACCACCAGATCAACCAGACCAATAGACTGTGACCACCCATTCAACCAGACCAATAGACTGTGGCCACCAGATCAACCAGGCCAAAAGACTGTGACCACCCGATCAACCAGACCGATAGACTGTGACCACCCGATCAACCAGACCAATCGACTGTGACCACCCGATCAACCGGACCAATAGACTGTGACCACTCGATCAACCAGACCAATATTCTGTGACCACTCCATCAATCAGACCAATCGACTGTGGCCACCTGATCAATCAGACCAATAGACTGTGACCACGCGATCAATCAGACCGATAGACTGTGACCACCCGATCAACCAGACCAATAGACTGTGACCACCCGATCAACCAGACCAATAGACTGTGACCACCAGATCAACCAGGCCAATAGACTGTGACCACCCATTCAACCAGACCAATAGACTGTGGCCACCAGATCAACCAGGCCAATAGACTGTGACCACCCGATCAACCAGACCGATAGACTGTGACCACCCGATCAACCAGACCGATAGACTGTGACCACCCGATCAACCATACCAATAGACTGTGACCACCCGATCTACCAGACCAATAGACTGTGACCACCCGATCAACCAGACCAATAGACTGCGACCACCCGATCAACCAGACCAATAGACTGTGACTACCCGATCAACCAGACCAATAGACTGTGACCACCCGATCACTCAGACGAATAGTCTGTGACCACCCGATCAACCAGGCCAATAGA
The DNA here is from genome assembly GCF_023055435.1 of Haliotis rufescens. NCBI lineage: Eukaryota > Metazoa > Mollusca > Gastropoda > Lepetellida > Haliotidae > Haliotis > Haliotis rufescens. The sequence goes on from NW_025964383.1 coordinate 32,169,141, forward strand.
CTGTGACCACCCGATCACCCAGACCAATAGTCTGTGACCACCCGATCAACCAGACCAATAGACTGTGACCACCCGATCCCCACTAGTGGGCTGTTACAAGCATGTATTACCAGATACCTATTCCGCCGCAGAGTACTTATAAGGAAGCAAACACTGAGTCTAAGTGTGGTAATTCATGTATGTTGTGGTCATCACTTCTGACTCCAAAAGGCAAAAAATGTTGACACGTGGTTCTGACACTATGCCAGGAACAAGGACATTTCGATCTACGTTTCAAATATGGCTTCATGGCGTCTATACTGAAAATGACACTTAAACCTATTCTGCATGTCTCATAGTAATATATTAGATATGCATTGAGGATGGGGAATTCCAAATAACGAGTTCACAGAAATAAGTAACGAACACTGCATAAGAAGAGGTTTAATATTGAATGAAAGAACACGGATCGTTGTATATTGTACAGACAACATAGCGGTTTTCCATCAGACGGATGAGACCGGTAACATCGATCAAGGTGGTGTTTATCGTTTACACGATGCAAGCCTACGATGACCTGTAACATAAAAAATAATAATACACAGTTCAATAACTTTTAATTCTTTGAATATTTGAACAAGATGCAGAGAACAAGTTCACTAAACATGTGTGGAAGGTAGCTGTATTTGTGTGGAAGGTCACTATATGTGTGTGTGGGAGTTCAGTATATATGTGTGGAAGTTCAGTATATATGTGTGGAAGTTCAGTAAATATGTGTGGAAGGTCACTGTATGTGTGTGGGAGTTCAGTATGTATGTGTGGAAGTTCAGTATATATGTGTGGAAGGTCACTATATGTGTGTGGAAGGTCACTGTATGTGTGTGGGAGTTCAGTATATATGTGTGGAAGTTCAGTATATATGTGTGGAAGTTCAGTATATATGTGTGGAAGGTCACTGTATGTGTGTGGAAGGCCACTGTATGTGTGTGGGAGTTCAGTATATATGTGTGGAAGTTCAGTATATATGTGTGGAAGTTCAGTATATATGTGTGGAAGGCCACTATATATGAGTGGAAGGCTACTAAATGTGCGTTGATGGTCACTATATGTGTGTGGAAGTTCAATATATATGTGTTGAATGTCACTATATATGTGTAGAATTTCACGATATGTGTGTTGAAGGTCACAATATAAGTGGAAGGCAACTATATATGTATGGAAGTTTACTATATATGTATGAAAGGTCACTATATATGTGTGGGGGGCCACTATATATGTGTGTTGAAGGTCACTATATATGTGTGGAAGGCAATGTAACATAACAATATGAATATTCATTTGATATTTTTTATTACGTGTTTGAATCCTTATCTATCGTGTAGTTGTCCGATTTTCGATCACGAACGTTGATACTACTAAATTTCGTTTATCCGACATACCCGTTAATCCGACATAATCATATGCAACCATCGATGTCGGATTAACGTGACTTGACTGTATATATGTGTGGAAGGCCACTATATATGTATGGAAGTTCACTATATATGTGTGGAAGGCAACTGTATATGTGTGGAATGTTACTATATGTGTGTGGAATGTCACTATATGTGTATGTCGTGCACTTTGACGTAAACATGTTTAAGACGTGTTCTGGTGGTGTTTAGGCTGTAAAACGATAACTCATTTCGTCAGTTTAACCCTAAACGTGTTTAGATAGAACACCAAAAATGTACATTCCGTTTATGATTTAAACACAGTCCTAAACATGTAAAGATGTAAGTAAGTGAGTGATTGAATATAATTTTACGTCGCTTTATACAATAATCCAGCAACATCACGGAGGGGACACCAGAAATGCGCTTCACACATTGTTCCAATGTCGGGAAACGAACCCGGGTCTTCGGCGTGACAAGCAAATGCTTTGACCACTAGGCTACCCGACAGCCCATTATATCTAAACATGTCTTGTATGTTTACATTCTAACGCATTTTTTAACAGTGTATACTGTTTTAATTACGAAAATGTTGAAATGAATAAAACACTTACAGAATGTATCAATTCTCAGTCTCTGACCCCTCATTTTTCCCAGCAACTCTATCGTTTTGGCTGGACTCGAGAACTGCTCCCTGCACTCCAAGATGTACGTCTCCATACACGCTACATAAGCATAGGCCCCGCTGAAAGTAGGATATTATAGTCTTGAGTGATTGAGTGAGTGAGTGAGTGAGTGAGTGAGTGTGTTAATGGTATTTTGAGCCCCAGCCAGCAATATTCACTCAATATTCAAGACACTTTCTGGAGTAGAAAGGTCAGCGTTTGTCGTAAGAGCAAATTATGAGTATTGTATGGTTACAATGTGTTACATGGAACAGGCTTTCAAAACGATTTATGGTAGACGTATGGTGGACACTTCCAAGAATGACGCTTCCGTGACAAAATTGATATCCACCTAAACACTTAAACAATAAACAATAATCCCATATTTTCCCGTGTGCGTTCAGGAAAACACTAGACTTTCAAACAAAACATCTTCTTCAGAACATGCAGCATGTGAACGCCTCCGTGGTCTAGTGGTAGAGCGTCCGCCCGGAGAGCGGAAGTTCGAGGTTTCGATCCCCTATCGAGTCATACCAAAAGAACGAAATAAGATGGTACTTATTGTTACCCTGCCTGTCGCTCGGCATAAATTGGCTAAACAAGGACTGGTCGGCTAGTACACTGTGTCTGAATGTGGTATTCATGTTAAACTGCGGCATGGTATCTCTCAGGTAAGAGGCGACAAACCAGATCGGGTAGTCAGGCTCGCTGACTTGGTAAATGCATATCATCGTATCCCAGTTGCGTATATTGATGCTCATTATATCACTGGATTGTCTTTTAGATACAGACCTCCGTCATATAGTTTGAATATCGCTGAGTGCGGTGTAAAACAACAAAAAACAACAACAGGTGCAGGTACGTCGCTACATAAGTGCGATAATCTTGGACACGACGTTAAACCCATTTCATCTCATGTCCATCATGTCCAGTGACCAACTATTTTGGGGTGATGCAAATGTCATTCTCCAGTACCTTCTGGAACAGTTCTAAGGCGATTTATAACCGGCTTAGGGGCGGTCGGGTAGCCAAGTGGTTAAAGCGTTCGCACACCACGCCGAAGACCCGGGTTCGATTCCCGACATGGGTACAATGTGTGAAGCCCATTTCTGGTGTCCCCCGCCGTGATATTGCTAAAAGCGGCGTAAAACCATACTCACTCACTCACTCACTCACTATAACCGTCTTAAATCCATTGTTCTTGGATCCCTCGGTTCATACGTTCAAATTGCAAACGGACCCAAAGTTATTCGCTGGTGTTCTTTTATACTGATGGCCTGGTACCATACTGTAGTCCTGATATAGGCAGGCCCCCAATACCTTATGCTTATCGCAGGAGTCGACTAAAATGTGGACATGTCCATCTGTCACCGTACATCGACAGCGTTGGACATACAATGCTTATGTTATCAACCTTATTAATTTCATAATTTCTTCGTTTTTTATTTATATAAATTAAATAGTTAATGTCCAGCTCGTACAATAAACGCATATATCTGTTCCTACCTGCATCCTCTCTGCAGCTGTCGGGCTGTTCTGGCTCGTGCCCAGGTCGTCATCATGTCCAGGCAACGAGCTACAAGGGGCGTGGCAAGGTGCTCGTCACACTGGCTTAACGCTGAACCTGGTGATACGAAACATGCTTAGTGAATACTCACACGGGATTCTGATAAACTGATCAAGCGCACAATCTTTGTTTCTCTATGGCCATAGCGTCCACACGAGTAGACTAAATACACTACTGAACATTTCTGTATGAGAACATACCGTAAATCGAGTGCGAAATCGGCAACACCGCGGCCGGAAGCGCTCGTTAAATATCCAACATTATCATCATCATCATTACCCTAAATCACGAAATTAATGCGAGCACGATATTGATGCGGAAAATGTGTCTCTCTTGCTCGCATTAATACCGTGATCTTCTATTCGGACGTTTTTAAGCATATTGTCATCTCAGGTTCACTGCGCATGGGCAGTTGTTCGTTAGCGGCGTCAAATTGCGGGTATATGTCTTAGAATCCAGATTCAACTGAATTATTATCCTTGGTCGGTCTGCACCAATCGGACTTATGGACGTAGTGCGATCCTATACGAAGTGCGCCACAATTGGCACTCTTTCAAATTATCTCCGTGCTGTGACTCAGGTATTCTTGCAGGCGATTATAAACTTTGTAGTAACCTCTTTCTGAATACGTAACGTGAGGAACGTCGAGTTATACAGCAACGAGCTTGTGTTTGTGTTTGTGTAACTGTTAGAGTACCATCTTTTCACGTCTTTTGGAATGACGCTGCGATCGAACCGGAGACCTTCCGCTCTCCGGGCAAAGGATCTACCCAGTAGACCACGGAGGCGTTCCTGAATATGTGCACCGTGCACAAAAATATGGTTAATTTGCTAATGTTTTAGGGCGATGATACTAACGACTGAGACATTTCTTTTCAAAATCATTATCCACCTGAGACTCTATTTTTGATCAAGCAGTTTATCTTTAAGGTAAGTCATTCTGGGTACTTGTAATACATAATGTTTTCAATCATATTAACAAATATAAAAAACGTCAACGGGCGGTGGGGTAGCCTTGTGGTTAAAACATTCGCTCGTCACGCCTCAGACCCTGGTCGATTCCCCACATTGGCACAATGAGTGCAGCCTTTTTCTGGTGTCCCCTGCCGTGATATCGCTGGAATATTTCTTAAAACGATGTAAAACCATACTCACTCACTCTCTATAAAACATCAACGCAAGAGAATAACCCATGTCGATTATGCGACGAGTAGGAATCCACTGGGCGTAATAATGCAAAATAGCGGTGAAAATGATAATAAAATATATATAATTATAATTTTGAATTATGTCTGCTGTGTACAAATGCAGAGATTGTGCTGCTGATAAGTTTTAAAAAACGTTTTAGAAATGTGTTCACTTCTGTAACATAGTAGGGGATGTTTTAATGTCTCGACCCAAACATTTATTTTGTTGACTCAGCATATTTGATAAATGCTACTGAGCCTATGACGAAAATGGAGGACTTCAGTCTACCAGCAGAAACATCGACCCAGTTCAAATAAATGTAAAACGTTAACGCCAGAGAATGACCGATGACCAAATACTCACCGAGTAAACCGAGCACACAAAGAACAAGCAGCACTCCCTTCATCGTGAAAGTCCAATGGACAAGTCTCGGTAGCGACAAGTATTAATAGTCACATAATTTCACTTCAAACATCTACAGTCCGTCGCTGTTTTCCGTTCTAGTGCTAAGCAGCGGTGGTTTAGCGAGACAAGCATTGGTAACTACACTGAAACTTTTGTGCTATGATTTTGTCTTTGTTACGATTTCAAGAATTGTTAAGTTTAACATAACACGTACTCTTGGTTAATGTGCGTGCGTGTGTGTGTGTGTGTGTGTGTGTGTGTGTGTGTGTGTGTGTGAGAGAGAGAGAGAGAGAGAGAGAGAGAGAGAGAGAGAGAGAGAGAGAGACAGTCGTTGTGTGTGTGTTTGTGCGTGTGTTTGTGTTTGTTGTTTAACGACGCATTCAGCAATAATCAAGTTTTATGATGTCGGCCTGTAAATTATGGAGTCTTAGCCAGACTATCCAGTGATTGATATTATGAGCAATCATTCACACTGTCGCGGCCTATGACTCCATGACATAAAGTTTAACTAGGATGGAGCCGCACAACTCTGTATCTCCTTCCTGCTACTTTTTAATCCGGAGTATATTCATAAATTCTATTGGTATGTCTTGTCCAAGCTTAGCTACTTACAGACTGTCGTGACATAACGTTAACACTGCAACATAGAAACAAGTGACTGTTACTGTTCCCAAATACCTCAGTGCTGTTAACCGCAAACCAGTTCTGGTTTAAACGATCCATGATATTTATTTTTACCTAATTGTAGAAATATCTACAACCAATGTTTCCTTATGGAAAATCTAAAAATCGAAAGAAGTAACTGTTAAGTGTCTCAAGTCATCTCAGTGGGACACAAGTGCATAACGTCTTTATGAATGTTGCTGCTGTTTCCTGACAATGACGTTGTCAGTGTTATAGTGCAAACCATTTCAATACTTTTATTTAAAACTTCATTTATCTAAAATACGTAATTGGTTCAATATGTTTCCAAGTGCACCGAAATTCTATGCCCTTGTCTTGTTAATATATTCAGCATACATTTGGCGTTTCCCTTCTAATCATAGGGGGCGGTCGGCTACCCTAGTTGTTAAAGCGTTCGCTCGTCACGCCGAAGACCCGGGTACGATTTCCGACATGGGTACATTTCTGGTGTCCTCCGTCGTGATATTGCTGGAATATTGCTAAAAGCGGCGTAAAACAATACTCACTCACTCACTCATTCACTCACTGACTCACCCTAATCATAGGCCCCCTCCGGGCAGAACCCTTAATCTCAAGCGTTATCTATAAATGTCAGTTTACACCTGCTCACGTCGCCGGATCATATGTATGTACATACGCGTGGGTCACCGAGCTTGCCCGACGTAATACCTGTATGTAGAAAACCTGACTGACATGGTCAGTCAAGAGACGGGGCCAGATCATCGACAGAAGCGGATCTCCGTACCGGGAACATTAGCCACTCAGCCCCGGTGTGCGTTCTGTCACGTTATTAGCAGCCTGTACCTTTTCGGCCTATTTCAACCTGCAACAATAAACAGTCTGTAAGTAGCCAAGCTTGGACAAGACATACCAATAGAATTTATGAATATACTCCGGATTGAAATGTAGCAGGAGGGAGATACAGAGTTGTGCGGCTCCATCCTAAACATGCTGTCGTCTAGATCTTAAACTTCATCCCTGAGTGTTTTCTACCCCGAGCTACCATCCGAGGGCGAAACGTATGCCCTTGGACATCGGCATAAGACGTAAAGGGGACTGACGTTACCGTCAATGTCGTTGTGTCTTTCACGTGGGAATATCCCGTTGTTCTTTACACGTGAAATATTACAATGATATTTCTTGAATATCTATAGTATTGACACCAAGGACTATACATTAACAGGGACAACGTGACCCGGTGGTCTAAAGCGTCATGTCTGTGTCATAATGTATAGTGCAGCATGCCTAATTAATTCGTCTTTTTGAATCCCTCACACGACCTGTTTATGATCCTAGGTTTTTCAGCATCACATATACCCGGGATAATTTGTTTCACCAAATGAGAAAAATCTACGACCTGCACCACTTTCATCTTTTCTCAGACACCCCAGGCTGTAACAGATATACAGTACAGGGCTCAGTAAAACTTAATAGTTTTATAATGTGTTTGATGTCATTGTGTCTCGTAAGCCAAATCCGGCTGGATGTGCAGGCTTTACATGCACATGGAAATTAATCAAGCAGAACCTACTTCATAGACCTATAATTCTGTGAATTAAGAAAACAGTATTTTACCGATTGATCAATGTGACATATTGCATCTAGATGTATAGCATGACTTTTTTGAGACATGTAATGCTCGTGCAACGACTCGCAATGTCGGGCAATGTCAAACCGACAACATTGTTGAAATCAAGGATGGAATCATGACACGTCACACTCTCTTCTTTCAATTTGTATTTCGTATTCAGTACCCTAATTGACATGGCACGTCGGAAATTGATACAGGCTGCAAGGTGACAAATTATTGGCATGAAAAATGTAGGAATGTCCCTCAGACAAATTGGACGTCAACTTGGGCGCAATCCTTCCATCATTTCAAGACTCTTGAACAAACACATGGCTACCAGTAATGTGAAAGATCGTCCTAGGCATTGCAGACCCCGAAAGATAACAAGAATATAGGATAGAACATTGTTGAGACTTGCTAGGCACCGTCCATTGGACTCAAGAAAATCTTTAAGGAAACAGTGGTTACCCGAGAGAGCCCATTCCTCCAGGACAGTCAGAAATCGGCTGAAAACTGCAGGATACAGTGTCAGAAGACCCACCAAACGTATTAAACTGTTTCCTACTCACAAATTAGCACGACTTGGCTGGTGTAAGCAACGTCTTCGCTGGAACCTTGCATCATGGTGGAGGGCTCACTTCTCTGATGAGAGTCGGTTCCTATTTGCATAAGGTGGATGGTTCCCTTTGGGGAAGGGTCAGTCATGGTATGGGGATGCATTTCCTTGTCTTGCAAGATGGACCTCATCACCATTCGTGGTACCCTTAATGGGCCTCATTATCAACAGGAGATCCTTGAGAGAGCTGTTGCCCCCATTTTGATAATCATCCTCTAGTCACAAGACCTATCTTCTTGGATGATAATGCCAGGCCTCAGAGAGTACGTGCTGTCACTCAGATCTTCCATGAGGAATTTCATGGCCAGCTATGAGTCTAGATTTCAATCCCATTGAGCATCTGTGGGACATTTTAGACAAAGAGACCCACCGGTCCATACGCTCAATGAATTGACTGCTGCTTTGCATGAGGAATGGAACAGAATTCCTCAGAATCAAATCCAGAGATTGATCCAAAGAATGAGGAGGCGTCTTGAAGCAGTTGTTCGGGTTCAGGGAGGTTACACAGGATACTGATGGAAGTCAATATTTTGACTTGCAAGACATTGTTCCTCAATTCCATGAACCAGAAGTGTGCATGGTACTGACAGTTAAGTTTGTGCAATAAAAGTGACATTCGTAATTTTTGGGATGAAATTAAGTCACTTTCCAAATCAGTAACATTTCCAAAAAAAGCACATTATTTCATTGTAATCTTGGCTATGTCTCTCCTCAACCCTTTCTTTTCACAAATTTATTTATACGGGTGTTGCTGAACTAATTTCCATACGTATACGTCTAAAATTATATACCGATTTTAATGTATATGCTTGTACATGTGACACATAAATAAACATAACTCTTGGTGTCTCCTGATATTGCCGGAAATTTACTAACAGCGGCGTCAACTCATTCTCACATTGTTCCATTCTTGGTGATGATATTGTTGGATTGGACAGAAACGAGATTTAAGATATTCAGTGTCTCACTTTGTGTCACTTCTTAAACTGGAATCGGGTGGTCAAGCGTGGTGATTAGGTTGAGTGAGTGAGTGAGTGAGTTTGGGTTAACGGCGCTTTGAACAGTATTCCAGTTACATCACGGCGTGTCAGTTTGATGTGATGCAGGTCTCAGACGTTTACCACTTCGGTGAAACCCACGAGCACGGGTATGGTGCTGACAAACCTAGAAACATAATCGGGGCGAACCGGGATTCGAACCCACAATCATGTGTTTCTGGGACGCAACTCTGTACAGCCGACCGTACCTCCTGACCTGGTTGATTGTGAGTGTGAGGCCTTGCTCATATCAACCACTTTTGAAACAAACAAACAATTTTTTTTCTTAAAGTAATCTTTGTGAACATGCTTACTGAAACAGTCATGCGAGTAGCACAGTATTTGCAGTGTTACTGTATCAGTAATTGTACATAAATGGCGGAAATACCACAATAACAGCCGTAAAAATGTACGCTAACCTTCAATGTACGCTGAGTATACTGCCAATTAGATCTATTCCTGACAAGAGAATCACTGATTGTGCTTTCATGCATAGGAACTGTATCGAAATAACTGGTAACATTATGCAATTACGGTTTGCTTGTTGACCCAGAATAGATTGCTCGCGGACTTATGATAAACATGGGAACTAATAAATATAAAGAGAGAGTCGGAGATATTTCGACTTGATTTCGAGGTAAGGATTAAGATTTACAAGTTTGACGGAGTGCCATCCAGTATATAGGTTCTAAACACACATCTGTCAATGTTTAGCTTCGAGTACAGGAGTTTGATTAAGGTGAGGTGAGGAGAGGTGAGGTGAGGTGAGGTGAGGTGAGGTGAGGTGAGGTGAGGTGAGGTGAGGTGAAATTGTGTTAACGTCGCGTTCAGGATTATTGCACTTATATAGCGATGTGCATGTACCTGTATGGCTGCTTGTACCAGTCCGGACTGATGCCGATTTGCCCACTGAGATACCATGCCGCAGTTTAACATGAATACCCCCACTCAGACACTGTATACTGACTCCGAGCCGTCCAGTCCTTGTTTTAACCCACTGAGATACCATGCCGCAGTTTAACATGAATGCCCCCACTCAGACACCGTATCCTGACTCCGAGCCGTCCAGTCCTTGTTTTAATCCCTTAACGCTTTGCGTATGACGCGGTCGGGGATCGAACCTCGGACATTCCGCTCTCCGGGCGGACGCTCTACTATTAGACCACTGAGGCGGTCGTGTTTGAATAAAGGCCACATCGAACAGAAATTTAACTGTTTCCATGGCAGGTTTATGTGGTATTGTGGCATAACCAGCTGGTCTTGGCCAAATTGGCTGTGCCAGTTGATTCTCTTATTTGAAAAAACCGTGTAGTTGACCAACAGGCGTGGATCTCAATTAAATGTGTAGTTAACCAACAGGCGGGATCTCACCTGCACGTGTAGCTGACCAACAGGCGGGGGCCTCACCTACACGTGGAGTTGACAAATAGGCGGGGATCACACCTAAATGTGTAGTTAACCGAAAGGGGTGATCTTACATACACGTGGAGTTGACCAATAGGCATGGATCTCACCTACACGCGTAGCTGACCAACAGGCGGGGATCTCACCTACCCGTGTAGTTGACCAATAGGCGGGGATCTCACCTACACGTGTAGTTGACCTATAGGCGAGGATCTCACCTGCACGTGTAGTTGACCGAAAGACGGGGATCTCGGAAAGGGCGGAAACTGGACTTTTACAATCAGTTAACTCCTTGCCTCGGGAAGATGTGCATGCCATTGTTTAATATGGGACAATGATCAGCCGGTGGTGCATAGAAGGATATCGATTGGCTGTTATCAAGATGGAAAGGGAGACACATCTTTCAACACAACCATGGTGTCTCGTCTTATTTCTCCGGTCAATGCATTTACTCACAATTAATATTTAACTCGTCAGCTATCACTAACAGTGAATACGTACGATCATTTTACTTTAACAGATGATAACGACTATAACGCTTGATATTCAATGAATGATTCAGTGCGTTGATGCATCATTATCTGTGACAATAAACTGTGTCCAGTACACAAAGAATGCAATGAATGTAAATATGTTTATAGGTTACAGGTTAGGTTGACATTTAAGCGGGGATGTAGACCGGAATACTACTAACATGTGTAGTTGATCAGCACGCAGGAATAGCGTCAGAGAGCGACGAGACCAAGTTGATATATTCACAAGTGAATGTAAAGTTATATTATAAAAAGGCAGTACTATCTCCTACTACAAGTGTTGTTGACCAATGGGCAAGGGTATCTCACCCTACACGTCTTGTTGACCAGTGGGCAGGGGCATTTCATCCTTCAAATGTTGTTGACCAGTAGGCAGGAGTATCTCATCCTTCACGTGTTGTTGACCAGTAGACAGGAGTATCTCTTCCAACAAGTGTTGTTGACCAGTAGGCAGGAGTATCTCAATCTACATGTGTTGTTGACCAGTAGGCAGGAGTAACTCATCCTACACGTGTTGTTGACCAGTAGGCAGGAATATCTCTTCCAACAAGTGTTGTTGACCTGTAGGAAGGAGTATCTCAATCTACATATGTTGTTGACCAGTAGGCAGGAGTAACTCATCCTTCACGTGTTGTTGACCAGTAGGCAGGAGTATCTCATCCTTCACGTGTTGTTGACCAGTAGGCAGGAGTATCTCTTCCAACAAGTGTTGTTGACCAGTAGGCAGGAGTATCTCAATCTACATGTGTTGTTGACTAGTAGGCAGGAGTAACTCATAGTTCACGTGTTGTTGACCAGTAGGCAGGAGTATCTCATCCTTCACGTGTTGTTGACTATTAGGCAGGAGTATCTCTTCCTACACGTGTTGTTGACCAGTAGGCAGGATTATCTCATCATACACGTGTTGTTGACCAATGAGCAGGAGTATATCTCATCCTACAAGTGTTGCTGGCCTGTAGGCAGGATTATCTCATCCTAAATGTGTTATTGACCGGTAGGCAGGAGTATCTCATCCTACAAGTGTAGTTGACAAATGGGCAGGGGTATCTCATCCTACAACTGTTGTTGACCAGTAGGCAGGATTATCTCATCCCTCACGTGTTGTTGACCAATGGGCAGGAGTATCTCATCCTACATGTGTTGTTGACCAGTAGGCAGGATTATCTCATCCCCCACGTGTTGTTGACCAATGGGCAGGAGTATCTCATCCTACATGTGTTGTTGACCTGTAGGCAGGATTATCTCATCCTTCACGTGTAGTTGACCAGTAGGCAGGAGTATCTCATCATACACGTGTTGTTGACCAATGGGCAGGAGTATCTTATCCTAAACGTGTTGTTGACCAGTACGCAGGATTATCTCATCCTACACGTGTTGTTAACCTGTAGGCAGGATTATCTCATCCTTCACGTGTAGTTGACCAGTAGGCTGGAGTATCCCATCCTACACGTGTTGTTGACCAATGGGCAGGAGTATCCTATCCTAAACGTGTTGTTGACCAGTAAACAGGATTATCTCATCCTACACGTGCTGTTGACAAGTGGGTAGGATTATCTCATCCTACACGTGCTGTTGACCAGTGGGCAGGATTATCTCATCCTACACGTGTTGTTGACTATTAGGCAGGAGTATCTCATCCTACACGTGTTGTTGACCAGTAGGCAGGATTATCTCATCATACACGTGTTGTTGACCTGTAGGCAGGATTATCTCATCCTACAAGTGTTGTTGACCAATGAGCAGGAGTATCTTATCCTAAACGTGTTGTTGACCGGTAGGCAGGAGTATCTCATCCTACAAGTGTTGTTGACCAGTAGGCAGGAGTATCTCATCCTACAAGTGTTGCTGACCAGTAGGCAGGAGTATCTCATCCTACACGTGTAGTTGACCAATGGGCAGGGGTATCTCATCCTACAACTGTTGTTGACCAGTGGGCAGGAGTATCTCATCCTACACGTGTAGTTGACCAATGGGCAAGGGTATCTCATCCTACAACTGTTGTTGACCAGTGGGCAGGAGTATCTAATCCTTCACGTGTTGTTCACCAAAGGGCAGGAGTATCTTATCCTAAACGTGTTGCTGACCGGAAGGCAGGAGTATCTCATCCTACAAGTGTTGCTGACCAGGAGGCAGCAGTATCTCATCCTACACATGTAGTTTACCAATGTGCAGGGGTATCTCATCCTACACGTGTTGTTGACCAGTGGGCAGGAGTATCTCATCCTACAAGTGTTGCTGACCAGTAGGCAGGAGTATCTCATCCTACAAGTGTTGCTGACAAGTAGGCATGAGTATCTCATCCTACAAGTGTTGCTGACAAGTAGGCAGGAGTATCTCATCCTACAAGTGTTGCTGACCAGTAGGCAGGAGTATCTCATCCTACAAGTGTTGCTGACCAGTAGGCAGGAGTATCTCATCCTACAAGTGTTGCTGACCAGGAGGCAGGAGTATCTAATCCTACACATGTAGTTTACCAATGTGCAGGGGTATCCCATCCTACACGTTTTGTTGACCAGTGGGCAGGAGTATGTCATCCTACAAGTGTTGTTGACCAGTGGGCAGGAGTATCTCATCCTACACGTGATGCTGACCAGTGGGAGGGATTATCTCATCCTTCAAGTGTTGTTGACCAGTGGGCAGGAGTATCTCATCCTACACGTGTTGTTGACCAGTGGGCAGGAGTATCTCATCCTACACGTGTAGTTGACCAGTGGGCAGGATTATCTCATCCTACACGTGCTGTTGACCATTAGGTAGGAGTATCTCATCCTTCACGTGTTGCTGACCAGTAGGCAGGAGTATCTCATCCTTCACGTGTTGTTGACCATTAGGCAGGATTATCTCATCCTACAAGTGTTGTTGACCATAAGGCAGGAGTATCTCATCCTTCACGTGTTGCTGACCAGTGGGCAGGATTATCTCATCCTACAAGTGTTGTTGACCGGTAGGCAGGAGTATCTCATCCTTCACGTGTTGTTGACCAGTGGGCAGGAGTATCTCATCCTACACGTGTTGTTGACCAGTGGGCAGGAGTATCTCATGCTACACGTGTAGTTGACCAGTGGGCAGGAGTATCTCATCCTACACGTCTAGTTGACCAGTGGGCAGGATTATCTAATCCTACACGTGTAGTTGACCAGTGGGCAGGATTATGTCATCCTACAAGTGTTGTTGACCATTAGGGAGGAGCATCTCATCCTTCACGTGTTGCTGACCAGTAGGCAGGAGTATCTCATCCTACAAGTGTTGCTGACCAGGAGGCAGGAGTATCTAATCCTACACATGTAGTTTACCAATGTGCAGGGGTATCCCATCCTACACGTTTTGTTGACCAGTGGGCAGGATTATCTCATCCTACAAGTGTTGTTGACCAGGAGGCAGGAGTATCTCATCCTACACGTGATGCTGACCAGTGGGAAGGATTATCTCATCCTTCAAGTGTTGTTGACCAGTGGGCAGGAGTATCTCATCCTACACGTGTTGTTGACCAGTGGGCAGGAGTATCTCATCCTACACGTGTAGTTGACCAGTGGGCAGGATTATCTCATCCTACACGTGCTGTTGACCATTAGGTAGGAGTATCTCATCCTTCACGTGTTGCTGACCAGTAGGCAGGAGTATCTCATCCTTCACGTGTTGTTGACCAGTGGGCAGGAGTATGTCATCCTTCACGTGTAGTTGACCAGTGGGCAGGATTATCTCATCCTACAAGTGTTGTTGACCATAAGGCAGGAGTATCTCATCCTTCACGTGTTGCTGACCAGTGGGCAGGAGTATCTCATCCTACACATGTTGTTGACCAGTGGGCAGGAGTATCTCATCCTACACGTGTAGTTGACCAGTGGGCAGGAGTATCTCATCCTACAAGTGTAGTTGACCAGTGGGCAGGATTATCTCATCCTACAAGTGTTGTTGACCGGTAGGCAGGAGTATCTCATCCTTCAAGTGTTGTTGACCAGTGGGCAGGAGTATCTCATCCTACACGTGTTGTTGACCAGTGGGCAGGAGTATCTCATGCTACACGTGTAGTTGACCAGTGGGCAGGAGTATCTCATCCTACACGTCTAGTTGACCAGTGGGCAGGATTATCTAATCCTACACGTGTAGTTGACCAGTGGGCAGGATTATGTCATCCTACAAGTGTTGTTGACCATTAGGGAGGAGCATCTCATCCTTCACGTGTTGCTGACCAGTAGGCAGGAGTATCTCATCCTTTACGTGTTGTTGACCAGTGGGCAGGAATATCGCCTCCTTCGAGCGTAGTTGAGCAGAAGGCAGGAAAATCACCTACAAGAACATTATTTACCTGTGCAGTTGACCAGTTGGCAGGATCAACATCTACAACTGTAGTTCACCAGTAGGAAGGAATATCGCATACAGGTGTGACGGGCATATAAAAAGTTGTTTGACATTGAAATATGCTTCTATGTTGGTACTAAGAAAATAAATATAAATGTGGTGAAAACTAAGGACATTTGTATTCTGTTTGAAAAGTGTTACCCCTTGTATATTGCATTGTACAGCAAATATGTACCATCAAATCCTTATCAAACAACTAACAATAATTCTGACAAGACTTCAGCAATGTTCTTTCAAGTAAATATAATTCACAGAGGATTATCCCAACAACAACCTCCTACAATCCGATTTGTGTCACAGATTTTCACCCACAAGTGTACGCTGATGGAAGTATATGTTAAGATACTGTTACAAAATAGATCACTGACCACTTATTTAAATGATCAATTCATAATAAATAAACCCCTCGGCCGCGTCATAGCAAAACACGTTAAAAGATGTCACTTGTGACCCTGCAGGCACGCTTACACGTACGCACGCACGTAAGAGAAATAATCTTGAACGCGACGTTAAACACAATTTCCCATATCCTTTGACAGACTCTGTGTTTATTGCATGGATAGCAAAGGCAAGGGTCAAAAGTCAACAACTTGTTTCCCCTCCACACTGTATCACTGAACACTGGCGCCTGCTGTGGGACAATAAGCAGGCGGGAGACGAGGGGTCACGAGTCGACAGTCAACACACATTGCCAGTGGCTGTTATCTCAAGATGGAAAGGGAGACACATCTGTCTACACTACAGTTGAGTAAAGTGAGGTCGCAAGTATCCATGCTTGTATTTACTGTCTCAGAGCATTCAATCTCTCAGATAATATTGGGTATAAGGGTACGTATGGATAGAGTTGATATGGCTATTCAGAGTAAAGATGTAAATATTTTCATGAAATAATTTCTGTAAGAAATAATGTAAATGCGTGCGATTAATATGATTTAATTTTAAGATATTGGAGTATCTCAGGGTTGTATCCATCTTTAATCTATAGCAGCATGT
The DNA here is from genome assembly GCF_023055435.1 of Haliotis rufescens. Classification (NCBI taxonomy): domain Eukaryota; kingdom Metazoa; phylum Mollusca; class Gastropoda; order Lepetellida; family Haliotidae; genus Haliotis; species Haliotis rufescens. Next base: position 32,185,574 of record NW_025964383.1, read on the forward strand.
GTGTCTCGCGTGCACAAAGTTAGCAGTGGATATGAATATTGTGTTTGGGTGCACTTTAAATGTTGTTATGATCAAGAACAAGCTCCTCTGGACAAACATTGTCTTCACTACGGTTGAGGGGCGGTCGGGTAGCCTAGTGGTTTAAGCGTTCGCTCGTCTCGCCGACCCCGGTTCGATTCCCGACATGGGTACAATGTGTGAAGCCCATTTATGGTGTCCCCCGCCGTGATATTGCAGGAATATTGCTAAAAGCGGCGTAAAACCATACTCACTCACTTCATTACGGTTGACGTTTTGGTGCAGATTCTAAGGCATTTATGAAGCATATTAATGAATGTGAATATTTTTGTACTCTCAGGAAGTCGGCAGGTATCTTATTCGCAAGTGTTGTTGGGCAGGAAGTGAGATCTCACACCGGTAGGCGGTAATTACAGCCACAAGTGTTGTTGGCCAGTGAGCGGGTGTATCACCTGCAAACGATGGAACCATGCCAGTAGCCAGGAGTATTATTTTAATGTGTTGTTGACCAATAAGCGGATATATCATCCTTATGTGTGGTTGACCAGTAGGGGGTATATCATCCTTATGTGTAGATAACCAGTAGGGGGTATATCATCCTTATGTGTTGATAACCAGTAGAGGGTATATCATCCTTTGGTGTGGTTGACCAGTAGGGGGTATATCATCCTTTGGTGTGGTTGACCAGTAGGGGGTATATCATCCTTATGTGTTGATAACCAGTAGGGGGTATATCATCCTTATGTGTTGATAACCAGTAGGGGGTATATCATCCTTTGGTGTGGTTGACCAGTAGGGGGTATATCATCCTTTGGTGTGGTTGACCAGTAGGGGGTATATCATCCTTTGGTGTGGTTGACCAGTAGGGGATATATCATCCTTATGTGTGGTTGACCAGTAGGCGGTATATCATCCTTATGTGTTGTTGACCAGTAGGGCATACATTATCCTTAGGTTTTGTTGACCAGTAGGGGATATATTATCCTAAGGTGTTATTGACCAGTACGGAGTATATCATCCTCAGGTGTTGACCAGTAGGAGATACATAATCCTAATGCAGTTGACCAGTAGGCGGTATATCATCCGTATGTGGAGATAACCAGTAGGGGGGATAACGTCCTTATGTGTGGTTGACCAGTAGGCGGTATATCATCCTTTGTTGTTGTTGACCAGTAGGGCATACATTATCCTTAGGTGTGGTTCACCAGTAGGGGATATATTATCCTTAGGCGTTGACCAGTAGTGGGTATATCATCCTTTGATGTGGCTGACCAGTAGGGGATATATTACCTTAGGTGTTGTTGACCAGTATGGGGTATATCATCCTTTGTTGTTGTTGACCAGTAGGGGATATATTACCTTAGGTGTTGTTGACCAGTAGGGAGTATATCACCCTTAGGTGTTGACCAGTAGGGGGTATATCATCCTTTGTTGTTGTTGACCAGTATGGGGATATATTATCATCAGGTGTTGTTGACCAGTAGGCGGGGGTTACAACCACAATATTGTTTAGCGTTAGGACAGAATATCACCTTCAAATGTAGATGTCAGGTGAATATTATCTGCAGTTGAAAAGTAGCGGCATATATCATTTCCATGTCATCTGTCATGAGTTGCATAATTGAAGCGAAGTAACTCTTCCAGTAAGTAGCTGGTTTCAGTTATACGGAAATTCGTTTATACGGACGAATTGTGAAATGACGCAAGTGTCCGTATAAACGAGGCACGACTGTATAGTTGACCAGTGAGAGGACATAGCAACTTCATGTGTAGTTGACCAGAAGGTTGGGATCTTACCTTCGAATGCAGTAGGTCGATATATCATTTTCGTGATATGTAAACTACATCGGTATGAAACCCTTGACTTCTTGGGGTTGCACTAATTTCTATTCTCATTTTTCCCAAATAAAACATTGAACAAAACCGTGCATACCTTTGTTCTCTCGCCGAACTGTAAAATAATCGCAAACATATTCCAGAGACTAAGCTCTGATATTTCACAGGACAGCAAATCCGAATGTGTTGATATAAATGGGAAGACAATACAGTAGATATTTAAGACTTTTTTTTACAAAAAACATAAAGACTATGGTTTATCAGATTTGAAGATTATTCAGAAGACGCACGCCATCTTAATATATGTCAGAATGTGGAATGTTTATTTCCGGACGAATATATTATCTCATGCGACTGTCAAGGTTTTACGATTTGATAAACTGAATATATGCTTCTTTTCTCCTCCTTCTCCCCCTTAACACAATGAAATACACATCTACAACATATTGGGATACTGTAAAGTGCACTGAATGACCGCAGTTTATTCTTCAATATATATCCACAATATCATCATAAGCGAAGGTCTGTTTCTCATATCTGACACTCCCATTGTACCCGCTTTACAAACTAAGTTTACCTATTTAGATTGATAGATTATGTGATGAGGAAGAATAATTTTTTGGTGTGCTCAATTTTTTTCACTGCGGTCATCCTGAAATCCAAGATGGCCGCCAATATGGCCGCCACTTTTCTACCTAACCTATTAACTTCACTATATATCCTATTTGTTTATCAAATATTAATCATAAATCACTACTGACCATGAACAGCTGATGTGTAATATATATATATTTTGTTTGGGCACCAAATTTAACATTTTAGAACGGAATTACTAGTTTAAAATGGATGCCAAGTTCAAATTAATTATATTCTTTAATAGAAAACAGGGTATTTTTTGTATGGATATACCAATCAGAACTTCAATTTGGAATAGGATAATACAAATTAATCACTTTTGGCTCAGTAAATATTCATTAAAGGTATATTATGTTTCTTAAAACTACAAATAATGACCAAAAATATGGAATTCATCTGTCAATAAGGGTGAGAAATTACAAAGAATAGCATCATAAAAATATCTTCTGCACTGTAAACGAATACATGCATTCAGTATATTCAATGAATAACATCATTGAACAGTTAAAAAAACAAATAAAAAAACAAAAACATTTAAAGTGGTTATGCTTATAATCACTACTATAAACAGTTGTCTTGCAAGTAGTACAGGAAGTGCTGTCTCAGAGAATGTTGCCAAGGACAAACAGACTCCACTGGAGGACAAAATGTGTTGATTTTTGCAAAATTATCTTCGTGTCGGTAAGTACATTGCTTTGTTATTGTACACAACAGATTTGTGCATTCAAAAATACAGAAAAGAGTCTTCGTAGCTCTGTTAAACAAACATCAGCACTGCATAAATAAATCACTTCTTCAAGAGATGGATAGTGCAAATGCAGAGATTCTGACATCTCAGAACAATCTTGGCAACCATATGCCACAGGGAATGGCTCCAAATGTACCTTCTTTGTTTGGTTGGGACAACAATGACTACAAAAACAGAGGTCATTTCTCAGGATCATTACAGGGCCATGATACAACTGGATACATGGCTCAAGCAAGATTACCTGGACATGATGCTAATCGAGAACCTCCTACAGGTTAATCAGAGAATCACCCCCGAACTGAACGCAAATCCGTATCTGTCTCTGTCTCTATCATGCATCATCAGCAAAAGACCCGAACCTCCTCGATATAATAATGCTGCTCAACTGCTGACTACACTGGATTCAAAAAGTGCAAAAAAGGCTAGGCAGGTCTATTTGGTATGGCAGCTGTCCCGAATGGATTTCAACTTAGGCGAAAACGTGGAACCATCAGAGCAAGCTGTCCCAGGATGGAAGGGATTTAACGGCGCCACCAAGCCCTGTACACCAATGGAGCCTCACAGAATTGGATACTGCCAAACCATCCACAAAGCCCCTGATCATAGTGTGATCTATAAGTTTCTGACCAGATCAGTTGAGATGACTGACAAAACAATGGATGATGATCATGGCAGAGGTTCTTGTTCTGTCCAAGTTGTAGTTGATATGGGAATAAGGACCAAGGCCATAGAAGTTATCCACAGCAAACAGGATTCTGATCCTAAAATGAACCGAATTGTGTTGCATCAGGGGCCATTTCATACCAGTATGCGGTTCATGGCATGTGCTGGTTTCCTCTTTGGTAGTGCTGGACTGCGTGACATCTTCATTGAGGCAGGAATTTTGGCAGAAGGATCAGTTGACAAGGTCCTTCAAGGAGAGCACTGGGAGCGTGGGTTCTATGCCTTGTTGCTGAAGCTTGTGAGAGACTTCGTTTTGAAGCTTTTGTCAAACACCTTGATCATGGAAGATGTCTTAAAATCTTGAAGTCTGAAATTGATGGTATTCCTCATGATATGTCACCTGAGAGACTTGCCACTCTAACAACCTCAGACACCTTCAGATTTGTGTTGTCACTCTACAACTCATACATCTAATCTCTTGGACCAAATGGAAAGTTCTGGTCAATGTATCTCGAAATGGTTGGGATACTCTTGCGGCATGTGCGAGCTGCTTGAACAGGTGACTGGAAACTAAGTCTACACTCTGAAATTGAAATGCTCCCCTGGTTTATTGCCTGTGGAAGAAATGTATATGGACGATACAAACCTCTGTACCTGCTCATGATGCTGAACCTTGAAAACACACACCCAGATTGCCAAGAGCAGCTTCTTAATGGATCCCTCTTCACCATCCAGAAGAGTAAAAAACAAACATTTGGCAGAGTTCCTGCTGACCAAGAAACTGAAATGGGTGTTAACAGAGATTCTAAGGCTCCAGGAGGTGTAGCAGATATCAGCATGAAACCAGCAGCAACACGGAAATGGGAAATCCTGTCAACTCTGAGAGCTGAGTTTATGAGACGTTGCACTTCTCTGACTGGGGATGAGAAAGACAAACCCTTCATTGCTGATGATGCAGGCAAGATACGGGTCAGAGAAGATGAAGAGAAAGTGCAGCACATCATGAACACAATAACAAAATGGAACAATCCATTTGTAGGTGAAGGACCACTTTGTCACATCTCATCTGGTAGACAAGCCACTGAAGAAGTTGCAAGAGATATGCTTCATGCCCATGATAAAGGACAATCTGCGCTTGTGACCTTTGTGAAAGAGAGATGAGAAGAAACCTGTTCTTCAACTTCTTCATCAGATGAGGACGTTCAAACGATGAGTTCAATTCAGACTCCTACAACTTAGGTAAAGAAGAGTTTCTATGATGCATGGCCAAAACTTGGTCTGCAGAACTTTGCCTTAATGACAAAAAAAAGAAAACAACAGTAAAAAGTCAAACAACAAGACTCAGAAATACTCGAGACAGCTGTGGAGAGAGGTTTATCAATAGATGAAGTTATGGCATTTCCACTCGGGCCTTTGCCATATTCTCTAGCAACTGCTGAAGGAAAATTGGCTAAGACATCAAAGTCTGTACTCATGCACGAACTAGAAAAGATGACTCAACAAGAAGAGACTCCCTGCCGAAGGACACACCAATCCATCATTGTAGATGCTATGGCACATATTCAGCGATTGAAACTTGCTAAGATTGCCACATTTGGTGACCTTGCTGAAGCTGTAATGACAATGATCCTGAGACATGTTTCAACAAGCAGAAGTGCATCTGTGCATTGGGTAGCAGATACATATCCAGAAATGTCAATTAAGAATATACTGAACATGAGTCTCGCTTGCTGTCTGCAGAAGAAAGCTTTGCAACTACAATAAACAGCCGGGATCAGAAGGTAGATACACAGCTTAAAAAAGCTCTACGAGATGGTCAATTCCAAGAATCTTTGACACAGTTTTTAGCTGAAGAATGGAAGAGTCACAAGTATGCATCCATAATTGGCGATCATACTCTGTTTGCAACAACAGCAAATAAATGTTATGCCTTCAGTGTGTCCTCTGGACGGATGGAATGCCAAGAAATTCCAGAGTTGATATACAGGATGGAAGAAGCTGATCAGAGGCTTATTCTTCACGCACACTATGCATCACATCGAACCTGATGTTGTTATCATTCACTCACCGGACACAGATGTCATGGTGTTAGCAACAGCTGCGTGTGGACTGGAATGGATCAAAACGAAGTGCCTTTTCTTCACTGGTTCTGGATCCAAATCACGTTATCTGGATCTTAAAAGAATTGGAAGGACTCTTGGAGAAGATGCATGTGAAGGTCTTTTAGGAGCTCATCCTTTCACTGGTTGCGATAGTACTAGTGCCTTCAAGGGCAAGGAAAAATGGGTATACTCTGGCTTCTTGAAAATGATGCAATCTTCTGCAATGCAATGGCTTCACTGGGAAAAAGCTCAGAAGTAACTGACGATCTATTGAAATCGTGTGAAGCAGCAACTTGCATCTTCTACAGCTTCAATTCCAGAACCAAACATCTGAATCCGGTTTTGACATACAGTGTAAATACACTGCGGACAATCATGTTTGGATCAGGTACATCAGATCCAGAGAAACTGCCTCCATGCCAGAATGTTCTGAGAAAGAAAGTACAGCGTGCTAATTACCAAGCATTCCTCTCCAGAAATTGTCTGAAACAGGACCAGCAACCACCTTCTCCAAATGGACATGGATGGTTTGTTGCAGATTAAAAGTTGGAAATTAAATGGATGGATGTACAACCAGCACCGTCATCAGTCCTTGCAATGACCTGCTGCAGCTGCAAAAGTGAATGCCGAACAAAGAGGTGTGGATGTGTAAAGAACAGTCTGAAATTTACAGGACTGTGTTCTTGTGTCTCAGGATGCCAGAACAAGTCAAGAAATACTGGTGCTGAAGAGGACATACTTCCTTCAGAAGATTCTTCAGTTGAAATACCTGATGGCAATATCCATGATTCAGACATGGAGTCAAACTCATCTTCAGACACAGACAGGGATATCTGAATCAACTTTGTCCAATGAAAATGATGCATCTGAATGCATTAAAGCTCTTCAAACATCATTTACAGAATCAAATACAGTACTAGTGAGTGTGAAACATTTTGACATCATGTAAATGGACCTTGATTTAAAAACAATTATCCTTTGAGTTTGTGTCTAATCTCAGATATGTAAATATGTTGCATTTTTTCTACAAAATTTATTATTTAACTTTATAAAAGTACTATTTTGCAGAATTCTGAATTATTTTGCATTACAAATGTATATGTGAACCTATAAATGCATTTCTGATTTTGAAAAAGCTGACTTGTTATTGTTTTGTCATGAGTGCATGAGAAATTTTCCCACTTGGGCGGCCATCTTGGACGCCATTTTGGATTTCGGGGTGACCGCAGTAAATTTTTACGAGCACACCAAGAAATAATGTTAGGTAATGGTTTAAGCAGGCTAAAAAACATGGTGAACTTAGTTTGTAAGATTGGTACAATGGCACCCAAAAACTAAGCATGCTATGGGAATCAGACCTTCGATTATCAGCATCGTTCGCATCGCGAACATCACCAGCATCATGGCCGTCAACACATCGTAATTTATACACTCGATGCTGCATATTCCAACGTAAATAAAATTCACAGGCATCGACGCCTTACCACGTATTCTAATGGTTCGTCAGCGCATACTCAGAGTATATCCCAAATCCATACTCTCACAACTGGAGTGTTCGAGATTTAAGGGGCGGTCGGCTAGCCGAGTGGTTAAAGCGTTCGCTCGTCACGCCGAAGACCCGGGTTTGATTCCCGACATGGGTACAATGTGTGAAGCCTATGTCTGGTGTCCCCCGCCGTAATATGGCTGGAATATTGCTAAAAGCGGCGTGAAACCACACTCACTCACTCGAGATTTAAACCATGGATACCGATCCATCTCACAACGTCTTATCATGGCTCGCCAGCACAACTTGCAAACAACGTATAACATCTTGATCATCATATGAACAGCAGAAAAATAAAAAGAAAGATTCACCAGACCTGTACTTCAATCGGCATCATACCTAAAGCTACAGTCACACAGAAAATGCGACCGCGATGCAACCTGTTGGTGACTGATTTCCTTTGCGACCGACTGGCGATCGCTGAGACCGGTGCAACTACTACTGCCCATATTTGGAATTAGGGTATGATCGCCGATCAATCAGGGATAGGTTTTGCAACTTGTCACTGATTGATCGGCAACTCTCACCGCAGATACGCCGAAATGTCTGCAACTGGTTGAGACCGATCGGTGACTAGTCAGCGAATCTTCAGTGACTTGTTGCAACTGATCGGGGACTGGTCGGTGACTAGTTGTCGATTGATCACCGATAAAAACATAATGCATATAAAAAGGGTGCTTTTCTGAATCAAATCATGTATTGGCAAGTTGTCAAGATGTTAACAGCAGAGCAGTTGCAGTTGCTCGCCTGCAAAGAATAAATCAAAATGCTGTGATGCCATGATTGTGTACAGAAGAATGATAAGGACAAGGCGAAGGCAGTATTGCCCGAGACCTTGCATCGCAAGAAGGCCACAGCTAGGAGACCAGAATCTGATGGCAGAGTTGTGATTTCGTGGGCTGCCTCAGAATTGAGCCTGTCATGTTTCACGAACTCGTACAAAGACTCACACCCAGACTGACCAAAGAAGACACTAATTAGAGAAGATCTTTGAGTCCTGGGCTGAAGCTTGCTGTCACCCTTCGGTTCCTGGCAACTGGAAACAGTTATCACAGCTTGGCCTTCTCCTTCAGAGTGGCATTGTGAAGACACCTTCAACACCTGAAGAGTGGCGCCAAATGAGTGACAAATTCGAGTCAAGATGTAACTTTCCACATGCAGTTGGGGCCATAGATGGAAAGCATGTCGCCATTAGAGCACTCAGTAAATCTGGCTCCCTCTACTATCCCTTTGTTGAGATGTTGTTGGCTCTGGCTCAATTGTAGCAAACTGTGCACCACAGCAGTTGTCTCTATTGTATCTGCTAAAATTTCTGGTTCTTTAATTTTCCTGCCTTTACGGACCATAGTGATGGATGGAAATAATTGATGGGAATTCTCTGAGTACGTATGACCAAATGATGCTGTTACGCACAGACAGGCCTTTTTATAGACGGTGACATGTTAAAAAACTAACGGCGAAAGATCGACGCACGCTTGGAAACCACTTTACAACCGATCGACAACCAGTCACCGATGAAGCGTGGGTCGATCACCGCCTCATCACTGATCAATCACCGATAGGTCGCCACTAGGTTGCAAAAGAGTCAACACCCCTGTGTAGACGAAATCGATCGCCGCACAGTGGAAACCAATCTGCGATTAAAATAACACCACTTGGGCACCTCTAGGAGACCAATGGAACCTCCGAGCGACCAAATCGGTCGCAGCCAGTCTTTTGTGCATGTTGAAAAGACTGGTTGCGACCGAATAGGTTTTGCGACCGCTCTGAACCCTTGTAGCGACCTCAGTGAAACCCTTCAGAGATCCCTGAAACCTTATTGCGAATGTCAAATATTTTGGTCGCCAGGAGGTTGCATCACTGTCGCATTGTCTGTGTGACTGAGGCTTAACTGAACATGTTTAATATAGCCAGCCCCGACTGCACCACACCTGAGAAGGAAGTTTCAACTTCGCGCCTTTACTATTATACTCCATACGAGACCAAGTTACCTCCCTTTGATAAATCGTTAAGAGAAAATATTTTCGTTCTAATTCGTCCCTCAAACGAAAGAAATTCTATTTTTTACATACAAGGTGTCTGCTATTAGTTTTCAGTCACTGTTAAACCTGGACAGAATTTAAAAAATGTGTTCCATGACCATATCCATTTAACATGAAACATGTTTTCAGCCATTTCACATTTGTCTCCCCATGCAACTAAGCATCGTCAATGTATTGTGACTTTGACCACATTTTATTATTTACAAAACGCCGGCATAACGTTCAGCCAAGAATGTTGACTGTCACTAATTCAACAGCTACTGATATCCAAAGAACTACCATGTGATTGCAAGACCTACATAATGACGAATAGCAACAACATTATTCCCATACTAAAACGAAATCAATTTAGGGATTTGCATCAAACATCATATTGGTCCCCAATGCCTCAAATGGGAAATCTCTCCCCCCCCCCCCCCCCCCCCCAAACCCCCTCAACCCCCCCAACCCACCCGACACACACACACACACACACACACGTCTGCCATAAAACTGTTTGACAATTTTAACAACAGTCTTTAGCGCTCTTTAATATTTTCGTGGGCAGAGCATGCTCGTTTATGCCTCAAAAGTAGTGAAGAGCACACGCCAAAAGCTGGAACTGTTGGAATATTGCTCGATATAAAAGGGTGTGAGTGAGTGAGTGAATTGGCTTTAACGCCGCTTTTAACAGTATTCCAGTTATATCACCGCGTGACAGCTTAATGTGGGAGGAAAGCCCGAAGTGATGCAGTTCTCAGACGTTTACCACTTCGGTGAAACCCACGAACACGGGTATGGTGCTAACAAACCTAGAAACATAATCGGGGCATACCGGGATTCGCACCCACAACCATAGGTTTTGGGCGTGCTCAAGGGACGTAGCTCTGCACAGCGAATCGCGGCGCCTTTGACGACTGGGCCACCCGTGCTCCCCGAAAATTGAAGTCATACCTCTTGTCATATGGCCTTGTGGGTGGTGTGTTTTATGCATAGATCAAAATATGAAAAAGATGAGGGGGTTTCACGGGTCTCTTGTATTTCTAGTCCAGGTGAGTAAATCAGTTGAAGTGAATGGGCTAATGTCCATTAATGAACGACAACAGATAATCGATGTACCTGAAACGTTTCAAGTTAAACTTCTTGCACAAATTGTCTGTTTTTGATTTGGTCACCCGATCAGAAATGTATGCATAATGAAACAGATCGCTAAAGAGAGGAGCACATGTCGTGCCCTTGGGGTGCCCAGTTGCCTACATATCCTATCGCCAAATTTCACACATATGCACGTTATTAATGAGGACGTGTTTTGACATATTGTTTCCTTAGTAAACATCAGATAACCTTTGTCAATACATTTGTAAAAGGGTATTGAAATTTAGTTTTAACATGATGTGTAATATTTCAATACCCTCAAATATCTGGATACAGGAAGTAATGATGTGTACAGGATCGATAATGTTTGTTTGAACTAGCAACCTTCAACATTGAATTGAATGCTTTATTTTAGCAAATAGGACATAAAACACACATTTTTTAAATAAATCTCAACCTCTGTAGTAATTAATAATACGCCATGATGTCACTTACATATACACTCTTCAAAAAAGAAACGCACAGGCAGATTTTTAGTAAATTTATTGTACCTAATTAAGTCGATAAATTTAATTTAATATCATAGATACAAATATGAAATTTTGGAGCTCGATAGTCGTATTGTTGTCGTTGTACAAAGGCATTGAAAACTGTTCATTGTCATGTCACATAAGGCCAGAAGGTTGCGTTGAATTCAGTATCTAGTGTGACCGCCCCGGGCAGTAATCACGGCTCTGCATCTCCTCATCACTGACTGGATAAGTTTACGAATTCTGTCCTGTGGAATACTGTGCCATTCAGCTTGTAACGCGTTGGCTAGTTGTGGGAGTTTCTGCGGCGTGTTCTGACGTTGACGTACACGTCAATCGAGTTCATCCCAGAGGTGTTCGATTTGGTTGAGACCTGGAGATCTCGACGGCCAGGGCAAGGCGTTGATGTTGGCATTATGAAGGAAGTCTACCGTGACACGAGCTATGTGCGGTGGAGCGTTGTCTTGTTCAAACAGCTCCCTCTGGCGGTCAATGATTGGAAGAAGGTGAGGTTGAAGAATTTGTTTCATGTAGCGATTTGCTGTCAATTTTCCCTGAACCACAACCAAGTCAGATCTCGTGGTGTAGGATATGGCCCCTCACACCGTGACACTCGTCTCCGGTTTCTCAAATTCTTAAGGCTGTAAGGTGTGGCAACCAACGCAACCGTCGCTGTCGATGGATCTGTTGCATAACAGGGACTACAGCCTCGCGAAGATGGTTCCTGACAGTCTGGTCCTCCTCAAACCAGGGATGCGTCCTGTAGTCTCCGTATACGTAGCTGTGGCATTGCGATGCGGTGGAACAGTCGAATGAAGCGATCCTGTGCAGGGGTGGTAACTCGGACGGTCTACAGTGGATTTGAACTGTGGATATGGGTCCCAACGGCGGCAAATGGTGCTATGGTTGACGTTGAAGTGGCGTGCAACAGAAGATTCCCCTCTTTGGATACGTCCAATGGCGACGTTCCGTTCGGCAGCGCTGAATCTCGGCATTTTTGAACTTTAAAATGTTGTCAATTGAATGACAAATTATTATATAGCCACATATTTTATAGCCACTACCACGAGTTACGAATGCCATAACTTGCACGTGCATTTGGCTTTACTGTATTCCTCCATGACATTTTTAACAAGTGTGAAAACAATGCCGTTTAAGACATTGCAAATCGACAATGGCTGCGTTTTGACGCACCGTTTGTCGAATATCAGGCCACCAACGTTTTCCAATAACTTATATCCAATTTAAATACTGAACAACAAAAGTTCCTGTGACATTGAATATGATTTAATGCAAAGTTACGTTTTTTACCAAATCTGAAACAATTTCGGTTTGAAACAGATAAAAGACTCCTGTAAGTGTTCAAATGGTTTAATTTGCCATACTGAAATGCGTGATTTCATAAAAATGTCAATTTTACAAATCAACAGCGTGCGTGTCCACCTCTGGTTTCGATGCAAGCAACACATCTTCGTTTCATGGAATGGACCAGGCGTCGCACAAAGTACTGTGGGTTATCTGTCCATATCTGCTGGAGCATGTTTCGAAGTTCCTGGAGTGTCTGTGGAACACGTGGTTGACGTCGAAGGCGCCGATCCATCTCATCCCACATGTGCTCAATTGGTGAGAGATCAGGGGAGCGAGCCGGCCAGGGGATGACATTCACGTTGTTTTGTTTGTTGGTTGGTTGGTTGGTTGGTTTGTTGTTTAACGCCGCACTCAGCAATATTCCAGCTATATGACGGCGGTCTGTAAATAATCGAGTCTGGACCAGACAATCCAGTGATTAATATCATGAGCATCTATCCACGCAATTGGGATCGATGACATGCATCAACCAAGTCAGCGAGCCTGACTATCCGATCCCGTTAGTCGCCTTTTACGACAAGCATAGTCACCTTTTACGGCAAGCATGGGTTGCTGAAGACCTATTCTAACCCGGAATCTTCACGGGTCTGTTTTGTTGAAGAGAATCCTGAACAAGCCGAGCAATATGAAGCCGGGCGTTGTCATGTTGAAAGGTGATACCTGGGCCATGACGACGCAAGAACGGTAGAACAACAGCGCCGATGATCTCGTCGCGGTAGCGCTGTCCATTGAGATTTCTCTCTACCACTATCAAACGGGTCCTCTGTCTTGCTGCAATCCATACCATAACGTTGCCGCCCCAGAACCGATCTTCTTCCATGACACAATGATCGACGTAACGTCCACCTCGACGTCGGTACACTCGAAGCCGTGCATCTCTGTGGCTGAGGGGAAAACTAGACTCATCAGTGAATAGAACTTGTCCCCATTGCATGGCCGTCCAGCGTAGACGCTGTCTGCATCACTGTAGACGTGCTTGACGGTGGTTTCCTGTCGAAATGGGACGTCTGGCGGGTCTTCTGGCGACAATCCCTGAACATCTGAGGCGGCGACGTACGGTTTGTGAAGATATTCGTCGAAGGCCAGGGATGCTTCTTGCAGCCACTGTTGCTGGCTGGAATCGATTTCGTAGGTGTGTTGTTCGAATCCAGTTGTTTTGTCGATTATTGGTAACGCGTGGCCTGCCACTCCGAGGATGGTCTCTGACTGCATTCGTCTGTTGCCAAAGTTGCCATAAACACCAAATGGTGTTTCTGTGGACGTTAAATTGTCATGCAACACCACGTTGACTCGATCCTAGTTCAAGCATACCAATGGCTCGCAGACGCTCATTTTCGGACAGGCGTGGCATTTCGTAAAGTTGAATAATTGCGTAATTTTGTTGTTTTTCTGAGTGGTTGTTGTCAGCACGATGCTAAACAATGCATATGGAATCCTGTTAACGCAGGAACTTTTGTTGTTGAGTATATATACCGGATGTTTTGTGTAGTCAGGTTCAATGAACTACATACTACCTGTGCGTTTCTTTTTTGAAGAGTGTATATCCATCTATATCAGGGTTCCAGTCTTCTGTATGATTTCTTTTACAAAAAGGAATTTCGAGATCAACTTCCTACTCCGATGTTCCACTGAAAACACGCCCAACGCAAACATGAACACAAAACCTGAGTGAATAAAGAGGCGTTTATTAGACAGCGAACGAGTACATAAAGGTCTACAATCAACTGAGAACATTCATACTGAAGATGACATAAAAATTGAATAATACATAGCACGATCATAATTTGAATACGACACTTTTATATGACTGAATAATATTTGCACACAATACACTCTCTTCTATTTGAATGCATTACCCGAGTAGTCATTCACAAAGGATAGAGTAAATGTTAATCATAATTGGATTTTAACATAAAACAAAACAACACGACACGACTGACATATGATACTATGTTCACAACAATATTACATATCTAGTGCATATCTAAAATAAGTTCAAATAACCTCACGAACGTGCAGTTATTGCCAAATATAGTTAAGATTTAACATAGTAAGTGCTAGACAACCTTGATTACCTTAGTCAATAAACAAGCGTTTAATAGGGAGCCAAAGAGTGATATTCGAACAGTTTGGTTAGTTTGTAATATTTCCTTATTTACATATTCATGTAATTTCTCACAACACCCAATCCCTATATATTTTCTAAATTATTTTGCTTACTCTTCATTCAGAAAAATTAATGTTCCTGTCTTAAATCTCAAAACGCGTACATTTTAGGATAACTCTCTAGGTTGAGTGTACAAACTATATGATATGAATAGAGAGAAATCAACAGTTGACTGGTCGAGCAAATGGAAACATGACAAGTATAACCCAGAAGTATATCAGGTGATGGCATACAGTAGTAGTGTATGAGCACACAACGCCATTTAGAAAGTGGTCAAATGTAGCAAATGTCATATTTGGGATAACACTTTCTCAGTAGAAAACAGATTCTCGTCTTTTTTTACCATTTTCTAAATGGCGTTGTGAGCTCATAGCTTTCGGCCATGGGAGCCATGCCAATTTACACTTGTCAGAAAGGTACACAAAGTATTGTTATACGGTAGAGATGCATCCCCAAAACCTGGCATAGGATTCATGTTATTTTGAGAAAATAGATATTTCATCAACTGTGGATTCAGTCGCTACTATTAGTATTCTAAGTCTTGAAGTTTTCAATGACTAAGGTCTGTGGAAAGGAATACTTATTCAAGACAGATGTTCCCATCACCGTTGTTGACTTTTAAATAGAACAACGTTTTGAAGTTAGTGCTTATTTAAATCTCCCATGATTTTAGGCTTTGATTTTTTCATAAAACAAAATTCTATCATGAATTTTTAATACTATACTTTGATCGCTCAAAATGGTTCAAAAGATGTTCTTGGTAAATGGAGAATCTCGGCCGAGTGTCTTTTGATATTAAATATATCAACACAAGTTGATAAAAGTGGGAAAACTCCGAGGTTTGCCGAGGATTTCTTCCACTTTTATCAACGAGTGTTCATATATTTGATTTCAAAAGACACGATGGTAAGATTTTATTTATCATCCAACATCATTCTTCCAACTTTTTCAGTTTGTAGACGGTAATAAGCAGTGTCCTAAGTGTTAAAAGTACTGCCTTTTGGTGGGAGAATTCCGTTCATGTATCGCTAAGGCGTAAGATTGCCCTTGATATTGACCAAACCTGTCCTGCCATGATGAGAAATAGCCGCCCACATCATAACGCTACCCCACCAAACCTGTCCACTTCCTGTATGCAGTTTCTGGCGTAACGTTCTCCCCGACGTCTGTAGACCCGTGCTCTTTCATCCCCTCGACGGAGGAGAAATCTTGATTCGTCGCTGAACCAGCCATCTCTCCATTGCAATTGAGGCCATACCATGTTGACTTCACAAATGCAGTCGTTGTTGACGATGTTGTCGAATCAATATGACGCGTCGAACAGGACGTCCTGCTCGTAGACCTGCTGCTCTTAAACGGTTTCGTACGGTCTGGTCGGAGATTCTGCGCAGTCCGGGTAGTTGGGATGCAGTTGAGGTGGCTGTGGTAGTCCTTTCACGTAGTTGGCGCAGTGGGATTTAGTCATCTTGGGTGGGGGTGGTTACTCTTGGTCTTCCCGACCTTGGCCGATCACGTGTTGACACATGCTGTTGAAACCGATCCCACAGCCTTGTAATGGTGCTGGGCACTACATTTAAAACCCTGGCTGCAGCTGATCGGATTCCCCTGCCTGCAAGCGGCCAATGACGTTGTTTCTTTGCACAACTGTTAATCTTGGCACGTTGTTGAACTGTCACTGTTCGATTGACGCAGATGCCAGGCGATCAAAAACTCGTTAATACCGTTCATAGTGCTTCTGCACGTGCAGTACGTGCAGCTCCATGGCCCTTTCGTTAATGCACCGGGTGCGTTTTCCCGAATCGCACGTGTTTCCCGACCAATGGTTTGCATGTCCTTGTTGTGATCATTTTGATCCGGGAAATTTGTCACTGACCCTATACGAGGGGCGTTAAATACGTTTTGCAACTTGGGCATGTCTGTTTACACAAACAATTTCAACTTATGGCAGGTGTGACACTAGTCATAAAATAAGGTTGACACGTGTCATAACAAGTTCCAGGTACAACAATAAGTTAGATGCACTGGCTTCATTCAACTAAGGGTAGTCACAATCATGGATTCTCTCTAACATAACCATGCGCTGTAATAAAGTTCCTTACCAAGGAGGGATGCAAAGCAAACGAATTCCATGATCGCATGTGTAAAGTGATGGGTAAGGATGTTCCTGACAGTTTGCCGTTGGTCTCTACAGTTTAAAAGGGGTAGGGAGCTCATAGACGATGACCCAAGGTAATGGCAGGCCTTCAGATGCCAGCCAACCGGAAACCATTGCTGCTATAGAAACAAGAATTTTGTCTGACCGACGAGTGAAAGTATCTGAACTTTCAAGGGAATTCCAAATAAAATGACGTCCAAGAGAAACTTTACCAGAGTTTGAAATCTCACTTGCTCAAAAACAACAAAACATACATGCATGAAGTAAAGTGTATTGAGAAGATCAATATATCAACATAATCAACACTGAAAATGACAATCATACCGCGACCGAGAATGACGTCAGAGCCCCCCAAAGTTGGGTGTGGTACAAAACTCGAGCTTTCAGAATCATGGACAATAGGCAGAGTACATAAACAATCGCTCACGTTCAATAACAAGTCATTAGTAGCGTGTGTGACCACCAAATGCCTCAATACACGCAAAAACTCTTCGACGGACAGAAAAAGTCAGTCGTCTGATGAGGTCACGTGGGATTTGACGCCATTCTTCTTGGAGGGCCAAGATCAGTTATTGCCGGTTGGCTGGAGAGTGTGGTCGTTGTCGAACACGACGATCCATCAAGTCCCAGAGGTGTTCTATGGGGGACATGTCGGGTGAGCGTGCAGGCCACGGCAGGACGTTGACGTTGTTGGCTGCGAGGAAGTTAATGACAATTCTGGCTGTATGGGCTCTAGCGTTTACATGCTGATAAATGACACCACGTGGCTGCTGTTGGAGAAATGGTAGGACAACTGGACGAAGAATGTTATCCATGTAACGCTGAGCTGTCAAGTTTCCGTCAACGATGACCAGCGGTGTCCTCTCCTGCCCACAGACCCCTCCCAACACCATGACACTCCCTCCATCATATGGTACGACCTCCTGCACGCAACACGCCGCCGTTCGTTCACCCCTTCGGCGCTAAACACGTTGTCCCCATCAGCCCTAAAAATACAGAATCGACTTTCGTCAGTGAAGACAACCCTCTGCCAGTCACGTCGTTGCCAACGTCGTACAGTCCGGGCCCATCTCAATCGCAGACGACGATGTTGCGCTGTTAATAGCTGTCCTCTGTATGGTCTAAAAGCCCTGATTCCATGAGCCCTGAGTCTCCTGGCCACTGTCTGTCGACTAACCCTGTGACCTAAGGCATTTGTCGCCGATGACGTCACTGTCAGGAAGCGATTTCAGAGGTGCAAGGTACGCAAGTACCGGTCATCATGGTGCGTGGTCACCCTGGGTCTCCCTGTTCTTGGCCTGTCAGCGGTCCGCCCTGTCTGTCTGTAACGTTGCATCAAGTTGGTAACGGCAACACGGGAGCAACCGAAGGTTCGTGCAATATGGGCGTGGGTGGCTCCCATCTGTACCATACCCAAGGCTCGTTCACGTTGTTCGACTGTGAGTCGTGGAATTTCTTTTGTGTGTTTTTTTTATCACTGTTGATGTCTGACTTGCCGTTGCAATCGTTTCATACCCTTACCCGCACGTGCATTTGCAGTTGTCCGTGGTGCACGTGTTTTTCACTTTTCGCGTGTTATCTCGCAAACATGTAACAGACGATTAACATTTTCTGCATACACTATTGTTGTATTTAGGTTATGTGTTTTAGATAGACTTCATCGAAAAAGAAATGTATACTTTGTCTGAAATTTATATTTTCAGTTGGTAAAGTTTCTTTTGGACGTCAGTTTATTAGTTGGAACTGTTGGAACCATTATTCATGAGCATCTTGGTATGTCCAAGGTATCTGCAAGATTGGTACCTAGAAACCTCAGAGCTCAAGATCGCCATCAGAGAACTGAAAGTTGTTAGGACCTCCTAGATCTCTATACTGCTGATGAAGCCGGATTTCTTTCTCGTCTAGTGACAGGCGATGAAACATGGATCCACCACTGGAATCCAGAAACTAAATTGGAATCCATGCAATGGAAGCACCCCAATTCTAAGCCTCCGAGGAAGTTTCGCACTCAACCATCGGCTGGCAAGGTAATATAATGGCCACCATATTTGGGGATGCAAGGGGCATATTACTGATTGATTACATGCCACCAAAACCTACAATCAATGGACAGTATTATGCAAATGTAATGAAAGAATTGCGAAACTCCGCACTCAGCAATATGATATTCAAGCTGTATGACGGCGGTCTGTAAATAATTGAGTCTGGACCAGATAATGTAGTGAATGCCATCATGAGCATCGATCCAAGCAATTTAGATACGATGACATGCATGAGCAAAGTCAACGAGCCCGACCACACGATCCCGTTAGTCGCCTCTTACGACAAGCAAAGTCGCATTGCACATATATGTAGTGGCTATATACTGCAGAATGTGAAACATATTTGCACACTTATTATGTTACAAATTCTCGTATATCTGAATGTTTACTGGTAATTAGTAATTAAGCTACATATATTTATGTTTTGTGGATCATTTCACACTGTAATTGAAAATGGACAGTGGTCACTGTTGTTGTTTGTTGTTTAACGCCGCACTCAGGGATATTCCAGGTATATGACGACGGTCTGTAAATAATCGACTCTGGACCAGATAGTCCAGTGATTGACATCATGAACAATGATCAACGCAATTGGGATCGTTGACATGCATCAACGAAGTCAGCGAGCCTGACCATCCGATCCCGTTAGTCGCCTCTTTCGACATGCATTGTCATCCGGATCTTCACGGGTCCAGCGGTCACTGAATAATATCTTACCGTGTGAGGTACATGGTCTTAAGGCATGAATGTATTTGAGAGAGATACAAAATATTGTTACCCCATGATTGAAAATGAACAACAACATAACTGATGAACTGTTGATTAAATCTAAATACAGTAAACTACTGTTATAACGAACACGCTTATAACGAACTGACGGATATAACGAACTTACTTTTTGGTCCCGACTACTTGCTGTAGTTATGCTGTATATGTACTTATAACGAACTACGGTTATAACGAACTAAAATTAGTAGTCCCTTTGAGTTCGGTATAACCGTAGTTTACTTTACTTTACAATGAACGTGTTTCAGGCGAAATATGATTATACACTCAGTCTATTTTTTTACTTTATGTGGTTCCGATTTCGTAAAATGGGAGAAAACCTGTGTATATCAGGGCAATCTTCTATATTATTATAGATATATATTTCGAATTTTGGATGACTATCGGTCAATGCCCTAGTATTTGAAACCCTGGGTATCAGGACATTCTTCCTTATTATTATCAAATTAGAACTATATCCTCAGGACATTTTGGATGACAATCTGTCAATGTCCTGGAAACGAAATCGATTTAAAACCCTGCTGATCAATATCCATAGATGTGTGGGAACATTTTAGTTACATATGAACAAACAAATGCTAGAATATATTGTCGTGAGCCACAGCAAACTCTCACCACGATATGGCGGATACGGATAGCGGAGTTATGGCCCTCTTTATTTGTACATCAGTTGACCTTTCCGTAGTGTTGTGACGTCATAGCGGAAAATTGATTGTTTTCGTATCGAATGTGTCACGTTAAACATAACCATACAATTCTAATATATACTCTTCAAAAAAAGAAACTTGACACTGACTTTCAGGGGCGGTCGGGTAGACCAGTCGTTAAAGCGTTCCCTCGTCACGCCAAAGACCCGGGTTTGATTATAATGTGTGAAGCTCATTTCTGGTGTCCCCCGCCGTGATATTGCTGGAATATTGCTAAAAGCGGCGTAAAACCATACTCACTCACTCACTCACTCACTCCCTGACTTTCAAAATGTAATATAATGCGATTGTTTCAAAATAGGACACAGAAACCATAATTGAAACACTGTTTGAAGATCAATGTACACAATGTTCAAAACATCAATCGTGTCACCTAGACAGACGAATGTCAGTATCGGTTGTGCCCACCACGTGCATCAATCTCCGCTTGACACCTACGACCCACAGATGCAATCAAGTTGTCAATAACACGCTGTTGGATGTGCTGCCATTCATGCTGAAGTGCATCAAGAAGCGCCGGAAGTGTTTGGGACGGTGGATTCCTCCTGTGAACGCGTCGATCCAACTCGTCTCACAGATGCTCAATCGGGGACAACTCTCGTGACCGGGCTGGCCAAGGTAATGTCTGGTTGTTGTTGTCCTGACAAACACGTGCAATCTGCGGTCGAGCGTTGTCCTGCTGGAACTGTCCGCCATGAACGTTGACGTGAGGAAGTACGTAAGGCTGTAGGATCAAGTCTCTGTAACGCACACCTGTCAATGCACCTGCCACATGCACGAGAGGCGTCCTACCACCGTGATGAATTCCGGCCCATACCATGACACTCCCGCCGCCAAATGGGACAACCTGCTGCACACAGTTGGGGGCGTAACGTTCACCCCGACGTCTGTAGACACGTGCGCGCCCATCAGCACGTGTGAGTAGGAAACGGGACTCGTCAGTAAACAGTACATTTCTCCACCTTGCACGTGCCCATCTAACCCTCTGTTAGCACCAAAGCAGACGGTCCGCCAGATGACGTGGGGTCAATACATGACGTCGAACAGGTCTTCGTGCAAAAAGTCCAGCCTCCCTCAGTCTGTTGCGTACCGTTTGATCTGATATTCTGCGTACCCCAGGGATCTGTGTGGTTGTAGACGTGGCTGTGGTAGTGCGGTCTCGGAGGTGTCGCAGCCGTATGTATCGATCTTGTGCTTGGGTTGTCACACTTGGTCTTCCTGACCTTGGTCTGTCGTCAACTCTGTTGGTGTTGTTGTATCGGGTCCACAGTGCAGAGATTGTCTGTCTGGATACGCCAAAGTGCCTGGCCACTTCTTGCTGAGTTGCTCCAGCTTGTAATCTCCCAATGGCGTTGTTCCGTTGAGCTGCATTCAGTCTTGGCATTCTGTCACCGCCTCTACTGCCGTTATAAGGACTGTATGAACAGCCGTTGATGTGGAATTTTATACCCCACCAGCAGGGGGGTCAGCATGCCTAAATGCAGGATCCTGTGCTGCACGTTTCTTACAGGCGGTTGCGTTTGGATGAAGCTGTAAAATTGATCCCGAAACGCTACGTTTATGTGCTTTGCGTGAATTTTCGCGAATTATAGACACATCATCTTTCTGTTTGACTTATTCGGTTCTCATTTAATGTAATTATTTTAGATATTTGGCAAAAAGTGGTTTTACATCTATGTCAAGTTTCTTTTTTGGAAGAGTATATATGCCATTATGTCGTTCAGATATGAGGCAGTATTCTGTTCGCTCACAGTTTACATAATGCTGTGAAATAAAACTTACCCTCGCACAGTACTTATTCAATGTACAATAACAAGTGGCTACATTTTGGAGGTTTTTTCGTAAGCGAAACAGAAATTTGGACAACATTTTCCTTTTTCACGGTGGGGTAGGAAATTCAACAAAATACAATTCCGTGAAACTGTAAAAGTCAGAGGCTGACCCAGTGCCGCGCGATGGCAATTCTAGCACAGTGGCCATTTTTTTAAAATATGGGTCTGAAAATTCACTGGGTACCCAGTACTCCCGCGGTAATACAGTAAATCACAAGCTTTTGGTCAGAGATTTCACGAGATCAAAGTTGTATGCAGCTCGAATGTGTGAGTGCCGAATCGTATAGAACTTCAGTTTGTACAACTAATTGCAATACACAACCACGGGGCTCTGTGTTAATTCAACATATGGAGAGAAAACAATTCAACAGGTCAGTCAGTATCCAAACAACAATGAAAGGTGTCCTGTGAAGAATGTGGAATTGAGCCATATTACTTGTAATCCCTCTCACATACTCTCTCTCCCTTATTTTATGATTATGATCACACGTTACTCCTGACAAACAGATAAACGATGACACCTGCATTAGTTTATGTATAGTTACTGTTACACGTTGACAGGCACAACCAATAAGTGTAACTCATTTCAACATGTACATATTTCCTTTCGAGAATAGTGAAATATTCATTATAGCAAATAATATATATATAAATCGTATATAGGTTAATAGAAAAAATCCACCATATTTTTAATTTAAAGTCAATGCATACCTGAAGGAAAATCGTCTCATTACTTTCTTATTAATATATACAAAAATGTGAACAAAATGATTTTTTTGCATTTGTATTTTATTGTTTCATTGGCGAAACATTGATGTCTAAAGGTTGCACCAGGTGCGCGTTTATAGGGACGACCTTCTTGACATTCATGACTTGAGGCGGGTATCTGTTTGGGTGCTGTTCTACTGATGAAACCTAATATTTTGTTCTCTTTATCGAAATTATCTTTACTATGAACGAATATTAGGGGAAATATAATTATACAATCATTCTGGTTCTCTATTATTTGTGGATCGATTTCGTATAATGGGAGAAAACCTAGATATATCAGGACATTCTTCTATATAATTATAAGTATATCTTCAGGACATTTTTTATGTCTATTTGTCAATGTCCTAGAAATACGCCTTTAGTCGCATCATTGCCTAGTTAATAATCTATTCATCCGTGATATTTGGTAATACCTTTCTTTAATGTTGCAGTGTAAGTAGTAAACAATTACAAAAACATACAACCTCCCACACGCATTCACAGAAAGTCATAATAAAAGTATGATTGAAATGTATCGTCTATCTATCTTCGTTTGTTTGATTGCTTAAGGCCGCCGAACTCAGCAATATTCCAGTGAAACATGAATTAGTCATTTTGGTTTGGAATTTCTGGATTCATTATAACCTACCACACTCCAGTCACGGATATTTCAACTTATTCGCCATTTGAATGATTTTCGTTTGTATACATGCATACTAATAGGTGATTTACTTCATGTCGGGTGATCGGTGCATACATAATGAAGCATCTGCGCAGGTAGAACACTAATTGTCGAGAACTGTTCATGAATTTTAGTTTGTGTCAATCAGATAACATCAGATTCATCACTATCAACGTCAGAAAAGGTAAGCAGCGTCTCATATTATTTTAGTCTATATATCAACTGAGATGCCCTATCGATGGGACCCGTTCACCCGTGTCCTCAGCACCCCATTGCTTGTCGTAAAAGGCAACCGACGGTATAAACTCTCCCCCGTACAAATTCTCCCCCCGGAGATTTTATACCGGTACAGATTCTCCCCCGGAGCATCTGTTCTGAAATAAAATCTCCCCCGGGCGGATATATTTCGCGCCCCCCCCCCCCCCCCCCTCAGTATAAAGTCTCCCCCCTGATTATTCGGTTTGTTGCAATGTAGAGGGAAAAGGGTTTCTTTTTGAGCACCTTGTTTTCTTTAAATACCACGATCTGAAACACTATAAAGTGGTATATAGGTAGATAAAATACTAATCTATAGGTGTGAATCCATTTCATGTTACATCTGTGAGGTTTAAGTTGATATTGACAGCCCGGGCCAAGTCGGACCGAACACTTGTGAGACTGTTGAGAGTATGAGGAGAAGACGTCTACTTTAACCAAAGTGTCTGCTTTAAATATGATGAACAGTGACATTATAAAGTGGTATTTACTTAGATATAGTACGTTCCCATAAATATAAACGCTACGCCGACAGATGGAAATTTGTACACGATAGCTTGAAGTATTTGATACGTTTCAAATCTTATTTCGTTTAACGATTGATCTTTTAAATGTTACCTAGATCAGCGACGCTTACACACAGCTCAACTTTCTGGTTTTCAAGCGATTTACTCCGAAATACTTAATTATAGTGCACGTGTTTGGTTGGTAATTGTTCACTAATGTCATGTGTGTATGTTGCATCAATAATATGTAGGTATGGTCGCCAATAATGAAGTAATTAGCCAATAACACTTTGGCCCGTCTTGGCCCGGCCCGGCCCGACTTTTAGGCAATGCCCTCACCTATTGAACTGCATGGCAAGTATTTATAAAACGACGGGGGGAGGATGTATTCTGGGGGGAGATTTTATTTCGTAGGGTAGTCGAGAGTTTATTTCGAGAGGGGCGGAACTGTACCGGTATAAATTCGCCGGGGGGAGATTTTATTCTGGGGGCAAAAATATTTCGGCAATAGTGCTCCTTAGTCTAACACACCACTTCGTCCCTAACTTTGCCCAGACGGGCGGTAGAATGGGCCCGATTCTATCAATCGGCTGGTCATGTCATGCCCTGTGCATACACGTTTTCTCGCACAAACGTTTGGTATTCAAAATGACTAGACTATATGTATCAATCTTTAAAACTAGCTCAGAGCCCTATGCCTAGGAGGCGGTAGCTCTTGGGCCAATCTGGTGATGCTGCCCTCCGAATTCTGTACGTCTCCAACTAATTTGGTGGATAGTTATAGCTTTTCGCGTCAAAGTTACTGGAGTATACCATCCCTTTATCCTCGGGTTGGGAAAAGGGGTGCAGTATAATTTTCCTTTGGACATGGCTTCCCAATACCCTGGTTCAAAAAGACGACATATAGAGACTGACGAAAATACTACGCCCACTCGACCCGACAATGTTTCTTGTTATAGAAGCTTTAGACAAAGAACCAATCAAACTGAATCCATCTCCAAAGGTATCAATGATTTCTGCGGAGAGGTTAAAAATGTAACAAAGCTTCGTTCTGGCTCCCTTCTTGTAGAATGGACACGGAGACAACAATTTACTTTCAACAAAAATGGTGTGGTCGAACTAACCAACACCTACCGGAATCATTAAAGTCAAGACCAAACAAAATGTCTCGTACAACGAAGCAAAGAAGAGGGTTTAAGGGCTCACTTCAAGCACTTCCACCATCACCTTCTCTGCTGCTGTCTCTCGTCCTCCCGTCACTACTGCCTCTATCGACAGCCAGACTGATCTGACATGGGTCAAGTCTGTACACCCGCTTCCAGCAGCTTCAATCCAAAAACCAGCTGTGCCATCTTCGTCTGTAACACCTCCAAAACCAAAACCTGTCAAAATAATTTGAGTCTCAGACTCCTAAAACAGCACCTGAACCTGTTAATCTTACAAACAAGGAAAGAAGGTCTTTGAAAAAAGCAGCAGTCTTCCTCACGTTCGCGTGACATTTCTCCTGTGGAAGCACCACCATGAATCCACAAAAAACATAATATACTAGCCACATTAAGAAACTGTGCACGGAGAAAATATAGATATAAGGGCACACCGTCCACAACTGAAATATAGGTTTGAACACAGCAATTATTGGAGACATTCAAACGCTCATGCACGTACCATCCGATATGACGTCATTGATGGGGGCCTATGGACGTGCAATGTGTTACTGCACGTGCATCCTGTGCAGCTGTACACAGCATGTGCAACTCAAAATTCGCTGTCACTTTGGAAAGCATGATCTGTGGTCATTCAAAAATTCAAAACTTCTCAGGCGCAGACACACGCATATCACAAGCAAATCATGCCAAGATTGACAGCTGCACAGCGTCATGAAGCCATTGGAATGATCCGAGCGGGAATGAGGCAACAACAGGTGGCAACACATTTCAAATGCCATCGTAACACGATATCGGCATTGGTGAGGCGTTATCAGAACACAAATGACGTTGCCGACCACCCACGTTCAGGACGTCCCCGAGTAACGACGCCAAGACAGCACAGATGGATTCGAATTACACAACTCCGACACAGGTTCCAAACGGCAGTAACGACGTCCCAGACAATTCCTGGACTGCGCCGTATCCATCCCAACAACAATCGTTTACGTCAGTAAGATGGTGTCGAAATCATGTTCGCCAACCTCGAATATGGTGGAGAAATGTTGTCTTTACAGATGAATCGAGGTTCAACATTTCCCACAGTGACAGGCGCCAACGTGTCTACCGGCGTTTGGGAGAACGTTATGCACGCAACTGTATTCTGGAGAGGAATCGTTTTGGAGGTGGCTCTGTGATGATTTGGGGTGGGATAACAGCACGGCACCGAACCCCTTTGGTGGTTGTTCAGGTCAATCTCACCGGTGTTGGCTACAGAGATCTGATTCTGAGGCCTGTGGTCATTCCTTTCCTGCAACGTCATGGTCCGGGATTGACATTTCAACAGGACAACGCTCGTCCTCATACGGCTAGGGTCGCAATGGATTTCCTTCACCATTACAATGTCATGTTACTGCCATGGCCTGCAGTTTCTCCAGATCTCTCCCCAATAGAGCATGTGTGGGATGAAATGGAGCGCCGTATGCGTCGTCTTCCACATCCTCCAGATAACGTCCGTGACTTGGCACAGGGTTTGAGGAGGATATGGCAGGCCATTCCCCAGGCCTTCCGTGTCCATTTGGTGGACTCCATGCGTCGCCGATGCACTGCTGTGATTCACGCACAGGGTGGTCACACCCGTTATTGACTTTGTGACTTTGTCGTATGACCCCCTACTCAATTTTGATCTTCTGACGTCATCGTAACAGATGTTGTTCAGGTCCCGTTGACATTTTCTTATGGTCCCATCATTCAGCTGCTACAGCGTCTGCATCATTTTGTTCTTGCTGTGTTGTATTTTAATCCAGAATATATTTTCTCCGTGCACAGTTTCTTTATGTGGCTAGTATACAATGGAATTGCATAGGTCTTAAGAAGAATTTTAATGAAATACAACATTTAATCCAAGATTTTAAACCGTCAGCATTTTGTCTCCAAGAAATATATTTTAAAACACAGATCTATTTGATATCCATCAGTACATAATCCATAACCCTGCTCCACTCAACACTACTCTACAAGCTGTTGCTGTCCATGTGTTTACACTGTGTTCACTGTATCTCCCACCTTCCTCAACTATCCATCAATCAGATCTTTAGATCTACTCAAACAAATAATAAGTGAAGAGTCCTTAAAGATTTTATCTCAAATAATGATTTATGCATCTTCAATGATGGTTCTAATACCTATCTTCATCATGTCACTGGCACATTCTCTGCCCTCGATCTTTCACAGAGAGATTCAAATATTCTAGACGCATTTGAATGGTCGGTCCATGATGACCTTTGTGGAAACTTTACAAAGGCCAATTGGTCTTTATTCCAAACACGTTCTACAGAAAGGCTTAAACCTGACAGTTTCAGGAATGTTCCTGATCCTATACAACTTGTTTCAGATCAATTAAATGCTATTGGAGACAAAAGCATTCCTAAGTCCCCTGCAAAACCTCAAATACGTAAACCACGGTTTGATAATGATTGTAAACAAGCTATGAAAAATAGGAAGAAAGCCGAGAAATATTTCCGCTGATATCAAACTGTCCACAACTTGAATAATGTCAAAATCACAGGCGCCAAAGCGAGACGTAACTTGAAACAGATTAAACGTCCATCCTGCAGGAACTGTGTTTCAAAAATCAATTCCCGCACACCGATGTCCAAGGTGTGGAACATGATTCAAAAGATTAAGGGCAAAGGATCCAAATCTGTTGTGCACCATCTCAAAGATGGTCATACACTTTTCACATGTAAATCTGAAATTGCCAACAAGCTTGGTGAAACTTTACAAGCCATTCCTCGTCATCAAACTATAATCCTCAATTTCAGAGGTTTCAAAAACAGCAGGAAATAAAAAAGTCAATTTTAGATCTGATAATGATGAGAACTATAACGGAACCTTTTCACTCCATGAATTACACACTGCCCTAGGCCAAGTTCATTACACTGCAGCAGGAGCCGACAACATACATTATCAGCACCTGAAACACATGTTTGGAAACTATACTTAATATAATTGAAGAAAAATGGACAACCGGAAATTTCCCTCCTTCATGGCGCAATACTATACTCAACGACAAAAGTTCCTGTGACACCAATATTTTAGTATATTTTTCAAACAAGTAAAGTTTGGTTTTAAATATTGTAGTACATGTATAGAATCAAGTCACAAAAACGCAACTGCTACAGAAAAATGAGCGTCTGCGAGCCATTAGTATGCTTGAAGCAGGATCGAGTCAACGTGATGTTACAAGACAATTAAACGTCCACAGAAACACCATTTGGTGTTTATGGCAACGTTGGCAACAGACGAATGAAGTCAGAGACCATCCTCGGAGTGGCAGGCCACGCGCAACCAATAACCGACAAGACAACTGGATTCGAACAACACATCTACGATATCGATTCCAGCCAGCAACAGTGACTGCAAGAAGCATCCCTGGACTTCGACGAATATCTTCACAAACCGTACGTCGCAGCCCCAGATGTGCAGGAATTGCCGCCAGGAGACCCACCAGACGTCCCATTTTGACAGGAAACCACCGTCAAGCACGTCTACAGTGGTGCAGATAGCATCTACGCTGGACGGCCATGCAATGGGGGCAAGTTCTATTCACTGACGAGTCTCGTTTTCACCTCATCCACAGCGATGGACGGATTCGAGAGTTCCGACGTCGAGGTGAACGTTACGTCAATCATTGTGTCATGGACGAAGATCGGTTCGGGGGCGGCAGCGATATCGTATTGGGTGGGATTACAGCAAGACAGTGGACCCGTTTGATAGTGGTAGAGGGAAATCTCAATGGACAGCGCTACCGCGACGAGATCCTCGACTCTGTTGTTCTACCGTTTTTGCGCGTCGTCATGGCCCAGGCATTACCTTTCAACATGCTCGACTTGTTCAGGATTCTCTTCAACAAAACAACGTGAATGCCATCCCCTGGCCGGCTAGCTCGCCTGATCTCTCACCAATCGAGCACATGTAGGATGAGATGGATCAGCGCCTTCGACGTCAACCACGTGTTCCACAGACACTCCAGGAACTTCGAAACATGCTCCAGCAGATATGGACAGATTTCCAACAGGACTTTGGGCGACGCCTGGTACACTTCATGAAACGAAGATGTGTTGCTTGCATCACAACCAGAGGTGGACACATACGCTATTGATCTGTAAATTGACATTTTGGCATGTACATGATTTTTATGAAATCACGCATTTTCTGAAGTCAGTATGGCTATTTAAACCATTTGAACACTTACAGGAGTCTTTTATCTGTCGCAAACCGAAATTGTTTCAGATTTGGTAAAAAACTTAACGTTGCATTAAATCATATTCAATGTCACAGGAACTTTTGTTGTTCAGTATATTATTACTCCTATTCCAAAGCCTGGACGGGATCATACAGGTCCATCCAATTACCGTCCAATATCATTAACTAGCTGAGTTTGTAAAACCATGGGGCGCATGGTCAACAATTGATTAGTCTGGTTCTTGGAGACCAATAACCTCCCGAGTGACATCCAGTGTAGTTTCAGAAAAAAAACCCAGAAGTACCATTGAACATTTGGTGCGTTTAGAATCATTTAATAAAAATTCCATTGTCAACAAACAACATACTGTATCAATCTTTTCCGACCTAGCGAAGGCATATGATACAACGTGGAAACATGGTATTTTAAAAGATTTGAATTTGGATTGAGGGACATATTACCTCAGTTCATATCTTAATTCTTAAACAATTTCAAGTACGATTGGGCTCTAACCTGTCTGGTCATTTTGATCAAGACCAGGGCGTCCCTCAAAGCAGCATACCATCAGTCACATTTTTTAGCATCAAAATTAATAGTCTCACTAAAGTATTAAACAATAGCGTTGATGTTTCACTTTTTGTGAACATTTCTTGTCGTGGTAAGAATATGAGTACAATGGGAAGACAGCTACAGCTCTGTCTTAACGAAATTCAGAAATGGTCAAAAACGGCTTCCAATTTTCTAAATCTAAAACAAACTTTTGTCGTAAATATAAACCCAACCAGGATCCAGATTTATATTCATTTTCATATGGTGCTCCTATCAAGGTAGTAGTGGAAGCCAAATTCCTGGGTCTCATATTTGACTGGCATCACACTTTCTTACCACACATTAAATATCTAGAGGCAAAGCGCCTGAAGGCATTCGACTTATTAAAGGTCGTTTCAAATTCCGAGTGTGGAGGGGATCAGACAACCCTCCTTCATTTGTACAGATCATTAATACGCTCCAAACTAGACTATTGTTCCATTGTCTTTGGCGGAACTTGCAATACAATTTAGACAAATTAGATACAAAACACCATCAAGGCCTAATGATCTGTCTTAGAGCTTTTAGGACCTCTCCCCTGGTCAGTTTTCATGTGTAGTCTGATGAACCTTCACTCGAACAGAGCCGCATTCACCTTTCACTGCAATATATCACAAAATTGCACTCAAAAAAATCAAATCCAGCATACAATTGCGTTTTCCACCCTCAGTGTGAAAACCTGTTTCGAAATCTGTCAAACCTGGTTCCACGACTTTGAATCAGAATTATACCATACATCGTGGCAGCTAAAAAAGATCTAAATATAATATCACCCTCCCGACTTCTGTCTTCTCCTCTCTGGCAGATGGTGAAGCTAGAGGTAGACCTCGCTCTAACCCAACTAAAAAACTCCTTTGTGTATTCCTTGTGGTGAAAGGTTCACCATCAAGCATATATTGCTTGACTGTGTGGACTTTACAATCGCAAGGGATTCACATTATTCAAAGCGTAAATGTGAAAGATCTCTTTTCCCGTGTCAACGGGCATCTCATCTAAATTTACTTTAACGAAATTGATCTGTTTAATACATTTTGAATATGTATGTGAATAATTACATGCTTGTTTTTAAATTTGGTGTGATGCTATTATCAACTGACATTATTGAAGACTCTGTCTAGGAGGTTAAAGTATCGTAAAATTATTGTGTCCTGTGTGACACATAGTCCTATCATAATCGCCGTGACCATTATCAACCAGTGTTTTTAAGCCAACTCATTTCTGAGTATTTTTTAAATATTGACTAGTATTGCGCACAACCAACAGTAGCTAAGGTGGTGACGTAAATCCTGCTGGGGTATCATGAAGGAAGCCGAGGTACTGATCCCCATGATCCCCAGCGAGGTGGCATAGCTTTGGTTACTGGTGGCCTATAGCCCGTGTTTTAAAACTGTTTACATGATATTGTTATGCTCAAATATATTTCATAAATTGTTTTTAAATATGGCTTTCCATAAATAACTAGATTGTAAATATATATTCACTTGGCCTCTTCGCTATATGGCTAAAATAATGCCGATGCGACGTTAAATATTAACTCACTCACTCACTCACTAACTCAATCACCCACTGAGTTGCCTCATATGAAAAGAAAGAACATATGTCCTCACATCATTCGCCAGTTGTGTGAAGCCCAGATAAATATAGATGATGATTTTCGCTTGTGTACATGCATAATAATAGGTGATGTGCTTCACTGGGATGTCCGCTGCATACGTAATATGTAATATGTAATATGTAACTGGGCAGTCAGTATAATAATTGTCGTGAACGTTTCATTATTTTAGATTGTCTCAATCAGACTGCACATCAGATTCATCACTATTAACGCCATAAAAGGAAGTTATTAAAACTACCAAATACTTAATTAAAAGAAATGCCTTTGATGATTGCAACAGGTTCTCGCCAATAGGTGAACGTATCCTGCAATACCTGTGAAACCCTTTTCACTTTTCTCATTTTTCATAACTACAACAAAAAGCTGTA
This sequence comes from Haliotis rufescens, assembly GCF_023055435.1. NCBI lineage: Eukaryota > Metazoa > Mollusca > Gastropoda > Lepetellida > Haliotidae > Haliotis > Haliotis rufescens. The sequence goes on from NW_025964383.1 coordinate 32,217,981, forward strand.
AAATGTCCTCTCCACCATCTACGCTCTTCAAAAAAAGAAACGCATAGTTGATGTTCAGTAAATGTATTGTACCTAATAAAGTCGATATATTGAATTTAATATCATAGATACAAGTATGACATTTTGGAGCTCGATTGCCGTTGTACAAAAGCATTGAAAACTGTTCATTGTCATGTCACATGAGGCCAGGAAGTTGCGCTGAACTGCCCGTTGTGCTGACCCGGGCAGCAATCACGGCTCTGATCTCCTCGGCACCGACTGGATAAGTGTACGAATTCTGTCCCGTGGAATACTCCGCCATTCTGCTTGTAACGCGTTGGCCAGTTGTGGGAGTGTCCTCGGCGTGTTCTGACGTTGACGTACACGTCGACGTTGATGTTGGCACCGTGAAGGTAGTCTACTTTGACACCAGCTGTGTGCGTTGGAGCGTTGTCCTGTTGAAACAGCTACTTTGGCGGTCAATGATTGGAATGAATGTAAGGTCGAAGAATTTGATTCATGTAGCGATTTGCTGTCATATTTCCCTGAACCACAACCAAGTCAGATCTCGTGGTGTATGTGGGGCAAAACGCTCATTTCGACGACGATAAACACATTGTCTTCCATCTCGCCGGTGAAGAAGAAACCGAGATTCATCACTAAACCACACGCGTCTCCAGTTTCTCAAATTCCAAGGATGTTGTAGGGTATGGCGCCAACGCAAGTGGTCTTCTGGGTCGGATTCCAGCCTCGCGAAGATGGTTTCTGACAGTCTGGTCCGATATCCTCCTCAAACGTCCTGCAGTTTCCGTAGCTGTGGCATTGCGATGACGTTGGTGGAACAGTCAAATGTGGCGATCCTCTTCAGGGGTGGTAACTCTTGGTCGGCCGGTTCTCGAACGGTCTGCAGTGGAATTGAACTGTGTGAATTGGTCCTAAAGGCGGCAAATTGTGCTGTGCCGGACGTTGAAGTGGCGTGCAACAGAAGATTGTGATTCCCCTCTTTCGATACGTCATGTGGCGATGTTCCGATCGGCACCGCTGTGCGCATTTTCGAATTGGATGAGAAATTATTGGCTTATAATGCCATAACTTGCACGTGGATTTGGCTCTACTGTTTTCCTCCATGACATTTTTTAACAAGTGTGAAAACAATGCGCTTTGAGACATTGCAAATCGACAATAGCTGCGTTTTTACGCACTGTTTGTCGAATATCAGGCAACCAACATTTTCCAATCACATATATCCAATTTATATACCGGATATTTTGTGTAGTCAGGCTCGAAGAAGTATATACAACCTGTGCATTTCTTTTTATGAAGAGTGTAGTTTTCCACCAACGCACTTTGTTTTAGACACCCTATTATTTCTAAACAAACTGAAATAAATATCTTATTCGTGTCATTTTGTAAGACACTTTTACGATTGAAAAACATATTTGGGCATATCATTGAAAATTTGTTTTTTGTAGTTTTTCTATTATATGCTATTATTGCCCAAAATGGCGCGAATTTGATATCCGTTGTGTGATTAAGTGCCCCTATTTACCATTCTGTATTTCAAATTCTAAAAAATGGTTTCCACAGAATCTGAAAGTTAAATATGAAAATAGTGTTATGGTATACGCTTTTAAAAAATGGGTACTTGTTTAATTTCATGCTGGCACTAACCGAGATGTTCAATAAAAGCAGAAAAAACACTTTCCATAGTCAAAAGAAATATCAGCTAAATGCAGAATCTATTGTAGAAATATCATGATCATGTGTTTATGAATCACTATTAAATTGTAATGATACCGGGTGTTATAGAAATGGTGAAAGTATTCTGCACAACCATGGCACCCTTGAAGTCGTATTTTCTAATTCAGACAATTGTATATTACTCCAAGCCTTCATTTATAGTTCCCAAAGTTCTGATGTTTGGTGTATATTAAGAATCAACATATTTTGAAAGCCATTTGAGACCAGTAGTAAATAAATCTGCAAGAAATTGTATTTCTGAAGTGATCACGATACAGTCTTACGATGCATCACATTTGCAATAGCGCTCGATAGCAGCCTTGTGTGTGGGTGTTTTAGTTTAAATTGCTGCTCTTAATATTGTTGATTAAAATTTGATACAATGAACAATATAAGACTGATTGAGAGGATGACTTTAGAACGGTAACACGCGTTAATGTATATGTTAATGTATATATATATATATATAAAATGACATAATAGAACATTAAGCAGTACTTCCGGTCGGATAGCCTAGTGGTGAAAGCGTTCGCTCGTCACGCCGAAGACCCGGGTTCGATTCCCGACATGGGTACAATGTGTGAAGCCCATTTCTGGTGTCCCCCGTCATGATATTGCTTGAATATTGCTAAAAGCTGCGAAAAAAACATAATCACTCACTCCAGTATCTATGTGTAAGGGAAACAGGACATGTTGGTAGACACAATTGCAAACTTGTCTAGGTGACTTGTGTCTCTCCAACATATATCAATCCACAAAGGGTACATTCAGTGCCGTTTAGGACGGTTTTAGTTAGACATGATAGGTCTTCAAAACGTGCAGTATGTTTTAGGTGCTAAGTTAGATTTGAATTCAGGATCCGTTATCTAAATAGGACAAGCTTTGCATGTGTTGTGCCACATGAAGAAAAACTGCATAGATATGGGTTTGAAAGAAAAATGTCCTCCAATTTTTCTGAACATTGTTTAATGATGTTTGTAAATTACTGTCTCGGCCGAAACAACCTCCCACATGGATTCACAGAAAGACATGATCGGCCAGACAAGTCATAATCAAAGTATGATTGAAATGAATCGTCTATCTATCTATCTTTTTATTTTTGTTTAACGCCGCACCCTGCGATATTCAAGTGAAACGTGACATTAGTCCATGCACGTACATGGCAACCATATCGAAAACCAATCGCATTGTGTATAACATTGCTCATTTTGGTTTGGAATTACTGGATTCATTCTACCTACCACAATTAAGTCACGGAGATTCGAAATTATTTGCTGTTTGAATATACATGATGATTTCCGTTTTTATACATTCATTATAATAGGTGATGCGCTCCCTGGCGCATATCCGCGGCATACGTAATCTGCACATGTATCTGGGCAGTCAGTACAATAATTGTCGGGAACTGCTCAGGATTATTAGTTTGTGTCAATCAGACTGCACATCAAGTTTTGCATTTTCTGTGCCACATGAAGAAATACTGCATGGAGATGGGTTTGAAAGAAAAATGTCCTCCAAGTTTACTGAACATTTTTAAATGATGTTTGTAAATTACTTTCTCGGCCGAAACAACCCCCTACATGGATTCACAGAAAGACCTGATCGGAAAGACAAGTCACAATCTAAGTATGATTGTAATGTATCGTCTATCTATCTTTTTATTTTTGTTTAACGCCGCACCTAGCGATATTCAACTGAAATATGAAATTAGTCAATGCACGTACATGGCAAACATATTGAAACACCCTCGCATTGTGTTTAACATTGGTCATTTTGTTTTGAATTATTCGGTTTTATTCTACCTACCACATTCTAGTCACGGAGATTTGAAATCTTTTGCTGTTTGAATATAGATGATGATTTTCGGTTGCATACATGCATAATAAAAGGTGATTTGCTTCATTCGGATGTCCGCGGCATACGTAATCTGCACATGTAACTTGGCCGCAGCGTAATAATTGTTGAGAACTTTTCATGATTTTTAGATTGTCTAACATTTCAGTTATAAATAGTACCATTTCAATAATTATAAGAAATGCCTTTTGTGATTGCAGCAGGTTCTCGCCACAAGGTGAACGTATCCTGCACTACCTGTGAAACCCTTTTCACTTCTTGCACATTTTTCACATGATTTCCGTTTGTATTCATGCACAATAATAGGTGATGCGCTTCCTGTCACATGTCCGCGGCATACGTAATCTGCACATGTAACTGGGCAGTCAGCACACTAATTGTCGGGAACTGTTCAGGATTTTTAGTTTGTGTCAATCAGACTGCACATCTTATTCATCACTATCAACGCCAGAAAAGGTAATTAATGTCTCATATTGCCTTTTGTGATTGCAACAGATGCTCGCCAATAGGCGAACGTATCCTGCACTACCTGTGAAACCCTTTTCACTTCTTGCACATTTTTCATGCCTGCGACGAAAAGCCGTAAAAATGTTCTCTCCACTACCTATTTTTACACCTACGTACTTTTTTTATTAGGCACCCAATTATTTCTAAACAAACTGAAATAAATATCGTATTCGATCACCAGCAAATTGCGATTATACCGGGTGTTCTCACAACGGTGAAAATATCCTGCACAACCGTGCGAAATCGTGTTTCTAAATCAGACAATTTATGTCACTTAATGCCTCCATTTATAGTTCACATAGTTCTGATGTTTGGGATAGATTTAGAATCAACATATCTTGAAGGACGTTTGGGACCACATCAGAATTAGCAGTCGTAGTCTGTTTTAATTTGGGTAATTCAAAATCGACTTTGACGGTCCACCTTGTCATGTATTAGCATGGATGTTAATCTTCTGCTCTGGCATGGTCCATGTCATTTGTGTCTTGTGACAAACTGAAACTTTGTCTTTGTTGGATAAGGATAACCAGATTGCTACGTGTCGACTTCCAAATTGAAATAATAAGTTGACCATAAAAGATGTCAGTGTGAAACCAACAAACAACAAATGGTATATATTAACAATTGTATAATTAAATGAACCAAGTATACAAATATATACAAAATACTGCAAAACAATTACAATGGCAGTACACAATAGAGTGGCAATACAAAATTCAGTGACAGTACAATTACGATGGCAGTGGTCTTTGTTTGATAAGGATAACCCGATTGTTAGGTTTCGTCTTTCTTATTGAAACAATAAGTCAACCATAAAGGAATTCAGTTTGAAACCAACAAGCAACAAACACTGGTATTCATTTAACTAATGTATGATTAAATTTTCCTTGTGTTCATTGAAATTCCTGCATTCTAATTAGCTGAATTGATGAATGTAAAAATGTAAGCCGCGCCCACCGATGCGGACTACTTTTATCACAAAAGAATGTCGGAGAATCCCAATATTACAGTTGAGGGAATACCCTTTTGGCTCACGTGTATCGTCATGCACAGGGCATGCATATTCATTGTCCAACAACCCTTTGAGACCGAAGGCCGAGAAGGAATGAAACAGCAAACGTGCAGGCTCACTCGCCCGTTTTTCACTCACCTCGGTTCCACAACTCTCAAGTCATTAGGTTTCATTTCTAGCTAGCATTTTTCCAACTGTGTCTTCCCGTTCTCAGGGAACTAATGTTCGAATCTGGCGGTAACTGACCATGTCATTTAAAACAGCCGCCTAATTCTCCCGGACATATTTGTTCCGGTTTGTTACAGTCTGACTGTTCTGCTTGCCTCCTGCCTTGATTGACAGGTTCTACGAATTTTGTTTTGATCTTACCCTCCGTTGATAGGCTACAGACTTTGTTGGCGTGTCAAGATATGTGCATAACTGTGTATTTTTTACGGTTCATTGAGGTATGAATCGATAAACTGATGTGCAAACTTTTGTAAGAATCTGCTACGCAGATCGGTTTTTCGATTCATACCTCAATGGACCGAAAACATTACACACAATAGAGTGGCAATATAAACTTCAATGACAGTACAATTACAATGGCAGTATAAAATATAATGGCATAAGTGATAATATTCACCAAGCAGCAACAAACATGACAAGGCTGGATATCCAAGATGAAAACAGTGATCTTTACGCAACTGATCTTGATGTAAAGTGAGTTGTCATAGACATGTGCTTGTCCCTATAAAAAAAACAAAAAAAACTCCTTCCGTAAAAACAGTTTTTATGCAGTCTCAATTTGTGTAATAATAAATATTTTAACTTTCAGTCGAGTATTTAAATTCTTCTTTTGAGATTGGGCAATCTAATATTTCCGTTGCAAAGTTGGTTTCATTAATATCAAAAGAGTTCAACTGCTAGTTATTTGTGGAATCATCACCGCCAAAAAGTTCTTTTTGAAGTAACTAAACCACTCATGCATTTCTATGTTACTTTTTGGGGCGGTCGGGTAGCCTAGTGGTTAAAGCGTTCGCTCGTCACGCCGAAGACCCGGGTTCGATTCCCGACATGGGTACAATGTGTGAAACCCATTTCTGGTGTCCCCCGCCGTGATATTGCCGGAATATTGCTAAAATCGGCGTAAAACCATATTCACTCACTCACTCACTCACTCACTATGTTACTTTTTGTTTGCTTCTTTTTGCTGATGCTTTTCAAGTTTTTTCCTGCTTCAATCCATGACATTTTGTTTCTTATTTTCTGCAAGTAGCTTTATACTTACTTTTGGAATCAGTGTATTTAGCAAGAGAATCTTTATCGTTGATTTCCTGAAATGGTTTCCTTATTTAACGACTCCCTTAACATTCCCAGTCAAATCACTCTTCACTTTCTCTGTTGGGGGTTACTTCCCTTTTCATTACATTCCCTGCATATACAATAGCGTCTGTAAATAATGGTTCACTTTTATCAATATTTGTAAAAACAGAATTCAAGAGGCATGCTAAAGTGTCTGATAACAGACTTTCTTGGAAAATGTCTGCTTTGCTGTTATCCCACTTAAGCATTGAATGACTATGGTGGGCGTCATCGAATGATGGTTTTCCACATGAATGAAGCGCTCGTAAAGACATTGTGATAGGCAGATTGTGTGATTCGTGGCGTGACTCAGTACCAACATTTTGTCACAAGTCAAATATATCTATGGAGCTAATAATGTAATCGATAACACTTGCCCCAGCATTGCCAACATATGTAAAATCACCTTTCCCGGAATCACTTCCACAGCGGCCATTCATAATGATGTGTACATTTAAAACAGCACATAAATAAATAAACATTTTCCAAAGTTATTAAGAACAGTATCGTTTGCATATCTATGCAGATTAAACCTGTCTAAGAGAAAGTCCCAGTATGAGGTATCCTGGCCATGGAGATATTAAAGTATATCATCCTCTACATAATCTTTGCTAGTTCTTGCATTAAAGTCGCCCCCTAAAATGCACGAAACGTCATCAACATCACCTAGTTTGTCAAGCAGTTCATCCTGAAATAGCAATATACCGTTTTTAGATCCAACATTACTGTCGTACCATGTAGATCCTTCTGGGCGAATATACACGCAGCAGTATAACACGTGTTTCTCAAGTCCAAACAGTGACCTGTCAAGTAAAAGATATACACCATTTGCTGTGATCCAAAAGTTTTTAACATAAGCTATAAGATTACTTTTGACGATAACATAAATTCCAACTTAAGGTCTTCCAAAATTTACTATCTTGTCTCCTGTCTTAATAAAGTTGGTATATTCGCAGAACGTATCATCAAAAATCAGTTTCTGGGTCCATGTTTCTGTCAAACCAATTATGTCAAATGTTTTTTTTTAAAATGATAGACACTCACAGTCTGATAACTTTGAGAGCAATCCTGATATATTCCAAAAACACGAGTTTCACAGCATTAATGGTACTACAAGTAGTTCAAACGACGCCCCCTGTATATCCGGGCCCTGGCCACACCTCTATCTCTTCTGAGTCGGTCTCCCACCTCTGCCTGCGTTACCTCTGTCGGCCCGACGTGGGTTGTTTCCGTCACGTGACTCGGGGCGAGTCACCTCGGTATTTTCACGCGCAGCGTACGTATCACGTACAGGAGCAGACAACAGTTTACCACCTTTATAGAAATAATGTTTGCTTGGGCCTATCTCTTTGCATTGTTTTATCTCTTGTCTCTGGGTCATCGTCAGGTCGTTTCCTATACCGTAGCCTCTGGACTTAAGAGAACTTCTCAAGTTCAGAGTCTTTATTTTATCGTCCCAATGAACCATTTTTGCAATAACTGGGCGTGGTTTATCGGACGACATGCGTCCTATCCTATGTGCCCTCTCGATGTCCCTCAGTGTTAATAGTTCATTGTCATCAGTTCTGGCAGAGTTCAGAACATCCAATGTTTTATTTCTGCAAACCGAATATGATTCGTTTGCACTCCCAGGGATACCATAGATAATAATGTTGTTCCTTCTGCTACGTCTCTCAAGATCCCGTATGCGTGAATCAATAGCATCAAAACCATTATGGATCTCATCAACATTATCATTAACAGCATCAATATCTAACCTCATGATGTTTTCTTCTTTGGTCTCGAGTTGTTTTTCAAGATCTGTGATGTCACAACGTAACAACTGAATGTGGTTCCTCATTGAACTGATCTCGTTTGTTAGTTTATCCTCTGAATCTTTAATTTGCTAAATGATTGCTGATTTGAGATCCTTATTCAATGGCCCAGAGCTTAACTCTATAGCTCCTGACAAATATATAAGAATACCTGCACATGGATTACACATACAGCTGTTTCGAGAGTAGTCTTCACAAAGGGGTGTGATTGTACTCATATATATGAATGTTTATTCTGGTGTCAAACATACTCAGATCAGAACACACGTAGCTTGCATTGTTTGCAATGGTCATACCTGAGGTGTAGATGGACAGTAATAACACTGTGCAGAGTAGTTTCTAATATGCCATGTCTGTCCCTGGCGTCCATTGCGATGTTGATCGATACGGTTGCTTTTTTTCAGTCCGTTCGGCAACGGACAATGGGCAAACGGGATGCCGGCCGTAATTAGCACTTATAGGTAAACGGAATGCCAGGGGGTAATTACCTCTGGTAGGTATAGGAAATAGAAATAGCAAATCGGCAAATGGAAGCTATAATAATTTGCACTTACAGAGATCAAAGCAATGAGACCCAAGGACTAGGCAGATATGTTCCCTGGTCACGGTTCATGGCTGGCTGAGGTCTCCTGATGTCAAGGGCTTATTGTAGTTTTCTTTGGCCAGTCATCTGTTGGCTTATTTTGTTAAGTTTCTTACTTTTGTTATCTAATTACTTTTGCTGTCCTTACATGTACATATATAAAGAATACTACATTCATTCTCGTTAGATACCATTTAATACGAAACGAGTGGACTTGCTATGGTATCTGACCGACCGAAAGCGACATCAAATACCATATAAAGTTCACAAGTTTAACACAGGCTGTGAAGTTTATCAAGTCGAAGGAATGCGCACCAACACTCTCAAAAGATAACATATATCATTACAACCGCAAATATCCACTTTCATGATAGCAGTATTTCACTATTTCAGCGTCCAACGTTGGAAATGGAGTGAACATCATACATATATGTTGTTGTTTTGATTGAAGATAAGGAAAACCATTTCCAAAGAGCGCAAAGTTATACTAATATACCCCATCCTGTTTTCGCAAGATGTGTGATTATGTGCCTCATTTAAATTGACCTTTCACCCAAGATGTAGATAGTGTTAACACAATGACTGATTATGAGTAAAAGTGGTCATGACACATGAAGGAGTGAGTGGGTTAAAATTAAACGTCGCATCGGCATTACTTCATTCATTTAGCGACGAGACCAAGTTAATATATTCACAATTTAGTTATGTATGCAACGACATATTTAAAAACAATTTATGAAACATATTTAAGCATAACAATATCATGTAAACAGTTTTAAAACACGGGCTATAGGCCACCAGTAACCAAAGCTATGCCACCTCGCTGGGGATCATGGGGATCAGTACCTCGGCTTCCTGCATGATACACCAGCAGGATTTACGCCATCAGTTTAGCTAGTGGTGGTTGTGCGCAATACTAGCCAATATTTAAAAATGCTCAGAAATGAGGTTGCTTAAAAACACTGGTTGATCATAGTTACATGGATTATAATAGAATGACACATGAAGGAATTACTGGGAACACAAAAATTGGGCCACGATGGTTTGAATTGATAAATTTACTGTGTTGTCAGACTCCCCACAAACATATCCTCCAACAAAAATGGCCCTAATGCCAATGTTTTAGAACGTGTACAGTCTGTTGCGATGATACAGCATTCAATTCACGTGGTTTTAAAGGGTATCCATGTCAGATAATTATGCTTTTCAATTGCTGAAACAATGCAATGGAACTGTCCTCAATTTTATGACGAAGACAAGTTCCTTATTATGTTTCATTTGAGGACACTCAGTTGATAAATAAACTAAAATAATATGAGACACCGATTACCTTTTCTGGCGTTGATAGTGATGAATAAGATGTGCAGTCTGATTGACACAAACTAAAAACTAATGTCAGCAATAATCCAGTGACATTAGTCCATGCACGGACATGGCAACCACATGGACTACCCCTCGCGTTTGTTTCGTTATTATGTATAACATTGCTCATTTTGGTTTGGAATTACTGGATTCATTCTACCTACTACAATCTAGTCACGGACATTCGAAATTATCCGCTGTTTGAATATAGATGAGGATTTCCGTTTGTATATATGCACAATAATAGGTGATGCGCTTCCTGTCACATGTCTGCGGCATATGTAATCTGCACATGTAATTGGACAGTCAGTGCATTAATTGTCGGGAACTGTTCAGGATTTTTAGTTTGTGTCAATCAGACTGCACATCTTATTCATCACTATCAACGCCAGAAAAGGTAATCGATGTCTCTTATTATTTTAGTTTATTTATCAACTGAGTCGCCTCATATGAAATGAAAGTGCGTAATTCCTCACATCATCCCCTCGTTTTGTGAAGCTAATCTCTCAACACAGATATATTGCATATGTCTTACATTTCAGTTATTAAAGCTACCATTTCCTTAATTATAAGAGTGAATGAGTGAGTATGGTTTTACGCCACTTTTAGCAATATTCCAGCAATATCACGGCGGGGGACACCAGAAATGGTCTTCACACAGTGTACCCATGTCGGGAATCGAACCCGGGTCTTCGGCGTGACGAGCGAACGCTTTAACCACTAGGCTACCCGACCGCCCCTTTAATTATAAGAAATGCCTTTTGTGACTGCAACAGATGCGCGCCAAAAGGCGAGCGTATCCTGCACTACCTGTGAAACCCTTTTCACTACTTGCACATTTTTCATGACTGCGGCGAAAAGTTGTAAGATGTCCTCTTCACTACCTATTTTTACATCTATGTACTTTTTTTAGCCTCCCAATTATCTCTAATCAAACTGAAATAAATATCTTATTTATTTCATTTTGTAAGACACTTTTACGATTGAAAACAGATTTTAAGCATGTCATTGAAAAATGTGTGTGTAGTTTTTCAATTATATGCTATTATTGCCCGACAATGGCGCGAATTTGATAACCGTTGTGTGATTTGGTGACCCTGTTTACCATTCTGTATGTTAAATATTAACAAATCGTGTTTCTACATAATCTGAAAGTTAAATATGAAAATAGTGTAATGGTATACGCTATTAAAAATGGGTACTTGTTCAATTTCATGCTGGCCAAAACCGAGATGTTCAATAAAAGCAGAAAAAACACTTTCCATAATGAAAAGACAAATCTTAATGCAGACTCTATTGTATGAATATCATGATCATGTGTTTATGAATCACTATTAAATTGCGATGAAACCGGGTGTTCTCGCAACGGTGAAAGTATCCTACACAACCGTTGGCACCCTTTAAATCGTGTTCCTAAATCAGACAATTATATATTACTCCAAGCCGTAATTTATAGTTCCCATAGGTCTGATGTTTGGGGTAGATTTAGAATCAACATATCTTGAAGGCCGTTTGAGACCACATCAGAATTGGCAGTCTCAGTCTGTTTTGATTTGGGTAATTCAAAATCGACTTTGACTGTCCACCCAGTCATATTTTAACATTGATGTCGATCTTCTGCTCTCGCATGGTCTATGTCATTAGTGACTTGTGACAAACTGAAACTTTGTCTTTGTTGGATAAGGTTAACCAGAATGTTACGTGTCGACTTCCAAATTGAAATAATAAGTTGACCATAAAAGATTTCAGTGTAAAACCAACAAACAGCAACAAATGGCATAAATTAACAATCGTATAATGAAATGAACCAGGTTTACAAATAAATACAAATTACTGCAAATCAATTACAATGGCAGTACACAATAGAGTGGCAATACAAAATTCAGTGACAGTACAATTACAATGGTAATATAAAATATAATAGCAGTAGTAATAATATTCACCAAGCAGCAACAGTGGTAATAGGATTATTTTAAAAAACCGAGGTATAACACCCTCGCCAATAAGCTTCGCTAAGTAACACAAGAGTAATTCAGTACAAGATTGAAAACTGTCACATACGTCTGTATGACAGACGAGTCGGCTCGTGCTACATGTACATTGTATATGTGAAAGCAATGTTTTTTTAAAATGAAGAGAACAACTGTTAAAATTTACTAATAAACGTGTATTTAGTGTTTTTAATCTTCACTGCAAAAATAATGACGTGTGCTTGTCTTTAGTAAAAACATTCAAAATCATGATATCTGCATCAGCGATATTGTCTACTCTCCACCGGCGAGTAAGGACTAGACTTACTAGTAGTAAAAACACCTGCAAGAAATTGTATTTCTGAAGTGATCACGATGCAGTCTTACGATCCATCACGTTTGGAACAGTGCTCGATATCAGCCTTGTGTTTGGATGTTTAAATATTTTAAATTTGCTGCTCTTAATATTTTTGATAAAAAATTGATACAATGACCAATATAAGGCTAAATAAGAGGTTGACTTTAGCACGGTAACAGCCGTTAATGTATAACTGATATATATTAGATGACATAAATAGAACAATGAGAAGTACTTCAAGTATCTATGGGGGCGGTCGGGTAGCCTAGTGCTTAAAGCGTTCGCTCGTCACGCCAAAGACCCGGGTTCGATTCCCGACATGGGTACACTGTGTGAAGACCATTTCTGGTGTCCCCCGCCGTGATATTGCTGGCATATAGCTAAACGCGGCGAAAAACCATAGTCACTCACTCAAGTATCTATGTGTAAAGGAAACAGGACATGTTGGTAGACACAATTGGAAACATTTCTGTTGATGCCCGATTTATGCTGGCTGACTGGTGTCGATACTTTCTGTTGTGTCCCTCGAACATATATCAATCCACAAAAGGTACATTCAGTGCCGTTTATGACGTTTTTAGTAAGACATGATAGGTCTTCAAAACGTTTTGTGCAGTTTCTTTTAGGTGTTAAATTAGATATGAATCCAGTATCAGTTATCTAAATAGGACAAGCTTTGCATTTTTTGTGCCACGTGAAGAAATACTGCATAGAGATAGATTTGAGAGAGAAATGTCCTCCAAGTTTACTGAACATATTTTAATGATGTTTGTAAATTACTGTCTTGGCCGAAACAACCCCCTACATGGATTCACAGAAAGACATGATCGGACAGACAAGTCACAATCGAAGTATGATTGTAATGTATCGTCTTTCTATCTTTTTATTTTTGCTTAACGACATACCTAGCGATATTCAAGTGAAACGTGACATTAGTCCATGCACGTACATGGCAACCATATTGAAAACTCATCGCACTGTGTATAACATTGCTCATTTTGGTTTGGAATTACCGGATTCATTCCACCAACCACACTCTAGTCACGGAGATTCGAAATTATCTGCTGTTTGAATATACATGATGACTTCCGTTTGTATACATGCATAATAATAGGTGACGCGCTTCCTGTCACATGTCCTCGGCATACGTAATCTGCACATGTATCTGGGCAGTCAGCACAATAATTGTCGGGACCTGTTCAGGATTTTTAGTTTGTGTCAATCAGACTGCAAATCTTATTCATCACTATCAACGCCAGAAAAGGTAATTAATGTCTCATATTGCCTTTTGTGACTGCAACAGATGCGCGCCAAAAGGCGAACGTATCCTGCACTACCTGTGAAACCCTTTTCACTACTTGCACATTTTTCATGACTGCGGCGAAAAGTTGTAAGATGTCCTCTCCACTACCTATTTTTACATCTATGTACTTTTTTTAGACTCCCAATTATCTCTAAACAAACTGAAATAGATATCTTATTCATTTCATTTTGTAAGACACTTTTACGATTGAAAACATATTTTAAGCATGTCTTTGAAAAATGTGTGTGTAGTTTTTCAATTATATGCTATTATTGCCCGACAATGGCGCGAATTTGACATCCATTGTGTGTTGGTGACCCTGTTTACCGTTCTGTATGTTAAATATTAACAAATCGTGTTTCTACATAATCTGAAAGTTAAATATGTAAAAAGTGTTATGGTATACGCTATTAAAAAATGGGTACTTGTTCAATTTCATGCTGGCCAAAACCGAGATGTTCAATAAAAGCAGAAAAAACACTTTCCATAATGAAAAGACAAATCTTAATGCAGACTCTATTGAACGAATATCATGATCATGTGTTTATGAATCACTATCAAATTGCGATGACACCAGGTGTTCTCGCAACAGTGAAAGTATCCTTCACAACCGTTGGCACCCTTTAAATCGTGTTTCTGAATCAGACAATTATATATTACTCCAAGCCGTAATTTATAGTTCCCATAGTTCTGATGTTTGGTGTATATTTAGAATCAACATATCTTGAAGGCCGTTTGAGACCACATAAGAATTGGCAGTCTCAGTCTGTTTTGATTTGGGAAATTCAAAATCGACTTTGACTGTCCACCTAGTCATATTTTAGCATTCGTGTTAATCTTCTGCTCTGGATTGGTCCATTTCATTAGTGACTTGTGACAAACTGAAACTTTGTCTTTGTTGGATAAGAATAACCAGATTGTTACGTGTCGACTTCCAAATTGAAACAATAAGTTACCCATGAAAGAATTCAGTGTGAAACCAACAATCAACAACAAATGGTATAAATTAACAATTGTGTAATGAAATGAACCAGGTTTACAAATACATACGAATTACTGTAAAACAAATACAATGGCAGTACAAAATAGAGTGGCAATACAAAATTCAAAGACAGTAGAATTACAATGGCAGTAAAAAATATAATATCAGTGGTAATAATATTCACCAAGCAGCAACAGCGGTAATAGGATTATTTACAAAAACGAGGTATAACACCCTCGCCAATAAGCTTCGCTAAGTAACACCAGAGTAATTCAGTACAAGATTGAAAACTGTCACATAGGTCTGTATGGCAGACGAGTCGGCTCGTGCTACATTGTATATGTGAAAGCAATGTTTTTTAAAATGAAGAGAACAACTGATAAAATTAACTAATAAACGTGTATTTAGTGTTTTTATCTTCACTGCAAAAATCAGTGGTAATAATATTCACCAAGAATCCAGTATCAGTTATCTAAATAGGACAAGCTTTGCATTTTTTGTGCCACATGAAGAAATACTGCATAGAGATGGATTTGAAAGAGAAATGTCCTCCAAGTTTACTGAACATTTTTTAATGATGTTTGTAAATTACTGTCTTGGCCGAAACAACCCCCTACATGGATTCACAGAAAGACATGATCGGACAGACAAGTTACAATCGAAGTATGATTGTAATGTATCGTCTTTCTATCTTTTTATTTTTGTTTAACGACATACCTAGCGATATTCAAGTGAAACGTGACATTAGTCCATGCACGTACATGGCAACCATATTGAAAACCCATCGCACTGTGTATAACATTGCTCATTTTGGTTTGGAATTACCGGATTCATTCCACCAACCACACTCTAGTCACAGAGATTCGAAATTATCCGCTGTTTGAATATACATGATGACTTCCGTTTGTATACATGCATAATAATAGGAGACGCGCTTCCTGTCACATGTCCGCGGCATACGTAATCTGCACATGTATCTGGGCAGTCAGTACAATAATTGTCGGGAACTGCTCAGGATTTTTAGTTTGTGTCAATCAGACTGCACATCTTATTTAACACTATCAACGCCAGAAAAGGTAATTAATGTCTCATATTATTTTAGTTTATCTATCAACTGAGTCGCCTCAAAAGAAATGAAAGTACACCTCCTCACATCATCCCCTGGTTTTGTGAAGCCCGATATAAAGATGCTATTTTCAATTTAGCTAATCTCTCAACACAGATAAATTGCATATGTCTAACATTTCAGTTTCTAAAACTACCATTTCCTTATTTATAAGAAATGCCTATAGTTTTTCAGTTAGATGTTATTATTGCCCGAGAATGGCCCGTTGTGTGATTTGGTGCCCCTGTTTACCGTTCTGTATTATAACAAATCGTGTTTCTACATTATCTGAAAGTTAAATATGTAAATAGTGTTATCCGGCATTGTATCTCAGTGTGCTAAAACAAGGACTGGTCGGCTCGGAGTCAGTATACTGTGTTTGAGTGGGATATTCCTTTTACACTGCGGCATGATATCTCAGTGGGCTAGCACTATAAATCGGCATCAGTTCGGACTAGACCAAGCAGCCACAAACACACACACACAAACACACACGTGCATGATGTCCTTTGCAATGCCCTATTTTGACTTGTACAATATGTTCCCGAAGTTTTTATCCAGGTAAACAATTGACTTGCCTGATCATGTGTTTGTGTAGGGTGGCACCAGTGGGTCATCATACGCTCACCTTTTCGTGAGCGCCTGGTATCATCACTATTCGAAAGCTATTCATGAACACCTTCTCATGAATCATGCAGTGGACTCTGTCTTCAGCAGAGATTTCTTGTGGCTTTGGAAAGGGTTTTGTCGCTTTTATTTACGATGTACACATCCATAAATCCTTTCGAACATATTCTTCCCCCAAACCAAAACTATCCTGTCACCAATTCATGTTCAGCCACATACACAACAATTTCAGTTTTGGTATGATGACCATGTTGAAAAATATAAATACTTTACTGTATGAGTTTTTATTTCTATGTAACTAAACGTTTGTTTTACCAAATATACTCGTTTATTTTAAGAGGAACAGTTGACTTGCCTTGGCATGTATTTGTGATGGGTGCACCGGTAGGGCAAGATACGGTCACCTTTTCGCGAACACTTTTATTATGATCACTATTTTATTGTGATTCATGTACACACGCTATTGATAGTGTATGAATCTTACTTTGGGCTCGGGTTTTAGCAGACATGCCCAACGAATGTGGAAAGGGTTTTGTCGCTATTTATATTTGGATTGTTATTATTTTGAAAACATTTTGTGTTTGATTACTTTACAGGTGAACACAATATATAGTACATCCTCCTCAGTGGAACTTCTAACCTAACATAGAGGCGTCTATTCCACCATGACAAAGCAAGGGAAACTGGACACTGAGAAAACAGGTACACCAGGTCTACACAATTCGGCTGTTCTTATCCAAGATACTGATTCTTTGGTGAATTCTATAGAAAGTTTGTAGGGAGAGTGGAAGATTATTTGTTCGATCCTGTTTTTGGCGCTCGGCATTTGGGGGGATAAACCCTTCCAGTAATCATCAGAACGCGAGGACGGGTATCCACGTCGCGATGTACATGAAAATAACTTGAACCTGACGTTAAACCTCATTTCACCTCGCCTTGTCTCAACTCCGATTGGCATTGCTATTTGGTGTTTAACTTCTAATATCCTCTAACGCCTGAGCTAGGACGTATATTATACCACTGGTTCCTTATTTCCAGAAACAAGAGAAACATGGGGCCATCGAGTGGATGGCATCGTCACCTTGTTGGGATACAGTGTCGGGGAGGGAACTCTGCTCAAGTTTCCTTATCTCTGCGCAAGAAACGGCGGAGGTACACAACCAGATGATCCACTACACGAGTTGAATTGCCACCTTAAGCAGAAGATAAAGCAACCCCAAAATATAAGTTTAATATTCTATAAGGGAAACTAGTCTCAACATTAAATGGTAAAAAAATAGTAATTGTTTATGTTTGTTTCCGCCAAGGTATGTATGCAAGTAAAACACCACCTTGTACGTAGCTCGGTAACACGTGGCATTGCAGGTTGTATTTCCTGTAAAAAGCGTTATTATGATGAATATGAAGACACAAAAACACAGAAGGTGGATGAATCTAAGTATCAGTAGGTACTGGACCAATGAAGCCGAAACTGAACATATTTGTCCACGACAATTATATCACACCCCAGTTTGTTACAGAAGTTTGATTCCAATATGGGCACCTGTTCAGACTTTAAAGCATATTTTTTTGCTGTTATGATCAGTGTAAATTAAGTGCTACTTTCTAGTCAGTCCGGCCCGACATATCTGTTCCGTTATATTGCGAGATTTGTTTTTTTTACCTTGCTTTGACCTCAGTAATGATACTAAAGCCATCACTCAACCATTGTCTTACAAGATGAAATGAAATGTTGTATATGTGCAGTTGGGACACAACCAAATTGTTCGGTTTTTTGCGATATTTAAAAGTTTGATCTGTATTTGACCTTTGTTCCGGGTTAGATTAGGTCTTCAGCAACCCCTGCTTGTCGAAGAAGGCGACTATGCTTGTCATAAAAGGCGACAAACCGTATCGGGTGGTCGAGCTCGCTGACTTGGTTTGATGCATGTCATCCTATCCCAATTGATCAATGCCCATGACATCAATCACTGAATTGTCTGGTCCAGACTAAATTATCTACAGACCGCCGTCATATAGCTGTAATATTACTTACTTACTTACTTTCGCACACGTATTTCGCACACGGGCTGTAATTTTGCTGAGTGCGGTGTTTAACAACAAAAAAAAATCTCTCAAAATTCATTTTTCTAACTGTGAGCATCACTCTCTTGACTATTGAAACATTAGCTTGTTTCAACCAAAACTGACACCCTAATTTATTTAAGAGGTTTAAACCCGATTTTCAATATCTCCACCACGGCAGCAAAATTTATATGGCTCTATATGTAACTATTACTTGGCCATGTTTGAATAAAATGTAATTTAATATGGTATATGTGTAGTTATTAGTGTGGCTCAAGACATCTTTTTTCGCGACATTTTATAGTTTGATCCTCATGTGATCTTTGCGCTTCCAATACTCCTGGATTTGTTCAAGAGGTTCTGATTTGCAATTGTGCCCACACTGAATATTGCTAAAAGTGGCCTTAAACCATCATATCGCTAATATACGGAAGCGTAGTAGGGCCACGGTGAATTGTTTTTGTCTAAGTATCTCCTACGTAGGACTTACTATCTCCTACGTAGGACTTACTATCTCCTACGTAGGGCTTAGAAATCTCCTACGTAGGACTTACCATCTTCTACCTAAGACTTATTATCTCCTACGTAGGACTTACTATCTCCTACGTAGGACTTAGTATCCCCAACGTATGACTTCCTATCTCCTAAGTAGGAGATACTAAGTCCTACGTAGGAGATACTAAGTCCTACGTAGAAGATAATAAGTCCTACGTAGGAGATACTTAGACAAAAACAATTTTCACCGTGGCCCTACTACGCTTCCGTACTAATATATATGAAATTAGATTTTCTGAATATTTTCTGTAGTTATTTCATTATATTAGGATTCAATCGTACACTTTTGTACTACACTGACTATGTAAATATATACCAGTTTGTTTGTCTGCAACAAAAGAATATAGATATATGAAACTGCAAATATAATGTTCTTTACAAATACTTACGAACTATGTGATTTACTAGTATATATCTGGTATACTTCGTCTTGAAATAAATCATTTGTCCACCCAAAATACTGGACAAAATAATTTTGCCTCATAATATATATTATGAAAAAGAGTGTAGTCCCCTTAAAGTGTTTGTCTCTTACAAAATAGGACAGTGTTAAAAACTATATTTCTCAGAAATACTCTCAACGACTCAACGAATTTTTGGTTTATTCTTTTCAGGAGCATTCTTGATCCCATACCTGGTGTTTGTGGGACTTTGTGCTGTACCCCTGTACTTTCTGGAGGTCGTCATTGGGCAATACTACCAGAGAGGCCCTGTTGAGGTGTGGAAGTTTTGTCCAGCCATGAAAGGTGACAAATGCAATATATGTATCTGTCGGGGATTTATCCAGAATTCCATACTATTTTTTTGTTTGTTTATTACTTAACGCCGCACTCGTCAATATTCCAGCTATATGACGATGGTCTGTAAATAATCTAATCTGGAAAAGACAGTCCTGTGATTGACATCATGAGCATCCACACTATTGGGATACGATGACATGCATCAACCACGTCAGTGAGCCTGACAACCCGATCCCAAATATCACCGTGGGCGCTTACTAGAGCGGGGCGCTTATTACGTCGATTACGGTAACTGTATCAAATGCTTTGGAAATTTTCACTGACAACTTGTGGATAAATAATATTTTGTTTTAAATAAGAGTTGTGTTTAAAATCTATATTTTCTGAAATTCGGTGCAATATTTAATGTCTGACTCTCTATACTGATATCGTTTTATGAGTGCAAGTTACCTCAACAAAGTCATTGTATTGGGAATAACAAGATCAAAAATATAAATTTCACTGACATTTGCTGCAGACTTCGGGCTGAATATCGACATCCTAGCAGGTGTAGTTACATCTGTTTGTGCAGGCATATTCCCAACATAAGTGCTGACGAAACAGTGGTCGCATCTATCTATATATGCTATATGGCCATGGAAATATATTCGAAATGGAAAGTACATTTAAATGAATTTAAACGGTTGATGGAAGCAATACAATTGCGTATAATGTATGTTAACTTAATAGTATTCAATACATGATGCATGTGTGTATTTTGACCAGGTCTTGGCCTAGGCACGGTGTTGGTGTCGTGGGTTTACGCCATGTACACGTCTATGTACTTCTCCTGGTATCTCTACTACTTCTTCAACTCCTTCTTCAACCCCCTGCCCTGGTCGACCTGTGGCAATCCCTGGAACACACCCAGCTGCGTGGAGTCGACGCTGCATGGACAGGGAGGGATGAACACCACAGAGAATGACACTGTTCCTCTGCAAGGTGCTATAAACACTACACAGTGGGGTCACCTGAATGGGTCCACTGCGAATGTTGCTAGTGCCTCAGAAGAATTCTGGAGGCAAGTATTTAAATGAGTAAATATTATTTAAAACCGATATTGCAGTGATTTGTAAAGATGCTTATTATTTCTACATGCCTTAAGTTAATGATCATTATGGATATCTACTCTTTCCTGGAATGGTTTAAGCTAAAGATATAAACTGATATTATTTCCATTTCTGCCACCACCAACGTGAGAAACAATGGACGTTGATTCGTGTTAATCGGGGTAAGATAACAGTTTGGATAGTCACGAGGTATTCCTGATGTGGTTGAACGTAGAAAGGTAGGCAATGATAACATAAATTTACCAAGATGATAGTCCATCCTTGAAGATACCAAGAACTTGTTAACAAGCAACACATCTGTTTCAGGTATAATGCACTGGACATCTCGAGTGGACTTGAAGACACGGGCTCCATTCGGTGGCCTTTGTTTGGATGTCTACTCTTCACCTATGCCACCATGTACATCATGCTGTTTAAGGGCATTCGTGTTACGGGCAAGGTATATGGTGCGAATTTAGGCATACGTCAGTACATATAAAACGCCAGAGAAAAAACAGACCCCAACGAACCAGATTCCACAAGGTGTAAAAGCAAAAACAACGATGGCAATTATATGAAAATCAGTAATGACACCAGGTGTTCGCGAAAAGGCTAAGGATGTAATACGAAAATACGAGTGTTGCCTTGCACCGCACAATGTTTGTAAATCAAATATTATCTACTGACTGTGAGTGGGTCGCGCGGTCAGTTTAACGCATCCCTTCACTAATGTCATCGAAGGAAAGGTTTGAAACAACCTTGCTGGCAAACATGCACTTGAAAACAAGATTCTTAAGGGCCCTGTGGTTCACTCCATGGGCTACAGATTCGAAGGTTGCAAGTTTTAACTGAAATGTAGAGAAGACATTTTGTCGTTCGATTTTACATCATTCTGCACATATAGTCAACAGAACGGAACAAAACAAATATTTATTTGCTCCCAGGCCGATATACTCGGTATACGAGGTACGAACCTCAGGCCCTTGTGCCGTTGCTTCAATATTTCAGAATAATTACTATCACAGATGTCAGACATGCACTATTCGATTATATCTTTACACAAGGCCAGACACTCCGTACAACACCGTTCGATTTGCATTGCCCTTTCTTAAATAAAATCGAAATTCTGCACAAAACCTTACTATCTTCCTTGTCTAGGGTGAGTATTCTATCAATTCCAATGCATGACATTCCCAATTCTTTATTGCTATGAAATAATACAGACCGAAAACCATCGCCTCGCCACTTTGAATCCAAATGAGCACAAATGGCCATCAGACCGTAAAGAAGGGGTGTGAAAGCAGCTTTCTGATTTGGTCAATATTTTTAGTTGTGAGGGGAAACACTCGAATCGCGGGAGGAATAAACATATAAAGAGCTGCTCATTCTTGTTGCCAAATGAATATTTTCTGTTTCCTGCAAGTTTTAAAGCCCTCAAATGCACACAGATACAGCAAAAAATATTTCTAGCGAGGGACTCTATCCCCGGGACAGAGGAATAATCCGGATGAAGTCCCTCTGAGCGGTAACTCTTCGGAAAGAAGGCCCGTGAAAATAATAGGATGACGTCATTAGAGGTTTATCATGGGTCTTCAGCAACCTACGTGTATCATCCCAGCAACCTACATGTATCATCCCTCTTGCGCAGTTCCATGCTCATGATGTTAATTACTGTGTAGTCTGGTCTAAATCTTATAAATGCGCCGTTAAACTACACGCAAACAAGCAAATAAAAAATATATATCATTTCCAGATCGTGTACGTCACCTTCATGTGCCCCGTGCTTGTGTGTGCCGTCTTCCTAATACGGGGTTCCTTGTTGCCAGGGGCGACAGATGGAATATTATATCTCATGAGACCAGACTTTGGACAGCTTAAAAGCCCTAAAGTGAGTGCCATGGCAAAGTTCACCGTATCAGCTGCTACATCATAAACTATTCATGATTGCGTGTGGAGAAAATGTTCTTTCTACTTGTGCCCCCTCCGAAGGTTGTGTGGTATTTTATAATGACAATAATAATAATTCTTTATTCTGTACTTGTGTAGGCCGACGGCCCATGATACGATTGAGGGTCTTCAGAAAACAGTATGGCCAAACGGCGATGTACAAACTTGGATGTATTTCTAATTAAAGATTTTTCTCGGTTTGACATTAGAATATTAAACTCAGATAACGTTGGATGGACATGAAACTTTTCTGGAATATACTGCTTGCGAAGGTTACCACATACATTACAAATTAACAAGAAGTGATATTGGTCCTCCAGATAGCCCATGTTACATGTTTTACAAAACCTCTGTTCTCTGAGAGTATAATTGTATGGTATTAGAATGCGGGTTAAACTTCAGACATTGAAATGACTCATATACCAATAATGGCATTACGGAGGACATGGTACTACGATGATCTGTGATCTTGATGTGTTGTAGATATGGATCGAAGCATGTGGCTATGCCCTTCACTCGATGGGAACCAGTACAGGGATCGCCAACACAATTTCCAGTCACAATCAGCGAAGCAGTAACTGCTACAGGTAAGAGGTTGGATATTTAATATGCCAGTGTGGCCTGTATGTTTGAATAATCTGTTCCAGAAAATAATGGAAACATTGATACAAGGTTTTTACTCACCAAAATTAATTGTTAGTTTGTCAGGAGATGTCCTGAAAAACGTGTTTGAACCAAATGTTCGGATTCTCCTTTTCATGGCCTATATTTTTCTGGTCCATTCATTTTAATACACGTGTTCTACAGTTTTACAGAAAAATACTGACATAATTGTGCACGTTCTGAGAGGTTGCATACATCCCCTATGTTTGGCTGGTAAGTTCATATTAACACATGTGTTCCCCGACTTATACCATAATGGTGATATAAGTTTGAATCACGATCTGAGAGGTTGCATCCCCTATGTTTGGCGGATAAGTTCATATCAACACATTTTTGTTCCATTATACCATAATGGTAACGATATTTATGTTACGATCTTAGAGGCATATAACATGTGTGCAAATGGATGTTTTCCTTGTTTCAAGATTAACAGCAAATAATAAACACATTGACAGAAATGTCGAAGGAAGCACTTTTAAATTGCTAAAACGTTTCCTTGAAACAAGGATGATATCAGACAGAGAAATAATAACCAATTATTATAAGCTAAGATTTTTAAAATCTCTCCTTAAATCTTCATTTTACATTTGCTTTGCTTACTTACTGAGAAAGCTCACTGCCCAATGATTTATAATGTGCACGGCTCACTTAAGTCATAACACACAGAAGTGGTCATTGAGTATTGCTAATTCCCAGAGTTGCGCTGATTCTATGCATCGTGGACCCTCTGATCACCATCTTCTGTGGACTGTCTATCTTCACGGTGTTGGGGCACATGGCTTACGTGACCGGGGTTAACATGGACGACTTCCAGTCATCAGGTACACCAGATTAACGAATAATAACAGTGAACTGCACATGCACATCGTAATATACGTGCCATAATCTGGAAAGTTAAACTCTGGGCATCTCACTTTGGGCATCTTCATGTACATAAGTACATTGTATGTTGTTATACAAATACGTTTGTTGGATTTGTTTGATTGTTATTAATGTAGGACATATATGCATAGAGAATCTCATCCTCGTGTCTTTTGATATTAAATATATCAAAATCGAGGCTTGCTGAGGAGTGTTAAACTTGCATCGCCTAGCGTTGATATATTTAATATCAAAAGACACTTGGGTGAGATTCTATTTAGCATCCAACATCATTCTTCTTTATCAGTTTGTAAACAGTAATAAACAGGGTCTTAGGTGTAAAATGTACAGCTAACCAGCTTCTGTGACAGAGAGATTAACTGTTCAGGCCAGTTTTTGATGATAAATGTCTTTCTCTATATAATGTATAACTTCAGTGTACGATGCATACACATATGCGTATGCAACCAATTCACTCCTGCCTGCAGGTCTTAATCTGGCGTTCTCGGTGTTACCGGAAGCAGTGAGTTATCTCCCCGTGCCCCAGTTATGGTCGGTGTTGGTCTTCCTGATGATGATGACGTTAGGCCTTGATACAACGGTATATGAAGCTAGTTTATTGCAATCATACAAGACTATAGGGATTCATGGTTACAATTGGTCCTCAGCAACCCATGCGTGCCGTAAGTGTCAGCGTAAGTGAGTGAAAATGCGTCCCAAAATCAGTGCTCAGCCATACTTGTTTATTTATTCTTTAGCGTCGCACTCGGCAATAATATTTAAGCTATATGACGGCGGTCTGTAAATACTCGAGTCTGAACCAGACATTCCAGTGATTGGCATCATGAGCATCGTTCTACGCAATTGGGATACGATGATATGCATGAACCTTGTCAGCGAGCCTGACCTCACGATCCCGTTAGTTGTCTCTTACGACAAGCATGGGTTCCTGAAGACCATTTCGAAGCCGGGTCTTAACGAATGGTTTCATCCATATATCGACGAGAAGAAATTATGAACTAAGAACGTGGTATGCTTTGCATCAATAAGTAAAAAATGATTCCAATTGTGATGATGGACATGCGTGTAATGATATATACCCTGTTACTTGTTCACGTATAAATTCAATTACAATTCAAAACGAACCCTTCGTTGCAGGTACCGAGTTTAGAGATAACACAGGAGACACTAGCTGACCAGTTCCCTTCACTGGCCAAGCGGCGGTGGCTTCTCCTCCTGATCGTGTTTCTTCCTTGCTTCCTTCTGGCTCTTCCCTATACTACTCAGGTAGGACGAAATAACGTCTAGGGATCAGGGATCGCCAGGCACCGCTTCATCCAAGAGCGTGGAATAACATTATCGTCTATTTTTAGCGTCTTATGTATTTCTACAAATTGATAGTTGTTACACTGGCGTCATGAGCAGGAAGTTGGGGGGAAGTGAAATAGTTTTAAAGTCGCGTTCAGTATTATTGCACTTATATAGCGACCTGCGTGCGCGCGTGTGTGGTTATGGCTGCTTGTACCAGTCCGCACTAATGCCGAGCTCGCCCACTGAGACACCATGCCGCAGTTTAACATGGATACCCTACTCAGACAAAGTATACTGACTCAGATCCTTCCTGTCCTTATTCTAACCCTTAATGCCGAACGGCAGGCAGGGTAACAAGTACCGACGTTGGGCATCTTTTGGTATGACGCGAGCGGGGATCGACCCAAAGACCTTGCGGGCAGGCGGTCTATCCACTACACCACGGAGTTGGACGGTGAGCAGAAGGAGAATTTCACTGTGACCTATTTTGGTCGCGTGCTACTTTAGGTATTCCACCCGTTGGTTGGCCTTCTGTAAAAAAGCAGCGAACATCTAAATTTGACACATCTGTAACAAAAATTATGTTTGATGGAATTCTTTATTTTAGCGTGTACCATATGTTCGAGTGTTTTCAGGTTGACACTTGACTTGACTTTGCAAGTGTTTGCGGCGGTAACCAACAGTGGCGTATTTGCATCCCGATTTTCATAGGACAGGCTGTCAACTATTGTGGCACGCATATCGAATTTACTTCATGACGAGCTTGTGTCACAAGAACTTCTCTTCATAAAACGGGTTATGGGTTAGCCTCGTGGTAAATGCTTTCCCTTGTCGCGCCGAAGAGCCGAGTTCAATTCCCAACTTATTTGAAGCCTAATATTGGTGTCTCACGTCGTGATGTTGCTTGAATATTGATAAATGACCCGTTTAACCGATATACTCACTCTGTAGAAGAGATGCCGGTATACGGAGAAAGTGTCCACAAAATGTTGATAAATACAATGTTGCATACCAGAATGAGTCCATAATTTGTAAGAGTCGAATGGAGACCCAAACAATTCAAATATGTGTTAAAGTGGATTGTTTTGGATAGTTAAATATGAGATCATGTGTATGCCGTCAACAATATTAAATAAACTCAATTTATAGGATTTTCTTAATCATATAACAGAAGGTTCATTCTCATAGTTAAATTAGCAATCTGAATAATATTCTTTGAATAATATCATTATAAATCATGGTATGTTTGTGGCTTCTTCTCAGATCTTGGTGTTCACATGGAACCCTGTATTTCTTTCACCATACGTATTTCCATTGGTTTTAAAGCACGTCTCTTGTTCACATGCTGTCGCTGTAGGGTGGTATCTACGCCCTGACCCTCGTAGACTGGTACTCATCGGTGCCCCCCGTGATGCTGTTTGGGGTGGTGGAGTGTCTAGTGCTGGCCTGGGTGTTTGGTAAATATATTCGTCGTAGCATGGGTATTCCCGGCGATAAGTGTTTCTCGTATGAGGCGACTAAATGGATAGGGTAGTCCGGATCGGTGACTTGGTGGATTGGATATCAGCGTTCCCAATTGCGAAGATCGATGCTCATGATATCAATCACTGGATTGTCTGGTCCAGGCTCGATTATCTACAGTGCCGCACTAAACAACAAACATAACACATACACGCAGGCACTCACGCACCTCTTGACGTTCGAAATTCTTGACACCCCCATGGAGTCCCTTGGTCTCCGGCAGCCTGTGCTTGGCGTAAGAGGGGAATAAATGGATCTGGTGGTCAGGCACACAGCTTTAAATAATCGAGTCTGGTTCAACCAAGTCACCAAATCTGATAGACCCAAATGCATACAGACTGCCGTGACGTAGCTGAAATATTGCTGAGTGCGGCGTTAAACATCAAACAAAGGAACAAACCCAGTCTGATCACAAGCAAAGATTGCTAGATACCTATTCCAACCCAGAAACTCAGTGAGAACCTTCAAATTTCTGACAATAGCACAAAAAGAAAACAATTCATGTCCTGTGAAAGCATCTGTGTATGACGAGGACGTGTACATTACAGGTGTGAGGAGACTGGACAAGTGTACGTTGGAGATGTATGGACAGACCATTCCAAAGTGGCTGGCGTTCCTCATGAAATACATCACACCTGGGCTTCTCACGGTAGGACGTTCATCCATGTTTAATGTTTAGTGAGTGAGTGAGTGAGTGACGTCGCTTCCAGTTTGTCAGTTGGTCTCACGGTATTGTGGCTGGAAAGGTCGAAGTGATCACACGAGCACGGCAATAATCATGACAAATCAAGAATCACTTTTGGAGCGAATGTGGGATTTGAACGTTTCATCACCTAATTCTGCAACACTTTGGGGGCGCAACTATTATCAGCTCAGGACCCTTTCCCCCTCTACAGCCCAGACAGCGAATGGGACTCTCCCTGTGTCAGTCAACAGATTGGGAGGTACCAAACCAAAGTCACCGAGAACAATGGGGAGTCGGAAAACTTGGTACTTGGGATGCAAGCGTGACATTTCGAAAGCGAGGTCCGCATATTTTCCATGTTTTTCCTCAATCTTGTCAACCACGTTGGTGTCAAAAGGGACAGAAAATTCAATGATATAAATGATTTCATTGGATTTATCAAAAAGGGCAAGATCAGGTTTGTTTGCCTGGATACGTCTGAGGCTGTATACGGGCCTATTCCAAAGAATTTTCGACGACGCCCTCTACATATTCTGGGTCATTGAGATGATGGCCGTTTATGTCCGACATTGAGATAATGTCCCAGATCCTTGGCTCGTTTAAGAAAACTGTGGAATGTCTTCATTAGAGGATCACAAGACAAATACATATGTGCAAAAGTGCTCAATATTATATCACAAAGAGGCTCCACATTAATCAAGCCGAGTATAAGCGATTTAGGGAAGAACGAGGGTGGTGGGATCTATTGTCCGCCATGATTCTTCGTGTGAGAGTGTCAATATCCTGAATTGTTTGTTTCGTCCAATCAACACCAAAAGAATACGAAAGGACGGGTACAGCATAACTATTTTTGAATTAGACTGTATTTCGAGCGGTTCCAGATTTTCTAAAGTCTACATTTGTCCTCTGTCCTTGTCATTTGTACTTGATATGGCATTCTGGAGTTTGCATTCCCATGTACGTGTGGGCCTGGCCATCCATGAGATGGTCAATAACTCCTCCCCAAGTAGACTGACTGATGCTCCTTCTTCTACCGTGCCACGTTTCAGATGATATTATAATTATTGTTGTTGTTGTGATAATGGTTATTGTGGTCGTTATTATTACAAGGAATGGGTGAATAGCAGTATTCCAAATCATGCTCAGGGCCAGGAGAGCAAAGTGATTATTTGAGTACGTTAGGTGAATGTTGCGGTAACCCTATCTTTGTGTTGCTCCCTACGAATATGATATTGACTAGTCGCTAAACAGAGCTGTCCCATAGTGTTTTCCTACTAGATCCCGGTCACATTGGAGTGGCTGTTTTTAAGTATCATTTTCATTCCAAATACTTGTATTCTTCGCTCAAGGTACGATCACAATGATTTCATGTTCATATGCCACAGTTGTACTATTCACTATTTCCAGACTATATTTCTGTACGCCTTCTACGAGTACCGTCCTCCAAAATACGGTGACTACTTCTACCCTGAATGGGCTACTGTGATTGGCTGGCTTATATCTCTCTTCATGATTGCACCTACGCCTTGCTGGATGGTGTACTGTGTATGGAAGTCGGAAGGGGACACATTTAAACAGGTAACTGAAGCTGAGTCCTAAGTGAGTGAGTGAGTGACTATATATGTGGGAGTGGGTTATGATGTTTTCATAAGATAAGACATAATCTTATATCTTAATCTTAATCTCCAGGTACAAATGAGATTGACACAAATTAACCTCAGTCCTACAAACCTATATAAAAACATACAGTACCCTATTACATCCCAAGACACATAAGCAGGACATGCTGCTCTTTTCGCGAACACCTGATGTAATATTTGATGTTCAATGATTCATTAATATTCAGGTAATTTCACCAATAGTTTACCTTTTACGCATAATAGAATACAGGTCGGCAGATAATCGAGACTGGTTATTCCCAGGCGTCGACATTCAATGGAAACAAATTATAATTAATATAAAGTTCACGTTTAAATAATAAAAAGTGCACAATGTATTGTTTATTTCTTCCCTCCACCCAGAAATTGGTGAACGCATTCATTCCGGAAGATGTACCAACGGATATACCAATAGACGACATACGTGGGGAGCAAGAAGCGCTCAAAGCAGTCGACACGTCCATGTCAACCCATCCTCTATAACCCAGTGTGATATATCTCAATTCGGTCATGATCAATATCCTGGACCCATTCGCTACCATATCTTCGTTTAGGAAGGGACGTCACCATACCTCTTATGAGTAACTGCCCTGAAAATGTCTATTTCATTGGAGGGCTATTTTTAGCCTAGTCTATTTTACACACAATACGAAGTGAATTAGCGAAAGTGTTTTGGAGATTGATCGTAATAGAATTGAAATATACTCAGCGTCATTATATTGAATGGTCACCTAGGTATATCAGATTGTCAAACATTAACATCTGCCAACTTGCAAATATGTGTCTAATAATCTAAGTCTAATAATGCACACTAAAGCTTTTGTTATCATACCTCCATGTCAGAATGACGAGATCTGGTTGGTCGACGTGATCTTAATGAAAGACGATGTATCCCGCCTTGGAAGGAAATAATTTGTTCAGCGGCCGAATAAATCCCTTATACCCCACTACGAGCAATTCCTTTAATAAATATAAACCCCTTTTCCCCGCTTCAAAGCAAAAAGCCCCACTTTTTCCCCCGAGTCAGTGTAGGTCATGTGACATAGTGCATGTTAACCTCACCTCAACCGAACAGCTGTTTTCTTTCAGTTTTTTAATTTGTTTGAATTGTTTTACGATGTCATATTAAAACATGTCGGTGTTGCAGGATCACTCGGGGTACATGGCGGTTATGCGCCCCCTGTATTACCACTCTGTGTGATCCTGCTTCAACGTAATATCCAACTTTTAAAATTTGCATATGAACAACAAATATGTTGTCCATTGTTTTCTCACTGAAAACGATATTTTATTTTCTAATTTAATTAAGTTTGTCTCACCTGTCCTACACACCATTCGGTGTCTAGTGCCTTTGCCAAATATATTAATACACGACGCAATGTTTTAAATTTTACATATTTATACACATTAACTATGTTGTCTCACATTGATACGATTTTCACTGAAAATGATATTTTTAGTTTCAACGAACTGTGTGCGACGTGTATATTCCGTATGCTTCTAAGGACAGTTAATGATAGTTATCGGCTTCCGTGAATTTGTATCAAGTGAATTGTCATGCTGTTTATATTGGCTAAAATAAAGACATGAGTCATGCTTGTTGTGAGATACCTGATGTGAAGACTTTATTGAAGAGGCCAACATATTTATATAGGAACTTCACATGATAAAAACTCATTTCCGATAACGACGCTTATGCCTTGTTATGTTTCAACGTCACGCCGAAGACCCGGGTTCGATTCCCGACATGGGTACAATGTGTGAAGCCCATTTCTGGTGTCCCCCGCCGTGATATTGCTGGAATATTGCTAAAAGCGGCGTAAAACCATACTCGCTCGCTCGCTGTTATGTTTCAAATATGTAATCATTTCAAATAATTCTTTAGCTGTTGTATCGGTATTTGACATTTGATCGCTGTACATGGTAGAATTTGAAACTTTCCCACGATATATGTATCTGTATCTGTTTTCATTAATTAACCCCAAAAGGAAAGTTTTCAATACCTCATTGCCTGCAGATCTGAGGACGCTTCAGGAACACAGTCAGTCAGAGTTTTATTACGTCATCTCGAGCACAAATATAATCGGGAATTCCGAATGCCAAAATATAAAGCTACGCTGTAGACATTTATAGAACATGTCGTTTCTGGGCGTCTTGGGATCGACATACACTATATATCGAGGGTACACTTATATATGTTTTGTTTAATGCCGCTCTCGGGAACATTCCAGTGATAGTTCTCTTCCAACACCTCGTCAAGCCAGATATAAACAACAAACACAATGTGGCTTCCCCTGTGGCACTTGCCGAGGCATTTACTCTGCATTGAAATTTCCTTTTACAAACTCAGTAGCGTCACTAGCCTTGATCCATATAATTTCATAGCCACGCCAGTCACCGACAGTGTAACATCTTACTGTAAGATACATGCATGTACCAGGTACCATCCATGCTTTGTGGTTCAGAATCATACTCGTCACTGTGACGACATTTGTCTTGCAGCAAGCCTCCCAACACCTGCCAACAGAAAATGATCACAACCATAATGCACGGGACATAATAAACATAAAATTAACATACCGCACTGTAACGGCGACATCACAGGAGAGATAAACTAACCGGGCTTTACAATTCCTATATATACCCCTCACGGTTGCGCCCTATACCTTGAATAATCTCTCTTTATATCTGGCTTTACCTTCAAGAGAAATCAATTTCAGTCTAATTCACTCTATTCAACCGATGAAATTTCATTTCTCTTCCAAAACCTGTCAAGCCAGATATAAACAACAAACACACAATGTGGCTTCCCCTGTGGCACTCGCAGAGGCATTTACTCTGCATGAGAAACAGAGAAAGGGATTTCAGGAAAACAACCTATTACAAACCCAATGAACATTGTTTGCTGCCGCTGAAGTACCACCTGACCTCAAAACTGTGCAGGCCATATCTTGACACATCACCAACAAAAGGTGACAAAGTTATACGAAATATTTCACGGAGTCTTGTAAAAGTCAGTGGCTTGTTTTCTTTCCTCAGAACATATTTGCCATTAACAGTACTTCGTGCTCTGAACACATATTTCATGAGAATCCTCGGCAATCTCTGCCATCGTTAAATAACGTTACAAGTGCATAACAGGACATAGCAGTGAATCGGATACACCTATGACTACCCATGCACCATCTCCGTCTTGGACTGTTCAATAAGTATAGACATATAATGTTCACAAAACATGATATCTGAACGTGCAATATGCAATAATTCAACTGATCGAAGAAAACAAATACAGCTCTCCAAATACGACTGGGAACATAAGCTTCTTTGCAAGACGGCAAATAAACAAAGTCTTTTACTTCTTTGAGAAATGTACCTTGTTTGCATAGCAAAGGACAGAAACTCGCCGAGTACCACTGAGGTACAACCAACGTACCCTTTGCTCTGTATTCGCGCATTTAGCACAACACACGAGAGACCAGATACACTGGTGGTATTATCCAGTTCACCTCATTACTCAAATCTGAAGTAAAATTACACATTCTCAGAATTAGGGTTCTTGTACCTAGAATCAAAACGATTGGTCTTCTTGTTGTAGTAAGAAGCAAAACGATCTATTGAATGTGGTCCTCATGTTTCATCAAGTACATGAAAAACATAGTCTGCAACCGCCCAGTCATCTCTATCAGTAAGCTTGCTCAGATAATCTGCTTGATCATTTTGTTCTCGGGGAATCCAGTCTACTTCCAAACATATACAGCAGCTCAAACACAATTCCCAGATAATTAACGCAAAATTTTGTAGGTGTGTCTTCCCTTAATAATAGCACATACATTGGTATTATCCGTAAACCACTTGACTGAGTGAGAACCAAGAAAAGACTTGTCAGTACCATAGACACCATGTGCCAACCTTCCACCAAACTGAACACAGTAGACACCGTAACCTACACCACTTGCATCGCTATAAACAAACCTGGTAGGGGAACTGTCTAAACACAACGATCTTGACTTGAAATGTTTAATATTGTCCCTCCAGAATACTAACTTTCCTTACTTAGAACTGACACACAATCCAGTCATACCACGAGTTAGCCGTCAGACAATCTATACTGAGTGACTTCGTCACAAGTTGACTAACTGAACCAATATCTGGTTTCACAGCAATAATTTGACCTATGGTGAAGATACATCACGAACATAAACAGACCTACTGTTACGGACTAAGAGAGATGTGATGCAAATATACTGAACAACAAAAGTTCTTGTGACATTGAATAAGATTTAATGCAAAGTTATGTTTTTTACCAAATCTGAAACAATTTCGGTTTGCAACAGATAAAAGACTCCTGTAAGTGTTCAAATGGTTTAATTTGCCATACTGACTTCAGAAAATGCGTGATTTCATATAAACAACAACATCAACATGCCAAAATGTCAATTTACAAATCAATAGCGTGCATATCCACCTCTGGTTGCGATGAAAGCAACACATCTTCGTCTCATGGAATGGACCAGTCCTGTGGGATATCTGTCCATATCTGCTGGAGCATGTTTCGAAGTTCCTGGAGTGTCTGTGGAACACGTGGTTGACGTCGAAGGCGCCGATCCATCTCATCCCACATGTGCTCGATAAGTGAGAGATCAGGGGAGCGAGCCGGCCAGGGGATGACATTCACGTTGTTTTGTTGAAGAGAACCCTGAACAAGTCCAGCAATATGAGGCCAAGCGTCATGTTGAAAGGTAATGCCTGGGCCATGACGACGAAAAAACGGTAGTACAACAGGGCTGATCTAATCGCGGTAGCGCTGTCCATTGAGATTTCCCTCTACTACTATCAAATGGGTCCTCTGTCTTGCTGTAGTCCAACCCCATACCATAACGCTGCCGCCCCCGAACCGTTCTTCTTCCATGACACAATGATTGATGTAACGTTCACCTCGACGGCGGTACACTCGAATCCGCCCATCGCAGTGGCTGAGGTGAAAACGAGACTCGTCAGTGAATAGAACGTGTCCCCATTGCATGGCCGTCCAGCGTAGACGCTGTCTGCACCACTGTAGACGTGCTTGACCACGGTGGTTTCCTGTTAAAATTGGACGTCTGGCGGGTCTTCTGGCGACAATCCCTGCACATCTGAGGCAACGACGTACGGTTTGTGAAAATATTCGTCGAAGGCCAGGGATGCTTCTTGCAGTCACTGTTGCTTGCTGGAATCGATTTCGTAGGTGTGTTGTTCGAATCCAGTTGTCTTATCGATTATTGGTTACGCGTGGCCTGCCACTCCGAGTATGGCCTCTGACTGCATTCGTCTGTTGCCAACGTTGCCATGAACACCAAATGGTGTTTCTGTGGACGTTAAATTGTCTTCACGTTGACTCGATCCTGCTTCAAGCATACCAATGGCTCGCAGACGCTCATTTTCGGACAGGCGTGGCAATTCGTAATGTTGATAAATTGCGTAATTTTGTTGTTTTTCTGAGTAGTTGTCAGCACGATGCTTAACAATACATATGGAATCCCGTTAACGCACGTGTATACCCATTTGTTTTGGTAGTGAAATGCATTGGGCTTGCATTAAAAGTCAACTTTTGCATGGAATGCATGCTTTTCTGTAGCAGTTGCGTTTTTGTGACTTGATTCCTTACATGTACTACAATATTGAAAACCAAACTTTACTTGTTTGATAAAATACACTAAGATATTGGTGTCACAGGAACTTTTGTTGTTGAGTATATGTTCTCTGCCTCATAGCATTCATACATCTAATGAAGGAGTAATCCTTGTAAAGACTCAATCTTGCTTTGTTTTTAATCATCTGGAACAGCTTAACTGGTCTAGCATATGATGTAATTTTCTAGAATGAGTTTGTTCTTTTTAAGTTGGACAAGCGCATGCCTATGACATATCACGTTACACTAAGACCACATGCGTAAATATTATTAATGTTTTCACCCTGTATATCAAGCCTTATCCTATTTTGGAAGCTTGACCACTGTTGCTGCTTGGTGAATGTTAACACAACTGCCATTATATTTTATACTGTGCTGTTTTGTACTGTGATTGAATTTTGTACCGCAATTGTAATTGTTTTCCAGTAATTTGTATTTATTAAGCCTGGTTCATTCCATTAATTTTGTTGGTTGCACACGTAACAATCTGGTTAACCTTATCCAACAAAGACAAAGTTTCCGGTTATGGCGACGAACAGGCGAGACTTGCAACACATCGCTCTCTCAAATCCACTCACATCTACAAGTTATGGCCAACGATGGCATCTAATTTAAGGAGTGGTCGAAAGCTGTCTTTCTCAAAAACAAAAAAAAGTAAATCAGATGAAACGCTGGACAAATATATCATGGACAAAAACGAAAAATAAATGACTTCCGAATCCACTGAAAAAAACCAACGAGGCGGCCATGCCGGGTGACAAGACTAACACACAACTGACCGCTCAAAGTGACTTGATCCAACAGGCTGTTACGGAGATGAAAAGTCATATGACGAAAACGATCGAAGCCAATACAAGTCTCCTGACTGACATGATCAAAATGGAAAACAAAAAACTACAAACAAGAATGGACGGTCTTTTTGAAAGTTTGAACTTTAACGCTAACAGCATCGAAGAAAACAAGAAAAAAATTCAAGAAGTGGTAACCGAACATGACCAGGAATTAAGCCCTTTCGAAGAAAAAAATCTTCTCCTAGAAATTCAACAACGCAAGCCAAACCTCTTATTCTATGGGATACCGGATCATAAGGAACCTGAGACAGCAGTTAGGGAAGTACTATCCTTGATTAGCGACGACAACGATTCGGAGTTACATAGCATTTTCGGCGGTGCATCGCCTCAAACGGAAGACGACAACTTTTCTCTATTCTGAAAAACAACCTAAGTCGATTATTGCAAAGTTCGCTTCCCTAAAAGACAGGAACAAAACACTGGAACGCAGCTATAAGAAGTGGAAACCGCTGAAAGAGAATAAAGTCAGTATCCGGACAGATCTACCTGTTACGATGAAAAAGCACAGAGGTCTGCTTGCAGTAAAAGCCTTCAAGTTAAGAAAAGACTGTAAGGTGCATACTAGAATCGATGTAGTAGGTGCCCAAGTTATTCTCAAGATTCGTGAGGATTCTGACTCTCCCTGGAGACCTCTGGGTCTCAACGAAGAATATACATAGCAAGTGATTCGTGATTGACAAGCTATATCCTACATCCTTATTGGACTTGAAAGCTGAAGGCATGGAACTATATTAGGCTAACAGCTGATTAGCCGCTGATCTGATCTAGGTTTGATTAACGTTTATTATTTAACGTTGAAAATGTTTGAGTTCGATATTCATGGAGTGTGGATTTTTTATATGGATGAGGTTATTATTTTAGTTATATCCAAACAGATCTAACGGTATTATTTATAAAAACTTATATCAGTATTAATGTGATGATAAGCATTAATATATGTGGTAATCTCTCTTTTTTGTAGTGATGTATTGTATTTTGTTTATCATTATCTAGATCTAATATACGTATTGATGACAATCCGCAAAATATCAAGATAGATAACTGCATAGACCATCTCTTATTTCTTTGACTAAATACATGTATATTTTGCGTATTTTGCTTTGATTTTGATAACCATGGCGTTTGGATCTAGGTCTAGGTCTAGGTCTAATACGAAAAGATACTCATCAATCTTTAGTTAGATTTATTTTGCTAGTCAAACCGGGTTTGCATTTTACAATTAGCATTAATATATGTGGTAATCTCTCTTTTTTGTAGTGATGTATTGTATTTTGTTTATCATTATCTAGATCTAATATACGTATTGATGACAATCCGCAAAATATCAAGATAGATTACTGCATAGACCATCTCTTATTTCAATGACAAAATACATGTGTGTTTTGCGTATTTTGCTTTGAATTTGACAACCATGGCGTTAAGGTCTAGGTCTAATACGAAAAGATCTCGTCAATCTTTAGTAAGATTTATTTTGCTAGTCAAACTTAGTTTGCATTTAACAATTAGCATTAATATATATGCTAATCTCTCCTTTTTGTAGTGAGGTATTGTATTTTGATCATCATTATCTAGATCTAATATACGTAGTGATACCTGCTGATTCTAGCATATCAGTCTTTAGTTAGATCTTATAATTTAACGATTTATTATACAATAGGTTAGTTAACGTAGATTTCCCAGAATAATTAGCATGATTAGCAGGAAGATATAAGCTAATTCATAATAACTATATTTACCGAAGCCTCAGTAAATTTGATTTGGCCTTTCCCTGATTTAAATATCCAGATACTCATAGGTGGATTTTAGGTTT
The DNA here is from genome assembly GCF_023055435.1 of Haliotis rufescens. Lineage (NCBI taxonomy): Eukaryota > Metazoa > Mollusca > Gastropoda > Lepetellida > Haliotidae > Haliotis > Haliotis rufescens. Next base: position 32,255,943 of record NW_025964383.1, read on the forward strand.
CAGATCCAATAGGTGGACAAGACTGATGAAAGGAAGTACATGTGTTAAAAAACTAAAAAACGGTTTCAGTGGCTTGCAATTTCCTAGAGTGGTAGCCATTCTTTGTAACAATAACTGTGAAATCGATATACATTCATATAAAAAGGATAAAAATGCGAATTTAATAATTGTTTCATTAAATATTGATGGTAATTGCTAATATTTATGGCCCTAATAATGATGATCCACATTTTTATAAACAATTATTTATAGATATGCTACACACACACACACACACACACCACATCCAAACCCCACTAATTAAAGCCCATACACATACAAAACATGATTTTGAATGTTAACAAGAAAAAAGTTGGGACGAACTTGTTGTTACAGCCTTTCAAAGAATGGTACCCTATATCGCGTTTTCGCCCGGTTTTGCCGTATATCACTTGGGGGTATCATTACGTTTTGGGTTGTCATCTCACTAGTGATCCACTGATCTTCAAGTGTGATATACCACTGGAAGCCATATATAAGTACCTCTCCAATGAGCTATCAAAAATTGGTATTGAGTGAATATGGACCAACCCATGGCAAATCGAACGTCATATATCCCGACAAAACCAAATTCTTCTCGCAGAAACCTTTAATCCGCTATATGTTCTAGTTACGTGTGCCTGATTCCACTATCATCTTCAAACACATGTTCCAGTTCATCTTTTGAAGTACTTCTTAACATTTGATGTTATCAGGTGAAAATCTTTTGCACAATTTGGAATAAATTTACTCTTATAATATCAGAGTAGGATATCCAATATTGCATTTTCGGCTTAGATACATCCGAACAACGCTTGGATGTATGCTCAGGATTTGGCTTGTCATCTTGTGTGTTATTCACCGACCTCGATGTGTTAAATTCCATAGGAAACCAGATATAAACACCATAATTTGATGTGGGCTGATTATTGATCTTCTTGTGGACAATCATACAGAATACTTCTTGACAACACTGATATCACTCTCTTTTGTATGCATATAAGAGGTTCACAGTATAATGCTCGAGTCCACTTCAGAACTTTGAATGAAATGGACCCATGTGTAACATATTCAAGATGGCAACCAAAAAGCTGTACCAAAAAACTGATCATGACGTAAATATTATTTATTTCAGCAAATATACAAATCAATTTCTTGGACGCAGGCTTGATATTTTGACAAATTTTGCCATTTCAAGTTGAGTTTCAGATTCTTTAGTACAGCTACTAGTTAAGGTGTATTTGAAGGGGGGCACCACCAAAGGTAAAGACGAATTCACTTACTTACATTTAATTCATACATAACTTAGCTACTTGAGTTTCCAATTTACAGAAAATGTGAATCGTCCAAATCGTATATGAATGGCTTGAAATGAACAGGGACCATGCATTCACAGAAATAAATGATATTCCAATTACATACTTCAGATTCTCTTACAGAATACCCAAGTTAATATATATGGAAATGTCCCACCTTGTAACAATGTCATCACCGTGATTATGTGTCTTTTGAGGTTGAACTGTTGTGACTGAGACCAACATCTTATACAACCGGGAACAACTCGAAGACAGCTTTGACATCTCAACCTAAATGGAAATGTATCCCCAGTGATCCAGAGCCAGTGTGCATCATACACGTACCTGGCTTGAAGAATGGCCCACTACAACGACTGTGCAAAGCCAAAGATCCTGATGAGAAGATGGAAAAGCTGAAGGAGAGATCAAGCGTAGAAGGATGGCAGAACCTCCAGAAACGCCAAATCAAATGGAAGTGTCATGTACAAGCCTGCCGGCAGTTCTGGAACAAACCCATGGCTATCACAGAGAATATTATCAGCGGTTTACAATGAACCTTGACCGTTTGAAACAACCTGAAATTGAATCTTTGGAACTAGCTGGCCACTCATTTCGGCGTCCATCCTATGAGCCCGTTATCTTCCAACCTGACTGCATCTTTTGTACTTCGTATTCATGAAAGAAATTCAAGTCAAAAGGAAGCTGGACAACAGAAGGCCTCACAGACTTCAGTTGGGATGGATTGCAGCATGTCATCGAAGTAGCTCAACGTCAAAACGATGAGCCTCTCCTGCTGCGGATCAGAGGGAATGACCTATTTACCCATGAAGCAAAATATGATAAAATAAGTCGTGCCGAACTGGTTACATACAGATTCCTGAGAAATGGCGGAGCTCTCAACCGTAGGAACAACTTAGACAGCATCAAATAGAAGAGGCACACAAGAAAGCCATGACATCAGTGTAAGAAGAGCATGAAAGAGGCATGACCAAAGGATTACTAACGTGCGCATGGGCCTTGACCTTATGATATTACGCATGCGCACGAGAATGCGAGATCGCGAGAACGCGAGATTTTGGCCATTCTCGTGTTTTGGGCATATTTACCTAGTTTCCAAAGGTCGAGATGGCGAGAATGCGAGATCGCGAGAATGTCCCTTACAGTATTCCATAGTTGTCAGACCATTGAATGTATTGATTTATGTATAAGATATATCGATTTAAACACTGTGCACACACATGACAAGTTTGACGTAGTTTATATTTTTTATTTACAGCCATTATCCGACCGTTTGGTGTTTTGATTTATGGATTAAGTAATTGCTTATTCAGCCATGCGCTTCATTGTGTAATTCTCCACATGCAGTGTTCGTTCAAAATAACATAATTATTTTATCAAAGCTGTGAGTAAATCAATAGCAACTTCCTTTGTTCCCTTATCATTATTTTAAGGTTTTGCCAGTAGCCAATGGTAACTGCATTGATAAGACAGACAAGAATTATTTTTTTTGCAGATCCAGTCTCAAATGCAATCAAATAACAATGCATCAATCGTCCCATGGGCTCCCCTCGCCTGCACTGAACTGTGCGAAGTGATATTTACCCTTTCAATATGGACGTTTCAAACAGGTGATAATTGCTGTTGGAATACCAAGGCATTCGAGGTGGATATGTATGTTCGATACAATATTTCAAACTAGTGATATGTGTTATACGATATTATAATCGAGTTATTGATAAACACAGTAGACACAGTAGACAGTCTTGCTTGACAATGGTATAAGGACCTATACTGAAACGTCGCCTTTACAGTATTAAAGAAGTTGTTATACATATATTCTGTCTACTTTGTCATCCGTCAACTTCTAAGTAATGCCTTTCAAACAATTTAAAACATATATATTTTTAAATTCAGAAATAACGCTCAGAGGTAATGAGTTAAATACTCCAGGTGCCAAAATTTGAATGAAACATAAAGTGGTCTGTTTAGATTGCATAATGCCGTCTACCCATATCTGTCATGTTATTCAACATGCTAGTTAATGCACATAGTTTATGTGTCGTTCATATACAACCGTAATATTACTGAATTGACTGTTTACCTAAGGCGGCCAGAAACCTCCTGTCTGCATTGTAATTTTATTCAAACCAACAGGAGTCCAAACACAACTCGGTTAAAATTACACCTCGATCGATATCACTGGTAGCAACCTTTCATTTGTGGTCACGCAAAATAAGGTACAGTATATGAAGTATCCCAGGAGTGGTTGTCAGTAACCACGTCACAGAGTTGTCTTGCATTGCCATCTATGTTCTGTATGAAGTCTTTGCTGGTCAGTAATTTCTAGGCCGGACGTTTCACTGAATGACGAAACGTTACTGTATATTGTTGGGTGATAGAATGTTGTGTTTTGTGACAGTTTGCAATAGCAAGGTTTATTACGACAGCTTGTGATTTGTAAATATTAGAAACAGACGAGTCATTGACAGCATTACGAACGATCTACTACAGTCGCGGTAAGATGACACACATTCAACTACATAATAATATGCCTGACGCTCGGCGTTAGGGCATAAAATAATCATCAGAAATGTCTGCATCATATAACAATTAATGCATGGAACATATTTTATATAAATTCTGCATAGTTTAATGAAATGTTGTATTGACAGGCTATTGTGTATTGCTATTGCAAATAAATTGCAGTAATTTGTATTGAATTTTAAATCGAATTCATTTTATAATACAATTGTTATTTCTATGACAGTTTACTTATTGTTTCAATTTGTAATCGACACGTAACAATGTGCGAACAGTACGGAAAATAAACCCTGCTAAACACAGAAAATAGACTAGGTAAATGTTCATAGAATAGAGAAGCAATAAATATGATATCAATAAGGAAATAAATGCTTCTGTTAATTGTGTAAAAAATATAGGTGTGGCATTAATGTATGAATCGATGTACATCTATATACACATATCTCTATATATTTTTAAAGCGTCAAAAATAACTGAATGTGTTGAACCCAAATAGTTCATTTAAAAGTCAATGGGATTCAAGCCTATTGACTTGTGAGAAAGGAAAGAGGTGCAAATATTAATAAATTGTGAGATAATATGTATGTCACAAATAGTTGTCCTTTCCTGACGTGACACGTTATAAACATAAGGTATACCCTTTCAAAAAATGAAACGTAAACGGAAATATTTTTGCCATATGCACAATGATCACAACAAGGACATGCAAACCATTAGTCGGGAAACACGTACGATTCGAAAAAAACCGCACCCTGTGAATTAACAAAAGAGCCATGGAGCTGCACGCACTGCACGCGCAGCAGCACTAAGAACGGTTTTTAAGTGCAGGGCCTACGAGTGCCTTGCATCTGCGTCAGTCGAACAGTGACAGTTCAACAACATGTCAAGATTAACAGAAATGCAAAGAAACAACGTCATAGGCCGCTTGCAGGCAGAGGAATCCCGATCAGCTGTACCCAGGGTTTTCAATGTAGCCCCCAGCACCATCACAAGGCTATGGGATCGGTTTCAACAAGGTCGGGACGAGAGTAACCACCCCCGCCAAAAGTCGTTACATCCGACTGCGCCACCTATGTGAAAGGACGACAACAGCCACCACAACCGCATCCCAAATAACACGACTGAGCAGAATCTCCGACCAGGCCGTAAGAACCCGTTTATAAGCAGCAGGTCTACGAGCAACACGTCCTGTTCCACGCGTCATATTGAGTCGACAACATCGTCAACAACAACTGCATTGGTGTATGGCTGCAACGACAGGGTATGGCCTCAACTGCGATGTAGAGATGTCTGATTCAGCGACGAATCAAGATTTCTCCTCCGTCGAGGCAATGGAAGAGCAAGGGTCTTCAGACGTCGGGGAGAACGTTAAGCCGGAAACTGCGTACAGGAAGTGGACAGGTTTGATGGGGGTAGCGTTATGATGTGGACTTAAATCTCTCATCATGGCAGGACAGGTTTGGTCCATATCCAGGGCAATCTTACGGATTAACATACATCAACGAAATTCTCCAACCATACGTCCTCCCAATTGCAGACAACGGCAACGGTGTTTTCCAGCAGGACAACCGCATAAGCACGGATCAGAAGAGCCTGTCTACACAACAACAACGTTGATGTTCTCCCCTGGTCCTCCAAATCCCCGGATTTGAACCCGATAGAGCACCTTTAGGATGAATTGGATAGACGTCAACCACAACCCCCGACGTTGCAGCAGTTGGCGTTTGTGTTTTCGTTGCAGGCCGAGTGGGCTACCATTCCCCAGGATGTGATTCGCATACAACGGGGAACATAGCGTTATAGATAGTAGCTGACCTTCACCTTGGACCTTTCCTATGTACCGATAACTGAGATGACTACAATAACTAACCGTTCTCTCCACAACATTTTAGCTCAATACCTTGTACGGTTCCTCGTATAAATGTATGTTCCTACCTCATACACATCTGGCTATGCGTTTCTTTTTTGAAGAGCATATAAGGATTATTATTATAAGTCGGGTAACATCGAATTATATACGTATAAAGTTTCACCAAATCTTGCGAGAACAAGCAAGAACAACCATTACACCATCAATCAAACCTATCTGCCAAACAAGGGCCAGTTTCCGTCAGGCCTAGCTTGCCACTGCCTGTTCCTTAATAGAGATTAGAAAGTCACCAAATGCGATCAGCGCAGCCTGAGCTCGGTGAAGAAAATGCATCCCTGTCTGTCCAGACCTTTGGATACTGAATAAACACTTTGACAGAAACCTAACTTGTCACAATGAAGACAGTGAAGCTATATGGCCGACCATTCGGGAAAATGTCTCTATTTCACTGTATATTGTTTTGTGCTGCTGTGTGGTTGATTTCACATGATGTGTGTTTCACTTGAGAGGATCATTTTTTATGTTGTTTAAATTTTGTTTCTCCTTCATAAATATTGATATTATTATGACTAAGACATTGACTTTTTGAAATAGGATGTCGCAGAAATAAGTATTTTATTGAAATATTTTTCTCTCTTTCTGTGTGTCACCTTTGCTCTGCAGTGTCAGGTCCTTTGTGTGCCAGAATGTTATACTCATTGGTTGAGACTCGCCTCGGTTATGCGTCTTGGCCTTTCAGCACTATGCCCGTGCTTGTAGAATGCTTCTATATTTAGACGACAGCTATGATTGTGACCGAAATACCTTTCAAAGTAGCGTTAGCCCGGACACATATCCATACGCCTTGCCATTAGTTATTTGTATGCTGTTTAATCATGCATGAAAGTAAAAGGACAAACCCTTTTTCATAGCCACAAGTAATCTCTGCTGAAGGCAGAGTCGATTGTACAATTCCGACTGTATGATTCACTTACAAATAGTGATGATACCAGGTGTTCGTATGCTCGTGAGCGTATCCTACTCCTCCGTTGCCGCCCGTCGCGAACACATACAAAATCAAGTCATTTAATCACCTGAAAAAAACACGGGAAGATATGGTCAAGTCAAGAAAGGGAAATGCAACGACCATAATTTTTGTCACTGATGCGTGAAATCTGTTTTGGGGCTAAATAGCGAAAAGCTAATAGAGATGATAGCATTGTTACTTGTCGACATAATGTTATGACGTTCATCTGAACCTAAGCAGAAACAATGGTATACAATGGAATTCAATTGTACCACTGTTGAACAAAATATTACAATGACACAACAGTATAAATCAATTAATTTGTGAGTACCAATAAAGGAGCGAATGGAATGTTTTGTCGAACATGAGTGTGTAAATGACAACTAATTTTCACGGTTACTTTTCACGTATTTCTTTTATCTGATACAACAAACATAATATATCATTACACATACTAGCATATACTGCGGGCAAACACCCTGGGCTCAAGATGTCACACAGGGAAGACCCACGTGTGGGTAGTTACATCATAGGGGTGGGGTGAGTGTGATGTCTTCGTGTTGATCTATATTATTCCTGTGGTACATTGACACAATGCCAATATGTACATTGTTTGGAAACTCTTTAGGAATTTTTGATTAACCTGGGCCCTAGCAAGCTATGCAAAATGATCCGGTGGTCAGACTTGATGACTTGGCTGACTTGGTGTCATCCTTCCCCGACACTCCTCATAATATCAATCATTACATTACCTTGTCCAGATGCTATCATTGACAGAGTGTCATCATACAAGTGGACAATTGCTGAGTGTGGCCTTAAAGAAAAGACAAGCAATAAAAAAAGACAAAAACATTTCTACACTCATAAATAATTTCCGCTGAGGACAGAGTCTATTATACGATTCCGACTATATCAAAAGCACGTGTTTATGAATAAATATGGAACAAATGGTACAAGTCAAGATGAGAAAATGCATCAGGCATCATTTTTGTCACAGAACACATGGTATCATCAATATTTGATATTCATTCATAAACATATGGTCTGTACAATGTACAGTGTACCACTTTCCAAATATCTGTAAGAATGTTGTATTAATGTCGTCTGTAAATAGCAATGTATCATTGTCCTCAACAACATATTTCATGCAAGGACGTTTAGAAATTATCAAACAAATCATCTACAACACAAACATATTTTTTCCTCTATGTCTGTGGCCTTTAACTGCAATGAAGACTTGAATAGTGGTGTGTACCTTAAAACTCAGTTTGCTATGCTTGCTTTTTCCCCTGGGGGGAACGTTTTTCAATACGAGAGGAGGGGAAGAGGGAAAAGAAGAAAAGAGATAATAAATCCAACAGTTGTTAATAAACATTTTTGCCATGTAATAAATTATATTATCGATGCCAAAATCTAATCCCATAAACTTGCTAATCGCAAAAGGATTAACGTGCAAATGAAGTCACATTGCAGGAACTGCTTTTAATGACCTCAATACATCGATGTGCATAGCTTTCACAATAAAACAAGGTAGGGATTTTCCCGATGTGAGAGTGCTGGAAACCTGGCTCCACATCATTTAGCACTGTATAGTACATTGTTCGTTGTAATCAGGCAATGTGTTCATGCGCGGTTCCTAAAATGACTTAAGGCTACAAAATACGTCACAAAATTCGATTGTTATCAATCATCACACAATATGATCGAAGATGTTGCATTTACGATTGGGACACTCGGTCAATAACCTCTGTGTCGTATAGAGGCTGATCGGAATGCATTGATCCAGCATATCTATTTTCTTTCTTTGGCTTCAGTTTCGTGTTCAGTATTTGATTATCATATCAATGCACGAGGTATTTGGTTAAGTGAGGATTCGTTTACCTTGAAACTCTCGAAAACCACGTTTACTTTCAGGTAACCATAAATGAATAATTAAATAATCACTCCAATAGTTTTGAAATAGCATTACTATTAATACCTCACAAGATTGTAAAGAATCTTTGCTGTTTTTATTCCAGGGGTTTGTAATCTTATCGAAAAGAATACACTGTGCCTGAAAATTGATGATAAGATAATTATGCTTAAAAAAAACTTATTGCCACAGCAATAACATTGTTGCGAGGTGTTTTGCGTAAAAGATATGCAGGCTCATAGTTTTAAATAAAAAACTATCTGGTTTCGCAGCTCAAGCTAAAAAAGTACCTAATCTCAAGGCAAAATCCTAGCCCCACTCCCTTTGTTTGCCACTGTTATTTAGATTTTGTGCCTTTGGGCTTCTTCTCTTTACAGAATATCCTTATTATTGATTTGTATGCTTACGTTTCAGATGTATTCAATATTATGTGTTACAAATACATTCGTTGCATACAGTACTTATTCATCCAAAAAGAGTATTGAAAATTTCCAAATTTGTTTAAGGCGTGATCTTCAGAGAGCGAACTGGGGGTAATGGCTTGCAATTTTAGACTTAGGCCTCCGTAGGGATCCGGATTTCAATAGGTCACCGGGGCTCTATTACCTGTCGTGAGGGGCGACGACAGTGTTGTTGTTTTTCAACTGGCAGACGCGCATTCAATGCAGTGATTGGCTGAATATCACATGATGTGTATCCATGTTTGAAGTCAAATGTATACATAACAACCCAACCTTAGCTATTACGCAGTTTGACAAATGCAGCCTTACAGAAGGTTTAGAGTGATTTTCATTTGATCATTTGATTGAGGCTTCCAGATGTCATGTAACTATGTGATTACTGTGGGGATGAGATACTATCAAACACACAACGTGTAACTGTGTATCACAAGGATGAGGAAGTCTTTTATGTACCCCCTGCACAGGAGGGTGATATACCAGAAGCGTATGAACATGTAACTGTGTGCGTACATGGTGACAATGTCATATATACTAGACAGGGAAGCGACGTACCAAGAGGTTATGAATCCGTTTCTGTCTATGTCAAAGAACAAGGATTAATATATTCTAAAGAAGATACAACACCAACTGGTTTTGTCCCTGTACGTGTTTATGCCAAGAAAGAAGATAACGATACAGCATCCTGCATCAATTCATCTAAACCTAAACAGATCATTCACACAGCGTGTCTAACGTAAGTATTTCAAACATCTGATGTGAACGATATGCACTGTTGAAACTTTAGTCTATTATGTATAGTTATGTTATTTTACCGATTTCCAAAAATGTATGACTATACGAAAATGTATATTGTCGGTATTGTGAACTGACCACATAGATGCTCGAGGGACTGTTCTGTAGTTCTGACACTCTTGCTATTTACTTGTTTACTTAGCCTGTGTATGTTTCACTTTCAGTGTCCATGTTCCACGGTGTGAGGAAGCAGTTACTAAATTCCTCCAGTATGCATCTGCCAGTAAAATCATCTTGCCTATTGGGATTCACGTTAAGTACCTGTATGGTGTAGGGCGAAAGGACGACAGCAAAAAGAAGAAAGAGAAGAAAAAGGAGAAAAGAGATCGTAAATTCAACCAGCTGACGGAAAAAGTGTCAGCTTTGCGCAACTCCAACTCGGGATATATACTGATCCATCTTGTTGGTCTAGCACCAGAGGATCATTTTACTGGCGCATTTGATAAATTTGTGGATTTAAAACTTCAAGACTTGATTCATGATGGTCAATTATTTTCTAATGTTTACCGGGAGGAAAAGCTGAGTGAACACAGGAAGCTTTCTGATTTCCCTGACTTTATAGCTCTTTACGTTAGTGCTTCTTCCATCTTGACAACATCTGACTTCAAAACAAAGATTGCACTTGATTACTGCATTGTAGACATTCCTGCGGAAACACTACGGACATTTGTCAGAAAAAGAGGAGAATTCAAAGACACTTTCCCACACTACCTACAGAAATACATACTGTAAATGATGCTCTGAGAGTACACGAAAGCAGATCAATTCAAGTGAAAAGTCACTTTCTCCAAAATAAAGGGGATCATGATATAGTTACTAACATTATTAAGAATCTTAAACTTACTGAGTACATAAGTGCATTTAGCAAACTTAAAAATGGTGGTTCCTACCTATATGGTGTCAGAGAGGAAGTCGTTTTTATAACGGAATATGGATATGAATCTATAGAAATCCGAAGTCAACCTGTTTGTATAGATGATCAAGAAAATCTAAAGGATACGTTGACGCAGAAGATTCTCGAGACTGTTCTTGTGTGTGACTTTGATGGGAAGAAAGTGACTGATGCACATACAGTAGACATTAGTTTTATTCCCTGCAGTGAGGAAAAGTTCATTATTCATATTCTCGTAAAACACGTGAATAGTGTAATGTTTTATGATCCACTGGGACCATTGGCTTACAAATATGATCCCAAAAACAAGTCACTAACCCGGATGGAAATCAATGAATGGCTCCATGCTTTCACAAAGCCAGAGGTAAAATCAAGCATAGCTGACGCTGTGGACTAAAAAGTAGGTGATATATTCTGATGCTTTATTTCATTGTTATATACTATTCTTTACTCTTCTAATGTGATTGGTAAAATGCTGCTATATTTCTTTCAATCAACTTTAAGAATCCAGTTTAAAATCTGTAAAAAGTTCAAATTCATGATTTGAGATCGAAATTAATAACCAATCAAGAATGTTTAAGTCAGAATCTTAAGTGTGAGATTTGATATGTTTCTAAACTGAAAAGACATTTTTATTAAACTGCTAAGTGTTGACAAGCCACGTTATTGAGAACCTATTTTTGATGAAATACGTTTCAGTCTTCCTATTGTCATATAGAAGAAGTAAAGATTAAGCAGTCGTTTTATGTCTCCCATGAACAAAACCAGTTTTGCTGGTACCTCGCTTACTGGCATGTTCCCGTCTACGCTCAGCTTGATGCATGTCATCTTATGACAGTTTTCCAATTCATGCATTGTATTTCCAGGGTGAAACTGTTGCCTCGTTAAAATGTGGAATATGCTGGTATTTTTCATCTCTGTTAATAAAATTCTGTTTTTGAATGACTCAGTAAAAACCGATGTGTGTACTCGGTGTAGGCGATGACGATGGTCCATAGGCATAGGTTACATATCAAACTCCCAAGACTACTTAGCCAAAGCTAATTAGCGGCATCATCAAATACCTTGAAAGTGAAATGTCTTCAAAATGTGTCACCTTGATGTCAGCTGTCTATGATTTGTCAGTGCAGTGACTTGGGTGCTGGTGAGGGTGAAAAGGCTAACCCTGAGGAGAATAGGGGCAGTCGATCAACCGGGATATTTGGCCTGGCTAAACAAATGGGGCTGTGACTTATCACGCGCAACTTAGTATCACCTCTTAAATAAAATCCGTAAAACCCATACTACACACGAATTCTAATAACTAAATGTTTATTACATTACATACTTACACTGGTTTAGGTGACACAATTGCATAAAATGTGTGACTGCCACATGTACGTTAAACATATTCTAGCATAGATTTAAAACGACTTTCTAGAACATTTAACATATCCTAGCACAGATTTAAAATGTATTTCTTGAACTGACAGTTTGTCACGAGAGGCGACTAACGGGATCGGGTGGTCACGTTCGCTGACTTGGTTCTTGCATGTCATCGATCCCAATTGCGTGGATCGATGTTCATGATATTAATCACTTGATGTTCTTGTCCAGACTCGATTATTTACAGACCGCCGTCATATAGCTTGAGTATTGTCTCTCCGACGAACATGGTATATTTCAAATTATGTGTATGTATAGATATGGTGTCCTATGGGTAATTGTTTAAGAAGTTATTAATATCTTAGAAACTATGTACAAAACATTTATGTTACCATTTGTTTTTATTGTTGTCATACTGTACAAATGAACAAGCTTATTAATTGGAAAAAAATAAACTTAGATGCTCTTAGAACCATATGTCCAAGGTACGGGTCATCAGAAAATTTACCATGAAACAAATTGTATGTCATTAAAAGACAGAAGATACAATTCAAAATTGGTAATGTTTTACAAAATAAATAATCATCTCTCAGCCGAATATCTTTGTAGGCTTATTCCTAATACAGTTTCTTAAAGCACAGATTATAACTTAAACAAAACTAATCTTCAAACAGTGAAGTGTAAAACAAATGCTTATTCATTTATACCGGCTATAACACCACTTTGGAATATGTTACCAAAAAACCTAACGGGGACGGACGCCATTACACAATTCAATTTGCTACACGGAAGGGGAGATAATGGTATACACTGGGATTGAAATTATGGAAACAGGTTAATTTGTCAAATTATTCACGATCCTAACGCAGATCAGAGTGGTAGATATATTTTGTATACTAAAATTAGTTCCTGTGGATATCATACCGAAGATTACTTCCACTTCTTTTTATGTGCACAAATTACTATGTTCTTCGAAATGAAATGTATTTTTACCAACATAGTTACACTTTACAAACGGTGCTATACGGAAACTCGTATTTTCAAAAGCTCTGGATCAAGGTAAAGAAGTAAGAGTAGGATTCTGTGACATTAGTCAGGCATTTAATAATGAATGGCATGAAGGTTTGATACGTAAGTTACACTCTCATGGGATAAGTGGTAGGTCATTGGAATGGTTCAATAGTTACCTGAAGGATAGAGTACAGCGTGTAGTGATCAATGGATACACCCCTGCTTTAGAATCTGTGTGTGCTGGCGGTCCACAATATCAGTGTTAGGGCCATTACTAATCTTAGTCTATTTAAATCTAGTTGCTGATATTGATGGCAATATTAGATTATTTACGGACGATAAGTCCTTGTACATTATTATTGACGATCCCAACATAAAAGTGGCACAATTAAATGAAGATCTTGAAAGAGTATCACACTAGGCAGAAACATGGCAAGTAAAGTTTAATTTTTAAAAACCCAGAATGTATGCATGTATGTTATCTCATTGTATTTGTTATTCTTCAAATTGTACTATAGGCCTGTGGCCTCCTCAGTACGTGAAATAAAGATTGAACAAGGAGAAGAGGACAAATGTGGAGTCTGAAGTCCAGTGGAACAATGCTGAAATACTGACATTTATTTGAAATATTTTTGAATAAATGAGACATTAATGCAAATGCAGATGTAGTTTTATGATCATAACGAAAAAAACGATATATTGTTACCACTACGCATCAATTCCATTATTTCTGATTCAAAGCAATAATGACAGTTGTTGATGCGATATAGAACCAGGTGATGCCCAACAAGGCCAGGGTATTTGTATCGAACAAATATGTATGCGATGTCACACTGTGAAGCTTGTCACTGGCTCTGAACGCCCTAACGTACTCTTCAATGTTTTCTAGGTGATGGCAGAAGACGAGCAGCGACTAGCGGAGAATGCCTCATTGGAAAGAGGTTTGTAGATTCTATATAGCTGTACATTCAGATTATTCATAGTATACCTTGAATAAATCTTTTATATGGCACCTTGAACCATATATTTACGTGTATGTCAAATGTGGAGTTTAAATGTTAATATCGCAATACCCACCCAAAACATGTAATTAGAACAGTATCCTATCATAAAAACGGATGGCAATGATATGTTTTTCGCCGTTTTAAGCAAAAGGACGTGTAAATCGCGAATGCTTATATACAAGCAATAATAGTAACTGCTCTTCATATAAAGTTCAATAAAATTAAATTTATTCAAAATTTAAATAATGCATTTTTCAAAAGATATTCATGAACATCCCCTCAACATTAAGATGCACGGCGCACGATTGAATGTTTGCGTGTTTGTTGGGAGCCTGATACTCACACAATGCAAACAGCACACACTGATTGTTAGCTAACAAGTGCTCATAAAAAACACTTTTATCTTACCGTAAATAACCCTTGCCCAGTCCCACGGTTTGCCGAAAATCAAAGCAACCGTTTGAGGGAGCACAACATCCGGCCCGACGTCCAGCGACACGCCCACTTTTGTTTCCACGTCACCGTCATGCAGGTCTAGCTTGGTGTAGACAGCATATGAGGTTCAGAAGACAGGCTTGGGACAGTATACTTGTTTACAGATGAGTCCAGGTTACATCTGGATAGCTAAACATGTATAACGGAACATATCTCATGATTAATATCACATAGAAAAGTTCCAATTTGTGAAGCTCTATTTATCGGTTACTTCTCTTAGTTGTTCAAGAGGAATTGTTTACTTTTCAGATTTTGGAAGCACTGTTCATATTGTTGGAGATGAAAGCCGGCCTCTAACTATCTCATGTAAGTATTTCCTGGAGTGACTGAGTGAGTGATGCCAATCACTGATCTCAGTATTCATAGACTCCCTACTGACAGTCACTTATCTCAGTATTCATAGATTCAATACTGACAGTCACTGACCTCAATATTCATAGATTCAGTACTGACAGTCACTGACCTCAGTATTCATAGATTCAGTAGAAACGGTCACTGACCTCAGTATTCATAGACTCGCCACTGACAGTCACTGACTTCAGTATTCATAGACCCCCTGCTGACAGTCACTGATCTCAGTATTCATATATTCAATACTGACAGTCACTGACCTCAATATTCATAGATTCAGTACTGACAGTCACTGATCTCAGTATTCATAGATTCAGTACTGACAGTCACTGACCTCAGTATTCATTGATTCAGCAGAAACGGTCACTGATCACAGTATTCATAGACTCGCCACTGACAGTCACTGACTTCAGTATTCATAGACTCCCTGCTGACAGTCACTGATCTCAGTATTCATAGACTCCCTACTGACAGTCACTGACCTCAGTATTCATAGATTCAATACTGACAGTCACTGACCTCAATATTCATAGATTCAGTACTGACAGTCACTGATCTCAGTATTCATAGATTCAATACTGACAGTCACTGATCTCAGCATTCAGAAACTCCCGTATTGACAGTCACTGACCTCAGTATGCATAGACTCGCCACTGACAGTCACTGACCTCAGTATTCATAGACTCCCTACTGACAGTCACTGATCTCAGTATTCATAGGTTCAATACTGACAGTCACTGACCTCAGTATTCACAGATTCAATACTGGCAGTCACTGACCTCAGTTTTCATGGATTCAGTACTGAAAGTCACAGACCTCAGTATTCATAGACTCCCTACTGACAGTCACTGACCTCAGTATTCATAGATTCACTACTGACAGTCACTGATTTCAGTATTCATAGACTCCCTTCTGACATTCACCCATCTCAGTATTCAAAGATTCAATACTGACAGTCACTGACCTCAATATTCATAGATTCAGTACTGACAGTCACTGATCTCAGTATTCATAGATTCAATACTGACAGTCACTGATCTCAGCATTCAGAAACTCCCGTATTGACAGTCACTGACCTCAGTATGCATAGACTCGCCACTGACAGTCACTGACCTCAGTATTCATAGACTCCCTACTGACAGTCACTGATCTCAGTATTCATAGGTTCAATACTGACAGTCACTGACCTCAGTATTCACAGATTCAATACTGGCAGTCACTGACCTCAGTTTTCATGGATTCAGTACTGAAAGTCACAGACCTCAGTATTCATAGACTCCCTACTGACAGTCACTGACCTCAGTATTCATAGATTCACTACTGACAGTCACTGATTTCAGTATTCATAGACTCCCTTCTGACATTCACCCATCTCAGTATTCATAGATTCAATACTGACAGTCACTGACCTCAGTATTCATAGACTCGCCACTGACAGGCACTGATCTCAGTATTCATAGATTCAGTACTGACAGTCACTGACCTCAGTATTCATAGTCTCCCTTCTGACATTCACCCATCTCAGTATTTATAGACTTCCTGATGACAGTCAACGATCTCTGTATTCATAGACTCGCTACCGACAGTCACCGATCTCAGTATTCATAGATTCAGTACTGACAGTCACTGATCTCAGTATTCATAGGTTCAATACTGACAGTCACTGACCTCAGTATTCATAGATGCAGTACAGACAGTCACTGACCTCAGTATTCATGGATTCAGTACTGACAGTCACTGACCTCAGTATTCATAGATTCAGTACTGACAGTCACTGACCTCAGTATTCATAGATTCGCTACCGACAGTCACCGATCTCAGTATTCATGGACTCCCTTTCTGATAGCTGCTGATATCTGTATTAGTGAAATCATTTATAGCGACCGAGCTCAGGATCCTGAGATCCTAACATCCACGATATGCACCGCAGTGTAATTCGAAGGGATACCTGATTGCTTTACCTGTTTACAGGAGATGAGTTGTACTTCGTCTCTTCCAGAATATGTTGGGCTGAGATTAATGCATCACAGTCATGTCATAGCGAGTCAATTCTGCACAGCCAACCATTGCACATACATAAGTGTGATGCGGTTCTTTAACGGTCGGGTCCGTAAAGATCTGGGGTTAGAATAGGTCTTCGGCAACCCATGCTTGCCGTAAAAAGGGCGACTATGCCTCGTAAGAGGCGACAAACGGGATCGGGTGGTCAGGCTCGCTGACTTGGTTGATGCATGTCATCGATCCCAATTGCGTGGATCGATGCTCATGATATCAATCACTAGATTGTCTGGTCCAGACTCGATTATTTACAGACCGCCATCATATAGCTGGAATATTGCTGAGCTCGGCGTTAAACAACAAACAAACAACCAACTTTAACAGTCGTGCGGCGTAGCTGGTGTTTTAATTCCTGAGTGAGAGCTTTGTGTTCACACTCAAAGTGTAATATTTCTACTCTAATCTATCGGGGGTGTAAGCCTTGGAGGGTTTTTTTGGTCAACTGACTACTCCGCTCCAGGCGGATTTCTTTTTCTTGTGGTATTCTTTGTAATGACCGAAACGGACGTACAATATTAGCCAACAACTTTCCTAAAAACAAAAGTTTCCAACTGTATTCCAGGGGGGGGGGGGGGGAATTACAAATATTCTTGACTTGTAACTTGTGAACGTTCGGTAATGTATAAAGAAGCAATTTGAATGCATGATAAATTCTTTCAGTGAGTGAGAAAAATTATCTTTCTGTCCCAAGTTGATCTGTACAGTGCATTGTACAAGGCTCTTTAAAAAGTGTTGGACCCTAAACCAGTATTTTATCAATCGCACATTATTTTAGGACATACTGATGGATATTGTAAGAACGATATAACCCTGAACAAATATGTATATATGTTCTCAATCAAAGGTTGTTCAATTACTTTAACATGACATTTGTTACAGATAAGACAAAAGTATTACATCATCTTTTTGCCTGAAAGATCAATCAAATATCTGAAAAAAATATTATCAATTTCACACTACCAGTGATCCATTCCTGAAATTATGGAGAATTTAAAACCATGTCACAAAGGTGTTATAATTAAATATGCTTAACCTTTACACCAGTGAAGATCCGGATTAGAATAGGTCTTCCGCAACCCATGCTCGTCGTCAGAGGCGACAATGCGTGCGCCAACGCAGGTTTGCTTGGCATGTATTAATGTAAGCAGAGTTAGCTCCCCTTGGTAGCTCGCCTGTCTTGGGAGGCTCGCTTGGGTTTCGCGGTTCGTTTCGAGTGTTGCCAATAAATATCATCAAGTGTTTACCTGTGTCCTGTCGATGTGTGACAAGTGTACAGTTCCCCCTAACCTAACTGGCGTGGTGGCAGCGGGTTTGAACTCACGTCTAACGAAGCAGGCGGCACAACGAACTGTAGTACTTGCATACTTTCACCGAACGTGACCAACAGGTCAGGCGGTAGAGTGCCTGGATAACGCAGAGTAAACAAGACTGTCATGGCCAACTCTCAACGTGCCCCGAAGCAATGGTGCCTCGGTAAGATTGAGACTGTCAATTCTTTCGAGAACTGGAGGCAAAATCTCCTGTTTACATTATCTTTGGACACAAATATTACGCCATTTCTTGCCGACGGGGCAGTCTGGCATAAGAAAACTAGGGCCACGCCACTCAGGGGCATGACTGACGACGGGGAAGACGTCCGTGAAGCTATTAGAAGAACTGCAAGACAAAAGGTTAGCAGTTTGGAGCTCATGCTCGGCCAGATTGCCAGTTATTGTCCGATAATTTCACAGAAACACCATACTAAAATCCCTAACGTCTGTAGATGCCATATGGCATGCCATACGCCTACATTTCGGGTTCCAAGCAATTGGCGCTCATTTCATTGACTTTGCCGAAATCAAACTTGAAAATGACGAGAGACCAGAAGATTTGTATCAGAGATTAATGGCTTTTGTGGAGGACAATTTACTCCCCCGTGAAGGGGGAATAACCCACCATGGCAATGCACCTGAAGAGGACGAGGAATTGTCACCATCGTTAGAAAATTTTGTTGTGCTCACATGGCTGAGGCTAATACACGTTGAACTTCCAAAGCTCGTCAAACAACGTTATCGGACAGATCTTCGCTCACGAACAATTTCCTCTTTGAAACCTGAAATCTCGCAGGCTCTCGATTAACTTTTAGATGAAATCCGCACAGCAGAGGATGCTAAGGTTATGAGGACAAACACTTCACAACAGCACTCGTCATTCTCACGTTTTGCTAAAGCACAACAAACGGGTAGAAAGTTTCCAAAATCATGTCCACTGTGTAAAGCTGCAGGACGCAGCGATCATGTTCATTATCTCAGCGAGTGTAAGTTCCTTCCAGATCATGACAGGAGATACATGGTCAAAGCAAGACAAATTGCCAGTATACTTGATGACCCTGCTGACGATGCTAGGGATACAGTTGAAAATGTGTGTGCAGTGCCATCTACTGAACCTGTCTCCACTCTTCGTGTGCAAGTCCGTCAGTCGCCCTATATGTACTGTTTCTGTGGCCACCAGACAGCATGAGTCACTGTAGATAGTGGAGCTACTGGTAATATGATCCGCCTCTCAACAGCAACAGGCTTCGGCGCTGACATCA
This sequence comes from Haliotis rufescens, assembly GCF_023055435.1. NCBI lineage: Eukaryota > Metazoa > Mollusca > Gastropoda > Lepetellida > Haliotidae > Haliotis > Haliotis rufescens. The sequence continues at coordinate 32,275,586 of NW_025964383.1, forward strand.
AGACTAGCTCTCAGTCAGTCCATCAGGCAGATGGCTCTTCCCCACTGAAGGTCGTTGGAGAGACAAGAATCCTTTTCACACGCGACAACAAGGAGTTCGATTTTAATGGTCTTGTGGTGGAAAACCTGGATGTAGAAGTCCTTGCAGGCATACCATTTTTGGAGGCCAACGATGTGGCAGTACGCCCTGCAAAACATCAGATCATACTGGGTGATGGTACGACATACACATACGGTTCTACAGAAACAACTGGTGACAAACATACTGTGAGACGAGCTTGTGTACTGTGAGACGAGCTTGTGTACTCTGAGCCCCAGACACTTCTACTACCATATGGCTTGGAGACTTTATTGAGGTGCCGGTTCCTGAAAGCTTTGCTCCTGCGGATTTCACATTTGCCATAGAACCCCGCATAGATACCAGACCTGGACACTCTACCTTGTCATCAACTTGGCCAGAATTAGGAATTATCTCAAGCGTCTCAGGCAAAATCAGGATCCCGAATCTGTCTGACACTCCACAAATGCTCAAGAAACATGAGCACTTTTGCCAGATTCGCCCAGTTTTTATATCTGACTGCGACCCTGATGATGATGTTGAGCCGGCACATCTGCTACCACCAACTATGTCCCCTCAAATTAAGGACATTGGTTTCTCATCCACTGTTTGTGTAGACCCAGACAATATCCTCCCGCAAGATACCAAATCTCAGTATGAGTTACTACTTACGGAGTTCGACGATGTGTTTAACCAACATATCGATGGCTATAATGGTGCTTCAGGCCCCTTTCAAGCATTTGTTAACATGGGACCTGTACAACCTCCACAACGGAAGGGTCGTGTCCCGCAATACTCACGAGATAAACTGTCTGAGCTCCAACAAAAGTTCGATGAACTTGAGCGGATCGGTGTATTTGTACGACCTGAAGATGTAGGTATCCAAGTAGAATACCTCAACCCTTTCCTTATCAAGAAGTCCAGTGGTGGTTACAGATTGGTGACCTCCTTCTCTGATGTAGGACGATACAGTAAGCCACAACCTTCCCTAATGCCTGATGTCGATTCTACTCTAAGACAGATTGCCAAGTGGAAGTACATTATAACCACAGATTTAACCAATGCCTTTTATCAGATTCCTCTGTCCAAGGAATCGATGAAATACTGCGGTGTAGTGACCCCGTTCCGTGGTGTGAGAGTATATGCGAGGTCTGCAATGGGAATGCCGGGCTCTGAAACTGCGTTGGAGGAGCTCATGTGCCGCATACTAGGGGATCTTTTAGAGGAAGGGGTGATTGCTAAGCTTGCGGACGACCTTTATTGTGGTGCTGATAGCCCGGATGAGTTACTTCGTCATTGGAGACGCGTACTTGAAGCACTCAAACACAACAATCTCAGATTATCTCCTAACAAGACAGTCATTGCTCCCAGGACAACAACCATCCTAGGATGGCAATGGCACCAAGGATCCACTCAGGCAAGTCAACACCGCATATCAACTCTGGCTTCTTGTTCACCTCCGGAAACAGTGACTGGCTTATGGTCATTTATAGGAGCTTACAAGGTCTTGTCCTGTGTAATACCTGGTTGTTCCACACTCCTTGCCCCACTTGATGCTGAAGTGGGCGGTCGCCAGTCCAGTGAAAAGCTTCTGTGGTCTGACTCTTTGCTCGATGCCTTCAAAACAGCACAGACTGGTCTCGCATCCAACAAATCCATAGTACTGCCCCACCCCGATGACCAACTCTTGATTGTAACTGATGGTGCTTGTCAGGAAGCCAGGAATTGGAGCAACACTCTATGTAACACGTAGTGACTCGCCACGACTAGCAGGATTCTTCAGTGCCAAGCTTCGGCGACAACAGGTCGCATGGTTACCATGTGAAGTGGAAGCCCCTTTCTATTGCTATCGCTACCAAGCATTTCAGTCCTTTCATTATCCAGTCAAAACACAAAACATGTATCCTTACCGACAGTAGACCATGTGTTTTGGCATTTGAGAAGTTCTGCCATGGGGAGTATTCTGCTAGTCCTCAGGTGTCTACCTTCTTATCGACAGTTAGCCGCTACCAAGCAACGATACAACACCTCGCTGGTTCTGCAAATGTGCCATCCGATTTTGCAAGCAGAAATGCACCAGAATGTGACAATCCCTCTTGCCAAATCTGCTCCTTCATTGAGCGCACTGAAAGCTCTGTTGTTCGACAACTGTCTATAGAGGACATCATGAATGGAACTACCCGCCTTCCTTTCACAAGCAGGTCTGCTTGGCGTTCCTTGCAAGAGGAGTGCCAGGACCTTCGACGAACACATGCTCATCTTCTCCAAGGTACCCGACCATCCAAGAAGGTAACAAACATCAGGGATGTCAAACGATACCTAAATGCAGCAACCATTTCCAAAGATGGATTGCTTGTTGTTCGAAAATCTGAGCCACACGGTTCACCAAGAGAGTGCATTGTTGTCCCAAGACAAGTATTAGACGGAGTCCTGACTGCCCTACACATACAACTGGATCACCCATCTGCACACCAACTCAAGCAAGTATGCCATAGATACTTCTTTGCTTTAGACCTTGACAGATCCATAAACAGTGTTTCAAAATCTTGTCACCGGTGCGCCTCCTTGCGTAAGACACCTCATGTTGTTGTAGACCAAAGCACCAGTGATCCACCTGAAACTGTTGGGTTTGCATTTGCGTCAGATGTTATGCGCAGGGAACAACAACTCATCCTCGTTCTACGTGAATGTGTCACATCCTACACTGCGGCGTGCATCATTACCGATGAGCGTGGCTCCATTGATTCATCTTTGCATTGAATTCCGTCCACTTGATGGTCCTCACGCTGTTATCCGCACTGACCCAGCTCCAGGCTTTATCAGTCTAGTCACAGATGAACGTCTCCAGCAACATAGAATTACCCTAGAAATAGGCAGAGTGAAGAATGTGAACAAGAACCCAGTTGCTGAAAAGGCCATACAAGAATTAGAGGACGAGCTTGTGCGCCAAGACCCCACTACACCAACAGTTCTTGCCATCGCTGTCGCCCGCCTAAACACACGCATTCGTTCACGAGGCCTGTCTTCTCGAGAGATGTGGACCCAGAGAGACCAATTCACAAACTGTCAGTTGCCTCTGTCCGACAAGCAGTTGATCACAGAGCAACATGTTAATCGCCAAAAAAACCACGGTCACAGTGAAAAATCCAAGGCTCCTCGGAGTCATCGACCTGTAATTGATCAAATTGAGATTGGTGACCTGGTGTACCTTCATAACGATTGCAATAAAACATGTGCACGGAATCGTTACCTAGTAGTCGCCAAAGATGGCCTCTGGTGCAATGTCCGCAAGTTCGTTTGGACCCAACTGCGGAACACTTCATACAGAGTTAAGCTCTCAGAATGTTTTAAAGTCCCCCTTTGGAACAAGACACATGTGCATGAAGCGAACAGTGAGGACACATCTGACATCGATGATGACCCACCTGAGACTCTTCACCAGACACCGGAGACTCCGCACATTCCTCTAGAAATATCTACTCCTCCTCTGCCACTGCCTGAGGATGCTGTGTTTGATGACAATCACCCAACCGACATCAGTTCTGCGTCGGATCAATCTGACCCCCTATTTGACCCAGGTATACAGTCATCTTCAACTTCAAGGCCATCGCGTCAACCTCAACGACCAAAGCGATTTGATGAATACGTTTTGGACTTTTGAAGTATTGTTGGTTTATTAAATGTTATGTTTGTGAGGGGCAGAATAATCCCCATCGACCAGAGGGCAGTCTACCCTATGATGGTTTACTTACCAATTGGTTTCTTGGTTAACCAGAAATTGGATCTTTATTACATCATTGTTTACTCACCAAGTTGTTTTTCACGCCTATTTCCTTTATTATGGTTTGTTAAGATAACTTTTATCATGAAGAAAAAAAGACAGTCACGCCAACGCAGGTTTGCTTGGCATGTATAAATGTAAGCAGAGTTAGCTCCCCTTGGTAGCTCGCCTGTCTTGGGAGGCTCGCTTGGGTTTCGCGGTTCGTTTCGAGTGTTGCCAATAAATATCAACAAGTGTGTACCTGTGTCCTGTCGATGTGTGACAAGTGTACAGTTCCCCCTAACCTAACTGGCGGTGTCGTAAGAGGTGACTAACGGGATCGGGGAGTCAGGCTCTCTAACATGATTGTTGCATGTCATCATTATTTACAGACCGCCGCCATCTAGTGGTAATATTGTGGCTTTGTGTGCGGCCTTAAACAACACACCCCTTCTTTATTGCAATAGGCTTTTGTCAGCTTTGACTGAATCTCTATACCAATTCTTGTGTAAGTATAATTATACAATCATGAATCTTATTCATTCTACACTGGAATAACTCAGAAAGCTGACGTTGTTGACGGACTTGCGACATCAATCACTGACCAGCGCTTGTGAACATTCCGCGACACACAGACTGTGACGGTGTAATGGTGAAAGTGACTGAAACGGACATAGAATATACCTGTTCATGCGGTGTGTGATGAACACAAAAATGTCAAAAATATGTCTAAAACATGGAATTTTGTGGTTTATTTGTTTCTTCTTTCGTAAAAGATTCATATAGAATCCACACACAAACACTTTTGTTGAAAAAATCACTCACTGAGATCGTATTTCATACACGAACATCGTCCACGTCTGGATATCTGCACAATGGGAGTAAATAAAAAATGTATCAAAAATTCTTTTATATTGCCTTTTTCTGTGAATTATTCTATTTGTTTCTTTATGAAATGCATTTTGAATTCTCGTGGTAATAGTTTTACTTTGTAATTAGCGCGCTAATATAGCGCAGTTGTGGGAGATATTCTGTACTGATGAAAAACAGAGACGAACATTCAGCACGCTGTTTGGAAACAAGCCAACAATCAGCCGATATTTTCAGTAAATCTCTTTCTGTGTCTCAGTTTGTAACAAACAGTGAAATAAACTTGCTACACAACAAATACAATGTTTATTTCCAGGTCCTAAACTTCACCTAGACGCGGCTCGGACCAACACACTCTGCTGCCACGTAACTACAGACGGTGAGCTGGCCGAATCGTCACCCGACATACGGGATGAGGGACAGAACAGGCTACAGGAGTACGCGGGGACCTGTAGCTCCCCCATCCCCCTTCCTCCACCCACCTCCACCCTCACCCCGCTCCCCACCACACCTACATACTGGGAGACAAAGACCAGGGTGCGGATGGTGGGGCCAGTGTGGCGGCCAGTCCTCGAGATGGGGGTTGTGGAGGCAGGACAGGTGGACAGTGAGCGGTGGGTTTCTGAACAACGTCGCTCCTGGGGTGTCAGTGTAGAGAGATGTGGCATACACAGGGAGGGTCTCTGTACCAGGGTGTGTCGGGAGGGGGAGCAGGGCGTGTGTCACCAGAACACCATGTCCCGCACTCCCGGCACACAGGCCACCCTCCACTATGGCGTGGTGCTGGATGTGGGGAGGGGGAGAGTGGCCTTCATTGACTTGGACAGGGGGATTGTTCTTGTCAAGTTTGATGAGGTGTTCCGGGAACCTCTTGTCCCCGTGTTTAGTGTTGGGTGGTCGCCATTTGTCAACACTAGGTCCATGAGTCTGATCAGCGGGGAGGACGTCGACATGACAGACACCAAGAGGGCCCTCGTCTACCGAGCACTGAGATAGGAAATAAACTGGTTCTGTAAAGTTATCCGTGTAACTGAGAGATTTCTATCAACTGTTTCGATGACAGACGGGGAAAGTGAGTGAAGCGGACATAGAAGTGTTCGGTTTGTGTTCTGTTTGTTGTGTACAAAATACAACCAAGTTCTTCACATGTCTGGTTTCACTTCTTTCCTGGTTTCTCCTGGAGTTGGGAATTATTTTAAATACTCACAGTAATATTGTTGTGCTGAAGTTATTGCTGTAGTTGCTGAAATTATGCCACAGCAACAACTTTCTGAAATGTGATGTGAAACAGAAGTGAGTGTATAGACAAAATGTAAAAATTGTTTCAAAACATGATTTCTTCTGCTAATATTGATTTATTATGATAAAACAATTGTTTTAAATACTCACACAAATATTGTTGTGATGAAATTATTGCTGTAGTTGCTGAAATTATGCCACAGCAACAAATTTCTGAAATGTGATGTCAAACAGAAGTGAGTGTATAGACAAAATGTAAAAATTGTTTCAAAACATGATTTTCTGCTAATATTGATTTATTATGATAAAACAATTGTTTTAAATACTCACACAAATATTGTTGTGATGAAATTATTGCTGTAGTTGCTGAAATTATGCCACAGCAACAACTTTCTGAAATGTGATGTCAAACAGAACTGTGCACAGACAGAATGTAAAAATTCTTTCAAAACAAGATTTTTTTCTGCTTATATTGATTTAATACTATAAAAATAGTGTTATAAATCCCCACATGACTATTGTTATGATGAAATTATTGCTGTAGTTGCTGATATTATGCCACAGCAACAACTTACTGAAATATGAAGTGAAACAGAAGTGAGTGCACAGACAAAATGTTTTCTTTCAAAACAAGATTTCTTCTGCTTATATTGATTTAATACTATAAAATTAGTGTTCTAAATCCCCACATGACTTTTGTTATGATGAAATTATTGCTGTAGTTGCTGAAATTATGCCCAGACAAAAATGAGCACAGACCAAATGTAAAAATAAAGTTGCTTCAAACAGATTTCTTCAGCCTATATTGATTTAACGCTATAATATAATTATTTCCAAACCACACATTATGTTGTTTAGATGAGATTGTTGATGTAGTTGTGGAAACTAAACTGCCACAGAAAATGAAAGTCAACCTCCATGTCTGATGCTGGCAAAATGTTTAACAAACAAGAAATGAGTATTCCACTGTGATGTACTTTATACAGGGATCCTAGTGGTGTTCTGTACCTAGTCACGTATATATGTAATTGTATATGTTTGTTTTGTTTGTGTGTTTGTTTGTTGTTTAACGCCGCACTCCAATATTCCAGCTATATGACGGCGGTCTGTAAATAATCAAGCCTGGACCAGACAATCCAGTGATTGACATCATAAGCATCGATCCACGCAATTGGGATCGATGACATGCATCAACCAAGTTAGCGAGCCTGACCACCCGATCCCGTTAGTTGCCTTTTACGACAAGCATAGTCGCTTTTTACGGCAAGCATGGGTTGCTAATGACCTATTCTACCCAGGTAATTGTATATGTACATGTGTGACATGTAGATATTGAGACCACATATTTAATTTTATCTATATAGTCAATATTTATTTAGTGAGGTATATAAAATACTGACCAGCGCAAAAAATGTTTGTTTCAAATTAAATCTGGTGAATATCTCAAAGTATATTGGTGTCTTTCTTTTATATCTTATTGATGTATTTTACATTGTTCATAATCATGTACTTACTTGTAGTATGACTAAGAAATACATTGGCTTAGATATAATTTCGGAGATTGTAAAGATTACAGTGCCATGCAAACAAACATAACATGAATCCCTATGAGGTGAGGTGAGGTATAATGTGGTTTAATTCGCGTCCAAGATTATTGCACAAATACAGCGACATGCATGCACGTGTGTGTGTGTGGCTGCTTGTACTAGTCCGGACTGATGCCGATTTATAGTGCTTGCCAACTGAGATACCATGCTGCAGTTTGACATGAATACCCCACTCAGACACAGTATACCGACTCCGAGCCGACCAGTCCTTGTTTTAGCCCCTTAATGCCGAGCGCCAGACAGGGTAACAACAAGTACCACTTTAACGTTGTTAGGTATGACAGGGCCCACCACCTTCTGCTCTCTGGGCGGATGCTCTACTAGACCAGGAGGCGGTCTTTATCCCTTTGAAACCATTAGTAACAGCAACAATTGGAATGTGAATACATTATTATTTAATCATTAATCGATTAATCATTATAATGGTGAAGTTGCAACCAGTCATCAGTAGTTGTGTAAATCAGTGTCGTCTGTTTATAAATAAATAATATAATAAAAACAAAAACAGATATGTCAGTTCAAATAGAAGGTAGCCAAGTTGTGCTTCATTCCCTTGCCATTCATTTGCCAGTTGTACATTTACCTGCTGTGTCCATGGTCATAATGGGTTTCCTTTACCATGTTAAATGGAGACACCAAAAGGACACATGTTGTTGTTGACAGATTTGTTTGCTTGTTTGTTTAACGCCGCATTCAGCAATTTTCCTGCTTTCTGACGACAGACTGTAAATAATCGAGTCTGTACCAGACTACCCTGTGATTGGAATCATGAGCATCTATCTACACAATGGAGATACAATGCCATGCATCAAAGTCAGCAAGCCTGACCACCTGATGAAGCAAACTCGCCCGTTTCAGCAAGCATGGGTTGCTGAAACCTATTCTAACCCGGATCTTCAGGGGTCCTTTTTGAAGAGAAGAGAGGTGAGGTGACATGGGAATTAACATGGTGTTCAAGATTATTGCACTTATATAGCGATGTGTTTATTTGTGGCTGCTTGTACTAGTCTGGACTGATGCCAATTTATAGTGCTAGCCCACTGAGATACGATGCTGCAGTTTAACATGAATACCCTCCGACTCCGACACAGCACACTGACTCTAAGCCGACAAGTCCTTGTTTAGCCCCTTATTGCCGAGCGCCAGACAGGGTAACAACAAGTACCATCTTGTTACGTCTTTTGGTATGACGCGGCCGGGAACCCTGAACTTCTACGCTGGACGCTCTACCACAAGACCACAGCAGTGGTCGAAGAAAAGAGAGAGCTGACACACAATTTCATCTACAAGGAACTCCACATGTAGGTGTTACAGATTTGGGCATATTCCACTGAAACAGCAGAACATTACATTAAAAAAACTCAGTTTATACAGTTTGTACCGCACGCAGCAATATTCTAACAGCCTGTAAATGTCGAGTCTGGACCAAACGATCAAGTGATTGATATTGTGAGCAACAATCCAAGCTATCACGTACATTGACACGCCATTAAGAGTCACAACGTCCCACTACCCAATCCACCATGTCAGCTACAACTATTACATGTGACCTATTATAACGAGGAATCACAATGATGCATTATATACATATGACATAGAAATTAATTAATTAATTTCCCATAATTATTGTATAGTTTCTTCAGTTTTTAACAGATTTCTGAAAGGTGTCTTTTTATAAACATGAAAAGATATATATTTAAACCTAATGGAATATTTCATTTCAGTGAATTAAAAATTATTTCAGTGATATGCTTTACCAGCTTGCGCGGGAAGTGAAATGACTGCCACTTTGATGGAACCATGAACTGACAAACCCAGGGTTGGTATCAGGGCAAAAAGGACATTCAAACAAATGGTCAGCAGATCATTGAATAACTAAGGGATGCAACTCTGTTGTAGATAATAACACAGTCTGATAGGCCTCATCAAGTGTATAATAAATAAATGTTGCATGTGAGTAAATTAGCAATACTTCAGCTGTATCATGCATGACAAACTGTAAATAAGGTGAGTGAGTATTGTTTTACGCCGGTTTTAGCAATATTCAAGCAATATCACGGCGGGGACACCATAAATGGGCTTCACACATTGTACCCATGTCGGGAATCGAACCCGGGTCTTTGGTGTGATGAGCGAATGCTTTAACCATTAGGCTACCCGACCGCCCCTCTTTAAATGAGGAATCTGGACCAAACAATGATCCATGCAGTTGGGGCAGGATGATGCACCATCACACTTTGTAACCATCCAATCCTCATTGGTCTGCTCTTTTGACAAGCTCAGGATACTTCCGATCCATTCTGCCCTGGAAACCTCATTCGGCCAACTTACGGGAACATGGAAGTGGGTAGTGCCAGTACGAAAAGCCTCTTTAGTCTTCTTTGAAATGACAAAACACTCAAGAATTATTGCATCGGTTTAATTTGAGAACAGATCTGCACAATAGGCATTTAAAACCTAACATAAATACAAACTCAGTCATAAGAATAAAATGGAAAATAAATAATGATGACTCTTGTCCTACGACATTACTACTACTGTCTGCAAGCAAAGACACTCTTCACCTCTCTGAGATTACAAGCACACGTTCACCCAGTGAGGTATTTACCTCGTGTTGAGTTACTATGGAGGTGTGAAGATCTGAAAGATGACATCAAATACTAAGACACACACGATTTGGTCAGAATAAACTTAGCAATGATAATGATAGACAACTTACTAGCTACTGACAAGTCACCAATGTTCAAAAACATCACAAAATGTTGGTTAAGAGAAGTTTTTTAACTAAATACTGCATTTCATGTATTTAAACATTCAGGATTAATGTTGTTTTTAAGTATGGGCGGCATTAGGTTCCAATTAAAGACGACCTAGTCTGTTTCCTTTGATCAAGGTGAAAGATCTTACTACTTCCATGAAATGAGAAAGTGACTACCGGACTGTTTGTAGCAGATAGCTCATTGTGTTAATTAGGGTAACTTCAATGTGATCCAATGTAACCCTTCATGTAAGAAGATGACCTTGAGTATCAGTGGTCAAGTAGGTCCTGAACAAAACGTCTACTGTGGTAAACTAAATGTTTTAGCATGTTTTCTCATTTGCTTTCATTCATAACAGTTCTATTTGTTGTATCACAAATCCATTTCTATTTCAACACTGAGAATTCAACATGAGGCACAAATTGAGTTTTTTAGTAAAAGATGGCATCTGTCAATGGCTGAAAGGTAGGTAATGAAGGCATGTGGTTAGTCATGAGGTTGTCGTCACATAGGTGTGCCGTAGCAAGTGACATGGCATGGCTGAACACCGTCACATGCTTATATATATATTTGTTGTTGGCATGTGCCATGTAGGCTGCTAAGACAATGTCTTACCATTTGATATTTAGGTGAGAGGGTGGGTTTTGGGGGTAGAGTCATGTTTTTCTTCTTCTATTTTAGGGTCTAAGATTTTTTTTCTTCTTAAAAGGGTCCATGTTTAACAACACCATTTGTGGCAAAACCAAGCGTGACGTTTTCTCCAAATTGACAGAAAACTGGTCTACTTGACATGTTTGTACTCACTGCTACTGTGGGGAATGTCCTTTCCAATTACGAAGATTGTGGATGACGGAGTTAAATAGCATCACCTTCGATGTAAACTGACAAACAAAAGAAACGTTACTAAACTGACATAACATAGAGTGGCATCACGCATCATGTTGACATCCGACGTGTCATATTTAGTACAGCAGGCGGGAATAAGACTGTCGGCGGAATCTGACTTTGTTGACCTGAAGGTGGGAATCTTACACACACGTGACAACATAGTTTGCCAAGTACACAAAGTACACATTGTCAATCTTCGTAATCTGCAAGTGTAGTATACAGTCAAGACGACAATGCCAGAGACATGTCAAATAGATGCCGACCCAGATCCCATAGCGTGTAAGAGGCACAACAGTCGTAAAACCATGTCCTGCATCATTGGTAGCACCATCCGCCACTCACACAATTTTCATTAAAATTACAGGAGGTAGGCAGCTGTCTCACCTGGAGGTTAAGTTGACCTTTAGGCAGGGATCCTATCTACAAAATCATCTGCTTCTGTAACTGACATATCACCTACATTGTGTATTTACTAGAAGACGCAGCTCCCACCTACATTTGAAGTTGACCAGTGGGCAGGACTATCACCTACAAGTGTCACGAAGATATAAGTGAATTCATCTCGAACAATTATTTCTATACTGATATTAAAATCTGATTCTTTGTTGGTGGTAAAGTAGCCATGGTAAAAACTAAACACATTTGTATTCATTTTGAAAATTGTTACTCCCTGTATATCTCAGGGTACATTAAACATACATTTGTACCACCAAATTCTCATTATAACTGTTATTAATAATTCTGACAACAATCAAGTTAAAAATAGAATACACAGAGGTGTATCCAAACAAATTTCCCACACTCGATTTGTGTCAAAGATATTCATCGACATGTGTATGCCGATGGTAGTATTTGGTTCGCTACACATGTATTACAGAATTGATCACTGACCACTGATTAAAATGATCCAAACATTTAATTGTCATCACCATTTTGACTGTTACGCTGCATGGTTTCGACAGATAATCAAGGCTGATTATTACCTTGGGATTTGAATTTTATCTGTCGACTGTGCCCTGTTTTGCGTTCTGAAGTTGGTACATTCGCTATTGAACAAAACGGGAAACCATGTCTTACCAAAACACGTTAAATGATGGTATATGATGGTCCGGATGACAGACTAACATATACTCTATGAAATCCCTTATTACACAATACAATCCTCTCAGTCATAGTGTAGGTCTCTTCGGACCAGTAAAAGCACCGATACCTGTGAAGATCCGGGTTAGAATAGGTCTTCAGCAACCCATGCTTGCCGTAAAAGGCGACTATGTTTGTCGTAAAAGGCGACTAACGGGATCGGGTGGCCAGGCTCTCTGACTTGATTGATGCATGTCATCTGTCCGAATGTCGTGGATCGATGCTCATGATGTCAATCACTGGATTGTCTGGTCCCGATTCGATTGTTTATAGACCGCCGTCATATAGCTGGAATATTGCTCAGTGCGACGTTAAACAACAAACAAACAAACAAACAAGCAGCCATGCAAACACACATGCGTAAGTGCAATAACTTTGAACGCGACGTTTCATACAATTTCAAACCCGTGAAGATTCCGGGGTAGAATAGGTCTTCAGCAACCCATACTTGCTGTATAGGTACTTGCGACTAACGGGATCGGGTGGTCAGACTAGAGGCGTTAAACAACAAACAAACAAAAATCATACAATTTCACGTCACTGACCTCGTTGTTTGTACATAGTTATATCCTTCTACAGCCTCCGTGTAATTGCACTGACTGAAAATAAGGATCAAAAGTCAAGCATTCACATTAACGCCCGAATGATGCATTGAACACAGTCGCCTGGGACATTGAGCAGGTGGGAGAGAGAAGGGCCTAGAATCGACAGTCAACACACACCGCTAGTGGTTGTTATCCTCAGTGTAAAGGGAGACAAATCTGTCTACACTACTGTACAGTACGGCGTCTACTCTGCTGTTCGGATGGATGTACCCATGCTTGTGTTTACTCTTTTATTCAATATGTCAGCATGCAGTATGTACGAGTAGAGTTGATATGATTATTCAAAGTAAAGATGTTCATATTTTGATGAAATCATTTCGGAAAGAAAATACAATGAATACGTATGATTAGCATGTTCTAAGTTTAAGGGCATTGGAGGATCCCAGGATGTATGACAACATTGTGTCTCTCGTTTGCAGTGAATGTGAACATTTTCTTTGAGTGGTATTTAGTAGCTGGTGTTGTAAACAAGAACAAACAACTTCTTAATTACAATTGAGGTGACGTTCTGATGTAGTCAAGGGTAGTTATCTAATAGACAGGATAATCACCGTCAAGTGTAGTTATCTTATAGACAGGAGAATCACCATCAAGTGTAGTTATTTAATTTACAGGAGAATCACCGTCAAGTGTAGTTATCTAATAGACAGGAGATTCACCGTCAAGTGTAGTTATCTAATAGACAGGAGAATCACCGTCAAATGTAGTTATCTAATAGACAGGAGAATCACCGTCAAATGTAGTTTACCCTGCAGGTGTAGGTAAGCAGTGATTTGACTTGTAGGCAGACATATAGCCTTCAGTTGTAGTTGGGAGCAACATGTCGGGATGTCACCTCTCTTGCAGTCAACACATTACCGCCTCTTTCCGTTGCTCTAATAACATTATATCCTCCAACGAAGTCCTTAAAACAAGGGTCAAAAGCCATCTTTTGATTTCCCCTTCACACTGTTGCATTGTAAGCCGTCGCCTGCTGTGGGACAATGGGCAGGTGGGAGAGAGAGCGGCCTCCAGTCGACAGTCAACACACACACTGCTTGTGGATGTAATTCCTCGATGGAAAGGGAGACAAATCTGCCAACACTGCAAAGTACAGCGTCTTATCTGCTTGTTGGGTCGTAAGTATCCATGCTTGTGTTTACTCTCTTAGAATATTAAACTTAACTATATATCATTTGCTCAACATGTAAACTACATCGTAAGCAACCCTTGATTTCTGGAGGGTTCACTCATTTCTATTCTCAACTCCCCAGTTAAACATTGAAATAAATCATATTCAGAACATTGAAAATATACTGAGTCAAATTAAAAACTTCACATTTTTAAAAGTAATTCTATATATGATAGACAACGGACAAATGTATCAGAGAAGGTAATTTTTAATCATTAATGTCCAAAGAAGGATTTAAATTAACGGTGGTAACCATAATTTGTTCCAAACACCTACGGTATTCAGTAATAACATCAACAGTTTAAATCATATGTCCCAAGCACGAGAATCTGATGGCACGCAAGTTCAGTAGCGTATATGGCCACCATGTGCGTTGATAACTGCCACACAACACCTCCGCATGGACATTGTGATGCTTGCGAACACGTGATTGGTAAGACGACGCCATTGTTGCTGCAAAATGGTGCCAAGATCTTGCAAATTCTGTGGTTGGTTCTGGAGAGTGCACAGACTTCTGCCAAGAGCATCGCAGACGTGTTCGATGGGATTGAGGTCGGGAGACCTTGACGGCCAGTGTTGGAAGTCCATGTGCTGCCATAAAAGGCAGAAGTTATGGTGCCAGTACCTGGTCGCGGTAAGCAGCAGCGTTGAGGTTGCCACGGATGACAAGAAGCCTGGAACTTGCATTACCACAGAAAGCACCCCACACCATGACACTTCCGCCTCGAAATCTGTCAACTTCCTGTACACAACACTGGGCGTAACGTTCATGACTGCGCCTCAACACCCTCGCCCTACCATCAGCAAATCGAAGATTAAATCAGGATTCATCACTGAAGATGACTTGATTCCAATTCCTCTGAGTCCATCGTAAATGTCACTGTGCCCACAATTGACGTTGTCGTCTGTGTAATTGAGTCAGAATCGGCCTACAGTATGGCCGTCGTGCTTGAAGGTGAGCAGTTCTCAGACGATTTCGAACAGTTTGCGCACTCAGTCTACCCCTAAACAGTTCATTTCTGGTTGATGTAGCCGTCAAAAATCGGTTACGGAGTTGAAGTAAGACAATCTGACGATCCTCTGCATGTGACGTCATACGTGGTCGACCTGGCCGAGGGCGATCAGCGGTGGTACCCGTTTGCTGTAGACGCGTCTGTAAATCATAAACAGTCCGTCGACTTCAACCCATCGTCCTTGCGACTTCAGCTACGGACGTTCCCGTCTGCAACTTGCCGATGGCACGTTCACGTTGCACATTTGAAAGGAGTGGCATGACAAATGGCCGTAAAGACTTTTGTTTTCTTGTATTATTCTTTTTTTTTGTTAATGACTGCTAACAAGTATGGCTGAAAACACGTGCGGTATTATGGCCACGTGACCAGTTGCGCGTGAAAAAACACTTTTGCCACTATAGTGCTGTGCACATGATTTTGATCGATTCACCTGCACAAAAACGGGTGTTATCTGAAGACAATACGTGGCCATTACTGTTTAAATACACAATAAGGGACCACAATGATAACTGGTCAAAATGTTACAATTTTAGGATTGTGAAGTTTTTAATTTGGTTCAGTATATCTATATTGACACATACTTGCTATAGTTGGGACGATTACTCTGTAAATAAATCAGACACTTCTACGAAAATAAATAGCAGACGGTTGTTTGTATGAGACATCCAAGTATTGAAGTATAAAATATTGTTTCATCACTTTATGAGATTGTTCAGAAGAAGAACGACATAACAAAAAATGTTATAATGGCTGTGAACTTTTTAAATTTCCGAAGGAATATACTATTTCATGCAACTGTCAAGTGTTTGAGGTCTGACTAACTGAATATACACCCTTCATATCTGGTCTCCTTTCCGTCTGCAGTCACTGTTATTTAACTGGCCCGAATTTGTTCTTTTACTGCTTTCATTGTACATGAATTTGTCTAGCAATGCAACTAGGTAGCACTGTATACTAGTATATGTTTTGACTTTGGCTATATCATATTGTTTATAAACCATAAGCATTAAATAGTACGTTAAGTGAACATTGTTGGCTATTTATGTATCAGTTAATGGTATCCACAGAATGAGAACTACATTAACAGATTAAGCCCT
Source organism: Haliotis rufescens (assembly GCF_023055435.1). Classification (NCBI taxonomy): domain Eukaryota; kingdom Metazoa; phylum Mollusca; class Gastropoda; order Lepetellida; family Haliotidae; genus Haliotis; species Haliotis rufescens. The sequence goes on from NW_025964383.1 coordinate 32,291,792, forward strand.
AAGTATTCATATCATGTAACTGAAAAGTCCTACTAAAAGCGACAATACCCTTTCCATAATAAGAAATATATATAGGGAATTGCATCGGACATAATTTTGGTCACTTATGTGTTAGTACGCATAAGTCGGCAATATATCCACTGACCAAAATTCAGAAGAGCTGTTATTTATTTAGAACGTATTTAACCATCCTTTTACAGGACGGCCGACATTAATGACGTTTAGGACTTCATCAATGGACTTCCACTCAACTGAATCAAATCCTTTTCAACATTAATACGTCGCAAATTTACTAGTTCGTACCTACATTCCATGGCCATATGGTCCATGAAGGCATATATAAGACGAGTTCATTTTCCTATATATCTATCCGATAAAAAACAATTCCTGTTCTTCATTAAGTGCTAGTGGTGGCACTGCTTCCATATTTTCCCTTTTGTTGATCCTAACTTACACGCGACATTAACAAGAATTATTGTGAATTATTACCACTTTTTGAGAAATCGTTTTGGTTCAACTCTTTGAGGCAAACATGCAATATATCCCTATTTTTGTTTTGCTAATGTTCCTTTTAGTATAGGGGCGGTCGGGTAGCCTAGTGGTTAAAGCGTTCGCTCGTCACTCCGAAGACCCGGGTTCGATTCCCGACATGGGCACAATGTGTGAAGCTCATTTCTGGTGTCCCCCGCGGAGTAAAACCATACTCACTCACTCACTCCTTTTAGTATAATTATAGAATATAGGATACTGATAATATATATCACATTTTAACGTCTTTCCAAGAGAATATTTAAACGACAGTACGACCCGATGGTCCGGGACATTTTCATAAAATGAATATATTCCACAGTCATGGTGCGTGACTAATCTCTGTGGGAAGTGACTACTAATGACATTAAACAGTTTAACCAAATAAGCAGACGGTTAGTTGTTACATATGCATATCTCTTTGTTTTAGTGTTGTAAATATTCCTGAAGTGGTTTGTTAGCTTGTCCAGAATTGGTTCCTGTTTTGATGACTATTATGATTGTGCTGTTAACAGACATTTTAAATTTCCATATGTGTCATTCACATTGTGAATATATCCTATAACAACCATTCTTTCATCAAAATGTTTTCACTGCATATGTTAATTTGCCATTATTTGAAATGCAATATTTCCCAACTTTTAAACTATAAATTGTAAAAATAAAGATTAGAATGCCTGTAGCTGGCAGCGTTTAAGAAGGGAATATTAGTCGATTAGTCCCATTTATCAGATATGCGCTTCAGTAGCATTATTGAATACCTCCAGGTCGATGTTTATATTGTATCTCTCATCATTTGTGGATAATTCAACGAGCAACATAAAAAGAACTATTCTACCATGACGAAATAATGCATAGTATACAATAACTCGCATTTTTTCAAAAAAAGAGGTTTCAAATCCAATGACACATATCTGATTTTAACTCATTTCAGTGAGGTGGTAATGCTGTAATCTCTACATTGTGCCCTTGTTCGTGTGTTCTATTCAACAAACAGCCCAAACCGGAGACTCCACACGATATCCGATAACACTGACCCAGGCTGAAGTGTCGTCCACTGATGTCAATACATCGATGACAAGTAATGATATCATATAGTTTTCGTTGATGTCGCGCTGCACCATAATAAAAATTATAATCAAGTTGGCTAGTATGTACATTACAACAATGAACATGTACATTGTCACTCACTTCGTAATATCAAATACGAATATTTTATTGTGTGATGAGTTTAACTGGATCAGTGATAACATGTGATATTAATGATACATCAATTTCTTTCCTGGTCTAAACAATAAAAATAATAAAATTAAAAAGAAGGACATACAAATTCTATATTTCATGCTGGTGCTGAGCAATCTAGACTTTCCAAAAGCATTCTAGACTTGAGTTTGACTCATTTTTTTAATTAATTCTCTTGGGTCTGGGAGACAGTCTACGTCACTGATCATACCACACAATAACAAGTCCAGTTAAGCCCCCCGCCGGAACTCCCGTACGTTATAGCAGCTTAGGTTTGGTTATATCATATAACATGTCCAACTGTGCTCTTAAGTAAGCACGAACCTAATCACTGAGGGGTCCTGTATCATCCTCATTCGACTGCTTGTAAAGGTCTGATATCTTACCTCACAGCTGGTTAATATATACACTGTGCTGCATTTTCGAAACAGAGTTAGTGAGTTGGTACAACATATGTACATGGTTCTATTTTAAATGACTGCAGCGCTCCATTTTGAAAGCAAATTGTGTGTGCTGTTTAACGGACAGAGTGCTTTACATGCTCGGTAATAGTGAGGAGTGGAATCATTGTGTTTCCGTGTTTGGTTCAGATGAACAATTGACTTGTCCTTGCAGGTGTTTGTGACGGGTGCCAGCGGTGTGGGAGGATACGCTCAGCTTTTCGCGAACACCCGTTATTAAGGCCTGAACCACATCGGGTTTGTATTCATAGATCTGTTTCGACGTGATATAACTGAAATACTGTTCAAAGTAGTGTTTAACTTTCTTACGGTATTATGCGTTACTGCAACTGTCAAAATTACTTGTAGTGATGTAATATGTACAAGAAAGCATATTCAATTATCAAGTTTATTTAATTAGAATATACTTGCGTCAGTGTATTTTATTAACACCCAAAACTGCATTTGTTAAACACATATAATAACAGATCAGATACACGCATGGTGCTTTGACTTACAACTGTGTCCTCTAGTTGTGGGAATCTGTTGGGATCTGAGATTGTAGAGTTTCAAGTTACCACAGTACGTTCCATTTACATGCCCTGTTCTCGGCCTTACATGATGATAGCAGATGGTTTATTTCCACACGATGACTAGCAGACGACGCATATTTGATTTTAAAAAGAGAGAAATAAGAACATTAGCACAAATAAATCAACTCATCTTGTAATTATAAGAGTTTCAATATTTTATGTTTTCGCCGTTTGTATCTCATTGTATCTCATTGTATCATTGTGTTTGAAAGGGAGGGGGGGGGGGGGGGGGGGGGGCGGTACTAAAATGCGTCTGTAGGAATGTATTTGTGTCTTCATATTCCGATATTTGCTCTAACCCTCTCGGTATTATGGAGCTTGAATTCATTTTTGGGGTATTTTATTGTGCTCTATTTTTACCGGCTGCCTTGGGGAGTCCGCAATGTAACTGCAGGGGTTACTTTAATTAGCATAAATCACTGGTGCAAAATGCACTGTGGGTGAATGTAGACGACGCACCGGTGCATAAAGTCATGCATAAAGCTGTTTTGATGACCTTGTGGGCGAACTGCACTGTTGACGCAAGTAGACAACGCCCTCTGTATGGTTTCATAGGAGGGAAATGAAGCCTTTTTTAATTACACACTTTAAGGCCTGGAACGAATGAGTATTGAACTATTTAAGTTACTATGAACATATACTACAGAGGTATGTAAGTGAACAGGTCATCGTTTTCATTTATTTTTTATCGTGCAAAATAATAGTTAAAGTTGTAGATATTGTGACACAGATTTCATTACCCTTCAAATCTGGTATGACCAGGTCAAGATTTATCGCGCGATGTATGCGCACTTAAATTTTCGATCATAGGTAAAGGAAGATTTCGAAATTGACGACAGATATATAACGGGCGCGTTCTTTTGTGTAGCAACCACATCAGTGTTGAGATGAGGTCATTAGTAACATGGAGATGACATCCACTTTGCTCTGCACAGACCGCTACTACCTACAGAAGACTGAGGTGTCCTGTGTGTGTTGCGTAGTTGTTAACCATTACTTTATCGCCGCACTGCATTTGTAACTTAAGCAGGGCTTTGGGGGAGTATTCCGTGAAGGTTGTGAGATGTGAGACGACAAAATGAAAGCGACCGCCTGTAAAAAACGTGCAGCACACTCAGGATCCTGCATTTAGGCATGCAGACCCCCTGCTGAATGGGTATAAAAATCCACATCAACGGCTGTTCATTCAATCCTTATAACGGCAGTAGACTGTCTGCTTTGGTGCCAACAGAGGGTTAGATGGGCACGTGCAAGGTGGAGAAATGTACTGTTTACTGACGAGTCCCGTTTCCTACTCACACGTGCTGATGGGCGCGCACGTGTCTACAGACGTCGGGGCGAACGTTACGCCCCCAACTGTGTGCAGCAGGTTGTCCAATTTGGGGGCGGGAGTGTCATGGTATGGACCGGAATTCATCACGGTGGTAGGACGCCTCTCGTGCATGTGGCAGGTGCATTGACAGGTGTGCGTTACAGAGACTTGATCCTACAGCCTTAGGTTCTTCAACGTTCATGGCAGACAGTTCCAGCAGGACAACGCTCGACCGCATATTACACGTGTTTGCAGGACTTCTTACAGCACAACAACACCCAGACGTCACCTTGGCCAGCCCGGTCACCAGATTTGTCCTCGATTGAGCATCTGTGGGACGAGTTGGATCGATGCGTTCGCAGAAGGAATCCACCACCCCAAACACTTCCGGCGCTTGATACACTTCAGCATGAAAGGCAGCACATCCAACAGCATGTTATTGACAACTTGATTGCATCTATGGGTCGTCGATACTACAGGCCGGCCAAGGAAGAGTGTCAATAGCTTCTTGACGCAAATAAGCCAAAACTGCCCGAGATCTGTGTGGTCTAGCATTGTCGTCCATGTAAACAGGTCTTGTCTGAAGAGGATGGTTGTCAAAATGAGGGACTACCACTGGACGAAGAACGGCATCTTGGTATTGTTGGCCAGACCTATGCTTGTCATTGACATAATTGATTTGACCATGTTTGACAATCAAACGAGTGATAACACTGTGATGACCACCCATTTGTCTTGCAAAGGCCCTGCATGACATGCAAGCAGTTTCCATGCCTATCACTTGCCATCTTTCAGCGTTCGTTAACTTGTTCCTCACCATGGCTGATTTTCAACCTCTATTGGAAGGGGAATCTCACACAGGAGCAAAATGCAACCACGTGTCTGAAACGTGAATTTCCCATATTTATAGGGTAGGGGATCTGCAGCAACATGTAAAGCATGCTTTCCTTGTGGTATCTGGCCAAATTTGGGTTCATGAAACTATTTAAGCCTAATTCAGTCATACATCATCATATTTCGTATTTCTGATTCCCACACGTGAATTCAAGAGACTATGAATATGGTGGCGCTTAACTTTTGTGCATGTGTATATATTCGTTGCATACAATAATTATTCACCCAAAAGAGTTTTGATTATTTCTAAATTTGTTTTGAGCGTGATCTTCAGAGAGGAAACTTAACTGGAGGTAATAGTTTGCAATTTTAGACTTAGACCTCCGTAGGGATCCGGATTTAAATAGGTCACCGGGGCTCTATTACCTGTCGTGAGAGGCGACGACAGTGTAGTTGTTCAACTGGCAGACATGCATTCAATGCAGTGATTGGCTGAATATCACATGATGTGTTTTCATGCTTCACGTCAAATGTATACATAACAACCCAACCTAAGCTATTACGCAGTTTGACAAATGCAGCCTTACAGAAGGTTTAGAGTGATTTTCATTTGATCATTTCATTGAGGCTTCCCGATGTCATGTTACTATGTGAATACTGTGGGGATGAGATACTATCAAACTCACAACGTGTAACTGTGTATCACAAGGATGAGGAAGTGTGTTATGTACCACAGGGTGGTGATATACCAGAAGCGTATGAACATGTAACTGTGTGGGTACATGGCAACAAAGTCATATATACCAGACAGGGAAGCAATGTCATATATACCAGACAGGGAAGCAACGTACCAAAAGGTTTTGAATCTGTCTCTGTCTATGCCAAAGAACAAGGATTAATATATTCTAAGGAAAGTACAGCCCCAACTGGTTTTGTCCCTGTATTTGTTTATGCCAGGAATGATTTCGCATCCTGCAGTAAGAATTCAAAACCTAAATAGATCGTTCACACAGCGTGTCTCACGTGAGTATTTCAAACATCTGATGTGAACGATATGCACTGTTGAAACTTGTCTGTTGAGTATAGTTATGTTATTTATATTCCGCATTTGGAATTTGTTCCATTTCACGTACGGAACTCAACCAATTTCCAAATATGTATAACTATATGAAAATGTAAATTATCGGTATTGTCGACTGACCACAAAGATGTCCGAGGAACTGTTTTGTAGTTCTGACACTCCTGCTATTTACTTCTTAGTCTGTGTATGTTTCCCTTTCAGTGAACATATTCCACGGTGCGAGAAAGCAGTTTGTGAATTTCTACAGTGTGTGTCTTCCTCTGAAAACATCTTGCCTATAGGGATCCACGTTAAATACCTGTATGGTGTTGGACAAAGGGAAGATAACAAAAAGAAGAAAAGGGAGAAGAGAGATCGCAAACTCCACCATTTTTTGAAAAAAGTATCGGCGCTGCGCAACTCAAACGCTGGATATATACTGATTCATCTTGTAGGTCTGGCACCCGGGGATTCTTTTACTGGCGCATTCCATGAGTTTGTGGATACAAAGCTTTACGACTTGATTCATGATGGTCAGTTATTTACTGATGTTTACCGGATGGTAAAGCTAAGTGACAACAGGGAGCTTCGTAATTTCGATGACTTCTTAGCTCTTTATGTCAGTGCTTCTTCCATCTTGACAACATCTGACTTTAATACAAAGGTTGCACTTGATGACTGCATTGTTGACATTCCTGCGGATACACTGCGGACATTTATCAGAAAAAAAGGAGAATTCGAAAGAACATTCAGCTCACTCCCTTCAGAAATACAAACTGTAAATGATGTTACAAGTTTACATGAAAACAGGTCAGTTCAAATGAAAAGTCACTTTCTTCACAAGAAAGGAGATCATGATATAGTTGCTTACATTATTAAGAGTCTTAAACTTTCTGAGTACATAAGTGCAATGAGCAAACTTCAAAAGGGTGGTTCTTTCCTATATGGTGTAAAAGAGGAATGCGTTTTTAAAACGGAATATGGATACGAGTCTAAGGAAATCCGTCTCCAGCCTGTTTGTGTTGATGATCAAGACTATCTAAAGGATACGTTGAAGCAGAAGATTTACGAGACTGTTCTTGTGTGTGACTTTAATGGAAAGAAAGTGACTGATGCACATACAGTAGACATACGTTTTATCCCCTGCCCGCCAAATGTTACAGAGCCATGTTGCAGTGATGAACTTAGAAATCACAAGTTTGAAACAGGTGAACAGTTTATTATTCATATTTTAGTAAAACACGTGAATGGTATAGTGTTTTATGATCAACAGGGACCATTGGCTTACAAATATGATCCCACAAACAAGTCAGTCACCCGGATGGATATCCATGAATGGTTCCATGCTTTCACAAAGCTGCCTGAAAGCCAAGCGTAGCTGATGCAGTGGACAACAAAGACGGTAACAAATCCTATTTGTTTATTAATGGTTCCACCTTCTATTTTCGATTTCTTTTAAACGGAAGCTTCAGAATCATGCTATTTAAAACCCTAATGCATAAATTGAGATCAACATCAATTATCAATCAATAATGTTTCATAATCTCAATATGTTAGATACGATGTACAAAATCTTTCATCAAAGGCTTTGTAAACTGAAAACACTGTATCATTAAAGTGGTGACTAACCATGTTAATGAGGACCAATTTCTGAAGAAAATGTATTTTGAAGTTCTTTTTTGTCAAAAAGTGCAATACTTTATGGTAAAGATAAGACAGTTGTTTTATGATCAAATTATTGATAATCAAGACCATCTAATGGATACATTGAAGCAGAAGATTTGTATGTGACTTTGATGGAATTATAATTGTCGAGCCATTAGAATAACCAGTCAATAACCAGGGGATGGCAAGAAATGCAGTGATCTCACAGTCGAGATTCGTCTTATCCTTCAACCGCCTTATTCCTAATATTCCTCAATATAATTCGAAAATGTCGAAGGATTTACTTGAATAGTTGCATTATCATATGTTTCCATGTTTGTTCGGGTGAATATGTGTGTGACGGGTTCCACCTGTGGCCTAGGATACGTTCACCTTTTCGTGAACACTTCATCACTATTATAGTGATTCGGGGGGCACGGGTGGCCCACTCGTCTAAGGCGCCGCAATTCGCTGTGCAGAGTTGCGTCACTTGGGCACGCCAGAAACCTATGATTGTGGGTTCGAATCCCGGTTCGCCCCGATTATGTTGCTAGGTTTGTCAGCACCATGCCCGTGCTAATGGGTTTCACCGAAGTGGTAAACGTCTGAGACCTGCATCACTTCAGGCTTTCCTCCCACTTTAAGCTGGCACGCTGCGATATAACTGGAATACTGTTAAAAGCGGCGTTTAACCCAACTCACTCACTCATTATAGTGATTCATGGAAACATGTTTATGGTGTAATCGGAATCGTACTATTGACTCTGCTTTTGTCAGATATTTCTTGTTATGAAAATGGGTTTGTCACTATTATTTATTGTCTGCCATAAACCATGTTATGCACAGAGCACTGTGTTTAGTCTTATGATGCTTTCAAATTCATGGTTTGTATTTCCAGGACCAATCCATGTCCTCGTCAAAATGTCGAAGCTGCTGGTGTGTATGGCTTCTTTCTCCAAAAGCAAAAAAATGATTCACACTTTTATGATACCAATTGCCATTAACACATATCCTACCACAAGAGTTAAAATCATATCTTATCAAGCTTCAAAATGAATTTTTGAAATGACAATTCCTTTTTTACGATGTTTTCATTCCATATTCTAGAAACAAATCGCCAAAGAGGAAGAGCTTGACTTTACTTTAGCAACAAACGATTTCTTCCGACCTGACTTGAAGCACATTGGAAACAGCATATTTGAGATCAGGAGACACTTCATTTTTGAAGGTAATCAAGCTATGCTCTAAGATCAATCGTTTTGATGATGTTTCTGGTCATTGGACAGCAATTTAACTTGCGTATATTGCCAGAGTAATGTTCTAAAAGGAAGTGATTGGTGACATAAAACTAAAATCTGACACAGCATTGAACTCGCAAAAACGTGAATGTATACTCCCCTACCTGTGACATCCGTCACAAACACATGCAAAGTCATGTCAAATATTCACCAAAAACAGCAGCGAACTCTAACACTTCGAGTTTTATTCATGCCGAAAGAGAAGCTAACTTGATGTGTTGAGAGACTTGTAACACTGCAAACACGAAAATGTCGTTTTTTTCCGTATATGGTCATTGGACGGAAAAACGACGTTATTTGGACGCTTTCAAACCATCGTTTTTCCGTCCAAATAACGTCGTTATTTGGCATCGGAATTTACTGGGAGAGAACGATATCATCAAGCTCCTCCCTTTCTTGATTGGCATTGTCTACCGGTAATCCTACTTCTCAGATTTCATTGGTCATTTCTCGCGTGTTAGATTACAGGCCCGAGTTTGACACTGTACTCGAAGCGCTTAGAGGAAGTACTGAAATCAATCGTTCTACGCATGCGGATGCTTACTGCCTTGTCCAAATTTTCCGTTCTGTGCATGCGCGATTTCGCGTATTGTTTCCACTATATGTCACCACTATTTGACAGTGACTAACAAACACAGTCTCGTGATGAGTTCGTAATCGTACAATGTCGCTTAAATTTATGGCACGTACTTGATCGGCACGTATTTCCCTTTAACTAATACAATGATAACGGTAATAATTTTAGTCAAAATATTTAGGAAAGCGCAAAGCTCAGGAACGTCTGAGTAGAGGAAAAGGATTTATACTTTCGAAAGTTATATAATCGTCAAATACGCAAAAGAATATGAACCGGATTTAAAACTTATTTTTGTAGAAGGTGATCTTGATGTTAATTGCCAGATAGTATATGCATATACGTTTTCCCGATATTGCTTATTTTAATGTTTATTAATAGTTTAAAGGTTCGTCCGCCTAATTGACGGGATTCCACTTTCTCATTTGTACATGACACTTAAACAGTGTTCTGTTACTGTAAACAGATTGATTAATTTCAAATTCCAAACTGGTGATATCTATTCAGACTAATGCTAAGTCTCGAAAACTATATAGTTTTGAAAGAAACAAGTAACTACCTTTAAATTGAAGAGGAGCCCTAGTTATATGGGAGATTCCGAGATGAACCTACTCTATGGATATCTAAGCTGCCATCCAAACCGACCCAAACGGGACCCGATAGTTTATTGTACGCTATATAGTCACATGGAAGTGCACTAGAATTATACATTGTATTCCGGACGATTGTGTTCTTTCATCTACTTTTAAATGTTGCCTATACACTAATCTGGACGTACTACTCATTGTACTTCTCATATATATCAGATAGACATTAGCGCAGGTTACCATTCTAAAGTCATACTCTCATATAACCTTATATTGTTCATAGTATCAAAGTTAATTCAACAACATCAAGAACAGCAATTTAAACTACAGAAACACCCAAACACAAGGCTGTTATCAAGCGCTGGTGCAGACGTGATGCATCGTAAAAAACTGAATCGTGATGTCTTCAGAAATACAATTTCTTGCAACATTTATACTACGAGATAGTAAGCCTAACGCTTACTCACCGGCGGAACTTAGACAATATCGCTAAAATAGATATCACATATTTGAATGTTAATACTAAAGACAACACTCATTATTTTTGCAGTGACGATGTAACACTTATACACGTTTATTGGTGACTTTCATCAGTTTTGCTATTTATTTTAATAACTTTGTTTTCACATATACAAGTAGCAATACCCGACTAGCCTGTCATACATACTTATAGGGCAGTTTTCAATCTTGTACTGACTTACTCTGGTGTTCCTGAGGGGGGGTTAATGGCTTGGGTGTTATACATCGTTTTTCTGGTAATCCTGTTATTACTTCATTTTGATCTAATGACACCCTGTTCTCTGGATCACGGCTACGTGACTATCCATAAGAATTAAGATGAACATTCAGATCAAGTACATGAATGAGTTTGTTTTGACGCCACAGTCAATCAAAGACTAATGCTGTGCGGTTTGATTACACACTTCTACCAGGTCGAACATCGTGGATCTTTTTCTACCTAAAGAGAATCATAGTTCATAATGCTAATCAATCTATTGCCTACGAAAACCGTCTCGCTCAAGATGACCTTACTTGTTGTTAGCCTCTTGTCAACACCGCCGCGAGCGCTACCACATAATGTTCGTCCAACTCTGCAGGGGGCATTCCCAGTAGCGCTGAAATGTGCATGTCAAGGACAGCTGATGTCCGATACTGAAGAACCGTGTTCACAGCTGACCGACTTGGTATTTTTCTGCACTGACAGAAACTGGATATACTGACACACGGCTGTTATAGATATTTAAATAACCCCTAATCAAATAGATGCCCTTCGTTAATCTCTGTGTGGAGTACCGTATATACGAGATGCAATGGGCTATTCATGGCATATCACAGGCTTCTACGGATTGTGAACCGGCCTCGCGATATCTAATCCGCTGTCCTCGCATAGATAATAACATATCTTCGAGATCTGTCTGAATGAATGGCGTGACAACATTCAAGAAGTACGTTAACGGTTATGTGAAATATTAGAATGATTCCACCACAGAAGCCAAATCGTTTGATTCAAGTCGTTTGATTCTCCGGTAGCATTTTCAATAAATGTTGTTCACGAAAGGTTCCTGAATACATTAATCGAGATTACGCTATCCGCATGGATGACCTATTTCTGCATAGATATATCTAGATCGGTGACGCTAAGCCGGTGACCCGTACCAAGATCCGGACATACCAGTGGAACACTCACTCACTCACTCACTCACTCACTCACTCACAATCTATCAATCTATCAATCAAACAATCAATCAAAATGGAAATCGAGTGACGGATGCTTGACTCATTGTAAGTCTTTGTACGCCATTGTATCGTTGCTACTGGTACCAGTTACCGGTTTGGTCAAGACGAAGCATTGACGAAGCAAAGAGTTTAATCAGACGTCTCCTTGAGGAAGACTGGTGTCACACCTGTGATCCCTGGGGATAAGAAATGTGACATTGCGTACCAGGCCAGCAGTTAGACGTATCAACGTATAATCGTCAATTCTCCTCGGCGTAATATATATCTTGCACGTGTACGTAAACAGGATGTGTTTGGTAACTTGAGTAGGAAGCACAAGTGCACGAAGGGATGGTATTTCAGATGACAAATGAAAGAAGACAGAATGATTGTGACCCAAATTTAGTGACTGGTGGCCGTGTCGCACACACGAATTTTTATTAAATGTATCCTCGAGAGTCAGTAAGAAACTAGAAATAACTGCCTTTGTTCTGTAAATCTCACCAAGTTTCAGCTTTCGCCTCTTCCTTTGTGGAATGAGGTTTCACATTTGTAAAATGATCTCTGTTATCTGTCTGTGCCATCAACTTAACTGCCCTCACCCCCTGCAGTTTTCCCGTCCCATATTACCAAGCAGGTGACCCACAAGGAGGAATACGCCCCCCTCCCCCCCCCCCCCCCTCAGTCCCGACTCATGAGTTATACTGTGCCTACCACAATAAGTTGTGAATACGTAGCCTTGCTGTGGCCAAACATTTTGTAACAATTTGGCAAACTTTGATATGTAAACAGCACATATAATTCAGTTTTATTTCATCTTAACATATCAGTTGAATCCCACTTGACCTTTGAAGATCCGGTTAAGAATAGATTTACAGCAACCCATGCTTGCCGTCATAGGCGACTATGCTTGTCGTAAGAGGCGACTAAAGGGATCGGGTTGTCAGGCTCGCTGACTTGGTTGATGCATGTCATTGTATCTCAATTGCTTGGATTGGTTTTCGTGATATCAATCACTGGATTGTCTGGTCCAGACTCGATTATTTACAGACAACCGTCATATAACTGGAATATTGCTACGCGCGGCGTTGCACAAACAACAACAAAAACGGAAAAACGGATCCAACTTGTGGATACCATACCAATAAATCAAACCACTGAAATCAAAATAAAAAATAGTCGATAGTCATATTTCCCTCTGTTGGTCCCACGTGAAATGTTCTTCATGAATACTGTAAATCATGAAATTAACGCAATAATAAGTCAGCACATTAATGCGAGTATAGAAGAACCCTGGCCTCAAATGCGTCATGACATTTATGAGAGTAGCCTTGCAAAAATCACTGTAGTCTCACAATTTAATAATGTAGTATTGGCTGATAGATGTTCGACCGAATAATATCATTTGTTCAATCAACTGTTCATCTAATTTCCATTAATGTATGTTACATTGATAATATCTTCATGGGTTTCTTCTCTGAACGTATAGTGTTGAGGACTACTTCAGTTGAGGATAAGTAACATAAATAATGATGATATTATTTTGATATTATTGTCATTATTATTCCTTCAGATCATTAAAAAGTGTTATTATGTTTCACATTAAACATAGAGAAAGAGGTATGGATATTGTGGAGATTATTTTTTAGCATCGACATTATCAACACAATTCTTAAAGATATTATGTTTTGTTTATGGTCTAATGCCGCTCTCAGCAACTAAGGGATATAACAACATACATTTAGGTTCAGTTGTATTATTAAATCTGTTTTATTTTGCAAATGTTACAGAGACCTGATAAAGTAATATAAAAATGTATAGTCGCTATTCTTAAAAGTAAGCATATGTTAGATTTATCAACCGGAAATATTGCACACCAAAGGATAATTATATATCACGACACTATTCTATTCTAAGTCAACTCTATTTGTGTTTGCTATTGCAAAGAACAAAGAAGAAGGAAGCGATATTTATTTCACGATAAAACCTTGTTCTATCATGACGTCATTTATGGAGATTCGAACATGCACTCGCAACTTGAGGACTTCGTAACTTTCATGTTATTTGTGAGAGGGAAGTGTCCAATGAGTTGTTCCCAATAGATGTAGCTAGGGAAGGTAGATAAATGCAATGCAAATCAGAAAGTGAGAGCGAAATGTTAATCGGTATTGGGAGAAAAGGTGCAGACGAATAAATTGTGAGAATAAGCCGGAAAGACCAAATTCAAACCCTCCTGTTCATAAAATGGATTTATCTTGCATTGCCGCGGTCGTACGTAATGTTGATATCTCATATAAGAAATAAACGAGTCGTTGTCGTTGTTTATCGTACAATAAACAAATCCCACTCGCGGTTTGTTTCCTAATTACATGACCATATACCCTGACATTATATCACAGTTGATTATATCAGTTGACAAAAACGACATAAGGCCTTCCATCATCACAAGAAACCCTTGCCAAAAGTAGCGCCAACTGCACGATTCCGACAACACCGGGAGCATGCATGTTTCATTATTCACCTTATAAAATGATGACACTGGGTGATCGCAAAAAGGCGAGCTCATCCCGATCCACAAGTGGCACCCGCTACAAACACATGCAAAGGCAAGCCAATTGTTCACCCGAAAAGGCACGGAAACACACGGTACAAGTCAAAATAGAGAATTGCATCAGACATCATGTTGGTCATTGATACGTCAAACCTGGAAATGCCAGCTACACGTCCAACACAAAGACCAAGCCAGGACCCGAATCCTTTAAACCCGCCCAAACAACTCCCTGAGCACGAAGCTTGCCGAAATCAAAAGTTCTGTTAATTACATACATTTTCTTCTAACCTAACATAATCTATACTAGTTCTGAAGTAAATCGTATTTACCCGCATGAATCGCCTTCTGTCATTTATTCCCGATAAACAGAGCATGCACACAATAATGTGGGGTAAGTCATGCACCAAACGTATACTCTCGATATACATGTTGCTCTTACTTAAAACACTATTGGGCTAACAAGATACGTATATTAAAGTGCCATGCTTTTCTGATGTGCTATCATTCTCATTCGAAATAATGACATTAATAGTTACCACCCACCCTTCAATATTTTTCAAGGTCGGGTTAATCACAATCATATTTGAATATATACCACATCTATACTTACATGTCCATATCTTTATACTTTAAGGAATTAGGTGTGTCTGTCATACAAACCCCGAAACAAATATGTCCAATACAGCCCAAAATTTGGCAAAATGAAGAAAGTCTCTCGGCTCCTTTTTGTTATATTTTATAACTATTGTTTAACAACTTCTTTTTTTTCTGTAAAATATGTTCATTTCAGAGATTAGATGTTATTCTAGCATCAGGTCTGTGGTACGTTCACTGCATCAGCGTTGACATAAAAACGATTTTTACTTATATAAATACTACATTGGACATGCTTAGCATTTATCTTTTAAGGAAGAATGTGGGACTTGCTTAATACATATGTATGTGGACATATATGTATGTACATTTGGATGAATATAGATATACCTCCTTATAGATAGTGATCGTAGATGATTGTAGAACATGCACGAAGAAAATGGAATCACGTTTAGCAATATTCAACCATGTTGCGATATTGTTTTCCAACATACAAGCCGGACCATGAAATTATGACTTGAATTCTGACCTGGCTTTCTGGTGTGATTTAACACCCCATAATCTAATGTAGAAAAAGAGCTAAAAGCACGAATAAAGATCACGAGATGAAACTTATGTATACATCTGGGCATATATTTGCGTAGTATTACTACGTTAATTCATCAGTATATATGTATTTTGCGCAAAGGATATTGTAGGATAGACGCTTACATGCGCATATAACCTATTCACCAGTGCTGTAATATTTAATTCATTTGTCTTTTGATACATATAGATAGGAACATGGAGAGTCTGTCTGAAAACATATGGACATGCATGGGATCTTTTGGATAGTTGTACTTCACGGTTAGACAAACGCTTAGTCTCTGAAAATACATTATTTTGGTTAAAACGAGAAACTATATTTAAATTCAAAAGGAGCCCTATGAGATGGAAATTTCAGCCTGAACCCGCTGAACATCTAGGCTTTGTTTTATTTGGGGCTATAGCATTGCAGTAAGGCCTGGGCGGAGGGGAAAATAATATGGTTCAGGGACTGTAAGACAAACTACATCACGGTCTGTATCGCCGTCGTGATCTTTAGAGCTACGAAATTAGAGCCATCTGAGACAGCCACTCGACACCTGTTTGCACCTATCAGATACCAGTCACTACTGTCACTACTCCTCTCTCCAAACGAAAAAAAACCCGAAAAATGTCAGAAGTGTATATTTTTAATCCTTCTAATTTGCTATTTAGATACATGATTTAAAAGTAATTATATAGATATCTGTGATGCTGGAACCGTTATGTCGCCATTGTGTAGCTATTGTGGAGTCATTATGAATATCAAATACATGTCTTGAAATATAGACTTGTAAAAGAGTTCATCAAAGAACCATATGCAGCCATTTAATTGGCGTGTATGGATATATTATCCATTTACTTATGCACACCTATTATGGACATATACATAATTTCATTGTACCTTATTATTAAAAACATTACCCGTGAAGATCCGGGTGAGAATAGGCCTTCAACAACCCATGCTTGTACTAAGGCGACTAACGCAATCGGGTGGTCAGGCTCGCTGACTTGGTTGATGCATGTCATCGTATCCCAATTGCGTAGATCGGTGCTCTTGGTGATAATAACTGGATTGTCTGGCCCAGACTGGATTATTTACAAACCACCGTCATATAGCTGGTATATTGCTGAGTGCGGCGTTTGACAACAAAAAATCAAACAAAAACTACTATTAAGGAAGAGTGCAGGACGACTTGCTTTATACATATATATGTGGACATATATGTATGTACATTTGGATGATATAGATATACCTACTTAAGTGCTCGTAGATGACTGTAGAAAATGGAATAATTATGTGAGTAATCGGGTTAATACCACGTTTAGCAATATTCAGCCATATTGTGATTTTGGTTTCCAACATACAAGACGGACCATGAAATTATGACTTGAATTTGGACCTGGCTTTCTGGTGTGATGTAACACCCCAGAATCTCCGGTAGAAAAAGACCTTAAAGCACGAATAAAGATCACGAGATGTCACTGATGTACACATCTTGAAATATATTTGCGTAGTATTACTACGTTAATTCATCAGCATATATGTATTTTGCATAAAAGGATATTGTAGGACCGACGCTGACATGCGCATACAACCTATTCACCAGTGCTGTAATATTTAATTCATTTCTTTTGACACATATCGACACGAGAAACTATATCTAAATTTAAAAGGAGCCCAGGTGGGATGGAAATTTCAGCCTGAACCTGTTGAACATCTAGGCTTGTTTCATTTTGGGCTATAGCATTGCCGTAAGGCCTTGGCGGAAGGGAACACCTGTTTGCACCCATCAGATACCAATCACAACTTCTCTCTCCAAACGAAAACAAAATACGAAAAAGGTCGGAAGTGTATCCTTCCAATTTTCTATTTAGATACATGTTTTAACTTTAAAGTAATTATATTAATTAAAGTAATCTGTGATGCTGGTACCGTTTTGTCGCCATTGTGTAGCTTTTGTGGATTTATCATGAATATCAAATACATGTCTTGAAATATGGTTAGGCTCGCTGACTTGGTTGATGCATGTCATCGTATCCCAATTGCGTAGATCGGTGCTCTTGGTGAAAATAACTGGATTGTCTGGTCCAGACTGGATTATTTACATACCACCGTCATATAGCTGGTATATTGCTGAGTGCGGCGTTTAACAACAAACAATCAAACAAAAACTACTATCAAGGAAGAGTGCAGGACGACAAGTTTTATACATATATATGTGGACATATATGTATGGACATTTGGATGATATAGATATAACTCCTTAAAGATAGCGTTAAACAACAAACAAACAAAATCTATTATTAAACACCTTCCAACAATGAGAAATTAAACTTATATTTCTATATATTCTGTTATATTTAGAACATAATTTGATTCATAATTTAATTATTGCGTTGCTTTCTTCCCAGTCAATCAATTTACATGTTCAACACCCTAAACTTTTAATATTTCATTTTTCACAAATGGCTACGTTAGTGAGTTGCCTAGATCTCTCGTTACCTACTCACACGAACAGATTAAAATAATTTGTTTTACTATCATATTTCTGTTTATCTAATTCATAATACGAAATTGGTAATTCATTTATCACAGTATAGATCATATTCGTTTATATCCCTATCTGATGCTAAGGTTTTATTTCAGAAATTATACTTGATTCAAAATGTATAAAGATACACAATTTGCCACTATTTGACTTTTAAACTGTACAAAGTATAATATAATGATCAGAATGCCTGTAACAGGTAGTATATAAGAAAGAAATATTTGTTGATAAGTCCCATTTTTCAGATATGCCCTTCAGTAGTAGTATTGTATATCTCCAAAGAGAGGTTTACATTGTAGTTCTCATTATTTGTGGATAATTAAAAAATCAACATAGAAAATGTATATGCTACCATTACGAAAGAATACAGAGTATACATAACTCGCAATTCTCCAAAAGAGATTTCAAATCACAATAACATATCCGATATAAAGAGAGGTGGTAATGATTTAATCTCTACATTGTGCCCTTGTTCGTGAGCCCTTGTTCTATTCAGCAAACAGCCCAAACCCGAAATTCCACAACATATCCGATTACACTGAGCCAGGCTGCCCCAGTTCTCCTTTCGATACTGACGCCCTTGTACGTCTCCCAGACCATAGAGAATAAATTTAAAAGGAATCCAGCTCAAGTCTAGAACGATTTGGCAAGCCTAGATTGACTCATTTCTATCCATGAAAGTAAGCATTAATAAAAAAATATTGTTCTTGTCTGCTTCAGATTATATTTTGTAGAGACATATTTTTAACTAGGAAAATTGTACTGACACCGGCGCTGTCCCTATTGAAGCTATGTATAAGAATTTCGAATTGTCGTCCATTGTTCGATGTCAATACATCGATGACAAGTGAGGATATCATAAAGTAATCGTTGATGCCGCGCTACACTATAATATATATTATAATCAAGTTGACTGGTGTGTACATTACTACAGTGAACATGTACATGATCATGCCCTAATAATCAAATGCCGTAATGTCAAATACTAATATATTATTGTGTGATGAATTTAACTGGATCAGTGGTAACATGTGATATTAATATTCCATCAATTTCTCTCCTGGTTGGTCCATCCATGTCTACAAAATGAACATAATACAATTAAAATGGAGCCTAGAACAATTCTTAATTTCAGGCTAGGGCTGTGGAAATCTAGACTTTCGCAATCATGATAGACTTGAGTTGGTCTCATTTTTTACATTATTCTCTTGGGTCAACGCCACAGCTCATACCATACACTAACAAGACCAGATTGCCTCCCGCCAGAGCTCCTGGATTTTGGTTATATCATCTAACATGGCTCTTAAGTAAACAAGAACCTAATCAGCGCGGGGCTCCTTTATCATCCCTATGTGACTGCTCATAAAAATCTGATATCTCTTCCCAAAGACCTGGTTAATAACATGTTTTCTGCTGAATATTCGAAACAGAGTGAGTGAGTTGGTACTACTTATGTTTACGGTTCTATTTGAAATGACTGCAGCGCTCCATTATGAAAACAAATTGTTTTAACGCCGCTCTCAGCAGTATTCCAGTGATATATGACGGCGGTCTGTTGTATATGAAATACATGCAAATTGAATCTTGAATCTTGAAAGTTGTAACATTTCCGCTAATAAGTATCACATGCAGTATACAGTATATCAACTGCAATATACTGTATACAACATGCAGTATACAGTGTGTCGCGAGCTCGTCGCTGGGCTTGGGCACACATTTCCTACCCCTCTCCCTTCGGCAAACACCTCATGAGGGTTGCAACGAGGTCACAGGTCAGGCGTGCACTCGTCAGTTTTTTTAATGCGGTCAAGAGTAAGATCTTCCGGAAGACCACTGCACTAGAGGTATATGGATTGTTGATGAGGTACTACGTGTTTGGAACTGGAAGTCGAACACTAAGCACTTTTAGAGAAGAGCTCACAATAAAACGTTATGGACTCGCGGACGGGCTTGTGTTTTCATTTCAAGACTTACATGTGTCAGGTTGAACTTCTACGACAGATGTAACTTGGTTACCGCTTCCTAACTGTAACATTAACTAAACTTTACGCCTTTTATACACATTTGTGATGGGGCGACAATGCGACAACGAGACATATTTTGACCTTGAAAATGTCGCGTTACTGACTGACTGATATAGGAGATTTAACGTGCGCTTTCCGACTGTAGCGTATTTCGCACACGGGCCTGGCCGGACCATTTATTGCATTCCGAAAAGGGTGAAGGTGGTCGCGTTACGGCATCGTCGCCCTTTTGTAAAATAAAGAAAAGGATTATTCAAAGAGCGACAATGCAAACACGCGAAAATGCGACAAATGGCCAATTGTCGCGCTTTTATTAATTTTGACACGTTTTGCTTGTTTTTGTAAGGGCGTCAATGCGACAATGCGACAACGCGACAATGTCTCTTCCATAGTGATCCGTGCAAATAAAACTGAGTTATGAAATAGAAGTCTGGCATGCCAATTAAAAAGATAAAGTGTTACAGCTTCTGATTTCATAGATCTTTAAGAAGGATTATCAATAATGGGATGGGTGATGAGTTCAACTGCATGCCGAGTCTATACGTTGTGATTAACAAATAATGCTCCGAGTCAATACATTTTGTCAAAATGTATAATGACATGTATTACGGGAATGAACATATTGTTTATACTCCATGTTTTTGACGGACAATATAATTAACATGCTTGGTAAAAGTGAGGACGGGCATCATTGTGTGTTTCCGTGCTTTGTTCAGGTGAACAATTGACTTGTCCTTGCATGTGTTTGTGACGGGTGCCACTTGTGTGGCAGGATACGCTCACCTTTTCCCGAACACCCGTTGGATGGCCTGAACCAATTCGGATTTTAATCCCACATCAGTCTGATACACCGTGATATAACTGAAATACTGAAATACTGTACAGTTGAAAATGGTGTTTAATGCGATTACCGTAGTGTGTTACTGCAACTGTTCAAATGTTGCGCAGTGCTGTTATATAATATGTAAAAGAAAGCATATTCAATTATCCAATTGATTTGAATAGAATATACTTGCGTCAGTGTATTTTAGTAACGCCCCAAACCGTAATTTAAACACATATAATAACAGATCATATACACGCATGGTGCCTTGACTTACTGCTAGCTTTAATAGCCCATCCCGGAATAAAATACTCCCCCCCCCCCCCCCCCCGCCCCCCACACACCCCGGGAACATATGTTTTAGTATGTTTTCAAGAAATATATTCCAAACAATATCCTCATTAGATGAGAAGATCTTTTTTCAGAACTACCTCAGTAAGTCAATTACAATGACAGAGCGTCGTAATACATTTACATCAAGTACAATACGCGAAAATGGCCGACACAATAAACGTGACGGGAGATATTTCCGAAGTTGTTAATCAACCTGTGGCTATTTCAAGCCTTTGTCATCACTGATCAATTGGCCGATCGTTGAAAGGTGATTGTAAAGATGTGTCAAATAGATACTAAGGTAAATTCATAGATTGCTGTAGATTGTCACTACGATACTTTGGATGTTTTTTCGTTTGTTTTTTCTCTGGGATGGGTTGTAGCGAGGGTATCCTTAAACAGGCATGCAACCACGCTTCTGTATGAATTCGTACGAGGGAATTCCAAGGGTTTTCCGCAGGAATGTGGAAGTAGTCATGATCAAGATAGACACAATTTTATGGATAACAACTTCTTTAATACTGTATGAAAGTATTAAAGAAGTTGTTATCCATAAAATTGTGTCTATCTTGTCATCCGTCAACTTCTAAGTAATGCCTATCAAACAATTTAGTCATGATCAGTGTTTACGCCATTTCAAGAATACAGTCACGTGAAGAACGTCATGTGACCGACCTCTCGTCCTAACCGTATATCTTCACATTAAAAAAATAGTTATTATTATAACCAAATGAAACACAACCCATTATCCGATAGGGGTAGCTGTTCATAGCCGAGGGATATGTTACCACAATAAACTTGGTAACATTGTTTGGTTTGACTTCTTGGCGCGTGCCTGACTTCCATTGAAATGTTACATATCCTAAAACTGGCTTATCAGCAAATCTCGCTGCACTGCGCGCAACAGATACTAGAGTAAGGCATGCCAGAAATACGAAACCTAAAGTTTTCGAAAGGAATCCTTAGGGGAATCACGTGCGTCGGGGGACCAGCGCCTTCTGATTGGCCGTTAACAGTTGTACAAGGCGGAGCAAAAAGCATCGTCCATTTTACGCTTGAAAAACTCGACCCTTTTCTGGACACTTTCTAGACGCTCACCAATTAATCAATTTTAACGATTTTTTTGTCGTTTTTCCGTCCAATGACCATATACGGAAAAAACCCGACGTTTTCGTGTTTGCAGTGTAACTGGTACCGTTGTTCCAAGTCATAGATGCTCGAGTACAATTCAGTCGACAGGTATACAAAACAGGGAACTCAGTTATTATCCCACCAGGAAGGCTTAAGTTTAGATACAAATGAGAATAGTTCCTTTAAATATTTGTATTTTTTCAGACGACCGAACGGTAACACCACGCAATCTTGAAAACTCTTCAGCAAAAGTGAAAGACTGTCTCTTGGAACTTGTAGAAAACCATGCATTTGTCTTAGGATTGGATACCAGGACTGATATAGATGTAGACAGTACGAACCATCCAAAGACTGAGCCATGTTTCATGTTCTTATCAGAAACCTTATCAGTTGCTCTGGATTTTACCACATCACCTCGTCCAGGTAATTCCGTGTGTGATGTGTTCATCGTCTTCCCAACTAAGCCAACTGTGGTCCTGTCACTCGTTGATGGTGATGAAGAGTCAAGGGAAGCTTTGGCATACAACACGTCTGTGGCGAGAGGAGTGAGACATAAACTCATCAGATTCATGGATGAAGATGTGAACTCAATACATGGAGTGATCAATACGTCGACGCTCAAGGATAGTGTCGCATTCAAAACTCGCCTGAAGGTTTTGGTTGACGATTCTTCTCATTTTGTTCCAATGCGTTCATTGTTAATGAATCCTAGCACATATGATAGAGTCCTTACAGCGTTTTGGGCGGGTGTTGCTGAGACAAAGTCAGTGCTACGAGAAAATGGTGAAGGCGATAACTGTATACGATTCCTCACCAAAGAACAATGTATCATTCTGGTAGAGAACATCAACAGTAAGTATGTCCAGGTCCGATGTGTGCCAGGTAGCGGGGCAACGACTCTGATGCTGGAGGTGGCCAGGAGACTGAGCAGACTGGGGGACACTCTACTGGTGTGTAGGTCACGGAAGGAGGAGCGCAGACTCAGGTTTGTAGATATCAAAGGGGCTATATTAAAAAATATGAACACACTTTTTACTGGAATGCCTCAGAATACGAACACCAGAACTGAGTTAATCATCTCTGTTTGTTTCAATCAATGACTTAATCAATCATACTTTCAGGTCAGCATATGCATCAGTGGTATCAGTGAATGACCTCAGCAAACTGGATCTGTCCTCATACGTGAACATTGTTGATGAAACAAACAGTGTGACACCGGAAACAAGACGTCACCATTGGCAATTTGCAATTTGTATGTATCTCAAACATTATTTCTTTGGCTTCCAAAACTCGCATACGTAATATACTGAACAACAAAAGTTCCTGTGACATTGCATAAGATTTAAAGCAAAGTTATTCTTTTTACCAAATCTGAAACAATTTCCGTTTGCAACAGATAAAAGACTCCTGTAAGTGTTCAAATGGTTCAATTTGCCATACTGACTTAAGAAAATGCCTGATTTCATAAAAAACCAAACATGAACATGCCAAAATGTCAATTTACAAATCAATAGCGTGCATATCCACCTCTAGTTGCGATGCAAGCAACACGTCTTCATCTCATGGAATGGACCAGGGATCGCACAAAGTCCTGTGGGATATATGTCCATATCTGCTGAAGCATGCTTCGAAGTTCCTGGAGTGTCTGTGGAACACGTGGTTGACGTCGAAGGCGCCGAACCATCTCATCCCACATGTGCTCGATTGGTGAGAGATCAGGGGAGCGAGCCGCCAAAGAGATGACATCCACGTTGTTTTGTTGAAGAGAGTCCTGAACAAGACGAGAAATATGAGGCCGGGCGTTGTCATGTTGAAAGGTAATGCCTGGGCCATGACGACGCAAAAACGGTACAACAACAGGGCCGATGATCTCGTCGCCGTGGCGCTGACCATTGAGATTTCCCTCTACCACTATCAAACGGGTCCTCTGTCTTGCTGTAATCCAAACCCATACCATAACGCTGCCCCCTCCGAACCGATCTTCTTCCATGACACAATGACTGACGTAGCGTTCACCTCGAATCCGTCCATCGCTGTGGCTGAGGTGAAAACGAGACTCATCTGTGAATAGAACGTGTCCCCACTGCATGACCGTCCAGTGTATATGTTGTCTGCACCACTGCACCACTGAAGACATGCTTGACGCTGGTTTCCTGTCAAAATGGGACGTCTGGCGGGTCTTCTGGCGACAATCCCTGCACAACTGAGGCGGCGACGTACGGTTTGTGAAGATATTCGTCGAAGGCCAGGGATGCTCCTTGCACTCACTGTTGCTGGCAGGAATCGATTTCGTACGTGTGTTGTTCGAATCCAGTTGTCTTGTCGATTATTGGTTACGCGTGGCCTGCCACTCCGAGGATGGTCTCTGACTGCATTCGTCTGTGGCCAACGTTGCCATAAACACCAAATAGTGTTTCTGTGGACGTTAAATTGTCTTGCAACATCACGTTGACTAGATCCTGCTTCAAGCATACCAATGACTCACAGACGCTCATTATCGGACAGGCGTGGCCTTTCGTAATGTTGAATAATTGCGTAATTTTGTTGTTTATTTGAGTGGTTGTTGTCAGCACGATGCTAAAGAATGCATATGGAATCCCGTTAACGCACATATTTTTATACCCTTGATTCTTTGGTAGTGAAATGCATGGGGCGTGCACAAAAGTCAACTTTTGCATGGAATGCATGGTTTTCTGTAGCAGTTGCGCTTTTGTGACTTGATTCCATACATGTACTACAATATCGAAAACCAAACTTTACTTGTTTGAAAAATACACTAAAATATTGGTGTCACAGGAACTTTTGTTGTTGAGTATATATTTTTGGCAATACTGACCCCTGCTTTTATATTATTTTTAGATCATGCTTGATCATTTAGATCATTTTTGCATCATGCCTTTGGTCTGGCATAATGCCGGCTCTTCTTATTTGTAATTATTTGAATACAATAGTTGTTGATAACTTTGATAAGAAACGGTAAACTGTAATTATCTACTTACAATTCACTTTTACTCTGTCAATGTTCACCCATCAGTAGTTGTACAAATACACGATTTGTCCTTCATGCTTTTTCCTGCATGCTTGCAAGAGTATTTAGTATGTGACTGTATTTTAAAACTATGGGTTTGATATTGCACAGTACAGGCAGGCAACAGGTGTTTTGTGGCACTCATTTGTAGAAAATAAAAACGTTAGCCTAACATGGTGTATTTTCTATTTCGAATTATGTATCTGTATAGATATGATAGTTTATTTCAAACTGGTGTCCTATGGGTGATTGTTTAAGAAGTTATAAATATCTTAGAAACTGTGTACAAATAATTTTTATTACCACTTTTTTATATTTTTATTGTTGCCATACTGTACTAATGAACAAGCAAATTTCTTGGAAAAAGATAAACTTAGATGCTCTTAAGAACAATTTGGCGCTGTTGAGGTACGAGTTATCAGAAACGTTACAATAAAAAATGTAAGTCATTAAAAGACATAAAATATATTTCAAAATTGGTAATGTTTTACAAAGTAAATAATCATCTCTCAGCCGAATATATTTGTAGGCTTATTCCTAATACAGTTTTTGAAAGCACACATTATAAATTTGACAAAACTAATCTTCAAACAGTGAATTGTAAAAACAAATGCATATTCATTTATACCGGCTATAACACCACTTTGGAATGGGAGATAATGGTATGCACTGGGATTGAAATTATGGAAACAGGTTAATATGTCAAATTATTCACAGTCCCCTCAGGCTTGGCTGCAGCGATCTTAACGCAGATCAGAGTGCTAGATATATTTTGTATGCAAAAATTTGTTCCTGTGGATATCATACCGAAGATTACTTCCACTTCTTTTTGTGTGCACAAATTACTATGTTCTTCGAAATGAAATGTATTTTTACCAACATGGTTACTCTTTACCAACTGTGCTATACGGAAACTCGTATTTTCAAAAGCCCTGGATCAAGGTAAAGAATTAAGAGTTGGATTCTTAGACATTAGTCAGGCATTTGATAAAGTATGGCAAGATTTGATACGTAAGTTACACTCTCATGGGATAAGTGGTAGGTCATTGGACTGGTTCAATAGTTACCTGAAGGATAGAGTACAGCGTGTAGTGATCAATGGATACACCCCTGTTTTAGAATCTGTGTGTGCTGGCGTTCCACAATATCAGTATTAGGGCCATTACTGTTCTTAGTCTATTTAAATCTAGTTGCTGATATTGATGGCAATATTAGATTATTTGCGGACGATACGTCCTTGTACATTATTATTGACGATCCCCACATAAAAGTGGCACAATTAAATGGAGATCTTGAAAGAGTATCACACTAGGCAGAAACATGGCAGGTAAAGTTTAATTTTTAAAAACCCAGAATGTATGCATGTATGTCATCTCATTGTATGTGTTATCTCTTTATATGCCCCAATTATAGAGACGCAAAGAGAAGTAAGCATTGTTTTGCTAAAGACCATAACTTACACTCCGTTTTACATGGAAATTCTAACAAGTCTGCAAATTGAAACCTTCAAATTGTCGAATCAGTCCATAACTTTATTGTGGAATCTGGTCGATGTAGTTTAAATGTTTAAATAATTGAATGATAATGATGGATGACATTCGACAGACTTCTGATATGCATTATGTGCATATCAATGAAACGCCTAAATGTTGATAAGAGACAATATTTTTATTTTTTATACTACGGAGCCTAATAACCATGTCAGCTTTGATCTTTGTATTTTGTTTCCTGGAGAGGCATTCAAATAAGCCTGCGGGTTGTTTGCCAATCGAGTTTCAAATTTATTTGGGGAATAAATATGTTTAAAACATACATCCATGGTACATTAGCTAATCACTGATGTATCTTAAACATGCACGACGCATTTTATTGAATGTTACTACATAAACAATTTTACTAATTTTGTTTAAGAAAAACAGTTATTCCTTTTAACTTCAGATCTAACTGATATCAAGGAGCTTAAGTACAGAAAGTGGATTGTAGAGAGGGTAATGTATACTGACGTTTCATTATTGAAATGTACTTATTACTATAAAACGTCTTTAAAGTTCTTCTTAAGTTTCTTCAAACGAAATTAAGTCATAAACATAATGCATTTCTGCAATAAATACATAAATAATATATTTTATTTCATAAATAAACCGTTGCTTTATCAATCTTATTGCCAAAAACATGTTTAAATTTGATTTTTTCAGGAAATTGACAGAATGGAGAAACTCATGGATGCACTTACTAATGGTAACATTTTGTATACGTAACCACACGAACGGTAAAATAATATATATGAACTTATATAATTTACACGTGGTTGACAATGATGACGACAGTGCTGATCGCAGTATGAAGTATTGTATGTTCGTTTTAAACATGTTCCTTGGGTTATTTTATCACATAATAAATATGCTTCAGATCAGTGGAGTCGAAGAATGAAATATCTAGAAGGAGACTTTGATGTGCTGATATTGCTGTCGGGGAAGCTCAGACAAAACATTGTTGTAAGTGAATCTATTACGAGTAATTAATCGAAATTAATGTTAAAATTCGCATTTCAGACAATGTGAACACTCACGCTGCAACATTCATTACAATAGAGTTAGACATCTCTGCTATCGTGTGCCACATAGCTTTGACATACCTTTTTCTACATTCATGCAGATACCGTAACGGATACAACTAAACAAAATTGTGCTACACTCGTGAGAACGTAAGGAATAAACTTCAGAATTCACAGAATTCACAGAATTCACAGAATTCACAGAATAACATCCTCTACTAATCACTTCTCATTTGGTATTTTCAGCTTCATCAAAATAAGTGCAGTTCAGAAAACAAGCCACGTGAACCAACAAGCAAACAAACTCACCAAGGACGTGAGTATTGTTGAATATTTACTACATCCCAGGATGTTATTACAGATGTTCGGTTCCAAACGTCATTTACCATTTCGTGTCTAGTTCTTGAACCATACCGTGATGTGATCAAAATAGTATGGAGTTCAAAGCCAATATGATTTGCAGTCCTTTACTTTCTACTTTGATTTGGTTGTCAAACTTATACAAAAAGATGAAACGCTGGATACCAGAAAACATTTCGTCGAAACTCAAAGAGCCGTCGTATATTTTGTATACAGGATCTGGTAACACCGATAAACAGGTCAGTGGCAATGACCATGTCTGTATACATAGTGTTTGTATTGTTTCTTCCTTTGATTTCATACGTCTGCCTGTATTGCTATTCTAGAATAAGTATTATATTATATTAGTGGGTGAGTAAGTGAGTATGGTTTTACGCCGCTTTTAGCAATATTCCAGCAATATCACGGCGGGGGACACCAGAAATGGGCTTCACACATTGTAACCATATCGGGTATCGAACCCGGGTCTTCGGCGTGACGAGCGAACGCTTTAACCACTAGGCTACTCGAACGCCCCAAGTATTATATTAATTACTGTATATCATATATTTATACAATTAACATTGTTAAAGTTATTGATAAAACACTAGAATTTGCATAATAATCTAGGAGACATTCTATTACTACTTCCGTATTATTATGTATTTTTGTTACAGTTACATACAATGTATATTTATTATTTCCAAAACTATTTTCAGCGGTTGTACAAGAAGCGGAGCTGATTGCATGGCAAGAACGAGTGGAACAAGAAAAGAATGTTTTTCCTCTTCTACGATCGGTAAGTGTCCAAGTCTGTATGAGAAACAAATAGCAAAACATAATGTTTCAATAACACGCGGTTTGTACAAATATTTTAATTAATTTGCCACCCTTTTATGTTTTGTTTCTTTGTCCCAGGTTATGGTAAAGGACAGAACCAATCTCATCTATCAAGACATTAAACTGGCTCACCTAGGTAAGCAGACATTATCATCTTACCACGTTTTCCAGAATATTGCAGACTAACGTGCGTTTCAGAGTAATATCAGTTGGTTTTGTTATGTTTCTAATTCTATTCGTCTCTTGGTAATTGCAACAACTGAGTGGAAATATCTTGTTGACGACAGACACTTTTTTCTGTGCAGTTTTGATTCTTACACACATGTATCAGTTACATGTATTTGTCCATGTTTTTGAGTGGATTTAACTGTGACTTACATTAAAGGTACAAGTGTCTGTGAGAGTCAGGTTTAAGGAAAGTGGAACAGTATTTCAATGATATTACTCAATGTGTTAAACTGAACTTAGGAAAGAAAATCTAAAGTGACTCAGGTCGTAGAGTAAGTGAATAAGTGTTAGTATTGAACCACTAGGCTACATAAAAGTTCCTCCCAGGCCGCAGACACTGAGCATATTGGTGAAACGACGTACACGGGTAAAACGATTGAAAGCCGAGAGTCAGGTCGACAAAGGCTAAGGGACGCAACTCTAGATAACATTGCCATGTGTCATCAAGAATTATCACTAGTATCTATCATTTCAGCAAAAATATTTCTGAGAAATAATTGTTCTTTACTGCAGCTGCAGAATAACAACCAGTACATAATATCAATGTAATTTTGAAACCTAATACTTAGTGTTCCGTAGTGTTCAACAGTTCAACATTTCAACCAGGTTTAACTTAATGCATATTGTAAATAAAACACTTAGACTTTTTATACTTTTAGTTACAGTAAGTTATTGAAAACACATCTCCTGATAATTAATTGATTTTCAGCAGTGTGTTTTTCAGAATTCTGCTTATTCAAAGGAAAGCAGTTATTTAATCCTTGGCTATGTACCCCTATAAGTGCAAATAAATAATAATTTTTGTTGTTATTAGTAAGCCACATTTCCGGCATAATCAGTGGTTTAATGTTTTTATACTAAAATAACTGAAAGACTTATGAGAAACTACTCAGAAGGGACAGCTAAACTTCTTAAAAAAACTGTTGTATTCGTCAAAGAGTGCTTCCCCTTTTTTACTATTAAGATATTCCTAAGCAGAATATTATAAATCCTTTTAAAGTTGTTTTTAAGTTTTGTCTCTGTTGTTATGGTGCTTGGACCTGCCCATAATGAAGTAAGGGATGGGATAGACTGAATTTAGTTGAATCACCCCACCTTCCCCAAATTGCTTCAATCGAAATGTAGACGATATGAACTGTATTCGAAAGAAGGCTCCACCGACTAAACCCACCCGAATTAAATCTTAGTAGATAGACAATTAAGCTCATTTAGCGAGATGATTGAAATTGCGCTCATTCAATGTGTTATGCTGCGTAAGTTGCAGATAAATCCAAAGCTGAATGTACATTTTACAAACCTTTGTCAACTAGTTTAGAAGCAATGTCTAAATGCTTTAAAAACAGTGTAATGATTTGTCTGTCAATGCACATTCAATATATAGTTTTACGTACAAAAATGGCAGCGCCAATAAAATAGGACAATATAAACAATATACGTGTGTGTATACAGACATATACATACTGTCAAGCTTGACAACGGTATGAGGGTATAAGAACGGTATAAGGTATAAGGATATATACCGAAACGTCGCCTTTAAAGTAAAGAAGTTGTTATCCATACATTTTCTCTACTTTGTCATCCGCCCACTTCTAAGTAATGCCTATCAAACAATTCATGTGTCGTCTACATTGAGACGTGGCAGTCAACACCATAAGTTGACAACGGACTAAGGATTTAAACCGAAACGTCACCTTTACAGTAAATAAAGTAATTGTTATCCATCAATTTTCTCTCCATTGTATGGTATTTTAGTTTGGATTTTTGATATATCAAAAGCTTGTACCACTTGAATAAGTTTGGAAATCATTACTTTTCTTCCTGTGTAAGATCCAGTTCAATTAACAAATTGTCACTGTAATAATTTCAGCCTCCAGAGAAGGAGAAGAGAAACTGAAGGACTCGTCACAGAGTTCTGAATCTAAGTTCTGGAACCAACAGAACACAGCACGTGCATTTCAGGAGTCGTCGGACGATGCTAAAGATGGATGGGAGCTACAGCACCCAGATAACGTAGAGGCAGAGGGGCGTACGTACCTGTCATTTCATCACTACTTTCAACACATTGACTGGATGAACAAATATGCAATAACCATTATCCAAAGGGATATTGTTCGATTATGTTCGATTGAAAAAAAGACCTCATTTTACTATTTACTTTTTATTCGAGGCATGATCATGTTAGAGTAGTAAACGTACGATCAACTCAGATTCAGTGAATCGTCGAATAGCTCACGTCTAAGGTACTATAATCAATGTTTTCAAGGAAATGATCTGTCAACACTATTAGTTGTCTTTTATGTTTCCAAAATAGAGAACTATCTCTGCACCTTTTTACAACAAATGAAGGATGTTTTCAAGATATATCTTCCGAAGGAAGATGGAATGTGAACAGTCATTGATAAAGACGAACGTGCGCGTATATTATTGTTTTAGATCCCGAGAAGATCCCCGAAACGAGGGCGGAAAATAAAACAGGATCTTCTTCAACGGTAGGTGCCATGTTAGTTGTTATAAGCTTGCTGCCTGTCCACATTCATTGCATAATGTGAAGTTTGGTTTAACAGTTAAGTTAGCAAAATATGAATATGTAGTATCATTGTATTCTGCAAGCTGTGTTAATTCACATCTATAGTTGATTGAAGTCAGTTACATTTTGTGCGGAAACAAACACCAGTACTGCCTTGGTACTACTAGATTAAAACACTGGGTCACTGTTGGATACTGCAACAACACACTTTTGGGTACTGCAACAACACACTTGGTTACTGTTTGGTACTGCAACAACACACTTGGTTACTGTTTGGTACTGCAACTACACACTGGGTTACTGTTTGGTACTGCAACTACACACTGTTGGGTACTGCAACAACACACTTGGTTACTGTTGGGTACTGCAATAACACACTGGGTTACTTTTTGGTACTGCAACAACACACTGTTGGGTACTGCAACAACAAACTGGGTTACTGTTTGGTACTGCAGAACACACTTGGCTACTGTTCGGTACTGCACCAACACACTGGGTTACTGCTGGGTACTGTAACAACACACTGTTGGGTACTGCAACAACACACTGTTGGGTACTGCAACAACACACTGGGCTACAGTTTGGTACTGCAACAACACACTTGGTTACTGTTGGGTACTGCAATAACACACTGTTTGGTACTGCAACAACACACTGGGTTACTGTTTGGTACTGCAACAACACACTGTTGGGTACTGCAACAACACACTGGGCTGCAGTTTGGTACTGCAACAACACACTTGGTTACTGTTGGGTACTGCAACAACACACTGTCGGGTACTGCAACAAAACACTGGTTTACTGTTGGGTACTGCAACAACACACTTGGTTACTGTTGGGTACTGCAACAACACACTGGGTAACAGTTGGGTACTGCAACAACACACTGGGTTACTGTTGCGTACTGCAACAACACACTGGGTTACTGTTGCGTACTGCAACAACACACTGTTGGTTCATGCAACAACACACTGGGTTACTGTTGGGTACAGCAACAACACACTGGGTTACTGTTGGATACTGCAACCGGCTGACATTCTTTGTTGAACACATGAAACTGATCATGACGATAAGATGCATTACATAGACAGTTCATATAGAGGTTGATACTGACACGGATCAAAGCAAAGACGTTTAAAATTGAAACTTATTTCAGGAGAAGCTGAACGATATCCATACTGAGGACAGGCCGGAGCTCCAGGACACAGATATTGGCGAGGCAGAGAGTCGTAAGTTTCAATTAACCAACTAAATCAGATTTTATTATCATTTATCAACAAATCAAGATTTTGTTTCTCTACACTAGTGGTAAAACCTTTTCTAATACAAATTCTAGTTTTAATTTCAGCACACAGAACATGAAATATTCAGTCAGTCACGTGACAACATATCCACGGTTGTATATATTACAGTAATTGTTTCTTCTCCAGGTACGCAAGAGATTGAATCTCTAAATGAAGAATTGGGCAGTTTAAAATCGGTAACCATTTCCATATTCCTACACTCTAAGAATTTTACACTCTTACCCATCCATACAAGAAACAATATTTTTAGGTCGATTGTTCAAACTACATTTATGTCAGATGTTTTAACTGATAATCAACTTTTACATCATCTTCAACAGAGAAATATGATGAGACTAAACCTATAATCTTGATCGAAACGATGATGCAAGTTCATTTGGTTTCAGAACAGAGATCACAAAACGAGACAACTCGACAAACTACAAACTGATGGTTTGACACACGGCAAGTGTAAATTTACTTAGGGCAGGACATGCTTTTCCTATTCGCGAATCGACACTGGTTATTCCCTGGCGTTATTATTTTATATTATATTAACAGAGGTCTTTCATACTATGCATCAACATGTTTCACAAGTGGACCTGACTAATTTCCCCAAGTGTTACCCTTATATATTGGTACAAGTTAGAAAACGACGGTCTGTTCATATAACGCAAAATACTATTGAGATACATTCTGAACATGTATTTAGCACTGTGTCATGAAGTACGGAGCGATAACGACATGAATATACTAATGGTGAATTAGCTTGAGTCCGGTTGTATATTCCTTGAGTTTAATAAAAATGTATCTGAGGAGAAAAAAACAGCTTAAGATGCGCCATGTGTCTAGTAACACATGTTATGATTAATACCTTGTATCCTCCAGTTGAGTGGCAGAACTCTATTGACTACTTGATGAGGTACCCAGGAGTTCTATCCCTGTTTAATGTGGAACTGCCAGGACTGGACAGTGTCAGCATGTTCCATCGAGAAGACCAAGATAAAAGCAACCTGCAAAGAAGAATGACTCATAGACAAAATACAGTCTCCATGAAAGACTCAAAGCAGAAGGTAACAATTGCCTTCTTTTAATACGCTACAATATGTTCATATACAGGCTAACGTGTATTGGTTATATATTCGTTGTTTTTCGCTGCTGTAAGAAATATTTCAACTCTATCATGGTGCTTGTTAGTGTATGATGCCACACAATCAACCAACTGAACGGTCAATGTGTTAAGTTTGAGAACAGTCTTTAAGGATAGCAGAATATGATCATATATTTAGATTCCAACTGAGTTCAAACTGGGTCTAAAAGTGGCTATGTGACTGTCCTGCTATTTAGGATTTGTCACTTATGATTAGGGGGCACGGGTGGCCCAGTCGTCTAAGGCGCCGCGATTCGCTGTGCAGAGTTGCGTCCCTTGGGTACGCTAGAAACCTTTGATTGTGGGTTCGAATCCCTGTTCGACCCGATTATGTTTCTAGGTTTGTCAGTACCATACCCGTGCCCGTGGGTTTCACCGAAGTGGTAAACGTCTGAGACCTGCATCACTTCGGGCTTTCCTCCCACATTAAGCTGACACGCCGTGATATGACTGGAATACTGTTAAAAGCGGCGTTAAACCCAACTCACTCACTCACTTATGATTAAGTTGTATCGGGTATTGGTGTCAGCTATACTATTCTAGCTGCATCTGTAGGCAAAAATATGTGAACATATATCACCCAGCCAGTGATACATTGTATATTCAATAATTGGTTACTCAGATTTTTCACAACACAATAACAACAGCTGATTTTAACGGCAACCTATACCAAACATTAGACTCAACCGATGTGAATTCACTCATAATCAGTTTCTTGGCTTGTCAGCGCAATACCTGTGTTCGTGGGCTTCAGTGAACAGGTAAACGCCTAAGACTTGCATCAGTTCCAGCATTCCTCCCACATCATCAACCGGACAGACTGTAATACAACATAAATACTGTTTAAGGCGGTGTTCAGCTATATTCACTTATCCACTCACTCACTCATTCTCATCAGTAAAACCGATGGCTACATGGTTAATATTGTCATGGAAGAATTGAGATAAAAACATTTAATGTAGAGCTATGTTAGCTCTAGATTTTTGATGGTGACAAATTGAAAATACACGATGCCACGTGTAAATGCTTCACATACAGAACAGAGATTGCAGAGGTATGAACATGTGTACAATGTGCGAGAAGCGTCGTTTATGATAACAAAACAAAACCCCGAATAATTATCCTTGCATTTGTTCAGATGTTGTCTACTTTTTTACAGTTCTCTCGCGCAACATCAAAATTGGTTGTAGTGGAAAGGGAAGCTGGATACACTGCAAAAGGTATGAATGGATCATTGTCAAAGATTGGAATAAGTTTCATAGCTGACTTGGCAGGCATTATAACCAAAATCATGTCATCTTCCTGTCAGTATAGGGGCACGGGTGGCCCAGTCGTCTACGGGATTCGCTGTGCAGAGTTGCGTCCCTTGGGCAAGCTAGAAACGTATGATTGTTGGTTCGAATCCCGGTTTGCCCTGATTATGTTTCTAGGTTTGTCAGCACCATACCCGTGCCCGTGGGTTTCACCGAAGTGGTAAACGTCTGAGACCTGCATCACTTCGGGCTTTCCTCCCACATTAAGCTGACAGGCCGCGATATACTGATAAAAGCAGCTTTAAACCCAACTCACTCACTCCTGTCAGTATAGTGAAACCTCATTTGGATGTGATTTACTTGTATTTAAACACATTCTTAACATGGAAAAGTACAGCAAAAAGTCTATAATCCTATCTAACACATGTATCAACACATTCTCTCAACAAGTTGTGTTCTGTGTAATCTACAGATGAACGTCACAGTCCCTACAGGTCTACAGGTCTTATTCATCTTTTGAGGAGGTACCAGCAGGGCTCCCTGAAGGAAAGAGATTTGACCACACTTACATTTGAGGTATAAATGGGGACATAAGGTAAAACATTACTGAAAAGATACTGTCGGAAATAGAAAAAAATCATGTTTCGACTTTAATTGTTTGCGTTAATATTTGTTTACCAATCATGGAAAAAACTAATTTACAAAGTTATTATAACCTGCGGTTTGATAAGGTTAGACAACAACAAGGAGAAAAGGACAAATGTGGAGTCTGAAGTCCAGTGGATGCGATATAGAACCAGGTGATGCCCAACAAGGCCAGGGCATTTGTAACATCCAAATATGTATGAGATGTCACACTGTGAAGCTTGTCACTGGCTCTGAACGCCCTAACGTACTCTTCAATGTTTTCTAGGTGATGACAGAAGACGAGCAACGACTCGCGGATCTGACGGCAAAGAATGCCTCCTTGGAAAAAGGTTTGTAGATTCTATATAGCTGTACATTCAGATTATTCATAGTATACCTTGAATAATTCTTTTATATGGCACCTTGAACCATATATTTACGTGTATGTCAAATGTGGAGTTTAAATGTTAATATCGCCATACCCACACAAAACATGTAAATAGAACAGTATCCTATCATAAAAAACGGATTGCAATGATATGTTTTACGCCCTTTTAAGCAAAAGGGCGTGTAAATCGCGAATGCTTATATGCAAGCAACAATAGTAAATGTTCTTCATATAAAGTTCAATCAAATTAAATTTATTCAAAATTTAAATAATGCATCTTTCAATAGATATTCATGAACATCCCCTCAACATTAAGATTCACGGCGCACGATTTGAATGTTTGCGTGTTTGTTGGAAGCCTGCTACTCACACAATGAAAACTGCACAAACTGATTGTTAGCTAACAAGTGCTCATAAAAAAGCATTTTTATCTTACCGTAAATAACCCTTGCCCAGTGCCACGGTTTGCCGAAAATCAAAGCAACCGTTTGAGGGAGCACAACATCCGGCCCCGACGTCCAGCGACACGCCCACTTTTGTTTCCACGTCACCGTCAGGGACGCCTAGCTTGGTGTAGACAGCATCTGAGGTTCAGAAGACAGGCTTGGGACAGTATACTTGTTTACAGATGAGTCCAGGTTACATCTGGATAGCTCCGATGGTCGTGCACGCAAGCGTAACTCACATTTATAAATTGTCATTGCAAGAGAATAACTAGCCTAGATTTTCTGCCGAAACAGATTCCACTGGGCGTAAAGGGAAAATAGCTGAGGACAAACTTCTCTTGGACGCCGTGCACGACCATGGAAACTATCCAAATCAATCCCGGATATGTGGACAGTATACTGTCCAAGGCTTGTAACGCTTGCGTTACTCAACGTCGTCAGTTGGGGGGCATAAGTGTAATGGTATGGGTTGCCATCACAACTTATGTTAGAACACAACTTATCATAGTTAATGGCAAATTGCGTAACCTACGGAACGACATCGTTCGAGACCATTCTCTTCCATTTTTTTCGCAAATGCAGGGACGTAATATCACTTTGCAGAAGGATGATACACACCAATATGTTACAGTGTCGCAACGGTCATTTTGAAGCGGCATAGCATTTCTGCGCTGCCATAGCTGGCTGTTTCTCCAGATCTCAAGCCAATTTAACATGTATGAAATGAAACTGAACGACACCAACGGCAGGACCAGATCCAGGTGTTAACGCCAGCTCAATTGGACCAGTTAACGCCAACTCGGGTGGGCCTGTGTGACATTGAAAATGGACCCGCGTTGAAAAGTGACCCAGGAGTCAGTATTCAACGTTGAAAACATACCCGGTCTCAATTTTCAACGGACCAGGGTCAATTTTCAACAGTTAAAAAGTAACACTGTCAGCTTACCAAGTCGTTAAATAGTGACCCGGGCCTCATGTTGAAACGTGACTCCGTTGAATTGTGACTTCTAGTGTAAATAGAAAGATCTAATGTTTTAATCGATGAAATCTTTTTAGTGTCTTTATCCGGGTATTTCTGAGTGCGTATCTGTCAGCTTGCATCAGTTGTTTTACGTACATGTATGTCTTTCTGAGTGCGGTAGAGAGAAGGATGGGGTCGTTTCATGTTTTATTAAAACGGGAATAATCCAGATTCAAGATTTCCTGGCCAAACCTATAGCTCTATACAACCAAAAATCCAGCTACCTTTCAATCTTCATTTTTGTTAAGATTTAATTAATAAACAAAGTACTTTTACGAGAGGATATCAAAACGTTTTGAGCCTAACTAACTTAAAGTTAAAATTCTGGTTAAAGTTACAATTTTTTTTCAACATAGTCCCATTCCAGTTTCACACACTTGTTCCATATGGTTTGTCAGTCATTAATGCCCGATATAAAGTCCAGCCGTCAATTGTTGTCGTCCTCAAATCTGGTGCTTTTTCAATTTAGGGGACAAGTGGAAATCTGTAGGTCACAGGTCGAATCCACATTCTCGAACAGCATCCATCTTAACACAACTGGCGCGTACTGGTGCGTGGTTTTGTTAGATAATCTAGAACAGGTACTATTTTTGGGTATTCTCCATTGTTTTGTATAGAGTCGCTTAATGTGGTATAGAATGCTGTTTTAGGCTCAAAGCATTTGATAACGTCCACATTTCCAGAATTCATTGTGCATTTTTGAAATTCGGCAAAATTCACAGATGTTACTACAGTTTTCTGAAGTTTTTGAAATAGTGCTGGTTTGGTTTCTTTTCATTTAATTGTGCATACCACTTTTCACAATTAAAACAGGCTTCTATAGGAACTGTGTAAAGTGTTACATCATTGTCATTTTTTTAAACGAGTTCAATCTCTTTTTCAATCTGATTTTTATGGTTTTTCGAAGAGT
This sequence comes from Haliotis rufescens, assembly GCF_023055435.1. Lineage (NCBI taxonomy): Eukaryota > Metazoa > Mollusca > Gastropoda > Lepetellida > Haliotidae > Haliotis > Haliotis rufescens. Next base: position 32,330,786 of record NW_025964383.1, read on the forward strand.
TGCCTTCATTGCCAAACCGATACGGAAGCAGTTCACTGACGTAATAGAACATTGCCCTTTTGAAAGGTTTTCAGCTTTCTTGTCTTGAAATACCCATAGTATGCATATATGTCTTTGAGCCTTATATTTGTGTGATCTATTGCGTCTTTGACATTTTTAAAACTATACTCAACAACCAGCGTTATGGTGTTGGGTAGGATTACAGCAAGACAGAGGACCCGTTTGATAGTGGTAGAGGGAAATCTCAATTGACAGCGCTACCGCCCTGTTGTTCTACCGTTTTTGCGTCGTCATGGCCCAGGCATTACCTTTCAACATGACAACGCCTGGCCTCGTATGGCTCGACTTATTCAGGCATATCTTCAACAAAACAACGTGAATGTCATCCCCTGGCCGGCTCGCTCCTCTGATCTCTCACCAATCGAGCACATGTGGGATGAAATGGATCGGAGCATTCGACGTCAACCACGTGTTCCATAGACACTACAGGAACTTCGAAACATGCTTCATCAGATATGAACAGATATCCCACAGGACGCCTGGTCCATTTCATGAGACGAAGATGTGTTGCTTGCATCGCAACCAGAGGTTGACACACACTCTATTGATTTGTAAATTGACATTTTGGCATGTTCATGTTTTTCATGAAATCACGCATTTTCTGAAGTCAGTATGGCAAATTAAACACTTGAACACTTACAGGAGTCTTTTATCTCCTGTAAACCGAGATTGTTTCAGATTTTGTAAAAATCATAACTTTGCATTAAGTTTTATTCAATGTCACAGGAATTTTTGTTGTTCAGTATAGTAAAAAAAGTTTAATCTTTTGAAAACAAACTTGGTATTTTGCTGTTGGCGAGTCTGGTAACGTCCTTCGTACTGCCTGCACTTTTGTTTCACGTTGCAAATGATGGTAGTGGTCATTGTAGCATATGTGATCAGAAACTTCTAGGGTTTATAATACAAAACTATGCATTTCCGATTTGCTTCACCCGCCTTGTATAAACCGTTGTTATTCCTAATTCGATGATGATGATGTGATCCACCCTTCCATCAGAGATGCTAATAACCCAGTTAACACAGGGGGTCCAGGCAACGTTGCATTCGTAGATTACTATTTGGTTACTATGTAGACTCCCAGTAATGTTACAAGAACGTTCCTGTGGAACCATGCAACGTCTGTGCAACGTTCGACTTATTGGCTGTTTTACGTTGTAGCAATATTACGACAGCGTCACGTTGAGGGTAACGTTGGATGCCACTTTGCCTAAACAAAGTAACGTTCTTACAACGTTGTGGGGACGTCCTTTTGTTAGCTGGTAACACTTGCAGTCCCTTTCAGACCTTTGTCATGCATTAGATTAATGGTTTCTATTGAGTTCCACCGAAAACGTCCCCAAACATCGAATGCGAAAGGTGCTTTTAATGTCAGTGTTTTTTTAACTAATCTTATTGATACTTACTTCTCACAATATCGTTTATTCGTTTGTGAAGTGGGATTTCATATTTTTAAATATTACGGGGTTGAAGTTTGTATGTAAATATACAAACCTGCGTGCCAACACAATATAAATTTGCATCCATATAATATCAGAATGACATCAAATCACAACATTTATATATGCTTGTACTGATATATACTTGACATCATGTTAACACATCGAAAGAAATAATCATTAAACGCTATTCCTAACACCCCCATGAACAGTTTATGCGTGGGGACGTTTTAGGTTGGGGACGTTTTCGGTGTACCTCTTTCTATCTAGCTTCCAGATTGTAGATATAATATCCTCGGATAATCAACTTCAACAATTCAAGACACACTGCTCCCCCACCCTCTCTCTCTCTCCCTCTCTCTCTCTCTCTCTCTCTCTCTCTCACACACACACACACACACACACACACACACACACACACACACACATACATATATATAATATAATATATATATAATACTACCCTGCAACCAAATACTTGCTCTAACACACATGCACCCACCGGACCGCTTTCGTTCAGCCCGAAGGCTGGAGCCCCATTGTAACCACCGTGGCGTTATGGTTGAAATACTGGACATTTCTAAAGTGACTGAGTGAGTGAGTGAGTTAATGCTTCACGTAACATCGGCAATATTTCAGCCATATCGTGACGACCATTTCTAAAGCCAGGAACCATGGCAATTTGTATATGTGTACGTTAACACATGCCTATAAATGCGTGTCACCTCCAACCCTCATCCCGAACACACTGATAAATATTTGCACCAATTTAGACATGTTGCCAAAGTCTTCTGGGAAGCAGAATAAACCACAAGTCATAATTCAACGGAGTCACTTTTCAACGCGAGGCCCGGGTCACTATTTAACGACTTGGTAAGCTAAAAGGGTCACTTTTCAACTGTTGAAAACTGACCCTGGTCTGTTGAAAACTGAGACCGGGTATATTTTCAACGTTGAATACTGACTCCCGGGTCACTTTTCAACGCGGGTCCATTTTCAATGTCACACCGGTTCACTCCAGCTCACTTGGGCCAGTTAGCGCCAGCTCAGTTGGAACGCCAGCTCAGTTGGGCCAGTTAACGCCAGCTCAGTTGGGCCAGATAACGCCATGTGGGGAATCAAACCCGGCTCGTTTTCGTGAGGAGAGAAATAAGCACCTGGCTATCCTACCGATCACTGTTGCATGGTAGATCGTTCATAAAGTAGCATGCAGGGCTTTATCGAGCACAGCAAGCTGATTGATGTCTTTGTTCAAGGGTCGAGCTGTTTAACGTCGGCTTGTCGGAATCTTTGAAAACATGTATAACGGAACATATCTCATGCTTAATGTCACATAGAAAAGTTCCAATTTGTGAAGCTCGATTTATCGGTTACTTCTCTTAGTTGTTGAAGAGGAATTCATAAAATTGTAATTTACTTTTCAGATTTTGGAAGCACTGTACATATTGTCGGAGCTGAATGCCGGCCTGCAGCTATCTCATGTAAGTATTTCCTGGAGTGAGTGAGTAAGTGATGCCAATCACTGATCTCAGTATTCATAGACTCAGTACTGACAGTCACTGACCTCAGTATTCAAAGATTCAGGAGAAACGGTCACTGACCTCAGTATTCATAGATTCAATACTGGCAGTCACTGATCTCAGTATTCGTAGGTTCAATACTGACAGTCACTGACCTCAGTATTCATACATTCAATACTGACAGTCACCGATCTAAGTATTCATAGACTCCCTTCTGACAGTTACTGACCTCAGTATTCATAGACAGACCACTGACAGTCACTGATCTCAGTATTCATAGGTTCAGTACTGACAGTCACTGACCTCAGTATTCATAGATTCAATACTGACAGTCACTGACCTCAGTATTCATAGACTCCCTACTGACAGTCACTGACCTCAGTATTCGTAGGTTCAAAACTGACAGTCAACGATCTCAGTATTCATAGAATCAGTACTGACAGTCACTGACCTCAGTATTCATTGACTCGCCACTGACAGTCACTGACCTCAGTATTCATAGATTCAATACTGACAGTCACTGACCTCAGTATTCACAGATTCAGTACTGACAGTCATTGACCTCAGTATTCATAGACACCCTACTGACAGTCACTGACCTCAGTATTCATAGATTCAGTACTGACAGTCACTGACCTCAGTATTCAAAGACTTGCTACCGTCACTGACCTCAGTATTCAAAGACTTGCTACCGTCACCGATCTCAGTATTCATATATTCAGTACTGACAGTCACTGAACTCAGTATTCATAGACTCGCTACCAACAGTCACCGATATCAGTACTCATAGACTCCCTTCTGACAGTCACAGACCTCAGTATTCATAGATTCAATACTGACAGTCACAGATCTCAGTATTCATAGATTCAGTACTGACAGTCACAGACCTCAGTATTCATAGATTCAGTACTGACAGTCACTGACCTCAGTATTCATTGACTCGCTAGCGACAGTCATCGATCTCCGTATTTGAGACACGCTACCGACAGTCACCGATCTCAGTATTCATAGACTCCCTACTGACAGTCACTGACCTCAGTATTCATAGATTCAGTACTGACAGTCACCTCAGTATTCATAGATTCAGTACTGACAGTCACTGACCTCAGTGTTCATTGACTCGCTAGCGACAGTCATCGATCTCCGTATTCGAGACACGCTACCGACAGTCACCGATCTCAGTATTCATAGACTCCCTACTGACAGTCACTGACCTCAGTATTCATAGATTCAGTACTGACAGTCACCTCAGTATTCATAGATTCAGTACTGACAGTCACTGACCTCAGTATTCATAGACTCCCTACTGACAGTCAATGACCTCAGTATTCATAGATTCAGTACTGACAGTCACCGATCTCAGTATTCATAGACTCCCTTCTGATAGCTGCTAATATCTGTATTAGTGGAATCATTGATAGCGACCGAGCTCGGTATCCACAGATCCTAACATCCACGATATGCACCACAGTGTAATTCAAAGGGATACCTGATTGCTTTACCTGTTTACAGAAGATGGATTGTACTTCGTCTCTTCCAGAATATGTTGGGCTGAGATTAATGCATCACTGTCATGTCATGGCGAGTCAATTCTGCACAGCCAACCATCGTTAAAACCTAGATTGTACATACATAAGTGTGATACGGTTCTTTAAGGGTCGGTCCCGTTAAGATCTGGGGTTAGAATAGGTCTTTAGCAACCCATGCTTGCCGTAAAAAGGGAGACTATGCCTCGTAAGAGGCGACAAACGGGATCGGGGGGTCAGGCCGTCTGACTTGGTTGATGCATGTCATCGATCCCAATTGCGTGGATCCATGCTCATGATATCAATCACTGGATTGTCTGGTCCAGACTCGATTATTTACAGACCGCCATCATATAGATGGAATATTGCTACGCTCGGCGTTAAACAACAAACAAACAACCAACTTTAACAGTCGTGTGGCGTAGCTGGAGAGCTTTGCGTTCACACACTGAATGTGTAATATTTCTACTCAAACCTATCGGGGGTGTAAGCCTTGGAGGTTTTTTTTTTGGTCAACTGAAAACTCCGCTCCAGGCTGATTCCTTTTTCCTGTGGTATTCTTTGTAATGACTGAAACGGACGTAAATTATTAGCCAACATCTTTCCTTAAAACAAAAGTTTCCAACTGTATTCCAGGCGGGAAAATTTACAAATATTCTTGACTTTTAACTTCTGAACGTTCGGTAATGTATAAAGAAGCAATTTGAATGCATGATAAATTCTTTCTGCGAGTGAGAAAAATTATCTTTCTGTCCAAAGTTGATCTGTACAGTGCACTGTGCAAGGCTCTTTAAAAAGCGTTGGACCCTAAACCAGTATTTTATCAGTCGCACATTATTTTAGGACATACTGATGGATATTGTAAGAACGATATAACCCTGAACAAAGATATATATATGTTCTCAATCAAAGGTTATTCAATTGCTTTTACATGACATTTGTTATAGATAAGACAATAGTATTACATCATCTTTTAGCCTGAAAGATCAAGCAAATATCTGAAAAAAATATTATCAATTTCACACTACCAGTGATACATTCCTGAAATTATGGAGAATTTAGAACTATTCACAAAGGTGTTATATTTAAATAAACCTTTACACCTGTGAAGATCCTGATAAGAATAGGTCTTCCGCAACCCATGCTTGTCGTCAGAGGCGACAATGCGTGTCGTAAGAGGTGACTAACGGGATCGGGGAGTCAGGCTCTCTAACATGCTTGGTGCATGTCATCATAACCCAAATGCGAGGACCGATGCTCATTATTGCAATCACTGGAATGTCTGGTCCAGACTCGATTATTTACAGGCCGCCGCCATGTAACGGTAATATTGTTGAGTGCGGCGTTAAACAACAAACCCCTTCTTTATTGCAATAGGCTATGGTCAGCTTTGACTGAATCTCTTAACCGATTCCTGTGTAAGTACAATTATACAATCATGGATATTATTCATTCTACACTGGAATAACTCAGAAAGCTGACGTTGTTGACGTACTTGCGACATCAATCACTGACCAGCGCTTGTAAACATTCCGCGACACACAGACTTTGGCGGGGTAACGGCGAAAGTGACTAAAGCGGACATAGAATATACCTGTTCACGCGGTGTATGTTGAACACAAAAATGTCAAAAATATCCTAAAACATGGAATTTTTTGGTTTATTTTTATCTTCTTTCGTTGAGAATCCACACACAAACACTTTTGTTGAGAAATTCACTCACTGAGGTCGTATTTCATACACGAACATCGTCCACGTCTGGCAGATATCTGTACAATGGGGGTAAATAAAAAATGTATAAAAAATTCTTTTATATTGCCGTTTTCTGTGAATTATTCTATTTGTTTCTTAATTAAATGCATTTTGAATTCTCTTAGTAATAGTTTTACATTGTAATTAGCGCGCTAATATAGCGCAGTTGTGGGAGATATTCTGTACTGATGAAAAACACAGACGAACATTCAGCGCGCTGTTTGGAAACAAGCAAACAATCAGCCGATATTTTCAGTAAATCTCTTTCTGTGTCTCAGTTTGTAACAAACAGTGAAATAAACTTGCTACACAACAAATACAATGTTTATTTCCAGGTCCTAAACTTCACCTGGACGCGGCTCGGGCCAACAAAAGATGGTGCCACGTAACTACAGACGGTGAACTGGTCAACTCGCCGCCCGACACACGGGATGAGGGGCGGAACAGGCTACAGGAGTACCCGGGGACCTGTAGCTCCCCCATCCCCCTTCCTCCACCCCCCTCCAACCTCCTCCCCACCACACCAACATACTGGGAAACAGAGACCAGGGTGCGAGTGGTGGGGAGAGTGCCGTTGTATGTCCTGGAGATTGGGGTGTGCGAGGCAGGACAGGTGGACAGTGCGCCGTGTGTTTCTCTACAGCGTCGCTCCTGGTGTGTCAGTGTAGAGAGCTGTGGCAGACACGGGGAGAGTCCCTGTACCGCGGTGTGGCGGGAGAGGAAGCAGGGCGAGTGTCACCAGAACACCATGTCCACCACTCCAGGCACACAGGCCACCCTCCACTATGGCGTGGTGCTGGATGTGGGGAGGGGGAGAGTGGCCTTCATTGACTTGGACAGGGGGATTGTTCTTGGCAAGTATGATGAGGTGTTCCGGGAACCTCTTGTCCCCATGTTTGGTGTTGGGCGGCTGTCATCCCTCCGCTCTGTGGCGATGAGTCTGATCAGCGGTGAGGATGTCGACATGACAGACACCAAGAGGGCCCTCGTCTACCAAGCGCTGAGATAGGAAATAAACTGGTTCTGTAAAGTTGTCTGTGTAACTCAGAGATTTCTATCAACTGTTTCAATGACAGGCGAGGAAAGTGAGTGAAGCGGACATAGAAGTGTTCGGTTTGTGTTCTGTTTGTTGTGTACAAAATACAACCAAGTTCTTCACATGTCTGGTTTCACTACTTTCCTCGTTTCTCATGGGACTGAAATACATTTTAAATACTCACAGTAATATTGTTATGATGAATCTATTGCTGTAGTTGCTGAAATTATGTCACAGCAACAACTTTCTGAAATGTGATGTGACACAGGAGTGAGTGCACAGACAAATTGTAAAATTTCTTTCAAAACAAGATTTCTTCTGCTTATATTGATTTAATACTATAAAATTAGTGTTTTAAATCCCCACATGACTATTGTTACGATGAAATTATTGCTGTAGTTGCTGAAATTATGCCCAGACAAAAATGAGCACAGACCAAATGTAAATAAAAAGTTGCTTCGAAACAGATTTCTTCAGCATATATTGATTTAATGCCATAACATAATTATTTCCAAACCACACATTATACTGTTTAGATGGGATTGTTGATGTAGTTGTGGAAACTAAACTGCCACAGAAAATGAAAGTCAACCTCAATGTCTGATTCTGGCAAAATGTTTAACAAACAAGAAATGATTATTCCACTGTGATGTACTTGATACAGGGATCCTGGTGGTGTTCTGTACCTAGTCACGTATATGTGTAATTGTATATGTTTGTTTTGTTTGTGTGTTTGTTTGTTGTTTAACGCCGCACTCAGCAATATTCCAGCTGTATGACGGCGGTCTGTAAATAATCAAGTCTGGACCAGACAATCCAGTGATTGACATCATGCGCATCAATCCACGCAATTGGGATCAATGACATGCATCAACCAAGTCAGCGAGCCTGACCACCCTATCCCTATTAGTTGCCTTTTACGACAAGCATAGTCGCTTTTTATGGCAAGCATGGGTTGCTGATGGCATATTCTACCCCGGCAATTGTATATGTACATGTGTGACATGTAGATATTGAGACCACATATTTAATTTAATCTATATAGTCAATATTTATTTAGTGAGGTATATAAAATACTGACCTGCACAAAAAATGTTTGTTTAAATTAAATCTGGTGAATATCTCAAAGTATTTTGGTGTCTTTCTTTTATATCTTACAGATGTATTTTACATTGTTCATAATCATGTACTTACTTGTAGTATGACTAAGAAATACATTGGCTTAGATATAAATTCGGAGATTGTAAAGATTACAGTGCCATGCAAACAAACATAACATGAATCTCTATGAGGTGAGGTGAGGTGAGGTGAGGTGAGGTGAGGTGAGGTGAGGTGAGGTGAGGTGAGGTGAGGTGAGGTGAGGTGAGGTGAGGTGAGGTGAGGTGAGGTGTAATGTGGTTTAACGTCGCGTCCCAGATTATTGCACTAATACAGCGACGTGCAAGCACGTGTGTGTGTATGTGTGGCTGCTTGTACTAGTTCGGACATATGCCGATTTATAGTGCTTGCCCACTGAGATTCCATGCCACAGTTTAACATGAATACCCCATTCAGACACAGAATTACGTTCGATAACATTTCTGAAGTCATCAGTATTTGTGTAAATCAGAGTCATTGTTTATTAAAAAAACTCTATATTTTCCAGCATCATATATAATAAAAACAAAACCGATAGGTCAGTTCAATGGAAGGTAGCCAAGTTGTGCTTCATTCACTCGCCATTCATTTGCCAGTTGTACATTTACCTGCTGTGTCCATGGTCATAATGGGTTTCCTTTACCATGTTAAATGGACACACCAAAAGGACACATGTTGTTATTTACAGATTTGTTTGCTTGTTTGTTTAACGCCGCATTCAGCAATTTTCCTGCTTTATGGTGACAGACTGTACATAATCGAGTCTGTACCAGACTACCCTGTGATTGAAATCATGAGCATCTATCTACACAATTGAGATACAATGACATGCATCAAAGTCAGCAAGCCTGACCACCTGATCAAGCATAGCTGCCCTTTTCAGCAAGCATGGGTTGCTGAAACCTATGCTAACCCGGATCTTCAGGGGTCCTTTTTGACGAGAAGAGAGGTGAGGGGACACGGGGTTTAACGTCGCGTTCAAGATTATTGCACTGATATAGTGATGTGTGTATTTGTGGCTGCTTGTGCTAGTCCAGACTGTTGCCGATTTATAGTGCTAGCCCACTGAGATACGATGCTGCAGTTTAACATGAATACCCGACTCAGACACAGTATACTGACTCTAAGCAGACCAGTCCTTGTTTTAGCCCATTAATGCCGAGCGCCAGACAGGGTAATAACAAGTACCATCTTGTAACGTCTTTTGGTATGACGCGGCTGGGAACCCTGAACCTGTACGCTGGACGCTCCACCACAAGACCACAGCAGTGGTCGAAGAAAAGAGAGAGCTGACACAATGTCATCTACAATGAACTCCACATGTACGTGTTACGGATTTGGGCATGTTCCACTGAAACAGCAGAACATTACATTAAAAATAAACAGTTTAATACCGCACACAGCAATATTCTAGCAGCCTGTAAATGTCGAGTCTGGAGCAAACGATCCAGTGATTGTGAGCAACAATCCAAGCTATCGCGTACATTGACACGCCATCAAGAGTCACAACGTCCCACCACCCAATCCACCATGCCACCTCCTCCGACTAGTACATGTTGCTTAGGACCTATTCTAACGAGGAATCACAATGAAGGATTATATACATAGGACATGTAAAATTAATTAATTTCCCATAATTATTGTATTTTTTCTTCAGTTTTTAACAGATGTCTGAAAGGTGTTTTTTTATAAACATGTAAAGATATATATTTAAACCTAATGAAATGAGACTATTCAAGCCTTTGAATATAATGGAATATTTCATTTCAGTGAATTAAAAATTATTTCAGTGATATGCTATACCAGCTTGCGAGGGAAGTGAAATGACTGACACTTTGATGAAACCATGAACTGACAAACCAAGGGTTGGTATCAGGGCGAAAAGGGTATTCAAACAAATGGTCAGCAGATCATTGAATAACTAAGGGATGCAACTCTGTTGTAGATAATAACACAGTCTGATAGGCCTCGTCAAGTGTATAATGAATAAATGTTGCATGTGAATAAATTAGCAATATTTCAGCTATATCATGCATGACAAACTGTAAATAAGGAATCTGGACTCAACAATGATCCATGCAGTTGGGGCAGGATGATGCACAATCACACTTTGTAACCATCCAATCCTCATTGTTCTCTTTTAACAAGCTCAGGATACTTCCGATCTATTCTGCCCTGGAAACCCCATTCGGACAACTTAGGGGAACATGGAAGTGGGTAGTGCCAGTACGAAAAGCCTCTTTAGTCTTCTTTGAAATGACAAACACTCAAGAATTATTGCATCGGTTTAATTTGAGAACATATCTGCACAATAGGCATTTAAAACCTAACATAAATACAAACTCAGTCATTATAATAAAATGGAAAATAAATAATGATGACTCTTGTCCTACGACATGACTACTACTGTCTGCAAGCAAAGACACTCTTCACCTCTCCGAGATGACAAGCACACATTCACCCAGTGAGGTATTTACCTCGTGTTGAGTTACTATGGTGATGTGAAGATCTGACAGATGACATCAAATACTAAGACACACACGATTTGGTCTGAATAAACTTAGCAATGATAATGATAGACAACTTACTACCTACTGACAAGTCACCGATGTTCAAAAACATCACAAAGTGTCGGGTAAGAGAAGTTTTTTTAACAAAATACTTCATTTCATGTATTTAAACATTCAGGGTTAATGTTGTTTTTAAGTATGGGCGGCATTGGGTTCCAATTAAAGACGACCTAGTCTGTTTCCTTTGAACAAGGTGAAAGATCCTACTACTTCCATGAAATGAGAAAGCCAAATAGTGACTACTGGACTGTTTGTAGCAGATAGCTCATTGTGTTAATTAGGGTAACTTTAATGTGATCTAATGTAAGCCTTCATGTAAGGTAGGTCCTGAACAAAACGTCTACTCTGGTAAACTAAATGTTTTAGCATACTTTTACTGTAGCTGTCAGGAAATATTCACTTCTCATTGGCTTTCAATCCTAACAGTTGCGGTTGCATGTGATCACAAACCTATTTCTATTTCAACACTGGGAACTCAACATGAGGCACAAATTGAGTTATTTAGTATAAGATTTCATGTAATGAAGTCATGTGGTTAGTCATGAGGTTGTCGTCACATTTCAGTAGGTGTGCTGCAGCTAGTGACATGGCATGGCTGAACACCGTCACATGCTTATATATATATATATATATATATATATATATTTGTTGGCATGTGCCATGTAGCTATATAGGATGCTGAGACAATGTCTTACCATTTGATATTTAGGTGAGAGGGCGGGTTTTGGGGGTAGAGTCATGTTTTTCTTCTTCTATTTTAGGGTCTAAGATCTTTTTCTTCTTAAAAGGGTCCATGTTTCACAACACCATGTGTGGCAAAACCAAGCGTGACGTTTTCTCCAAATTGACAGAAAACTGGTCTACTTGACATGTTTGTACTCACTGCTACTGGGGGGATGTACTTTCCAATTACTAAGATTGTGGATGACGGAGTTAATTAGCATCACCTTCGATGTAAACTGACAAACAAAAGAAACGTTACTAAACTGACATAACATAGAGTGGCATCACGCATCATGTTGACATCCGACGTGTCATATTTAGTACAGCAGGCGGGAATAAGACAGTCGGCGGAATCTGATTTTGTTGACCTGAAGGTGGGGATCTTACACACACGTGACAACAAAGTTTGCCAAGTACACAAAGTTCGCAGAGAATGTAAATATCTTTATATCATTGACAATCTTCGTAATCTGCAATTGTAGTATACAGTCAAAACGACAATGCAAGAGAAATGTCAAATAGATGCCGAACCAGGTCCCATAGCGTGTAAGAAGCAAAACAGTCGTAAAACCATGGCCTTCATCATTGGTAGCACCATTCGCCACTCACACAATTTTCATTAAAATAACAGGAGGTAGGCAGCTGTCTCACCTGGAGGTTAAGTTGACCTTTAGGCAAGGATCTTATCTACAAAATCATCAGCTTCTGGAGGGAGTGGTCGGGTGGCCTACTGGTTCGATTCCCGACATTGGTACAATGTGTGAAGCCCATTTCTGGTGTCCCCCGCCGTGATATTGCTGGAATATTCCCATAAAAGGCGTTAAACCATACTCACTCACTCACTCACTCACTCACTCTGTTTCTGGAATTGACATATCACCTGCATTGTGTATTTACTAGAAGACGCGGGTCCCACCTACATTTGAAGTTGACCAGTGGGCAGGAATATCACCTTCAAGTGCACGGAGATATAAGTGAACAATTATTCCTATACTGATATTAAAATCTGATTCTTTGTTGGTGGTAAAGTAGCCAAGGTAAAAACTAAACACATTTGTATTCATTTTGAAAATTGTTCCTCCCTGTATATCTCAGGGCACATTAAACATATATTTGATACCACCAAATTCTCATTAAAACTGTTATTAATAATTCTGACAACAATCAAGTTAAAAATAGAATAAACAGAGGTGTATCCAAACAAATTTCCCACCCTCCGATTTGTGTCAAAGATATTCATCGACATGTGTATGCCGATGGGAGTATTTGGTTCGCTATACATGTATTACAGAATAGATCACTGACCACTGATTAAAATGATCCAAACATGTAATTGTCATCACCATTTTGACTTTTACGCTGCATGGTTTCGGCGGATATTCGAGACTGATTATTACCTGGGGATTTGAATTTCATCTGTCGAGTATGCCCTGTTTTGCGTTCTGAAGTTGGTACATTCGCTATTGAGCAAAACGGGAAACGATGTCCTACCAAAACACGTTAAATGATGGTAAATGATGGTCCGGATGACAGACTAACATATTCTCTATGAATTCCTTTATTACACAATACAATTCTCTCTTCTATTTTCTATATATGCTGCAGAACAGTCATAGTGCAGGTCTCTTCGGACTAGTACAAACACCCATAATCGTGAAGATCCGGGTTAGAATAGGTCTTCAGCAACCCATGCTTGCCGTAAAAGGCGACTATGTTTGTCGTAAAAGACGACTAACGGGATCGGGTGGCCAGGCTGGCTGACTTGATTGATGCATGAGCATCGGTCCCAATGGCGTGGATCGATGCTCATGATGTCAATCACTGGATTGTCTGGTCCCGATTCGATTGTTGATAGACCGTCGTCATATAGCTAGAATATTGCTGAGTGCGACGTTAAACAACAAACAAACAAGCAGCCATGCAAACACACATGCGCACTCCCACGCGCGCACACACATGAATGCACGTAGCTACGTAAGTGCAATAACTTTGAATGCGACGTTTCATACAATTTCAAACCCGTGAAGATTCCGGGGTGGAACAGGTCTTCAGCAACCCATACTTGCTGTTTGGGCACTTGCGACTAACGGGATCGGGTGGTCAGACTCGAGGCGTTTAACAACAAACAAACAAAAATCATTCAATTTCACCTCACACACCTCGTTGTTTGAACATAGTTATATCCTTCTATATCCTCTGTATAATTGCACTGACTGAAAATAAGGATCAAAAGTCAAGCATTCACTACAACGCCCGACTGAAGCATTGAACACAGTCGTCTGGGACAATGAGCAGGTGGGAGAGAGAAGGGCCTCGAATCGACAGTCAACACACACCGCTAGTGGTTGTTATCCTCAGTGTAAAGGGAGACAAATCTGTCTACACTACTGTACAGTACGGCGTCTACTCTGCTCTTCGGATGGATGTACCCATGCTTGTGTTTACTCTTTTATTCAATATGTCAGCATGCGGTATGTACGAGTAGAGTTGATATGATTATTCAAAGGAAAGATGTTCATATTTTGATGAAATCATTTCGGAAAGAAAATACAATGAATACGTATGATTAGCATGTTCTAAGTTTAAGGGCATTGGAGGATCCCAGGATGATACACATCTATTAACTATGACAACATTGTGTCTCTCGTTTGCAGTGAATGTGAACATTTTCTTTGAGTGGTATTTAGTAGCTGGTGTTGTAAACAAGAACAAACAACTTCTTAATTACAATTGAGGTGACGTTCTGATGTAGTCAAGGGTAGTTATCTAATAGACAGGAGAATCACCGTCAAGTGTAGTTATCTTGTAGACATGAGAATCACCATCAAGTGTAGTTATCTTGTAGACATGAGAATCACCATCAAGTGTAGTTATCTTGTAGACAAGAGAATCACCGTCAAGTGTAGTTATCTAATAGACAGAAGCATCACCGTCAAGTGTAGTTATCTTATAGACAGGAGAATCACCATCAAGTGTAGTTATCTAATAGACAAGACAATCATCGTCAATTGTAGTTTACCCTGCAGGTGTAAGTAAGCAGTGATTTGACCTGTAGGCAGATATATAGCCTTCAGTTGTAGCTGAGAGCAATATGTCGGGATGTCACTTCTCTTGCAGTCAACACATTACCGCCTCTTTCCGTTGCTCTAATAAAATTATATCCTCCAACGAAGTCCGTAAAACAAGGGTCAAACGTCATCCATTGATTTCCCCGTCACACTGTTGCATTGTACGCCGTCGCCTGCTGCGGGACAGTGAGCAGGTGCGAGAGAGAGCGGCCTCCAGTCGACAGTCAACACACACACTGCTTGTGGCTGTAATTTCTCGATTGAAAGGGAGACAAATCTGTCAACATTATTGCAAAGTACGGCGTCTTATCTGCTTGTTGGGTCGTAAATATCCATGCTTGTGCTTACTCTCTTAGAATATAAAACTTGAATATATATCATTTGCTCAACATGTAAACTACATCGTAAGCAACCCTTGATATCTGGAGGGTTCACTCATTTCTATTCTCAACTCCCCAGTTAAACATTGAAAAAAATCATATTCAGAACATTGAAAATATATATTGACAAATCTTTGCTGTAATTGGGACGATAAAAAACTCTGTAAATAATTGAGACTTTTTCTACGAAAATAAATAGCATGGCTGTGAACTGTTTTAATTTCCTGACGCATATACCACCTCTTACAACTGTCAAGTGTTTAAGGTCTGACTCATTGAATATACACCCTTCTTATCTGGTCTGCTATCAGTCTGCAGTCATTGTTATTTAACTGTTCCGAATTTGTTCTATAATTGCTTACATTGTACATGAATCTGTCTAGGCATGCAACTTTGTAGCACTGTACACTAGTATGTGTTTTCACTTTGGCTCCATTATATTGTGTAAAACCGTAAGCATAAGGTATTACGTTAAGTCAACATTGTTGGCTATTAATGTAACAGTTAATGATATGCACAGAACGAGAACTACATTGATATTTTAAGCTCTATTATTCATATCATGTAACTGAAAAGATCTGCATAATTACTAAAAGTGACAATACCACCCATTCCATAATAAGAAATAAATATATGGAATTGCATCGGACATAATTTTGGTCACTAATGTGTCAGTATGCATAAGTCGGTAATATATCTACTGACCAAAATTCGGAAGAGCTGTTATTTATTTAGAACGTATTTAACCATCTTTTTACAGGACGGTCGACATTAATGACGTTTAGGACTTTATCTATAGACTTCCACTTAAAAGAATCAAATACTTTTCAAAGTTAATACGTCGCAAGTTTCAACAGTCTTTCTCTCAGGGGCAAAAGGTTTTAGTTGGTTTCTCCAATTTTCAGTCCAATTGCCTTTTTGATCTAATGCTAAAACCTTCGATATTTGTGTTAGTGATTTCATCTAATTTAGTTTTTGTTATATTTATGTCTGGGATTTCTTGCGTTTAAATTAGCAAATAACAATTAGTCCACGTTCATTTAGCAAACATTGTGCATCTTTGTTGGTTTATTTCGTTTTCATTTTGTGATATTATGATTTAATACTTTTACTTTTAACATTGGTAAAAGTGTTTCCCAAGACAGTTTTCCATTTAAGTTTAATACAGTAATGCTATCACTGTCAATGTATTTGGTATATTGCATTTCAGCTTCCGTAATTACTTTTTTAGCAGTTTTGCGTATTCAGTATCAGTCTGTTGTAGTGTAAATCGATATCTGAATGATCTAATCTATAGCTTGGGGTGGACTTTCGACAAGAAAAGTTTCTGACGTCCTCGACAACAGAAACTAGACAGATTCATGGTTTGGACCGCACTTTATGTATTATGTGGTGTGTGAGCGAAGGTGTTTTGTGAGAAAATTAAGTCTGGCGTTCGTGAAAACTTTCCTTACCAACGTAGTTATTCTCTCTGCGAGATCGAAGTCAAAATTTTCTTTGAATATGAACTAGTTCTGCACTCATTTGAGTGTCATTAATATATTTGTGTCTCCATATCATCTGTTAATTGTGTATCCTGTAAACAATATTTGTTTTTCTGCTCTTAAGATGTCTTAACACAATCTTCTTTTAAAGCTCGTGTTCTATTCCTGGCTATTCTAAATGTTGCCATGGTTAACGACATTCTTTCCCCTTCCAAGAAATCCCTTTGCTTAAAATACTAATACTCATAATCAAAGTGATGCTGCTTGCATAAATTACACACACATCCTTACACCATCTTATAATTTGTACCGTCTGCGTGTTTCAACTTGTAAATAAAAGAGACAAAACACTTTCCATATTCATAAGAAATGTCCTTTCCCCTAAAAGTTAATATCAAAACATACATGAAGTTTCCATTCTGGAAGGTTGGTGATTCGAAATGCTAACTGTACACCCTAACAGACGATAATACTCACAACCTCACAGAGATTCCATTCATTCTGCACGCCGATGCCTTCAGAGCGAGATTATACGTCAAAACTGAAACAACGCCAATTCCTGGGATATGCGAAGATGAAATGGTAAACATACCGTTGACAACTATCTGTGTTACACAACATACGTTTGCTACGAAATAGTTTTGTTACTTCATTACTCTTCAATATTTTGATCAACTGTATATGTGAATCCATACAATGTTTTCAGCAAGCGTTTTTCTGATATTTAAATATGAGCATGGCTTTGGGTCCCTTTTATACTGCGATAAAGTCTAACATATGACAAACATATTTTGAAGTAGTCACAGGCTTGGTCATGGCTTTTGAATTTCCCCCCAAGTCCACCCACGTTAGCCTCTGTGCTTACTCCCAGGCCCATGTGACAAACATTTACAATATATGTATCATTTACCTGATAGCTGGTAAAGTAAAAGTGTTATCTCTTAACATAATTAAATGCATATTGTTAGATTCAAGATATGTATATTAAATACTAATCACAAATAATCAAGTCATTGTGATCCTCACGAGTTATGCAGATTCGCGTATCATTCAGTAATGTGTTAGAAATATTACATTGACAATTATCTGGTCATCTCCATTTTATTTAATAACATTATCTCCAACGTATGTTTCTTGACGTCCCCTGAGGCGGTCGGGTAGACTCGTGGCTCGTCACGCCGAAGACCCGGGTTCGATTCCCGAACTGGGTATAATGTATGGAGCCCATTTCTGGTGTCCCCCGTCGTGATATTGCTGGAAAATTGCTAAAAGCGGCAAAAACCATACTCACTCACTCACTTGACATCCCCCACTGTGTGAAATTCGATGCTGAGTGAAAAGCTGATTTAAAGGGCATGTCATTCTTTGTACTAATACAGTTAATCTATAAATTCCAAAACGATATTTACTCTGGTAAAGAATCCGTATCATATGGATGATACATGTTTTTTTATTGCAGATACTGGGGTAATAAAAGCACAACAGAGATACTTTCCCATGCCACTCTGCAGTACCGTCAAAAGAACCACAAAAATGAAGAGCTTGTAAATTATCCTCTCCATAGTCCGTTCCTGGTTCCTATCACAACAAAGGATGAAGATCCTAAATGTCTACGGAGATGGCTGGTGGGAAAATCATTCCGCATCTGAGGGAGAGAACATCCCGTCACTGATAAGGCCTACATATACATGTACACCAAGATTTTACATTCTTGTTTTACAGGATCCTTGTTTTGTTAGTGAGAATATATCAGAAAGAATGTTTCAGAGTCCATGTTTGTGTCAGATGGCTACAAGGAAGTTCTATTTCATCCCTGCGAGTGAGTGTTTTGACAACGCAGTCAACAACGTTTAAGCCGGATCAGGAATCGAATCGTAGCAGTGTGACAGAAGTATTCCTGTTGTGGTAGTTCTCATGCACTCCTGCATTTTGTTCAACATGTTATAAGAAGATGGTCACTGAGAGGGGTCCTCGCCAAATCGCTCCGAGAAATCCACACAATATCGCGCGACAAAGCGATAATACGAAACACAATGACAAAACAATAGAATTAGACGATGGAGCGATAGTACGACACGACAAGTTGATAGCGTGACACGACATAGGGATAGAATGACATGTTATTGTGATAAAATGACATGTTATCACAATGAATTCGAAGCAAAAAGGCCACGCGATACGATCATACGGCAAAAGAACAAGATGGTAATAGAGTAATATTTTGATATGACAATATGATGGTATGACAACAGACCGATATTGTGTAATTGCGGTATGACAATGTGACGACATGACAACACTTTTAACTGAAACTGAGGCTGATTGGCCAATTGCAAATGCATTGAGCATAATATGGAAATGACCCAAAGTAGTGTCAGAGCGACATCATTACCCGAACTATAACAATATACATGATATATTTCATACCTTGTTGTCTTCACATACATACTTAATAATTAAATTGTCATTATTTTAATCGTTCAAAGCGCAACAACGACCACATGCATATTGCAAAAGTAAGAATGGTAACACCACATTACAATAGGATCAATGTACGTTCATGGTAGGATGGTTTTGACTGGTAGCAACTGTTTTACCTGTGACGTCGTGCCACGTCTCACTGAAGCTCAACGGAGCAGCCTCGTAGGTCGATAGGAAACAGGAGACTTGCAGTCAGTTGTAGCCAGGATGTTGAAATGTGTGCCAAGACACCATCAATTCCTCTGGTATCGATACAAAAAGCATGGCACGTCAATTGACTGACCCAGGTCAAGCCGTCCCCGTGTTACAATGGCTTCCAAGGTCCGCTTCATACGGCAACGTTATTTGCAATTCTCAAATTCTCAACTGAGCCGCAAGCAGTATATGCCCCAAACAGCGATGGAACATTGTTCAGCGACATCTGGGTAAGCGATTTATGCCGCACTGAGAATATGGGTAAGCTAGGGTGCACCGACATCGGCAGATCGACAGATTTGGCTTTGGCAGCAAAATAATGTAGGCAAATTTCTCTCACACAGGTAGAATATACCTAGTGCCAGGCAACTGAACGACCCAACGCTATCGTGATGAAACTCTTCAGCCGCATGTTGTTTCCATCAAGTTATCCTTCAACACGACAATGCTAGACTGCATACAACATGTGTAACTGTTGATCTTACTTCTGTGAAATCAAAAGGCAGGAGAAGTATTCTCATCATTCAGGAAATAAAACATGAAAGAGAAAGAGTTGGAAAGAAAAACAGCCCGATCATTGTTGAGAATTTATTTTACGCTGTTCCCCCATAGTACATAGTGCTTTTTGAAGATATCTACTTGTACTTTAGGGAACCAAAAAAATGTACTTACCGCAAGCTCCCACTTTGATCTTGTCACTTCCGACAACGAATCGTAAAAGAGAAATCCTGTATATAAACGGACATACATAATATTATTTTAACAGACGCGTTGTACATGAATAGCGAGTGAGTATGGTTTTACGCCGCATTTAGCAATATTCCAGGAATATCACGGCGAGGGACACAAGAAATGGGCTTCACACATTGTACCCATGTCGGGAATCGAACCCGGATTTTCGGCGTGACGAGCGAACGCTTTAACCACTAGACTACCAGACCGCCCCACACTATTTATCAACAATACTTGTTTTGGTGTCAGATGTGGATCTATGCCACTGTTTTAATTATTCGAATACTTTTTGAGGTTTGTTTTCGGTAAAAAATACAGTCGAGAGTTTATGTAAACTTATAACCAGGTAAAGATGAAATATCATTTGTTTTAAAAAAATTATGAAATAGCCAAACATGACGTCTGTTGTAGTCGCCCCATTGGTTTGACGTCATATCACCTTACAATAAGTGCATATTGGCTGTCAGGATAATTATAATATGACAACTACATGCTGCTTATGATACTAAGTAATGGAGGACATGAGTGCACATCAACAAATGTGAAGTACATATAATTGTATATATATCATAAACGTTCTTTAATCTAAAGCACTTGTTCGAACTCCCATGCTCAATGTGTGAATGTGAATGAGTCAAAACGTACATTCTTACATGTAGCTGTACACCTTGAAGAAGCTTAAGGGTAGTCCTGATTTTTCAAGCAGAATGGGCATGACAAACAAACAACATACCAGGGACTGGCCATCCAAGCGGAATGACATACTTTATTTTTTAACTGATACTATTAACGATTAACTGAAACTATAAACATGCTTAAACTTGTGGGTTAACTCCCTCACACGTTTATATGCATGCTGGTTATGTGTTGAAGCTTTATATATAATCTAATGACTATACTGTTGTGTTATGAACAGATATGTTTGTTTAAAGGAAATGCTTCACATAATTACGTTTCCATAAATATATAAATAATCCTCGCCCCGACATACGCTACCCTCAGAATATTTAAAACTTAATTCCCGAGTAAATTCGAGGTTATGAATTTTCATTTGCGGTGGACAAATAGTTTGTTTTAGATCTAGTCTGTGTTTACAAAGGAAATTCATAGTCTTTCACCATCTGCTGGAATTGCCGCCGTGAACGATACAATGATATGCAAGCTTTTTAAAGGATGGTAGATATTCAGAATAAATTCAGTTGAATATCCAACCAAGCCTAAAGTTTCATTCTATGACTTTTCTGGAGTTTGTACAGAATTACAGCTTTTTAAACATTCTGACAACATGCACAAACCTGAAATCCACACGTGTATCGTACTATCCGGGGGAACTACATGCATTCTTAAAAGAGGCATATGTCCTTATAAGTGAATTTGTAACATCGTACCTCACAGTAACAATATTACAAGTGTTGTTTCAATTTAATCCTCTAGGTCACACTTACTAGCATGCAACAGTCTCACCTTATTCACCGTCAAACTCAGATCTGTACAACTAAGAATACTCTTTCACAGAATGGATGTGTAATGTTTTCCTTTATCATTCAAGTTAAAGTTCCATATAATTTGGCATTCTTGTTGAGTCTTCGCTCACAACAGAAAACGTTTTTCTCGTATCCTTCATTTCATGTAAATTTTGTATTGGAATAACGATGATTATTTTTCAATGTCTGTGAAATGACTTTTGAAGATATTGGGATACTCAAATAGCATAAAATAATCTAATGATCTCTGTCTTTATAATAGTAGTGGGCACTTCCATCCGTAGAAGACGTCTAATAGGTAACAACGTTGTAGATAGTGTTGAATCCTTGCCCGATGAGTTAAACGGGGTTTTATGCCTAAATATGTTTGTATCCTAAGCTTCTTTCGGAATTGTTTAGAATGAAAACGTTTCAGATTTAATTAGCAAAGCAAAATGATACAAGAATCAGTTAATCAAGTACATTTAATATCGAAATGTGTTTGTGTCTTACAGAGATTTGACTTCAGAACACACAGTGAAGTTTATTTATGATGATATGTTCACTCATTCGTGCAATAGATATGACAATCATGAGCGCTGACTCTATATGTGTTCGCAATAGAATATTTGGAAGAAATAAAATTTCCCTGCAAGACTAGTACACAACAAAGTCATCAAGTGAATATTAAATAAATTGATTCACGATATGACAACATCAAATCCTATATTTGTTTGACGAAACAGGTTTAAAGCAACCCAAATTGTACAATCATTATTGTTGCGCAGTGGAACTGAATATTTGAGCGTGGTTTAACTTAAAATGAAAACTAATCTAAAATTTGTATGACTTACCTTTTTTGAATGAAACCAGGAACTAAACGTGATAACCTATTATAAAACGATGAAGATCTATAAGGAACTAAACGTGATTACCTGTTATAATGTGAAGGAAAGATGAATCACCTCAAATGATAGAAACTAAATACTACTCCTATTTGCTCACAACCCTCACATTTCACGTGCAGTCACAGCCGTACGTTGGTGTGTTCAGGCGATGCGATCGGTATGCATCGGGTGTGTTTTGGGGAACATATTCTTTATTTAAAACTAACACGAGTGCACGTAAAGCGCGATCTATAGGCTCCGGGTGCGTTTTAGAGCACATTTTTAATGAACAGACATGTCTTCAGAACAATTATCATAAAATAAAGCATGTTTATATATGTGTGTCGCTACCCCTTTCACGTCAAATACATAAATGTATAAATAAAATTAATATAATTCAAAATCACTATTATTTTTACATTATAACTAAAACTATGGAGCTTAGAATGTCGAGCCAACAAACTAGTGTATATATTTTCACCCTTAGAATTTATGTTTACTGTGTTTGCGATGGGGTCCAGACAATTCCCTAAATGGACAACTCCAAATACTACTGCGTACAATAATAGTGCCAATTTGGAGATAATTACCAATTGGATTAAAGCAAGTAAAATTTAATCCAAAGAAAACATAAACTAATCAATTTCAAGTTAAAATCGTTAGAAGTTATATACAAGCATATATTGTCCATGTGTTTGCTCCCATATCTGGGATAATTGTACCAAAGAACAAGAATCAATCCTAGAAAGTTTACACTTAGATTCATTACGGACTATTTGTGGGGCGACAAGGGGTCAAGAAAACACTATTTCACAAGATTGAAAACATATGTTCTGTTAGTGATTACTTTTAAAGAAATCAAACCAATTTACAGGCTAAAAGTTGCTGAACAGAATGCTATGCCAAGTCATTCCTTCCTGATATCATTAATAATTGGAATAGTCACCTGAGGATTATTAAACTATTATTATAATTGGACAATGTTACTAATATTCAGTTATACCAGATTTTGTCACATAATCCTTTATCGCCCCGGACTCGGCTGTAGTGATAAACTTCCATCGGCTTGAAAGACACATCTCAGATAACGCATGTGGCTATCACATATACTGCATTTTTTTCACATGCCCTAACTACAATATTTTAAGAAACGATTCATCTTACTATTCGAAAGGTTAGAGTTTGAATTCAGTTCTTTATAGGGAACAAAATCTGTCAATTTAGCTATTTTGAATTTAGTCCCTATGTACATCCTACGTTCATAAGAATTAATTCATATTTTAAGATATGTATTAAGTATTAAAGACTTAAATAGCTTTTGTGACTAATTGAATATTTGTCCATCAACCGCACCAAACTGTTGGCCACTCGTTTGTGTTCTGTTTAATGTATATATGTATTATATTTTTTAATTTTATTGATATTGATATGTGTTGGTTAATATATATATATATATATATATATATATATATATTAACCAACACATATCAATATCACTTGATAACTATAACTTTGTTTCTGGGGCAGATTTTAGCAATCCCGATTCATTTACTGAATAAAAAATATTTTACCAGCATGAACAATTTCCAATTTACAGTAGGACATCTCCCAAAATACCACTTTTTTGTTTTTGTAAGAATTAATAAGAGGAAGTTTGGTGGGGAACATTTGGGATGAATGAATACAGACTGCCATGTTGTCAGAGTAGATCTGTAGATCTTAACTATCACCGGGTGTGACCATGTAGACAGGATTTCATTCGGGTTTCTGATTTTGACAATTACTCCATGAGCATACTGAGTATTGGTGCTTGGGGATATAAAATGTAACAGTTTGTTGTCAGAGTAGATGGATAGTGAACTTTTAGTACCAGGTAGATATGATATCTGTACGATTTATGAACCTTTTTTGCTCTTTGTCAAAGGATTGTGGGTATATGTGTGGGTAATCCTCTCACGTTGATGGCAGAAGTCACTCAACCATTTCATGTATTCTACGTCAAAGAAGACCAGAACCCTTGTGTAATTACAACATCCTCAGATTACCAATAACAATGAAATGTAGAACTTAACAAACATGACCAACATTATATCACAACTCGCCATTTATACCTGTATCACTGTGTAGATTCTTTTATATATTAATGATGTAAATCACGTAAAATACGTCACTCAACCAGTTCATGTACTCAAGCTTCAGAAATACATAATCTTTACATGGAAATTGCATCCTAGATGTACTATTCTGTATTAGATATATACTCCAGTACCGCCGCTGGTGGTTTAATTTATGAGACATAAACATAATTTGGTTTGCACCCAACCGTGCGCGTGCTGAATTATACAGACCAACGAAGCTTTTCAAAGTAGAAATTAGGGGCGGTCGGGTAGCCTAGTGGTTAAAGCGTTCGCTCGTCACGCCGAAGACCCCGGTTCGATTCCCGACATGGGTACAATGTGTGAAGCCCATTTGTGGTGTCCCCCGCCGTGATATTGCTGGAATATTGCTAAAAGCGGCGTAAAACCATGCTCACTCACTCACTCACTCAAAGTAGAAATTAAGCAAACCGAATATTTATGAAATTGATTATTGCCAGGGACATATGCATGAACAACAAGTACTATAATCGGAAACATATTTACATGTCATATATGCACCCGGATGCTCAACATCACAATACCATGCTAATATCCAATATTTGTGTTCCAGCGAGTGAATACCAAATAGGCAAGGACAAAACCAGCTCGACAGACACAGACTCTCTCAAAGGCAACAAGGTGCAGGCTATATAATTTGGATATTACTTACTTTGTTAAGGAATTGGCAACATCAGCAAACACTGCAAACACGAAACGTCGTTTTTTCCGTATATGGTCAAAACGACGTTGTTTGGACGCTTTCAAACCATCGTTTTTCCGTCCAAATAACGTCGTTATTTGACATCGGAATTTCCTGGGAGAGAACGATATTATCAAGTTCCTCCCTTTCTTGATTGACATTGTCAATCAAGCAACAGCGTCTACCGGTAGTCCTACTTCTCAGATTTCATTGGTCAATTCTCGCGTGTTAGATTACAGGACCGAGTTTGACGTTGTACTCGAAGCACTTAGCGGAAGTACTGAAATCAATCGTTCTGCGCATGCGGATTGTTTACTGCCTTGTCCAAATTTTCCGTTCTGTGTATGCGCGATTTCGCGTATTGTTTCCACTATGTCACCACTATTTCATAAAGTCTCGTGATAAGTTCGGAATCGTACAATGTCGCTTTAATTTATGGCACGTACTTGATCGGCACCCGTTTCCCATTAACTAATACAATGATAACGGTAATAATTTTAGTCAAAATAATTAGGAAAGCTCAAGGCTCAGGAATGTCTGAGTATAGGAAAAGGATTTATACTTTCGAAAGTTATATAATCGTCAAATACGCAAACGAATATCAACGGGCTTTTAAAACTTATTTTTGTAGAAGGTTATCTTGGTGTATATTGCCAGATATTATATGCAATACATGTTTACGATATTGCTTATTTTAATGTTTATTAATAGTTTTAAGGTTCCCCCGCCTAATTAACGGGATTCCACTTTCTCATTCGTTTGATTAACGAGGCGTCAGAGCTTGACATGACGTCAGTTAATACAGTAAAAGTCTTATCAGATGATTTAAAATCTAAAAGATTAACAAGTTCAAACCTAAGATCATCATAAAAGCTACAATAGAAAAGAAAATGAACTTCAGATTCTAGATGATTACAAAAAGGGCAACGTCTCTCATTAAGTGGCGCGGGCGGTTTGTTATAGCGACCAGTCTCAATGTGGAGGGGTAGATTACCACAACGTAATTTAGTGAGATTTCGTCGCTTATTTCTTGATATAATGGTTTGCAGATAGGGCTCCGGTCGACAATCCTTCTTAAACAGCCTGTAAGTGCGAAGTTTGTTACCATTGGGATTTCTCCGGTCATTCCACAATTCTGTAAACCATTTTTCTTCATCCAGTCTGTAGAGGCGGTGTTTAATTTGGGACACAATTCTCTTGATGGATGCGGGTGATATCAGAATATCCATTATCTGTAATTGTCCACCTAGTTTGAAAACACTACTGGCAAAGGAAACTTTCCTACCTTTAGGCAGTCGCAAGTCAGTGTCAATTTTAACTATAGGGTTTATGATCGACTGCTTCCATGCACTAGGTATTTTACCTTTCTCAAAACATACGGTGAATAATCTGAACAGAATATCTACACAACTGTCATTTTTTAAAACTTCAGCTTTTATATTGTCAATTCCCCCCGCCTTACGGATTTTAGCTCTATTAACCGCGTCGCGAACTTCCTCTTGCGTAATTGGACTGTTAAGCGCACTCGCCTCATGCTGCATGGCGTTACCGTTAGTTAACAGTGTTAGCTCTCGCTGAACGTCAGGAAGGTAGCCGCTATCATAATGAGCAGCATTTGTTCCCGAGTATAGTTCCTCGAAGTCACTTTGCCACCTATCCAGTACAGAGTTTATATCACTGACAATCGTGCCATCGTGCAGTTTTACTTCCATAGGAATCTTAGGCTTTCTGTCATTCACTAGTCCAATATTACCAATAACCTTCCAAAAGTCCCCATCGGCTTGGTTAAGCTTGTCAAGTAAGCTATGCTGTTTATCCACTTGGTGACGCCGCTTCAGCTTTCTATTCAGTCTGTCAAAAACTTTCCTCTCAGCACAATACGTTTGCTTCAATTTGGCCTTGGCATTTGTACTGTCTTTGCACTGCAGCCAGTCCCGTTCACACTTTGACATAATGCCCCACTGTTGCTGAAGCTCCTCACACCAATAAGGCTTCCTGAAAGACTTCTTGTTTCCACGATTTGGTTTCTTGTCTTGCAACACTGGCAGTTTGAGGTCCATTTCCTTATGAATCAGATCCACAAAGTCATCATACATTTGATTTATATCACTTGTATCTGTCAGGGATTGATTTATCCTGCGTATAGTACGCTCGATTAGGGGAAGTGAATTTTCATCCATTAGGAAATCCACGGGTATGGTTTTGCACTCATAGCGTTTAAAGTCCTGTTACTGTAAACAGATTAGTTTCAAATTCCAAACTGGTAATGTCTATTCAGACTAATGCTTAGTCTCTAAAACTGTATAGTTTTGAAAGAAACAAGTAACTCCATTTAAATTGAAGAGGAGCCCCCGTTATATGGGAGATTCCGAGGTGAACCTATTTTATGGATATCTAAGCTGCCACCCAAACCGATCCAAACGGGACCCGAAAGCTTATTGACTTATTGTATGCTCTATAGTCACATGGAAGTGCACCAGAATTATACTTTGTAGTCCGGACGATTGTGTTCTTTCATTTACTTATAAGTCAGGAAAAAAGACTTAAAAGGAGAGTTGTTAAATTTAATTATTAGATGTTGTCTATACACTAATCTGGACGTACTACTCATTGTTCTATTTATGTCATCCTATAGATATACATTAACGCATGTTACCGTTCTAAAGTCATACTCTCATATGACCATATATTGTTCATAGTATCAAAGTTTAATCAACAATATCAAGAGCAGCAATTTAAACTACTGAAACACCCAAACGCAAGGCTGTTATCAAGCACTAGTGCGGGACGTGATGCATCGTAAAAACTGTATCGGGATGTCTTCAGAAATGCAATTTCTTGCAACCTTTATACTACGAGATAGTAAGCCTAACGCTTACTCACCGGTGGAACGTAGATGATATCGCTAATAAAGATATCGAGTATTTGAATGTTAATACTAAAGACAAACACTCATTATTTTTGCAGTGACGATATAACACTTATACACGTTTATTGGTGACTTTCTTCAGTTTTGCTATTCATTTTAATAACTTTGTTTTCACATATACAAGTAGCAATACCCGACTAGCCTGTCATACATAATAATTGGCAGTTTTCAATCTTGTACTGACTTGCTCTGGTGTTCTTGAGCGAAGCTCATTGGCTTGGGTGTTATACATCGTTTTTCTGGTAATCCTATTATTACTTTATTTTGTTTATCTAACGACACCCTGTTCTCTGGATCACGGCTCCGTGACTATCCATAACAATTAAGATGAACAATCAGGTCAAGTACATGAATGAGTTTGTTTTGACGCCACATTCAATCAAAGACCAATGCTGTGCGGTTTGATTACACACTTCTACCAAGTCGAACGGGGCCTCCTCACTTTGCCACCACCTATTGTTTGGAATAGGTGATGCAGTCATGTGTGGTGATTGGTAGAACAATAAGAGTCACAAGGGCTCATCTCAACATTTTATTGCACATTAGTAGATAACTACACATGTTATACTGCAGACACATGTTATACTGCATGTTATACAGATTGTTTTAAGAATTCATACATTCATACATTGCACAGCAAATAATCTGACATTACATTTAGCATTTTGATACATTCATACACATATTTACAGTGTATTTCATTATTTCATTATTTTATTCTATATATCACTTCATATCATAGCATTAAATAACATTACATTTAGCATTTTGATACATTCATACACATATTTACAGTCCAATGAGATGTGACACTGAATCGGCATACTCAATGGATGTTTTGGAAGTTCCTTGGCCCTGGCACGATAGAGACTGGATTGGACGCTGTAGAAGGTTGGCGCTTCTGCCATCACATCTGCTTCATCTCTCCGCAGTTCTAAAATCAGACAAAACCCAGATTAAGTTCAATAAGACAATAATTTTTAAGACACAAATACACATTACAAATGTTTGAAATCTTTGAAATATTTAGTAAATAAAATTATGGACATTATAATAAGAGGTAAGCTCAACTCATGCATACCATTTAACTCTGAGAGGTAAATTGAAGGAATGGATCTGCTGTCCTTCTTAACCATGTTCTTCACTGAGGCGACAAACTTATCAACAGCAATTTTGGTATGGTTTGCGTCATGGTTGTGGATGTTGTTGACTGTGGTGATGCAGTCGTTCGATGTGTTGATGGTAGCTGGGCATGTTGATAAGCAACACTTCCAGTGGATGCTGGTACCTCTGGTCCTCTTCACACGATACTTATAACCTTGATATACAAGGCTTCTGCCACCACGACTGTTGGGAATGAACTGAATATCCACCTGTGCATTTGCCATTTTGCAGTGAATGAACTGAAAATTAACCTTCTTATATAGCAGGATCTACAAACTGAACGTTGATCGTAAATCAGTAATTAATCAACAAATAAGAAAATGCGCTCACCAATATTGGTCAACCACGCCGCGCTACCACAGAATGTTCGTCCAATCTGAGGGGGCATTCTCAGTAGCTTCAAACGCGCTGAAATGTTTTCGCCTTGCATCCAAGATGGTGGACAAGTGAAATCGTATGATATTTGGCTATATTAGGTCGATATGTCTTTTTGGATTACCCAATAAAGTCAATGCATGGTTACACGGTTGTGAAGAAGCTTTATAACACTTATTCATCTCCATCTCCAATAGAGCTACTCGTTCTCACATAAAATTGTAGTTATTATGTCACTGTTTTATTTCTTTAAAAATATATTACGTGTTCATCAATAACAATTAAGATGAACATTCAATTTCTGATACAAGTAAATGAATAAGTGTGTTTTATGCCACAATCAGTCAAAGACCAAAGTTGTCCGGTTTGATGACACACAATCTACCAGGTAGCACATTATGTTCACCCGATCCCCATTTAAGTCTCCTCTGTGTGGATATTCCTGCCGAAAACCCCCATGTCCTGGGAATCTCATTGATACATTCATGCGCGGCATTCTCTACCTTAAGAAGATCATAGTTAACATGCTTATCCAACTCGAACTACCATCAAGATGAGTGTTTTATGTAATATCCAACACACACACACACACACACACATACACACAAACACACACACACACACACACACACACACACACACACACACACACACACACACACACACACACACACACACACACACAAAACACACACACACACAAAACACAAAACACACACACAAAACACAAAACACACACAAAACACACATAGAACAGACATAAACACACACACACGCATGCACATCGCTATAAAAGTGCAATAATCGTGGACGCGACGTTTCACCTCACCTCACCTCACTGTGCTATTTGTAATTGCGGCCACCATGTTCAAATCGTCTCAGTGATCGAACGATTGGGAAGTAATTGTAACTTGTGTAAACTGCCGGGCAAAAGTAAGTATACACCCATGTTCGATGGTGGTTAAAAATGAAACAAACAAGAAATGGTTATTCGATGGAGATATATTTGCTTCGGGTATCTTGGGCGATACTACATGCATCATATCAATGAGTGTCTCACAACAGGTGACGTGCACATGACGTCTTAAGGAACACGGGGGTCGCAAATTCACTGTACACAGGAGTGATATTAGAATGGCAGGCATTTTCTTTTGCCCGGTTGTGTATATATATAATTAAATATCCTGGGAATATAATTTTAAACAGTTTGAGAATTGGTGTCATTATTTTTTTTTACTGTTCTAATATATGTGATACTGTACAGCAGTAATGAATAGTTTCCTAGACAGAAATCATGATCTATGGAACGTTTTCTTGTAGTTCGTAGCACTCATTGGACGACATCCCCCTCGTGTCTGCAATCCGACTACCCCTTCTCCCTGGTAAGTTACATTATGTCAAGAGGTCTTTGTGTGTCAAGGACGTAAGAAAATCAGCTGATCCCCGATGCTGAAGAACCGTATGTCACAGCTGACCGACTTGGTATTTTTCTTCACTGACAGAAACCGGATATACTGACACACGGCTATTATAGATATTTAAATAACCCCTGATCAAAAAGATGCCCTTCGTTAATACCTGTGATAACGATACCGGTGGCGATGCTGATGCTGATGGTGGGGGTGATGATAATGATGGTGACGACGATGATGATGGTGATGATGATGATGATGATGGTGATGGTGATGATATGCTGATATCCTTGCATTATACAGTGGTTATCATTATCTGTGATTGCAAACTTAAACATTTGAAAAATGAAACACATATAGTTGATCATATGATCAAGGCAACTGGCGTTGCCTAGTGGTTAAAGTGTTCGCTCCTCGTGCCGAAAGTCCAGGCTCCATTATCTGCATATCATAGGGAATCCCCCCTATATTGTTGGAATATTGCTAAGGCGGCGTAAAATCCCACTCACTCACAAACTCTCATAAATTGCTATGCCATTGCTAACCAAGGTTCTGCAGATGGCACCAGAGTATGTCAATACAATCAATATAACAAGTAAATCAATTTAATAAAACAACTCAATCAGCTAACTCAATCAATCTACCAATCAATTAACTCAAACAACCTATCAATCAAACAATCAATCATGCTTTCTAAATGCAAGAAAATGGAAATCGAGTGACGAATGCTTGACTCATTGTAAGTCTTTGTACGCCATTGTATCGTTGCTAGTGGTACCAGTTACCAGTTTGGGCGAGACGAACCATTGACGAAGCAAAAAGTTTAATCAGACGTCTCCTTGAGGGAGACTGGCATCACACCAGTGATCCCTGGCGATAAGAAATATGGCATTGCATAATAGGTCTTCAGGAACCCATGCTTGACGTAGATGGCGATTATGCTTCTCGTAAAAGGCGACTAACGGGATCGGGTGGTCAGGCTCGCTGACTTGGTTGATGGATTTCATCGATCCCAATCGCGTGGATCGATGCTCATGATATCAATCACTGGATTGTCTGGTCCAAACTCGAATATTTACAGACCGGCGGAATATTGCTGAGTGCGGCGTTAAACAACAAACAAAACAAACAAACCAGGCCAGCGGTTAGACGTATCAACGTATATTCGTAAATTCTCCTCAGCGTAACATATATCTTGTACGTGTGTAAACAGGGTGTGTTTGTAACTTGAGTTAGGGAGCACAAGTGCATGAACACACACACACACACACACACACACACACACACACACACACACACAGAGAGAGAGAGAGAGAGAGAGAGAGATAGAGAGAGAGAGAGAGAGAGAGAGAGAGACGAATATACATTTATTGTGCTTTCTTGACAACAAATGTTATAATTGGGATAACCCCTTCTTAGTAAAGTACAGATGCTCGTACGTTTTTGGGTTGAGTCCCGTCCGGGATTTGAACCTACACTGTGAGTGAGGCACCTAATCACCAGCACACAAAGTCAGCGATCTAACCCAGCCACCGATGCTTCCACCAAAAATAAAAGTCAGACAACTGTTAGTCCAGATCACGTACTTTGTGTACCCCTCTGACAAGTGAAAAATGGCACGGCTTCCATGGCCGAAAGCTTCGAACATACAATGCCATTGAGAACGTGGTCAAATGTAACAAATGTTATATTTGGATAACACTTTCTCAATAAAGTACAGATTCTCGTACTTTTTAGGGTTGAGATAATAGACGATGATGGGTTGATTATCCATGGAAAAATTAAAGCCAAAACTTAACTTATGAATTATTGGGTAATGGGCAATGGATAATGGGCAAACGGAAGGCCGGAGTAATTAGCGCCAATTACATGTTGGCTTCCCTTGTTACGTTTCCTCCTTTGCTATCTTTTTACTTTGTTGTTCTTACAGGTACATATATATCTTCTCTGCCTCATAGCTTTAATTCACCTGATGAAGGAGTAAGTTTTGAGTCCGAAACGTTGTGTTCCTCATAACAAAAAGACGTTGACATCGATACATTTTCATGTATCGCTTCTAAACGCCTTCAAAGCCTCAATCTAGCTTCGTTTTTAAATGTGGAGATATTTGCGTGGAATTTAATATGATCATGCCTATAAATATTTGGGTCTTTGTCTACATGAGCATTTAGCATTAAATTATACAGCTAAGGAAATTGCTAAATCTGCAGGGATGAAGTACAATTTATAGCAAGCTTTGATCTTTATTCACACTTAAGATATTCGTAATGGAGATCTGTAACGGAAGTTTGTAGTAATTTTCCGCAACTCTCACTTCCTGACCAGCTGAACGACTTAGTGCATTCCGATGCCATTGTAAAATTCCAGGCTGCCCTTCTTTCTGTGATGTTTTGACGGATGAAATCAATTGCGTTATAATACTCTCTGTTTGCTGATATTTAATATGTACATATTGTAAAATATTTACGATATTTTAAACGTGTAATTCGATGCATGCAATGCAATGTGAACATGAGTGCGGATGCATGAAAGCGGTTATAGTTATAGTTATAGGAATGGTAGGAGGGTGTATGTATGTAAGCTAGAATACCGATACATGAGGGCGGATATAGTTATAGGTCGATGGATGTTGGGGATGGTGGGAGGATGGATTATGTATGTAAGCATGCGCATGTATCCATGATGGCTGACGTAGACATAATGAGATGGTTGTAGGGATAAAGGGGAAAGATGAATGCGATGTGTGTGCGCGTGCGTGCGTGCGTGCGTTGTGATACGAGGGTTGGCGAACATGTAGTGAGATGATTGTGTAAGTAAGTTAAGTGCTTGAGGGTATGGCAGGTATGAGTATTGATACATGCAGACTTGGGGATGTGCCTGTACTGATGTCTTTTGTTTCACTCACTTATAACGTTTTCTTTTTCTCAATAAATCGTTTACGCATTTTAATGACTGAAAATGTGGTGTCTCAAAGGTCATACTTGCCGGGCATTCTACATATCTACCCGAACTACGTAGCCATTTTTATGCTGTACAATTCTTCTTCACAAACACACACACACACACACACACACACACACACACACACACACACACACACACACACACACACACACACACACACACACACACACACACACACACACACACACACACACA
The DNA here is from genome assembly GCF_023055435.1 of Haliotis rufescens. Classification (NCBI taxonomy): domain Eukaryota; kingdom Metazoa; phylum Mollusca; class Gastropoda; order Lepetellida; family Haliotidae; genus Haliotis; species Haliotis rufescens. Next base: position 32,365,113 of record NW_025964383.1, read on the forward strand.
CACTCAGACACTCACTCACTCACACACACAATCGTTTTATTTAATGTATCCTCGAGAGTCAGTAAAAAACTAGAAATAACTGCCTTTGTTCTGTAAATCTCACCAAGTTTCAGCTTTCGCCTCTTCCTTTGTGGAATGAGGTTTCACATTTGTAAAAGGATCTCTGTTATCTGTCTGTACCATCAACTTAACTGCCCTCACCTCCTGCAGTTTTCCCGTCCCATATTGCCAAGCAGGTGACCCACAAGAAGTAATAAGGCCCTCCCTCAGCCCACAAGCATGAGTTATACTGTGCCTACCACAATAAGTTGTGAATAGGTAGCCTTGCTGTGGCCAAACATTTTGTAACAATTTTACAAACTTTCATCTTAATATATCAGTTGAATCCCACTTGACCTTTGAAGATCTGAGTTAGAATAGGTCTTCGGCAACCCATGCTTGCCGTTATAGGCGACTATGCTTGTCCAAAACCCAAGACAGCTACGCGATAAATCGCAAAGAACAAAGAAGAAGGAAGCGATATATATTTCACGATAAAACATTGTTTTATCATGACGTCATTTATGGAGATTCGCACATGCACTCGCAACTTGAGGACGTCGTAAATTTGACGTTATTTGTGAGAGGGAAGTATCTAGTGAGTTGTTCCCAATAGATGTAGCTTGGGAAGGTAGATAAATGCACAGCCGGAACAATCGCATCCGAAAGTGAGAGCGATATGACAATCGGTATTGGAAGAAAAGGTACATATAATCGACGAGAAAAGTGTGCGAATATGCGGGAAAGAGCAAATTCAAACCCTCCTGTTCATAAAATCGATTTATCTGGCAATGACGCGGTCGGCTTCTATTCAGGAAGTCATCATAATTTAAGTACGGGTAAATATAATTTAACACCCTCAAAGAGACTGTACGTAATGTTGATATCTCATATAAGAAATAAGCGAGTCGTGGTCGGACATCAGACATCAGACATCAGTTTGGTCATTGATACGTCAAACCTGGCCAAATGCCGTCTACACGTCCAGCACAAAGCCAAAGCCAGGACCCGAATCCTTTGAACCCGCCCAAGCAAACCCCTGAGCACGAAGCTTGCCGAAATCCAAAGTTCTGTTTATAACATACATTTTCCCCTAACCTAAAGTAATCTATACTATTTCTGAAGTAAATCGTATTTACCCGCATGAATCGCCCTATGTCATTTATTGCCGATAAATAGAATATGCACACTTTCTGACAGTAATGTGTGATAAGTCACGCACAAAACCTATATTCTCGATATACATGTTGCTCTTACTTAAAACACTATTGGGCTAACAAGATACGTATATTGAAGTGCCATGCTTTCCTGATGTGCTATCATTCTAATTTGAAATAATGACATAAATAGTTACCACTCAACCTTCAATATATTTAAGGTCGGGATAATCACAAACATATTTGAATGTATGCAACAGCTATACTGGCTTATCTTTATACTTAAAAGCATTAGGTTTATCTGTCATACAGACCCCGAAACAAATATGTCCAATACAGCCGAAGCGGCGTAAAACAATACTCACTCACTCACTCATTTGGGGCTATAGCATTGCAGTAAGGCCTGGGCGGAAGGGAAAATAATATTGTTCAGGGAGTGTGACACAAACTACTTCACGGCCTGTATCGCCGTCGTGATCTTTGGAGCTACGAAAGTAGAGACATCTGAGACAGCGACTCGACACCTGTTTGCACACATCAGGTACCAGTCACTACTGTCACTACTTCTCTCTCCAAACGAAAATAAATACGAAACATGTCGGGTGTATATTTTTAATCCTTCTAATTTACTATTTAGATACATGACTTAACTTTAAAGTATTTATATTATCTCATGTTTAAAAATGTATTATAGGTATCTGTGATGCTGGCACCGTTTTGTCGCCATTGTGGAGTTATTATGAATATCAAATACATGTCTTGAAATATAGACTTGTAAAAGAGTTCATCAATGAACCATATGCAGTCTAACCCATTTAATTCGCGTGTATGGACATATTATCCATTTTCTTATACACACTTATTATGGAAATATACAGAATTCCATTGTACCTTATTATAAAAAAAAAATACCAGTGAAGATCCGGGTTAGAATAGGCCTTCAACAACCCATGCTTGTGCGAAGGCGACTAACGTAATCGGGTGGTCAGATTCATTTATCACAGTATAGATCACTATCTGATGTTAAGGTTCTATTGCAGAAATTATAATGAATTCATAATGTAGAAAGATACACAATTTGCCATTATTTGAAATGCAATATTTCTCAACTTTTAAACTAAACAAATTATAATATAATCATTAGAATGCCTGTAACGGAGAGTGTTTAAGAAAGAAATATTAGTCGACTAGTCCCATTTTTCAGAGAGAGAGAGAGAGAGAGAGAGAGAGAGAGAGAGAGAGAGAGAGAGAGAGAGAGAGAGAGAGAGAGAGAGAGAGAACTAAACATACACCGCACATATACATACATCCATAGACACATATACATAAATACATACCTCGTGGTGCAGGCGCGGAGCACGGCCGTGGGCGGTTTCAACGAGGAGCGCACCAGTATGCCAGGTACAGGCCAACTGATTTCGAAAGTCCTCAGTTAAAAAGTGCGCTCCCCCTTGACTCCCCCCACCGCGTTGCGCCGCCCCCGCTCCCCGCACACACACACACACACACACACACACACACACACACTCAGACACTCACTCAGACACTCACTCACTCACACACACAATCGTTTTATTTAATGTATCCTCGAGAGTCAGTAAAAAACTAGAAATAACTGCCTTTGTTCTGTAAATCTCACCAAGTTTCAGCTTTCGCCTCTTCCTTTGTGGAATGAGGTTTCACATTTGTAAAAGGATCTCTGTTATCTGTCTGTACCATCAACTTAACTGCCCTCACCTCCTGCAGTTTTCCCGTCCCATATTGCCAAGCAGGTGACCCACAAGAAGTAATAAGGCCCTCCCTCAGCCCACAAGCATGAGTTATACTGTGCCTACCACAATAAGTTGTGAATAGGTAGCCTTGCTGTGGCCAAACATTTTGTAACAATTTTACAAACTTTCATCTTAATATATCAGTTGAATCCCACTTGACCTTTGAAGATCTGAGTTAGAATAGGTCTTCGGCAACCCATGCTTGCCGTTATAGGCGACTATGCTTGTCCAAAACCCAAGACAGCTACGCGATAAATCGCAAAGAACAAAGAAGAAGGAAGCGATATATATTTCACGATAAAACATTGTTTTATCATGACGTCATTTATGGAGATTCGCACATGCACTCGCAACTTGAGGACGTCGTAAATTTGACGTTATTTGTGAGAGGGAAGTATCTAGTGAGTTGTTCCCAATAGATGTAGCTTGGGAAGGTAGATAAATGCACAGCCGGAACAATCGCATCCGAAAGTGAGAGCGATATGACAATCGGTATTGGAAGAAAAGGTACATATAATCGACGAGAAAAGTGTGCGAATATGCGGGAAAGAGCAAATTCAAACCCTCCTGTTCATAAAATCGATTTATCTGGCAATGACGCGGTCGGCTTCTATTCAGGAAGTCATCATAATTTAAGTACGGGTAAATATAATTTAACACCCTCAAAGAGACTGTACGTAATGTTGATATCTCATATAAGAAATAAGCGAGTCGTGGTCGGACATCAGACATCAGACATCAGTTTGGTCATTGATACGTCAAACCTGGCCAAATGCCGTCTACACGTCCAGCACAAAGCCAAAGCCAGGACCCGAATCCTTTGAACCCGCCCAAGCAAACCCCTGAGCACGAAGCTTGCCGAAATCCAAAGTTCTGTTTATAACATACATTTTCCCCTAACCTAAAGTAATCTATACTATTTCTGAAGTAAATCGTATTTACCCGCATGAATCGCCCTATGTCATTTATTGCCGATAAATAGAATATGCACACTTTCTGACAGTAATGTGTGATAAGTCACGCACAAAACCTATATTCTCGATATACATGTTGCTCTTACTTAAAACACTATTGGGCTAACAAGATACGTATATTGAAGTGCCATGCTTTCCTGATGTGCTATCATTCTAATTTGAAATAATGACATAAATAGTTACCACTCAACCTTCAATATATTTAAGGTCGGGATAATCACAAACATATTTGAATGTATGCAACAGCTATACTGGCTTATCTTTATACTTAAAAGCATTAGGTTTATCTGTCATACAGACCCCGAAACAAATATGTCCAATACAGCCGAAGCGGCGTAAAACAATACTCACTCACTCACTCATTTGGGGCTATAGCATTGCAGTAAGGCCTGGGCGGAAGGGAAAATAATATTGTTCAGGGAGTGTGACACAAACTACTTCACGGCCTGTATCGCCGTCGTGATCTTTGGAGCTACGAAAGTAGAGACATCTGAGACAGCGACTCGACACCTGTTTGCACACATCAGGTACCAGTCACTACTGTCACTACTTCTCTCTCCAAACGAAAATAAATACGAAACATGTCGGGTGTATATTTTTAATCCTTCTAATTTACTATTTAGATACATGACTTAACTTTAAAGTATTTATATTATCTCATGTTTAAAAATGTATTATAGGTATCTGTGATGCTGGCACCGTTTTGTCGCCATTGTGGAGTTATTATGAATATCAAATACATGTCTTGAAATATAGACTTGTAAAAGAGTTCATCAATGAACCATATGCAGTCTAACCCATTTAATTCGCGTGTATGGACATATTATCCATTTTCTTATACACACTTATTATGGAAATATACAGAATTCCATTGTACCTTATTATAAAAAAAAAATACCAGTGAAGATCCGGGTTAGAATAGGCCTTCAACAACCCATGCTTGTGCGAAGGCGACTAACGTAATCGGGTGGTCAGATTCATTTATCACAGTATAGATCACTATCTGATGTTAAGGTTCTATTGCAGAAATTATAATGAATTCATAATGTAGAAAGATACACAATTTGCCATTATTTGAAATGCAATATTTCTCAACTTTTAAACTAAACAAATTATAATATAATCATTAGAATGCCTGTAACGGAGAGTGTTTAAGAAAGAAATATTAGTCGACTAGTCCCATTTTTCAGAGAGAGAGAGAGAGAGAGAGAGAGAGAGAGAGAGAGAGAGAGAGAGAGAGAGAGAGAGAACTAAACATACACCGCACATATACATACATCCATAGACACATATACATAAATACATACCTCGTGGTGCAGGCGCGGAGCACGGCCGTGGGCGGTTTCAACGAGGAGCGCACCAGTATGCCAGGTACAGGCCAACTGATTTCGAAAGTCCTCAGTTAAAAAGTGCGCTCCCCCTTGACTCCCCCCACCGCGTTGCACCGCCCCCGCTCCCCGCACACACACACACACACACACACACACACACACACACACACACACACACACACACACACACACACACACACACACACACACACACACACACACACACACACACACACACACACACACACACACACACACACACACTCAGACACACACTCAGACACTCACTCACTCACACACACAATCGTTTTATTTAATGTATCCTCGAGAGTCAGTAAAAAACTAGAAATAACTGCCTTTGTTCTGTAAATCTCACCAAGTTTCAGCTTTCGCCTCTTCCTTTGTGGAATGAGGTTTCACATTTGTAAAAGGATCTCTGTTATCTGTCTGTACCATCAACTTAACTGCCCTCACCTCCTGCAGTTTTCCCGTCCCATATTGCCAAGCAGGTGACCCACAAGAAGTAATAAGGCCCTCCCTCAGCCCACAAGCATGAGTTATACTGTGCCTACCACAATAAGTTGTGAATAGGTAGCCTTGCTGTGGCCAAACATTTTGTAACAATTTTACAAACTTTCATCTTAATATATCAGTTGAATCCCACTTGACCTTTGAAGATCTGAGTTAGAATAGGTCTTCGGCAACCCATGCTTGCCGTTATAGGCGACTATGCTTGTCCAAAACCCAAGACAGCTACGCGATAAATCGCAAAGAACAAAGAAGAAGGAAGCGATATATATTTCACGATAAAACATTGTTTTATCATGACGTCATTTATGGAGATTCGCACATGCACTCGCAACTTGAGGACGTCGTAAATTTGACGTTATTTGTGAGAGGGAAGTAGCTAGTGAGTTGTTCCCAATAGATGTAGCTTGGGAAGGTAGATAAATGCACAGCCGGAACAATCGCATCCGAAAGTGAGAGCGATATGACAATCGGTATTGGAAGAAAAGGTACATATAATCGACGAGAAAAGTGTGCGAATATGCGGGAAAGAGCAAATTCAAACCCTCCTGTTCATAAAATCGATTTATCTGGCAATGACGCGGTCGGCTTCTATTCAGGAAGTCATCATAATTTAAGTACGGGTAAATATAATTTAACACCCTCAAAGAGACTGTACGTAATGTT